>NC_041726.1:9309979-9914494 GCF_900700375.1 Denticeps clupeoides
ATTGCTTGTACTAGCAATAGAGGATGTACCAGCAGCAGTTGGGGTTTCAGCCAGTGACGTTGTGACTGCTTCAGATGTTGTTGAAAGAGATGTTGTTGGTTTGGGCTGAACTGTTGTGAATGCTTTAGAAACTGTTGTTTCTGTTGAGGTGCTTGGAGATGTCACTGTTCTTGTTGTTGTGCTTGGTTCTTGTGTTGTTATAACTGGTAATGTAGATGTGGTAGCTACTGTTGTCTTTTCAGTTGCAGTCATGGTTGTAGTAGCTGGTAAAGTTGTCAAAACAGAAGTTGAGAGTTCAGACGGAGATGTTGTTTCTTCTGTTGAAATAGAAGTCTGCACAGATGTTGTAGATGTTCTTACACTTTCTCCTGTTGTAGTTCCTTGAGTGCTTGCACTAGCAATAGTGGATGTGCCAGCAGCAGTTGTGGTTTCAGCCAGTGACGTTGTGACTGCTTCAGATGTTGTTGAAAGAGATGTTGTTGGTTTGGGCTGAACTGTTGTGAATGCTTTAGAAACTGTTGTTTCTGTTGAGGTGCTTGGAGATGTCACTGTTCTTGTTGTTGTGCTTTGTTCTTGTGTTGTTATAACTGGTAATGTAGATGTGGTAGCTACTGTTGTCTTTTCAGTTGCAGTCATGGTTGTAGTAGCTGGTAAAGTTGTCAAAACAGAAGTTGAGAGTTCAGACGGAGATGTTGTTTCTTCTGTTGAAATAGAAGTCTGCACAGATTTTGTAGATGTTCTTACACTTTCTCCTGTTGTAGTTCCTTGAGTGCTTGCACTAGCAATAGTGGATGTGCCAGCAGCAGTTGTGGTTTCAGCCAGTGACGTTGTGACTGCTTCAGATGTTGTTAAAAGAGATGTTGTTGATCTGGGCTGAGACGTTGTGAATGCTTTAGAAACTGTTGTTTCTGCTGATGTGCTTGGAGATGTCACTGTTCTTGTTGTTGTGCTTTGTTCTTGTGTTGTTATAACTGGTAATGTAGATGTGGTAGCTACTGTTGTCTTTTCAGTTGCAGTCATGGTTGTAGTAGCTGGTGAAGTTGTCACCACAGAAGTTGAGAGTTCAGACAGAGATGTTGTTTCTTCTGTTGAAATAGAAGTCTGCACAGATGTTGTAGATGTTCTTACACTTTCTCCTGTTGTAGTTCCTTGAGTGCTTGCACTAGCAATAGTGGATGTGCCAGCAGCAGTTGTGGTTTCAGCCAGTGACGTTGTGACTGCTTCAGATGTTGTTGAAAGAGATGTTGTTGATTTGGGCTGAGACGTTGTGAATGCTTTAGAAACTGTTGTTTCAGCTGATGTGTTTGGAGATGTCACTGTTCTTGTTGTTGTGCTTTGTTCTTGTGTTGTTATAACTGGTAATGTAGATGTGGTAGCTACTGTTGTCTTTTCAGTTGCAGTCATGGTTGTAGTAGCTGGTAAAGTTGTCAAAACAGAAGTTGAGAGTTCAGACGGAGATGTTGTTTCTTCTGTTGAAATAGAAGTCTGCACAGATTTTGTAGATGTTCTTACACTTTCTCCTGTTGTAGTTCCTTGAGTGCTTGCACTAGCAATAGTGGATGTGCCAGCAGCAGTTGTGGTTTCAGCCAGTGACGTTGTGACTGCTTCAGATGTTGTTGAAAGAGATGTTGTTGATTTGGGCTGAGACGTTGTGAATGCTTTAGAAACTGTTGTTTCAGCTGATGTGTTTGGAGATGTCACTGTTCTTGTTGTTGTGCTTTGTTCTGGTGTTGTTATAACTGGTAATGTAGATGTGGTAGCTACTGTTGTCTTTTCAGTTGCAGTCATGGTTGTAGTAGCTTGTGAAGTTGTCACAACAGAAGTTAAGAGTTCAGACGGAGATGTTTTTTCTTCTGTTGAAATAGAAGTCTGCCCTGATGTTGTAGTTGTTCTTACACTTTCTCCTGTTGTAGTTCCTTGAGTGCTTGCACTAGCAATAGTGGATGTGCCAGCAGCAGTTGTGGTTTCAGCCAGTGACGTTGTGACTGCTTCAGATGTTGTTGAAAGAGATGTTGTTGGTTTGGGCTGAAACGTTGTGAATGCTTTAGAAACTGTTGTTTCTGCTGATGTGCTTGGAGATGTCACTGTTCTTGTTGTTGTGCTTTGTTCTTGTGTTGTTATAACTGGTAATGTAGATGTGGTAGCTACTGTTGTCTTTTCAGTTGCAGTCATGGTTGTAGTAGCTGGTGAAGTTGTCACCACAGAAGTTGAAAGTTCAGACAGAGATGTTGTTTCTTCTGTTGAAATAGAAGTCTGCACAGATGTTGTAGATGTTCTTACACTTTCACCTGTTGTAGTTCCTTCATTGCTTGTACTAGCAATAGAGGATGTACCAGCAGCAGTTGGGGTTTCAGCCAGTGACGTTGTGACTGCTTCAGATGTTGTTGAAAGAGATGTTGTTGGTTTGGGCTGAGACGTTGTGAATGCTTTAGAAACTGTTGTTTCAGCTGATGTGTTTGGAGATGTCACTGTTCTTGTTGTTGTGCTTTGTTCTGGTGTTGTTATAACTGGTAATGTAGATGTGGTAGCTACTGTTGTCTTTTCAGTTGCAGTCATGGTTGTAGTAGCTGGTGAAGTTGTCACAACAGAAGTTGAGAGTTCAGACGGAGATGTTGTTTCTTCTGTTGAAATAGAAGTCTGCCCTGATGTTGTAGATGTTCTTACACTTTCTCCTGTTGTAGTTCCTTGAGTGCTTGCACTAGCAATAGTGGATGTGCCAGCAGCAGTTGTGGTTTCAGCCAGTGACGTTGTGACTGCTTCAGATGTTGTTGAAAGAGATGTTGTTGATTTGGGCTGAGACGTTGTGAATGCTTTAGAAACTGTTGTTTCTGCTGATGTGCTTGGAGATGTCACTGTTCTTGTTGTTGTGCTTTGTTCTTGTGTTGTTATAACTGGTAATGTAGATGTGGTAGCTACTGTTGTCTTTTCAGTTGCAGTCATGGTTGTAGTAGCTGGTGAAGTTGTCACAACAGAAGTTGAGAGTTCAGACGGAGATGTTGTTTCTGCTGTTGAAATAGAAGTCTGCAATGATGTTGTAGATGATCTTACACTTTCTCCTTTTGTAGTTCCTTGAGTGCTTGCACTAGAAATAGTGGATGTGCCAGCAGCAGTTGTGGTTTCAGCCAGTGACGTTGTGACTGCTTCAGATGTTGTTGAAAGAGATGTTGTTGGTTTGGGCTGAACGTTGTGAATGCTTTAGAAACTGTTGTTTCAGCTGATGTGCTTGGAGATGTCACTGTTCTTGTTGTTGTGCTTTGTTCTTGTGTTGTTATAACTGGTAATGTAGATGTGGTAGCTACTGTTGTCTTTTCAGTTGCAGTCAAGGTTGTAGTAGCTGGTGAAGTCGTCACCACTGAAGTTGAGAGTTCAGACGGAGATGTTGTTTCTGCTGTTGAAATAGAAGTCTGCACAGATTTTGTAGATGTTCTTACACTTTCTCCTGTTGTAGTTCCTTGAGTGCTTGCACTAGCAATAGTGGATGTGCCAGCAGCAGTTGTGGTTTCAGCCAGTGACGTTGTGACTGCTTCAGATGTTGTTGAAAGAGATGTTGTTGATTTGGGCTGAGACGTTGTGAATGCTTTAGAAACTGTTGTTTCTGCTGATGTGCTTGGAGATGTCACTGTTCTTGTTGTTGTGCTTTGTTCTTGTGTTGTTATAACTGGTAATGTAGATGTGGTAGCTACTGTTGTCTTTTCAGTTGCAGTCATGGTTGTAGTAGCTGGTGAAGTTGTCACAACAGAAGTTGAGAGTTCAGACGGAGATGTTGTTTCTTCTGTTGAAATAGAAGTCTGCACAGATGTTGTAGATGTTCTTACACTTTCTCCTGTTGTAGTTCCTTGAGTGCTTGCACTAGCAATAGTGGATGTGCCAGCAGCAGTTGTGGTTTCAGCCAGTGACGTTGTGACTGCTTCAGATGTTGTTGAAAGAGATGTTGTTGGTTTGGGCTGAGACGTTGTGAATGCTTTAGAAACTGTTGTTTCTGCTGATGTGCTTGGAGATGTCACTGTTCTTGTTGTTGTGCTTTGTTCTTGTGTTGTTATAACTGGTAATGTAGATGTGGTAGCTACTGTTGTCTTTTCAGTTGCAGTCATGGTTGTAGTAGCTGGTAAAGTTGTCAAAACAGAAGTTGAGAGTTCAGACGGAGATGTTGTTTCTTCTGTTGAAATAGAAGTCTGCACAGATTTTGTAGATGTTCTTACACTTTCTCCTGTTGTAGTTCCTTGAGTGCTTGCACTAGCAATAGTGGATGTGCCAGCAGCAGTTGTGGTTTCAGCCAGTGACGTTGTGACTGCTTCAGATGTTGTTGAAAGAGATGTTGTTGATTTGGGCTGAGACGTTGTGAATGCTTTAGAAACTGTTGTTTCAGCTGATGTGTTTGGAGATGTCACTGTTCTTGTTGTTGTGCTTTGTTCTTGTGTTGTTATAACTGGTAATGTAGATGTGGTAGCTACTGTTGTCTTTTCAGTTGCAGTCATGGTTGTAGTAGCTGGTGAAGTTGTCACAACAGAAGTTGAGAGTTCAGACGGAGATGTTGTTTCTTCTGTTGAAATAGAAGTCTGCACAGATTTTGTAGATGTTCTTACACTTTCTCCTGTTGTAGTTCCTTGAGTGCTTGCACTAGCAATAGTGGATGTGCCAGCAGCAGTTGTGGTTTCAGCCAGTGACGTTGTGACTGCTTCAGATGTTGTTGAAAGAGATGTTGTTGATTTGGGCTGAGACGTTGTGAATGCTTTAGAAACTGTTGTTTCTGCTGATGTGCTTGGAGATGTCACTGTTCTTGTTGTTGTGCTTTGTTCTTGTGTTGTTATAACTGGTAATGTAGATGTGGTAGCTACTGTTGTCTTTTCAGTTGCAGTCATGGTTGTAGTAGCTGGTGAAGTTGTCAAAACAGAAGTTGAGAGTTCAGACGGAGATGTTGTTTCTTCTGTTGAAATAGAAGTCTGCACAGATTTTGTAGATGTTCTTACACTTTCTCCTGTTGTAGTTCCTTGAGTGCTTGCACTAGCAATAGTGGATGTGCCAGCAGCAGTTGTGGTTTCAGCCAGTGACGTTGTGACTGCTTCAGATGTTGTTGAAAGAGATGTTGTTGATTTGGGCTGAGACGTTGTGAATGCTTTAGAAACTGTTGTTTCAGCTGATGTGTTTGGAGATGTCACTGTTCTTGTTGTTGTGCTTTGTTCTGGTGTTGTTATAACTGGTAATGTAGATGTGGTAGCTACTGTTGTCTTTTCAGTTGCAGTCATGGTTGTAGTAGCTTGTTAAAGTTGTCAAAACAGAAGTTGAGAGTTCAGACGGAGATGTTGTTTCTTCTGTTGAAATAGAAGTCTGCACAGATTTTGTAGATGTTCTTACACTTTCTCCTGTTGTAGTTCCTTGAGTGCTTGCACTAGCAATAGTGGATGTGCCAGCAGCAGTTGTGGTTTCAGCCAGTGACGTTGTGACTGCTTCAGATGTTGTTAAAAGAGATGTTGTTGATCTGGGCTGAGACGTTGTGAATGCTTTAGAAACTGTTGTTTCAGCTGATGTGTTTGGAGATGTCACTGTTCTTGTTGTTGTGCTTTGTTCTGGTGTTGTTATAACTGGTAATGTAGATGTGGTACCTACTGTTGTCTTTTCAGTTGCAGTCATGGTTGTAGTAGCTTGTGAAGTTGTCACAACAGAAGTTAAGAGTTCAGACGGAGATGTTTTTTCTACTGTTGAAATAGAAGTCTGCCCTGATGTTGTAGTTGTTCTTACACTTTCTCCTGTTGTAGTTCCTTGAGTGCTTGCACTAGCAATAGTGGATGTGCCAGCAGCAGTTGTGGTTTCAGCCAGTGACGTTGTGAATCCTTCAGATGTTGTTGAAAGAGATGTTGTTGGTTTGGGCTGAAACGTTGTGAATGCTTTAGAAACTGTTGTTTCTGCTGATGTGCTTGGAGATGTCACTGTTCTTGTTGTTGTGCTTTGTTCTTGTGTTGTTATAACTGGTAATGTAGATGTGGTAGCTACTGTTGTCTTTTCAGTTGCAGTCATGGTTGTAGTAGCTGGTAAAGTTGTCACCACAGAAGTTGAAAGTTCAGACAGAGATGTTGTTTCTTCTGTTGAAATAGAAGTCTGCACAGATGTTGTAGATGTTCTTACACGTTTACCTGTTGTAGTTCCTTCATTGCTTGTACTAGAAATAGAGGATGTACCAGCAGCAGTTGGGGTTTCAGCCAGTGACGTTGTGACTGCTTCAGATGTTGTTAAAAGAGATGTTGTTGATCTGGGCTGAGACGTTGTGAATGCTTTAGAAACTGTTGTTTCAGCTGATGTGTTTGGAGATGTCACTGTTCTTGTTGTTGTGCTTTGTTCTGGTGTTGTTATAACTGGTAATGTAGATGTGGTACCTACTGTTGTCTTTTCAGTTGCAGTCATGGTTGTAGTAGCTTGTGAAGTTGTCACAACAGAAGTTAAGAGTTCAGACGGAGATGTTTTTTCTTCTGTTGAAATAGAAGTCTGCCCTGATGTTGTAGTTGTTCTTACACTTTCTCCTGTTGTAGTTCCTTGAGTGCTTGCACTAGCAATAGTGGATGTACCAGCAGCAGTTGGGGTTTCAGCCAGTGACGTTGTGACTGCTTCAGATGTTGTTGAAAGAGATGTTGTTGGTTTGGGCTGAACTGTTGTGAATGATTTAGAAACTGTTGTTTCTGCTGATGTGCTTGGAGATGTCACTGTTCTTGTTGTTGTGCTTTGTTCTTGTGTTGTTATAACTGGTAATGTAGATGTGGTAGCTACTGTTGTCTTTTCAGTTGCAGTCGTGGTGTTAGTAGCTGGTAATGTTGTCAAAACAGAAGTTGAGAGTTCAGACGGAGATGTTGTTTCTTCTGTTGAAATAGAAGTCTGCACAGATGTTGTAGATATTCTTAAACTTTCACCTGTTGTAGTTCCTTCATTGCTTGTACTAGCAATATAGGATGTACCAGCAGCAGTTGGGGTTTCAGCCAGTGACGTTGTGACTGCTTCAGATGTTGTTGAAAGAGATGTTGTTGGTTTGGGCTGAACTGTTGTGAATGCTTTAGAAACTGTTGTTTCTGCTGATGTGCTTGGAGATGTCACTGTTCTTGTTGTTGTGCTTGGTTCTTGTGTTGTTATAACTGGTAATGTAGATGTGGTAGCTACTGTTGTCTTTTCAGTTGCAGTCATGGTTGTAGTAGCTGGTAAAGTTGTCAAAACAGAAGTTGAGAGTTCAGACGGAGATGTTGTTTCTTCTGTTGAAATAGAAGTCTGCACAGATTTTGTAGATGTTCTTACACTTTCTCCTGTTGTAGTTCCTTGAGTGCTTGCACTAGCAATAGTGGATGTGCCAGCAGCAGTTGTGGTTTCAGCCAGTGACGTTGTGACTGCTTCAGATGTTGTTAAAAGAGATGTTGTTGATCTGGGCTGAGACGTTGTGAATGCTTTAGAAACTGTTGTTTCTGCTGATGTGCTTGGAGATGTCACTGTTCTTGTTGTTGTGCTTTGTTCTTGTGTTGTTATAACTGGTAATGTAGATGTGGTAGCTACTGTTGTCTTTTCAGTTGTAGTCAAGGTTGTAGTAGCTGGTGAAGTCGTCACCACTGAAGTTGAGAGTTCAGATGGATATGTTGTTTCTTCTGTTGAAATAGAAGTCTGCACTGATGTTGTAGATGTTCTTACACTTTCTCCTGTTGTAGTTCCTCGAGTGCTTGCACTACTAATCGTTGATGTGCCAGCAGGTGTTGTGGTCTCAGCCAGTGATGTTGTGACTGCTTCAGATGTTGTTGAAAGAGATGTTGTTGGTTTGGGCTGAAACGTTGTGAATGCTTTAGAAACTGTTGTTTCTGCTGATGTGTTTGGAGATGTCACTGTTCTTGTTGTTGTGCTTTGTTCTTGTGTTGTTATAACTGGTAATGTAGATGTGGTAGCTACTGTTGTCTTTTCAGTTACAGTCATGGTTGTAGTAGCTGGTGAAGTTGTCAAAACAGAAGTTGAGAGCTCAGACAGAGATGTTGTTTCTTCTGTTGAAATAGAGGTCTGCACAGATGTTGTAGATGTTCTTACACTTTCTCCTGTTGTAGTTCCTTGAGTGCTTGCACTAGCAATAGTGGATGTGCCAGCAGCAGTTGTGGTTTCAGCCAGTGACGTTGTGACTGCTTCAGATGTTGTTGAAAGAGATGTTGTTGGTTTGGGCTGAAACGTTGTGAATGCTTTAGAAACTGTTGTTTCTGCTGATGTGTTTGGAGATGTCACTGTTCTTGTTGTTGTGCTTTGTTCTTGTGTTGTTATAACTGGTAATATAGATGTGGTAGCTACTGTTGTCTTTTCAGTTGTAGTCAAGGTTGTAGTAGCTGGTGAAGTTGTCAAAACAGAAGTTGAGAGTTCAGACAGAGATGTTGTTTCTTCTGTTGAAATAGAAGTCTGCACAGATGTTGTAGATGTTCTTACACTTTCTCCTGTTGTAGTTCCTTGAGTGCTTGCACTAGAAATAGTGGATATACCAGCAGCAGTTGTGATTTCAGCCAGTGACGTTGTGACTGCTTCAGATGTTGTTGAAATAGATGTTGTTGGTTTGGGCTGAAACGTTGTGAATGCTTTAGAAACTGTTGTTTCTGCTGATGTTTTTGGAGATGTCACTGTTCTTGTTGTTGTGCTTTGTTCTTGTGTTGTTATAACTGGTAATATAGATGTGGTAGCTACTGTTGTCTTTTCAGTTGTAGTCAAGGTTGTAGTAGCTGGTGAAGTCGTCACCACTGAAGTTGAAGATTCAGATGGAGATGTTGTTTCTTTTGTTGAAATAGAACTCTGCAATGATGTTGTAGATGTTCTTACACTTTCTCCTGTTGTAGTTCCTCGAGTGCTTGCACTAGCAATAATGTATGTGCTATTAGCACTTGTGGACCCAACCAGTGGTTTTGTTGTTACTGCTTTAGATATTGTTGGAAGAGGAGTTTTCTTTTTAGACTGATATGTTGTGAATGCTTTAGGAGTTGCTGACATGCTTGGATTTGTCATTGTTCTTGTTGTTGCGCTTTGCTTCTGTGCTTTTGTAGTTGGTTGTATGGACGTGGTGGCTAGTGTTGTTTTAGTGTCAGTCATGGTTGTGGTAGGTTTTAAAGTTTTCACTGCAGACAATGACCGTTCAGACTTAGAGGTTGTTTTTGTTTTTGAAATTGTAGTCTGCACTAACTTTGCAGTTGTTTCCACTTTAAATCCTGTTGTAGTCTCTTGAGTGCTTTCACTAGCAGTGGTGGATGTCCCAGCAGCATTTGTGATCTTAGCCAAATTGGCTGAGAGGCCAGTAGGTTCATACGGCGTATTTGGAATATCAGGATTTTCCCAGTCGTTAAAGATGGGATTAGTGGTAGTTTCAGGGTTATTTATATTTATTTGATTAGTTCCAGAAAGTGATATAGTAGTTGCTGCAGTAGTTGAGACTAATGAGTCTTGAAATTGAAAGAAATCCAACTGAAGTCCATTTGTGATTGAAGCAATAGGTCCATGGTGTATATCTGTAAAGCTCCAGAGATAAAATATTGGATTTGGAGTTTTTTTAGTTATTTCACCATTTTCAGTTTTTGATGTAATAACTGGAGATGTGAATTTGGAAGGTTCATTTTGGCTCACTCCAACATCTGGAAAACTCATGAAATCAAAACCTAGATTTCCATATGTTGTACGTATGGTTTTAGAAGCAGATGCTGTAGATGCCTGGGGTGTTGTGGCTTCTGTTTTGGGTGGTGAGTTTTCTTTGAACATAAAAGGGGTGGAAGGTATTTCTTTAAATCCCCAAAGCTCATATGATGGTGTGACAATGGATCTTGAAAGTCGAATGTTTCTTTGGGCACATGCTATGACTTCTTTCTTCACCAGTCCAGATAAGTCACGATACATCAGTTGAACCATAAGATCATTCTGTGAAGAAGGTGTGTAAATATTTAAAATTCTATCAGGAATCATATTATTTTCTCCCAATAGTTATTCTAGTACCTTAAATATAAAAAAAACATGCCTATATGTTTTGTAACACATACGGTAACATACATTTAATAACCGTATTACATTTAATATTGTCATGCTACAGTGGTCTGAGTAAGGCAAGGCACAAGCACTCAACATAATGAGTAGGGTGTTTGAATAAACAGAAAAGTGTGGTGGCCAAAACATAGAATAATAAGGTATTATACAACACGGGAAACAGCATTATTAATGCAGGACCCCATCGGTGTTCTGATGGTGTACTTTTGCATGGTCCTGTTCCCCCAAGCTTAATAAGCAGCACCTCTGAGTGATGCATTTGAAACAGTGCTCTCATGTGTATGAGAAACATTACTAAATGGGGTAAATTGTGATTGAATCCATAGATTTGAAGAGCGCAATTAAGGAAAAACAGAAGCATTTTGCATCGGTGTTAGCACTTTCGGGGTTAGCACTTTCGGTGTTAGCACTTTCGGGGTTAGCATGTCCTAAATGGCAAATTGTGTTGTCTAATTAATTGCAGAGAGAAATCAATGCAAAAACACCTTTTAACACCACTTCATTGCACAAGAGCCCATACCTTCATGTTTGATAAGTTTACTTGGACTTGCAGAATGTTTCTGTTCTTTGGTTGTGACACTGAGGTTCTCTCTTGCAAAGATTCTCCATTGGATTCTGCAAGAAGTTATGCATTAAATGCAGTCCCTTACAAGATATAAATATTTAAATATGTGTTGAGTAGGACACCTCAATTATTTGTTCACTACTATCGTTGTTATATATTTGGTGAGTAAGTAAGAACCTGCTCACCAGTCAACCTGATGTCCATGAGTTCAGTAGCAGGCAGCATCACAGTCATCTCTTCATTTTTACAGATAACCTGTGGTGTATCATGTCTGATGGCATAATCCGGACACACGACAAACCCACGCAGGTGTCTCTTCAGCAGCTGGTCAAAGTACTGCAGCCTCACCAAGTGGAAGTGCATCTGTTCTGTAGACTGAAGGATGCAAATAACAAGTGCACACAAGAATAAGAATAACGAAAAAAGGAGGCGGAGTGGAGTGATTGTCACTGTGAAGCACAGCAAGCACACGCTGCACACAACAAAATGTGTCCTCTACATTTACTCATCTACCTTGGTGAGCAGTGGGCAGCGATGATTGTCGCCCAGGGGAGCAGTGTGTGGGGACGGTACTTTTCTCAGTAATAATAATAAAGTGAAGTGATTGTCACATGTGATACACAGCAGCACAGCACATGGTGCACACAGTGAAATTTGTCCTCTGCATTTAACCCATCACCCTGAGTGAGCAGTGGGCAGCAATGATTGTCGCCCGGGGAGCAGTGACACCTTGGCGGTTTGGGATTCGAACCAGCAACATTCCAATTACAGCCCGCAACCTTGGAGTAACAATAGACAACCAACTCTCCTTCTCGACTCACATCAGCAGCCTTTCCTGCTCATGTAGATTCCTCCTCTACAATGTCAGACGAATCCAGCCTTATCTGTCAACACAGACCTACAACTGGACTACTGCAACTCCCAGTGGTGGCCTAGCGGTTAAGAAATCAGCCCTGTAATCAGAAGGTTGCCGGATCGAATCCCAATCCACCAAGGTGCCACTGAGGTGCCACTGAGCAAAGCACCGTCCCCACACACTGCTCCCCGGGCGCCTGTCATGGCTGCCCACTGCTCACTCAGGGTGATGGGTTAAATGCAGAGGACAAATTTCACTGTGTGCACCGTGTGCTGTGCTGCTGTGTATCACATGTGACAATCACTTCACTTCATTTCACTTCTAGCTGGTCTACCTCAATGCACCATCCGACCTCTACAACTCATACAAAATGCAGCAGCACGACTGATTTTAACCTTCCCAAATTCTCCCACACCACCCCTCTGCTACGTTCCCTCCACTAGCTCCTTGTAGCTGCACGCATCAGGTTCAAAATACTGATGCTGGCCTACAAAGCCAAACATGGAGTAGCACCATCCTACCTCACAGCCCTTATTACAACTCGCACTGCACCTTGTATACTCCGAGCCTCCAGTACTGCTTGCCTGGTCCCTCCATTGCTAAAGGTAAAAGTAAAACATTCATCTAGACTCTTCTCTGTCTTGGCCCCTCGGTGGTGGAATGAACTTCCCCTTGAGGTCAGAACAGCTCAGTCACTGAGTATTTTCAAACGGCAGCTCAAGACCTTAACTTGTAACCTTCTTATTGTCGAACTTGTGTACAGAATCTACAACAGAGTGAATAAAAAGGTTGTATTCATAGTTGGGGTTCCTATTGAACCGGAACTGATCACTTCATCGATGGTAACTTGAAAGCACGTTGTAAATCGCTCTGGATAAGGGCGTCTGCCAAATGCATTAAATGTAAATGTAAGTGTAAATGTACAGGTATGCTTCATTACCCGCTAGACCACCACACTCTAAAAAACGCTGGGTTGTTTTTTCAACCCAAATGCTGGGTTGAGGTTGTTGTTGGGTTGATTTAACTCAATTTGGGTTGAAAATCGTTCTCGATCTGTAACCCAGCGGTGCTGGGTTGGGAACGCGGACCTGAAAGATATCAACTACCTGGGACATCAGCGAGAGGAGCCACCATTGTTTTTGCACTGTCTTTAGTTTCTGAAGGGCGAAAAAAAAAATTTCTGAAGGGCGAAAAAATTATTTTATGAGCGAAAGCCGCAGGGTTAGGAGACGGGCGGAAAAAAATTCTGAGGCAAAAGCTGCGGGTAGAAGTACAGAGGAGACATTTTTCTGCAAGCTTCACTGCTTAATATCTTGCTAACTAACACTTGCTATGCTAACAATGCTTAATATCTTGCGACTGCATTGGAGCCACCAATTTGTGTGTACTCACTCACATGGTGATCGGTAAGCTTTATTTTGCATATACAATGTGAAAGGGGGTTTTGGGGTTTAATGTTGTATTTTAGAAGTATACCTTTCTCTCTACATTTGTCTGTTTCTCTCAAGTTTGGACTTTTTTTTTTTTTAAAGGAGTTTTGCTTGCTGCAACGAGAACCATTTTGTGGATGAACAAGGTGAGTTGTTTTCTCTATTCAAATTAGAAAAAGCTGGAACATTTGTAGTTTGAAACATGCATTTAATTATGAGGTCATCTTAAGGGAACAGTGAGCATTTGATACTTGCAGCAATGTGTTTTAGAGTAGCGCTCTACTTCTCTACATACAGTTTTGTAGAATTCAAATTATTTCAATGTAGGTTTGAAAAAGTAAACACCCACTTTCAACATATGCCAGTTTTTTTTTTTTTTTTTTTCACTACTAGTTTTGTTTAAAGCCACTTTAAATGCAAGTACTATCTGCGAGAAGAGCACAGTTTTTTAAACGTTACAGGCTAAAACATGGAACTTATGCAAGAAGGAACTAAGCCCTTTCCTTGCTTGCATCAGGAATCATGTTTGTTCTTAGACGAGAAGAGGTTGTAAAGGATGAGCCTGACATCAACCAGATGATCCAACGCTGGCCAGTGCTTTTCACTGAAAACCAGGTTTGTGGATGTGTCCTTTAATGTTTTTTTTTTTCTTATTTGTTTTATATACATGATGTTCAGAGAGGTTTATTTGTGTTATAAATAACTCTGCCTGAATATCAAAACTGAGCATATTTAATATTTTTCAGGTTTACCTGGAGTTTAACAGGATTGTTGGAAGAAATTTTAAAGAAGAGTTCTTTGGTGTTCTTGATGGGTTGTGTCCAATTTTGATGAAAATTTCAAGAGGAAGACAGGTCGGATAGGAAAGCAATTAGCTCACCTGCTACAACACAACGGTGGGTTGATATTTCTCTTTTCTTCTCATAATGGTATTGATGGTTAGTTCAATACATAAACTGCTCTCTTGTGGTATTTCTCTATATGGACAAATAAACTGATATAAGATTTATTTCCTTTGTTCTACATTCAAGTGTGTTTTATACCACTTTGCAGAGCACAGAGCCAACAGCCATTAGATGCCTTGTCCTGAGAGGACTTCCAATAATTCTTGGAGATGATGCATCTATGTTCTTCAAGAGCAGTTCAGTGAGTAAACCCTTTCTCCATTTGTACCATTCAAATATCAAATTGTGTAATATACCACCTACTGTCACAACATGAAAGACGCCTATATATAAACACACAAAATAGATTGTTTACAGTGCCTAAAATAAAATCACATTGAATTACAAAATCTATAATATTAGATAATTCTATACAGTTGTTTGCAGACAAATTTTTGTTAACCTGAATATTCTCTTTTTGTCTTGTTTCTTGCACTATGTAGAGTCTATGGAGACTCAATGGACATCCCAGTGGGAATCCTCTATTATGAGGACAACAGTTCAGCAAGCCCAGCATTACCATAACTCAACCCCTCAAGACTGGGCATCAACCGAGAGGGCAAGGGAAGCACTCACCAACCTACCTCAAGCAATGTGCTTCTTGTTTGGCTTAACCTATGCACTTCACCTGCAGCACCCAAAGTGCTTGAAAACACGTTTACCTTCATTCAGCAGGCAATGTGAAATTAAGGTAGAAGTGAGCTACCTCCAAAGGTTCAGAAGCTGAAGAATGAGCTAGCAGGGTAAGACACAATTATGCTTATAGCACAGCTCTTCATGCCTGATTGTTGTACAATTACTTTGCAGTGATTAGAGCAAATAGGCTTGCAGTTGTTCATTTTGTATCTGATTCTTCTTGTGCTTGATGTGTCTAGTATTCTATTATTATTTTTTTTACAGAGGGCACATTTTAGGAAAGTTGCAAGTTTATTTTGACCAAATCTGATCCTTACTGCATAGATGTTCTTAATGCCTGCTTTGTTGTGTGTTTCTTACAGATGACTCTTATATCTTAGTTTATGCATGATAAGAAAACTTTTTTCATTACATTTACATGTCAAATTGTTAATTTGGCTTCAATCTGATTCATTGTTACTGACTTTATTCCAGAAACACTGTGACTACAGTTTGATACATTTTCATAAAAATTGTCTTAATGTTGAGGTGGAGATGGAAGTCTTAAATTCATATGGACACATTTTTTACATGTTTTTGTCATGAATAAAATTCCATTATTGAAATATGTATTGCTGTATTATTGTTTTTATTTTAGTAATTTTAATCACAAGTTTCTATATTAAATTTCTGACCCATTTTGGGTTCCATTCAACCCAGCAGCGTAGTCATTTTTAACTAATAGTTGGGTTAATAATCACAACCCAGCATGCTGGGTTAAACGTGTAACCCAACTTGTTGGGTCAAAATAACCCAGCGTTGGGTTGGTGCCTTTTTGACCCAGCGCTGGGTTACCAAAATAACCCAAATTGGGTTGTTTTTAACCCAGCAGTTTTTAGAGTGCACTGCACCCCAAGTTTGCCATTATGCATGCTTTTTACTTTGACAAACACAGAAGTGGGAATGACAGACTCTGTCAGGCTGAATTTTAGTGGAAATTCAGGTGAAACAGCATTGCACCCATGTTTCAGCACCTCTGCAGCTGTATGTCTCTATTTGATAATAATGTAAGTGCACACCCAAAATGTGCGCATCTGGATGGCTTTTTTTTTTTTTTGGACACAGTTAAATGAGTGGCTGTAGACGAGTGTGTCACCTCATGATGCAGGCAGCAGCAGCTGTTGTAAAAAATCCGCAGGAGAAGCAGGTGTCCCTGCCTCTGGACTGAGGGGTTACAGCAGTTTGGAAGTTGATCCACAGGGTGCAGTTCCTCTGTGACCATAAGAAACATATACAGTACTGTGCAAAAGTACAAACCAGTGAAAACAAAACAGTTATACACTTTTAAACACTTATAAAGCGTCCTGATCACTAACAGCTTCCGCTCATTATGTTCGACCAGGACCCAGGACTCACAAGTTATTTGTGCATTTATGTGTCCTGACAGTTAGTCAAATGATACCGCATCTTTGAGTTTGTTTCCTGTTTGTTTTTGGCCATTGTGCTCTTTTCTTTTTGTAATAATAATTAAGACTTCACTTCACAATGTCATGCATTTGTGCCTCCTCTCTCCTTCAACCTCTTGGCATGACAGAGATAAAGATGAGTTACCCACCATTCAGCAAGAACACATCATTGTGCCTGGTCATGTCAAACTTCAGATCAAGACTTTCATTTCCACAATAATATGTTGGCAGAAAATCTTGGGAAGTCACGAAATCTCTGGTGTAGACTGAAAAGGATATTTGAAAGACATTTTGTCATTGTGATAAACAGCACAGCACATGGTGTCAGACAACAAAATGTTTCATCTGCATTTAACTCATTACCCTTAGTGAGCAGTCGGCAGCCATGAAACCTCAGTGGCACCTTGGCGATTAGGAATTTAAACCTGCAACCTTTTAGTTACAAGTCCACATCCTAATCTTCTAGGCCACCACTATCCCACCATGACCACACACACACACACACACACAAACACTCACTTAACAAAACATATTAAGAATTGTACATTAACATATTTTGCTGTAAAAACTGTTGTCTGAACCATACTGAATTTAACCAGACAAACATATATGATGAGGCTTATCTGTCTTCCAGAGGTGTTAATTTTCCAATCTAAGAATCACCACAATGTAATCAATCAATCTTTCATTATATGGCGCTTTTTACAATGTACATTGTCACAAATACCTAACAAATAGAACATTGCTCAAGGCCCCAGGTGAGAAAAAAGTGGCAGGAAACAACTGCCTCTAACAGGAAGAAAACCTTGAGAGGAACCTAGACTCAGCAAGGGGAACCCATTCTTTTTTGGTTAGCACTAGATAACAATGAAATACATCCAGAAAATGATGGCATATGTAGGTTATTGCAGTTCACTTGTGTATAATGACTATCGGATGGGGTCAGCCAAGGGCCAAGTAGGACAGTCTATGGAGGTCGGCCATGTCATGTGATCACTCCGAACCAGGAAACTCCCCCAGTAGTATATACCATGCACAGTGGAGTGGATGTTGAATGATAGAGAGAAGAGAAGAGTGAGTTAGTGATGAGTTAGCAACAAATGACAGTAACCAGAGAACGTAATGTGATCGTACTGTCTAGTGCATTTAAGTACCCTGTGCTACTGAGCTGAAGTTTATTAATTGAAGCGGCAGAGCAACCAGAAACCAACAGAGAATTACGGTAATCCTTACGAATGCGTGAATACAGTAAATGTTATGAATGCGTGAACTAATGAAGAGAAACTTCTTAAATCTAGCAATGTTTCTTAAGAGGAAATATGCCGTCCTGGAAATATTTTGAATGTGACAAATAGCAAATCAGCAAATAGCAAATCAGCATCAAAAGTCACACCCAACTTCTTTACAGATGTACTAAGACTAGTTGAAAAACCAGCAAACTCCAATGTATATTCTGTCAATTCCCGTCACGCCAGTGGTCCACCCTGATCACCAACACTTCTTTACTTTACTTTACTTTACTTTACTTTACTTTACTTTACTTTACTTTACTTTACTTGGCAGACGCTTTTATCCTAAGCGACTTACAAGACGAATACACCAGACACTTTGGTCATTTCCATGTTGAGCATGAGAAAATTGTGGGTCATCCAGTCACTGATTTCCCTCAGACCATATTCCAGTTTAGATGTTTTGAGATATACAGTTGGGTGTTGTCTGCATACAAAATAAAATTTGTACAATGAAAATAACAAAAGGCCCAATACTGAACCCTATGGAACTCAGAATTTCACTCTGTTTTTTGCAGAGTAATCATTGCCCAAGCAGACAAAGTGAAAGCAATCTGATAAGTACGATCTGAACCAGGTGATTGCTGGTCTATGGTGTCTAAGAGCACTAGCACAAAGATAAGGTCCTGTTCAGATGATAAAATAAGGTAATTTAATACCTTCAGTAGAGCAGTTTCTGTACTATGGTTCCCCCAACCAACCATGAAATTCCTCACATTATGCAATGCTTTTGAATGTTAAATATATTATTTAGCAGTGGTTTATAACTGGCCTCATGTCTGACCTTATATTATCTTAAGTTGATCAATTATATTAATGTTAATTCATGTATTGAAAGGAGCTTGGAAGTTTAGTACTGCTATATAAGGTGAACAGTTCCAGGTTGTAAAATATCAAATGTCAAAGTTAAACAGTTAAGAATATTCATTCATAATTTACAAAAAGTACTCTAATGTAATTAGTTGTAATTGAAATGCTTACACTTCTATTACATTTTAAGTAGGGTAACTTGTAATTGTAATGAATTACATTTCCAAAGTAATCTTCTCAACACCGGTGGGGAAAATATTTGCTATTCTGAATTAATGACATATTGCACTCCTGTGAGAAGCTCTAATCTTTTTGCACTTCAGAAATGTCCCCCAATATTTGTCAAATATATTCCCCTTTCCTCTAAATGTGTGCTAATTTTAGATAGAAGAAGCTTTATACTGTAAAGGAGTAAAATGTCCTCTGACCTTGTAATACAACCATTTCATGCTTTTAAAAAACAATTCTGAACAATCTCATATCAGGACCAGGTACCCCAACTGCTTCACGCTTAACTTTTAAGCATACTGAACTTTCATTCAGTTTATTCTTTAAGTTAGTGTGATTCACGCATTAAATTTTTCAAATGAATCATTGATCATTGGAGAGAAAAAATGACCTTTACATTCTCAAAGATTCGGCTTCAGAAGCTTCGAGCAACTTTAAAGTCAAACTGTTAATAATTCAAAAAGCTTGGAGGAAGACATCAGCAACTGGGTTCTTCAGAGTTCACCTTCACTTCACGACCACAAGAGTACATCATATGTGAAACCATAAAACTTTAATAACCATAAATACACTAACAATAAAGCCTCCATACTCACAGTACAGGTGTTTCCAGGTGTGTTCTTTATCATGAAGTTCTCTAATGTCCTTCAGCCCATCCTGCTGACCACCACACTTGGAGACTTGACCCCCAGACCCGTGTCCAGAATTATCTGACCAGTTCAGATCCTCATTTCTTTCTGTGCCGGTTTCTTGCTGTGCTGTTAATCCAACAAGAATCCAGAACGTGAACGACCAAATCACCCCTCTCATTGTTTTACAGAAATTGAATTGTCCATGTACAATGCAGGAAGATTTAACTGAGTTCCAGTCCTGCTGAAGAATCAGCAGATTCAGCCCTAGTCCTTCAGAGTACTATTGGGTGTCGAGCAAATAATTATGACGCTGTGTTTGCCGTTATCTTTTTATGTTACTAAACAAGAACAGGGCATGGAGGCTGCAACATTGTTTTTAAGTCGTTATCTTCATTCATGAGACAAAACTATAAGGTCACGGCTCACCAGCCAGCAGGCACCAGATTTGGGATGCTGCTGTGATCATATAATTAATTTGAAAATTAATGAGTATACATTTACATTTACAGCATTTATCAGACGCCCTTATCCAGAGCGACTTACAGTCAGTAGTTACAGGGACAGTCCCCCCTGGAGCAACTTAGGGTTAAGTGCCTTGCTCAGGGACACAATGGTAGTAAGTGGGATTTGAACCTGGGTCTTCTGGTTCATAGGCGAGTGTGTTACCCACTAGGCTACTACCACCCTGTTCAATAATTTGTGTGTAATATAATGTTAGTTTGTTTCTGTAAGGTTTCTGGCACGATCCGCCTGTCACAACAGGACACATCCTGTCGCCTCCGAAGGGGCACGATGGTCTCCCCTACAGACCATCATCATTAAATGATCACTAGAACGAGGAGATGAGATCTCTCCTCTGACAATGACAGAAAAGGCCCCATTCCCTTCTGGTGGAAAGTATAAGTGTTCCTTAGGGTTATTATTTTGGTTACAGAATATATGGATGTATTATGACAACACATTCAGCTACGGGGCAGTGGTGGCCTAGCGGTTAAGGAAGCGACCCTGTAATCAGAAGGTTGCCGGTTCGAATCCCGAGCCGCCAAGGTGCCACTGAGGTGCCACTGAGCAAACCACCGTCCCCACACACTGCTCCCCGGGCGCCGGTCATGGCTGCCCACTGCTCACTCAGGGTGATGGGTTAAATGCAGAGGACAAATTTCACTGTGTGCACCGTGTGCTGTGCTGCTGTGTATCACATGTGACAATCACTTCACTTTATTATTATTATTTATCACTCTAATTGGCATAATCTAAAGTACCGTCACATTAAATTAACATACCTAAAATATGACGACTATTTCAGTGTTAAGCTCATACCTGCTATGAGAATCAGAATCAGAAAATGTTTATTGTCATTGTAACAAGGACAAGGAAATTAGGTGCAGTCCTTGAGCTGGAGCGGTATCTTAAATACTTTGTGTAAAAAAAGAAGAAAAGAAAAGAGAGAAAGCTATCTTAAAAAGAAGACAACTATCACATATATTAATATAATACAAAAAATGACACAAATATAATACAAACATAGATATAAAAGCGAGTGCGGTATAAACCTTATTGAATCGGAGGCAGAAAAATAGATTAAATGTCATTAAGCTGTTGTTTAGTCTGACCTTGTTTTAATGCTCAATGAGAAGAGGATGTTTCTCACGTTACACTGGAGAGCCAGAACCCTAAACCAAAGCAAGATCAAAGTTCTCTAACCATTGGGGGGGTAGTCATCTGACCAGGTCGAGGATACAAATGGGAAGATGACTTGCCACTCGAGGAGTCACTGCATTCTCCCACACACGCTGCCAGTCTTAAGCCAGTCTTTCTATCCAGTGCTGTGTGTAACATCTGTTGTGTATGTTGGATTGATTTCCTCTCATTCAACCTTTTTCTATGGGAATGTGTAAGATCTTATATTTGGACAATTAGGGAATTATATGTAACATCTCTGTTAAATATGACGATTGTATATATTATAATATATGTGAATATTGATATCTTTAATCAAAGATTTAATGCAAATCCACAGGGTTAATGAGTTCTGTTTGTTTAAGTTTAAATTTACCTCAGAATTCTAAAAAGAATTCCAAAAGTAAAACATAAGATTTATTTATACATAAGTATTCTCATCTGGGAAGGTGTCCACTGCTCAGCGGAGAGAGGTGAACCTTCCAGAAGGACAAGCATTTCAGCAGCAATCAGGCCTGCATGGTAGGGTAGCCAGACAAAAGCCACTGCCAGAAAAAAAAGGTCATTAAACTCATTAAATTCCATGTCTGGAGGAACACAGACACCACTCATCTCCTGGACGACACCATCACTGTTTTCCAGGACCTGATAAACTAGTCAGGGTCGAGGGAGAGATAAATGCAGCAATGCACATCCTTGATGATAACCTGGTCCAGAGCACTCTGATCCTCATACTGGGTTCATCGTCCAACAACAGCCCCAAACACACAGCCAAATATATATAATATTTAAAACTTTTTAAACGGTTATTAAACTTACACAAAACAGGCACGGGGGCTAGAAAATGGGAACTTAAAAGGAACTTAAAATGACCCAAAGGCGATCAAACCCAATGTGTCCACAGACAGGATCGACACAAATACAACAGTACTGGTCTTGTCCATGTTAATGCAGCCGTGCCGTCTGGGTGCCAACTGAATGCTCTTATGGAGTCCTAATCAATCGAGCATAATTGATCACAGTCCTACTGACTTTTAGACACTTTTTCTCCCAGCCATCTGCTCACCTTTCGCCATATGTCTATGACGCACCACAAGCATTCTGGAATCTAAATAATACACAAATGGGAATTCAGGAAGTGGGAGACACAGGAAACAGAAATAGTGCAATTTAAAAATAATGCAAGGAAATAACATCTTGCCTTGATTTCGTCAACCAAAACAAAGTGGCATTTTTGTATAGTTTTTATTTTGTAATGCATATTAAGTCTAGTTTTTGTTCCTCAAACAATAATACATGATATATTTTGTTATAGTTATCGCCATGTTATGTTTCTGGTCCTGGGGCCGTAGTGGTTGATGGGACAGGCCTGGTGATTGGAGACTCCGCCCATGCAATCATGTGACACCTCCTTCGCAAACATGGCAGCCGAGTACTCATGAAGAAGAGATTATTGCATTGTTGTGAAGAGATTGGGAGTGGTTTGGAGTTCTGTGCTATAGGAGTTTTGTTGCCTATTCCTTGTGTGTCCCTTTGTCGTTCACGTCCTCTACCCCTACAGTCACATGACCATCATTTACGTTGTGTTTCGTCTCATTTTAGTCACGTCATAAAGGTTTGTTGACAAAGATATTTTGTGAAAAATAAAAAAAACACTACATGACAACACCAAGCATAAGTCAACAGACATCACAAGTTGGACATTTTGTAATTATTTGTGAATGTGATTATTTTTTTTTTATTCTTGTTTTTTTGGAGGGTTTGTTTTATTAAACAACAGAACAGAATATGACTACTAAAATGGTCAGTATGTGAACAAAATACAGAACTGAGAAGATAATCTAAACAGAAAAAAGTGAGATTCATGAAGTTAGTAGTACAACAGAGTAAACTTGAAAACTTGTCATTTCAGCTACATACATGTAAATAAAGAAATGAAACAACGTGGTTCAACATTTAAACAAAATTACATATTGACATAAAGTGCACGGGTGCAGAACAAACTGGCTACATAAAGTGCAAAAACATGGGACACAGACAGTGCAAGAATAACATTTAAGGCAAAGAAAACATGTAGACAACAAAGAAGACAGACAGAGAGAAGACATCACTTAAAACCAGTGAAAACCAAGTAACAATAGTGCAGGATCAATGATAAACACCTGATTTCCGATTGAGCAATTACCTGCACTATGAAATCATTATCAGTATTTCATAATTCAACGATATTCACTGTGATTCCAAAACAGGTTGTCGGATAATCCATGCAGGACTGAACCTTTTTCTGTGCTTCAGGGGCCAACATAAATTGTTGGCCCCTGGGCCCAGATATAGAAACAGCCTGATATTTAATAACCCTGATCATCATTGTTGTTATTATTAAGCCTATATTTTTAGTATCTTTGTGCAGAGCACCAGAGCTCTCGAGACCCTGGGCCTGGTAGCCTGTTTAGTAACTCAACTAGTCACTTACCTGCACAGCTACTACAGCCATACCAAGAAAGGTCAGTAGGTGGCAATTGTAGTACTCCAAAGTAAACCAGGAATTGATTAGTAGCCATTGACTAAAGAGCATGAAAAAATTATTCATTTCAAGAAATAGGAGCTGGGTGAATATGATTTAAGTATTTATTTTATTCATTCATTCATTCATTCATTCACTCATTTGTTTTTCAGCCGCGTCATTATGCCTGAGATCTGGCATGGCGCCTGAATACAATTAGCCCTGTCTGTGGAATGAATGTTGAAGTCTTGAAAACTCCACAATATATAAAATAAAAAATGCAATATTAACATTGCATTTTGTTATGTTACATCCTTGTTGCAAAATCGTGTAAATTTGTTTTTTCTAGAATGACAAGCATTTCAGCAGCACTCCACCAATCAGGCCTGCATGCTAAGGTTAGCCAGACAAAAGCCACTGCCGGAGAAAAAAAAAAGGTGGAACTCATTAAACTCCAACACCATGTCTGGAGGAACCCAGACACCACTCATCTCCTGGACAACACCATCACTGTTTTCCAGGAACTGATAAATTAGTCAGGGTCGAGGGAGAGATAAATGCAGCAATGCACATCCTTGATGATAACCTGCTCCAGAGCTCTCTGACTGAGGTCATCTTGTAACAACAATCTCAGACACACATCCAAGATTACGCTTTGTCATTATGAGGTATTGTGTGCTGATGTGTGATGTTAAAATAACTCTGTAAAAAAAGTTCTGTAAATACTTTCCGTATGTACTGTATACTGTAAAGTGAAGTGATTGTCACATGTGATACACAGCAGCACAGCACACGGTGCACACAGTGAAATATTTCCTCTGCATTTAACCCATCACCCTGAGTGAGCAGTGGGCAGCCATGACCAGCGCCCGGGGAGCAGTGGGTGGGGACGGCACCTCAGTGGCACCTTGGCGGATCGGGATTCGAACCGGCAACCTTCTGATTAAGAGGCCGCTTCCTTAACCGCTAGGCCACCACTGCCCCACTGTATACAGTTAATTGGTATAATAAGAATAATCTGGCATACATACTTACAGTCTGGTATCAGTGCAGTTTACAAGAGATTTTAGAAATTTCCATAATTAAAGGTCACTGCTGTTTTATAAACACTATTCTCAAACAATAATACATGATATATATTTTGTTATAGTTATAGCCTTGTTACATTTCTGGTCCTGGGGCCATAGGGGTTTGTGTTTTCTGCTGTGTGTGAATGTATCTGTTTCCTTTTAGGTACTTGAGGGGACAGGCTTGGTTATTGGAGACTCCGCCCATGCAATCATGTGACATCCACAGGATGCATTTAAGGACGCCTCCTTCACAAAGAGCAGCCTGGTGCTCATGGAGGAGAGGAGATTGTTGCATTGTTGTGTGCATTCTGTGCATTTGTGTGCTGCAACATGGCCATATAGTTGTTTGGCAGACAGTCTTAATTTTAGTCGAGTCTTTGCATCAAGCTGTTTTTATTAGTCTTTTTAGTTTAGTTTTATTAGTCAGATCCATAATTATTTTAGTCTTGTCAAGTTTTAGTAATAAAATTCTATTCATCAATATTGTACAAATACTAGTAGAACAGACAAAAAAACAAATTTTAGTCAAACCGTTTTTTCTTAATTAAACCAAGGTAGTCTTTATATTATTGTTAACTTATCTACGCAAGAACACATTACATTCATTCCAGTGGCTGCATTTCATGGCCTTCCTTTTTTCCATGTCCAAGAGGTGAGCAGGGGTGGGGTGCTTTTAACCCTGATCATCATTATTGTTTAGTGGGGTCCATGGGTATGCTCCTCTGTGAGAACTTTTTTTTTTTTTATTAGAGAAAAATTTAACAACATTCAGACACGAGATTAACAAACCAGTATAAGCCTATATTTACAGTCGCATCTGTGTGTAGAGCACTAGAGTTCTTGAGACCGTGGGCCTGTTCGTTAATCCATCCCTTTAACTAGTCACTTACCTGCCCACCTATTGAGATGCTACAGCCATAGCAAAAAAGGTCAGTAGGTGAAAAATAGTACTCCGCAGTAAACTAGGAAATGATTAGTAGCCATTGACTAAAGGACATGAACATGGACACTGATTCATTTTTCTTTAACAGATATAATTGCAAAACATGCCAGGATATCTTCAGGTTTAAGGAAGCCAAGTTTTTTCTCGGCAGACACTGTAAGGGCCAGATGCTCTTCTAGAATACAAAATTATTTGTTATATATTACTTATAAGTTATATATTATTATTGAATATTTTTTCCTTCCAAATTTCTGTTATTTTTTAGTCTTTGTAAATGTTACCAGACTGATTTTACCTCTACTGCAGCAAGCCACTAGGAGGCGACTGCAATATTTTATTTCTTATTTCAGGGCTGCACGATTTAGGGAAAAAAGTCATATTGCGATTACTGTGACATTGTGATTGTGTGCTGCTCCGTGACTGGGGAATATGCTCATGCTCATGTGTGGAGCCATTTCAGCTTTACAAACAGCGAAGACAGGGTTGGTGACATGTGGCAAGACAGTGAAGAGTTGTGGCAACACCACTAACCTTGTCAAACACCTTAGAGTAAAATATAACACAACATATGGTGACTTTATAAGGAGGCAAAGTGAAGAGGTGGAGAGGGGCGAGACAGTGCAGCTAGGACAAGACCAAGGTCACTCGCAGATCCATTTATTGCTGCAGACAGGCACTAAACATCTGTCTTCTAGGTTAAGTTTTGTCTGTTGAAGTTCGAGCAACGGAATCTGGTTTTGTTAAAATTTTAATGTATTAAATATGGTTGTGAAATAAGTACATGTTCAGCTTGACTCAGAAGTGATTAATCACCTTAGAAGTGATCAGATCACCTTACATTCAATATGCTTTGATTTAGTCAGGTAATGTTGCTTTAAGAGTAGATCATTTACAGTGGTTTGCATAGGCCAGGTGTCACTAAAATATGCATAATACTTGCAATAAAACAGCCACTTTTTTACATTTCATATTTACGGCATTTATAGCCTGCTTTGCAGGTGACACCATTGGCTTCTTCGGAGAGCTGTGGGCGATCGTGCAGCGTTCACAAAGGCTGCAGCGTTGGGAGAGCGAGGAAGCCACTGGTCATGACGTTTCTGCACAAAGGTGCAGAAACGTCATGACCCTGCAACGTCCCATCTTACAATGTATTAAACCCGTTCCGTGATGTTGTGCGTATGCGTCCTAAAGTTCTAAAGTGAAGTGATTGTCACATGTGATACACAGCAGCACAGCACACGGTGCACACAGTGAAATTTGTCCTCTGCATTTAACCCATCACCCTGAGTTAGCAGTGGGCAGCCATGACCGGCGCCCGGGGAGCAGTGTGTGGGGACGGTGCTTTGCTCAGTGGCACCTCAGTGGTAGCTTTGCGGATCGGGATTCGAACCGGCAACCTTCTGATTACGGGGCCGCTTCCTTAACCGCTAGGCCACCACTGCCCCCTGCTTCCTCGCAATGTCCAGCCATCGTGACAAGTAACCATCAACAAACAGAACATGTAGACAACAAGAAGACAGACATCACTTAAAACCAGTTAAATTAATCATCTGCATCATGATATAATTATATATTATATATATGAATATTATATTTAATATTCAATCATACAACGAGGTTCACTGTGATTGATGTAATGCTGTAAATGTAAAATGTACAGGTTTTCAGATGATCCATGGAGTGAATGCTGAAACCTTGAAAATGCCACAATCTATTAAATCAATAAAGACAACACTGATAAATAACAGATGTTTTATGACACTACTGACCTTTGAATGGAATCAGCCTCTCGTCCACGGTGACATTGGGCCTAGGGTTGTACATCATGGGCAGCATCTCCACCCACTTGTCCCAGACTTCTCTGAAGGCCCCGGGTTTGTCACTGGCCGCCCATTCAGCTGTGGTTGCGCGGTCGTCAAATGGTGGCGGAAAATATGGGCATTTCCACAGGCTGCAGAGACATTCTCCCCTGGATTTGTACATGCCACTGAATGTGAGCAGGCCCAGGTAGGCGGGCAGCTCAGGAACTTCCAGTGCTATTGGTCATCTGGCAGACATTGGCCTCGATTCTCCCTGGAAAAAAGAGCAAGAACGTGTTTGAGATGTCCAATCCGAGTGAAACCGCAGCCCTTCTTGGGCCTGGGATCAAGGTGTTTCAGGTGTTTCAGACCAATAGATTTCTCAATTTCTCGAAAAAAAAAGATCCTTATCCAGGTCCTCCTCATCCTCCTCATCTTCTTTGCCGTCTTCTTCCTTCCTGCTCATCGTCGTTGTCAGAAGCCAACCAGTCATCTTCCTCGGAACAGTTCCCTTCTTTACTGCAGTCAGTGCCTCACTTGCAGAACAAGAAGGTGGAACACCTTCTCAGGAAGGTGTATTCGGGGTTCCTGTTCCTACAGATAATTCCCAGGACATGAGTGTTACTCTGCATGTGTCCCTCCTATGGAACCGGCCATGTTCCTCCGAGTCCTGCACTTCCCAGCGTCTTTACACATTAATGTGTGTTCTCTCTGATTGGGCAGAGCTTCCACCTTCCCTCTCCTAATTGGACAGTTTCCCTCCACTGTTTGGCACTACACGAGAGCAGATAGAAAAAGGGTCCACGGTCCAAGGTGCGACATATCCCAGAACACATATCCCAGAATCCATTTCACTCACAGATTGGATAGAGACACAATTGACTGAATGACACTAATTTTGTCAACATACCTTACTATAATGTATTTCAGCTCATTTCGACAGTTAAAACAATTACGACTGGCATTAATAATGCACAACAAATGCAAACAATAATGACAATCTAATAGAGCATGTCATGCAAACATTATGACTCTGTTGCAGAGAAGGATGACACATGAGATTAGATAAAAGTAACAATGGTAATACAGTGAGGAATTGAAGAGGAGGAAGCTGACTGGCTGGATGTAGCTCAACACTGATTTCTCTCAACACTGCAACCATTCCTGGAGATTGGAAAAAGTGCTTATTGCGCTTTCTGCCACTAGGTGGCGCTGGTGTTGCGCCTTGCAATGTCACTGTTCTGAAGTCAATCCCTCCAATTCTATTAAAACTGGACCTTAACTGTTGGTTTTATTACCTGTATTTTTACATATTTATGCGTGCATGTTAGTTTCATGATGGATAGACTGTAGTTTTTTAGAGCAGCGGTACACATGCAGCAGTATGTCATGTTTCCCTGGCATCCGGGGACAGGATGTCATATCTGTGAGTGAGTTGGTTCTGCCACTCAACAGTCCTTTCTGTTGATTCTCAGTGAGAATCAGGCTTCAGGGTGTTTGCAGATGGTGGAGTGCATGGAAATAGCAGGCTACTGGTTGCCCAAAGTGCCAAGGTGCCACTGAGGTGCCATCGAGCAGAGCAATATCCCCACACACTGCTCCCCGGGCGCCGTCCATGGCTGCCCACTGCTCACCAAGGGTGATGGTTAGAAGCAGAGGACACATTCTGTTTTGTCACCGTGTGCTGTGCTTGCTGTGCATCATAATAACAATCACTTCACTTTCTGTCGTTCTTCTTTAATTTCACAGTTCATTTACAATAAATCTGCAACTATATACAGTGGTTTCACAGCAGCCATAGCCATGAAATTGCTGTGGTACAATAGTTTGTAGCTGTGGAATTACAGCATGTTGTTTTAAACGAATTACAAAGTAATGCAACAGATCAGCCAGTAATTCAGCGTAGACTGTAAATCTACTTGCAGTCGTGTAGTATTAAAATACAACCAAACGGCACTACATTTCCTCTCTCCTCTGTGACTGTTGTGAATGTGTGTGCTGCTGACTGCTCGTTTAACTGCCGTGGTTCAGTCATGTGACAGTACAACATCAGAGGGGGAGCAGGAGGAGTGAGGAGCAGAATTTCTACCTAAAAGATCACTTTCATTTTGAGCATAGGACAAAAATAATCGTTCCAATACCAATACCAATACTATCAATATCTTGAATTGATCTGTCCATCACTATCAAATAGCTCACCAAAGAGAAGCTAAAAACAGGAGCCTATTGTGTAACACACTCATGAGCCAGAATATTCCAGGGTCAAACCCCACTTACTACCTTTGTGTCCCTGCACCTTGTAAGGTGCTCTGTAAAAGGGCATCTGATAAATGCTGTAAATGTAAATGTAGAGATGAATGGCCTAACATGTTAAAATATTGCTTAACAAAACCAAATATATACTGCTCACTAAGATTTGGAACCTAGGACTTTGCAGTCCTCTGGTTCAAAAGCGAGTGTCTTACACACTAAGCTACTACCAACGTGTAACATGCAAGTATTATTTATCCTTGTATGTTAAAATGTTGCAGCTATTGTCAATATTTATTTATTTAAAATAAAACATAAAATATAACTACATGGGGTGCAATTCCACATCTCGGATAACACTGACACTTGCCAGACAGTTCTTATGTGTGTTCTGCAACTGCTGGAAAAACGGCAGGAAAAAAGTCTTTTAGGCAGAATGAAGGCCAAGCTCTTGCATGTAGTTGCTTTAATAGTACTATTGGTTGTAGAGAGGTTGCAAATGCCAGGGTTTGTCCACTTGGTGGTGACTGCACCCAGGAAGGAAGCAGGGAGACAGGGAAGCACAATGACCATGTTTGGTCATGGGGAGTCAAGCCTGTCTTATTAAAATGGACACGCCTTGTTAAAGTTTACAAAGTCTGAAAAACAGCAAATCACAGACGCACGGTCGCTTTATCAAAATTAATCATGGATACAACATGACTTTTTTAATAATCAAAAGGATTCTTTAAGATTATTAAAAGGGAGTCATAAATATACATAAATACTGCCTAAATAAAGGTTCATTAAAAGGTTGTAGGGTGAACCTGTGTGAATAATTATGATACAATAAATATTTTGTCATAATTCATGTAATAATTTGGGGTGGGACTGTCGTGGGGGATGCTGAAGATTTTTTTCGAGAATAACTTATGAGAGGGTGCAAAATGCGTGTGTGCTTAACTTTTAGCCTTATATGGAGGAGCTTCCTGTGTCATGTGTGGTGTGTTTATGTGTATGTGTATGTGTGTGTGTGTGTGTGTGTGTGTGTGTGTTAGTGTAATCCAGACTTATCTATGTGCTCGGCATGTGGAACACAAAGGTGAATTTATAAAAATGAATAAAAATGTTGAAGTCTGTGTTTAAGTGTGTGGGTTCAGTGAATCTAATCACCCAGCTGTCATCATAAATCGTTTTCTGGCTGTAAATGCATCTTTTGAATTGGTAATGATCACAAGCTGCTATGAACTGTCCACAGTCAAGTATTGTTCACCCAGCTGTAACTTATTCACTTGCTGGGCCATTCTAGTCTTATCTTGGTTCTCCCACGATTCCTGGGCCTTGTTGGGCCCTGGTTGACCTGCGGCCTCTACAGAGTTTCTTTGTGTTTTACTGGACCCCCCCCAATATATATATATGATTGCACTATGGTTGGTCTGTGTGAAACAGTATTACTGACAATAAATCTCTGTTGAATCTTGTATGTGTAATAAGTAAGAATAGTCTCTTTAAAAAGGGGACAGTCATTACAAGTTTAATTTTCTTGCCACTGACTGTTCATAAAAAGGAAAATTTAGAGAGGAAAAAGATCAGTTACTACATGTCCAGAAATTCCTAAAAGTCTCTACCATGCAGTGGTTACAGAGATTTATTGGTCGGTGTGAAACTGTGAAATGTTTCCTCCTTACTAACTTGTGAACAGGCTGCTACGAGTCCAAATTTTAAAACACAGAATCTGGGATCTCAGAGGAAGTGTTTCCAGGAGCAGGAGAGGTTTGGGTAAAACCTCATGTCAGCAAACATGATTTATGGAATGCTGAAGGATATGTGGATGATCATTAGGCTTATAAATATACACAGTAACTTCATTTAGAGTCAGAATCTCCTCCGCAAGACGCCTACTTTTCAGGCATTCGCCACCATTCTCCTTTCTAATGTGAGCGTTGCTATAGCAACCTGGGACTTTTCTGGTGGCAGCAACTAGAAAGCTGTGCTCCCCGAGCAGTCTGCCTCCTGAAAACTATTCTGAACCTCTATGCTATCTGTTAAGTATTTCTTATTGAGTAATGATAATCTAGGAGACAGTCTTTCCTGTTCCCGTCTGGGAAGTACATCATACCTATCGTGCTCACTGACAGTGACAATGGTTTATTTCTTATATAGCCCAAAATCACATACATTTACATTTATGGCATTTATCAGACATACAGTATGTCTCCATGGGCTTTGACAGGTCCTACAGTTGACACCCCCCACACTTGACCCTTCTGCACACAAAGAAAAACTCCACAGAAAATAAAGCTTGGGAAGGAGTGATACAGAGAGCGACGCCCTTCCAGGGTAGAATGAGCTTGCAAGTGGTGTCAGTGCAGGGTTTGTGATTGTCCAATAAGAGAAAAAGACCTACAGTTGTAGAGATAGAGAAGTCCAAAATATAGTCCAGTTTCATGGTGTACATTACGTGTCCATTATGATACCACTGGTCCGTTTGAAGATCCCTGATGCTGTAGTTGTTATGGTGGTGGTGGCTGTGGTGAGTCCTCGTTTAGCAGTTGCCAGGAACCAGGATTTATCTGCTGGTCTCTTCACTGGAGTCTGCCAGTAGTCTGTGCGCTTGATTCAGTGTCTCGGAGAGAACAAACAGAAGCAGCGGCAGACGGTGGCGTTGTACGACCGATACTGAAATATGCGGCTGTAGTGGTATATTTGTGCAACAGTGGCCCGGTACCCTAACTAGGACAGCCTAACTAAGGTGAATTTAAAACTGTCTGTGCTTGACAGGGTGGCTGTTTGATAAAGTGGACTTAATAATTGACACCGTGTCTGGGATTTAAACAGAAGGCCAGAGAAAACAGATGTGTTTTCAGTTTAGATTTAAACACTGAGACTGAGTCTGAGTCCTGAACACTGACCGGCAAGCCGTTCCACAACTGCGGAGCTCTATAGGAGAAGGATCTGCTCCCAGCTGTGACCCTCTGTACTCTGGGTACCAGTAGTGACCCCGCACCCATTGATCGCAGGGGGCGTGGCGGGTTGTAAATAACTAAAAGTTCACTCAAGTAATTGCTGGGCGATTTAAAGCTTTATAGGTCAAAAGTAGGATTTTGTAGTCAATCCTAAATTTGATGGGTAGCCAGTGCAGTAATTGTAAGACTTGTGATGTGGTCAAATTTTTTAGTTCTAGTTTGAACTCAGGCTGCAGCTTTCTGAACTCAGGCACCTACTAGAGCATCCAGAAAGTAGTGCGTTGCAGTAAGGTAAAAGAACGCTATCCTAATGATATTATCTACTTGCGAATCGAATGAGAGATCAATGAGGACACCTTGATCCTTTACTTCAGTACTTGGTGAGATAGAAAGGCTATTGTCACGTCCATGCGGGCATGACACGGCGGGTGAACGTAGAGGAGGACGTGGAGTGACGAGGAATGACGAAGAATGAAGGACGCTTTCACCTGACATCACGGAACAGGGGTTTAATGGTGAAGCACAAGACAAGGGAGACATCCGAGACGAAGACACTGGTGAACACGGAACATAACTTCAAAGACCTGACAGCGGACAGAAACGAACAGGGCAGCTTTATACAATTAACACAGGTGAGAACGATTAGGGAACATTACACAGGACAATAATGAAACTCCGGTCCGGATCCTGATCCTGACCCGGACCGGAGTAACCCCCATTTCGGACCGGATCCTGACAGCTATCCAGATTTATGATGTAGTCAGTCAGCTGTTCTGTATTCTTCTGCAGATGTTCACCACATGACGTGGTTGTTCATGCAGTCACGGGGCTTTGACATGCCTGAATACATGGAGCTGGGTGTTTTAAACGATATTCCCATCTGCCGATTCAACAGCACCATGACATCTGCAGCTCCTCCACCATCATGGATCAACACTTCAGATGGACAGATGATGTGGGAGCAGATTAACAAATTGACAAAACTGAATGAAAGGGTGATAAAAACAGCGTTACAGGTTTAACGGTCAAGACTTTGTCAGCTTTGATATCAACTCAGGGACCTTTACAGCAGCTGGTCCCCAAGCAAATTTCTACAAGCAGAAGAGAGAAGAGGACGTTGTCTTCATGCACGTCCTAACCGATTTCTATCAGAACAAGTCTGCAGACCAGACAAACATTTCCCTTTTCACTTTTCCCAAGCAAGCAGTAAAAAAGTAAGAATTGCATGAACTCAATTAAATGTTTTATTGTTTAGCTAATTTGCAGTATTGAGTTTTTATCATTTGGTTTGGTTTGTAGTTCCTGTCGTCAGACTTGTTCAACGGAGGAAACCTGCCTCCACCGACATCACCTGCCATGTAACTGGACTCTTCCCTCGGGACGTCCAGGTCCAGTGGGTGGGGTCCAACTCTCAGTACCTGCTCAAGTGGACAGCAATGGGGTCTTGCCAAACGGAAAATGCATATCCATCCAGTTTCAGATGTCAACTTTCTAATTAATATTTTCATGTTGCTCGGAAGAACCTGCTGGAGTTTACTGGTATTGTTTACAGGAAAAAAACTGGTAGGGGAAGGAACAATTTTCTGAAAAAATCTACATGCATTTAGATTTTTTTTGTGCCAGATTTCCTGCAGTATCCCCAAAAACAATTCTATTCTGTTTACAGGTGATGCTTCTTCTAGATCTACTACCTCTGAGGCAGGAAACATGCAAGAGAGCATCCTGTAGTCACCCTGAGTGAGTGACTGAGTGTGGGGTTTCGAGTGACCACACAGTGGCAGTATTGCCACAGTATTGTGAGTACTACTGGTTTGCACTTTTTAATAAACCTTTTTTCAAAATATTTGAGAGTGTCGTTATCGTCCTAACAGCAATCAATAAGTAATAAGCTGTTTCTGCCTGGGATCCTGAGTGTGAAAATCTTTCACAGCAGCATGACTGTGATGCTGCATCTTTTGGAATATTTTTTTGGAAGATCATGTGAGCAGCTGATGCAGCTGAGTGACGCTGCATAATTTGATCCATAATTTCTCCTGATGCATGGAATGATGCAATTATTTATTGTTCCATGGACCAGTTGCTGGTTCAAATCCTGACAATCACTTCACTTTCAAAATGAACATGAAAGAGCCAAACACTCAAACTCGAACCTGGACCATCATTTCAACAATAGCAGCCAGGAACAATCGGTCCACAGACCCATGCTGCTCCACCCCAACACTCTGACTCACACAGACGGAGCTGAATGTCTGCTTTTGTGCTTACTGAATGCTGCATGTGAGACGAGAACAGAGGGTCTTTAGTCTTCATCAGGGTGGGATCCACAGTATTTTTTTTTAGCAACTTGACAGGATTAAATCAAGGCAGTCTGTAGGTCAAAGTGTGAAGCAACTCATCTATTTGCTTTGGTTATTTTTTTATTAATCCCTTTGTGAATGCAACTTGATTGCATTGAAATGTGTAGAACGTGCGTTCCAGGCCAACTACATGACATAAAAAGAAGGGCCAGTTTATTCCAAGGTTCCTAAACATGCTTACATGTAGGTGGCAGACATGTCACTCACTTCCCCGGTCACAGCTTTCAATGTTGTGCGAACCAACTGGAAGGGTCAAGGGTGTGGCTTCTGCTAATAGATCTTAAAGAACCTCCTGGCTCAAAGCTTCAGAAGGTCAGCAACAGTAATTATACTTGTATAATGCAAGGATTGGCCTGATGACATCAGTCGCACAGTTAAAGGTCGCGCATTGTGATCTTCCTAATCGCTTTCTGGATAGGAGAACCGCCTCGTCACTGGTGCCGCTGGGGCAAGTGATGCACACATCACAACCTGAAACGAGGGTCACAAGGGTTCGATGAGTGGGGTGTTCAGGTAGCATTCGTGCTAACACAACAATGTAGCGTGCTGCATTACAACACTGAAAACGTTCATTTATCTAAATGAATCAGATGGATTCGACCAAACATTTTAATGTTTCACAAAAAGTTAAAAGAAAATGATAACATTGTGTAAGAATAACGTGTTTAATCTGGATCCAATGCCAAATCACGTTGCAACAACTTAATAAAATCTTACTTATGAAATCAAGCTGAACAAACTCTATATGTATGATTTGAAATAATGCATCCGGACTCGGACTAACCCCTGCCGGACTGGATCATGACAAAAGTAATACTTTAAGCAATACTTCAATTAAGTAAATCCAATGATTTTCTTTTTTTTCAGTGAACCTTACATAAGACGTATGATGCAACGTGGTGAACAGTGTCTTTGTGTGGGTGCAGCATGCTTTGTGAAGGATGGGTGACGTGACTCCCCATGCACAGTCTTGCTTTTACTGATGCATCATGCAGGGTATTTCTAGCCTGTGGAATAAAGGCTTGCATTAAATTGTTTGCATGAATCTGCATCTGTCTCTGTCTAAATTGAATATTTTTTTTTTATTGAATATCCATCATGCTGATGTTAAGTAAAGCCAAAACTAAACAAATGAAAGTTACGAAATGGAGTGGTAAAGCCTGAATGTTTTAAAGCATTGCAATCTGAAAAATGACAAGAACCTGGACTTTGTTGTGACGTTTAATCCACGTTGCCTGATCTTTGCCCTTTTGCATGGTGCTGTAATCAGTTTTCCTGTGGCCTGTAATGCCTGTTCACTTTCAATTTTACCATGTTTATGTCTAGCACTCGGTTGCAACTAATCCATAAAAAAATTCTTCTAATCTTCTTGTAATTCGCTGGTTGCATCACCACATGTACAGGCAGAGCAGAAAGACGCTCGGGCCTGGTGAACTGGGGCGAGAATCTGCAGCGTCAACTCTGCTGCCGGTGACTCAGGCGGTTTGCCGCTCGAGTGCAGTATGTTCTGTGTAAAGCGAAACAACCAGGTGACTCCTCTAATCCCTCCATTTTCCAGTCCGCCGTCACTGGCCACTGAGAACTTCCTTCCTCCTCACCCCGCCGTGGCCAAATCCAGGTTATTTCTGGAGGCCAGATCCTCTGCCTAATAGCCTTATCACGCCTCAGACCATCCTGTGACACTGCGACTATGGATGTGCAGGCACTGACTGCAAAAGAAACAAAAAATACACAGATTAGGAGTGCCACTATTGATTTGCTGACCAATGCAAATTTCCATGCCATCGCCATGGTGACCAAATCACACTAACTGTGATGCGGTTGCGAGGAGTCAGATTCATGTACATTTACAGCATTTATCAGACGCCCTTGTCCAGAGCACTTACAATCAGAATTTACAGGGACAGTCCTCCCCTGGAGCAACTCAGGGTTAAGTGTCTTGCTCAGGGACACAATGGTAGTAAATGGGATTTGAACCTGGGTCTTCTGGTTCTTAGGCAAGTGTGTTACCCACTAGGCTACTACCACCCTACTACCATTCATGACAAAAATTGTGCCCTGGTCAGACAGACAGGATATGCACAGAGAGGGGCATGGCAGGACCAGTCCTCCCCACTGAGGGACCTGAATGTCACCAGCATGCCTGGCCGAAGTGCTGTGTGCTTATTTCTGCACACAAAATATATTCTGTGCCAAATGAGTTGCATGACTGTATGTTGTATGTTTTCCACAGATTGATAAAATGTGTTCACCTTAAAAAACACAAAAAGAGAAGTTGTCGCTTTAAATTTGTTTACAGAAAATTAGTGAATGACTACTAGTGATTGTGCAAAAACTGGCATTTTGTGGACAGAATCTGTCCTTTGTACATAACAGAAAATTTATTTTTTGGCATGAAATGCAAAAAGTAACTTTGTCCTCAGAATGCATTAGGTCAGTGTCAGAATGTCAGTTTGTTTACAGAATTTTGTATTTGACAAAAACTCATTACATTTTTTAAGGGACAAAAACCCGGGGAGCAGTGTGTGGTGACGGTGCTTTTGCTCAGTGGCACCTTGGCAGCTCGGGATTCGAACCAGCACCCTTCCGATTACGGGTCCACTTCTTTGCCGCTAGGCAAACACTGGCTTTGTTGTTGACCTTCATACAATAGAGATTTTGTCCTCAATGTGGCAGGTGCTGATGTCAGTTTGGTGCACAGAACGAGTCACTGCCTTTGATTTTTATTGGGGCGGGTTTCTGTGTACAAAATGCACAAGGTGTAAATTGATTTGTCACTATTCACTTCATTTGTTGACACAGAAACAAGCACTTGACCCTTGTTGAACATGTCCTGTCCTTTGGGTCCTAGAATTATTGCTTGGCTGTAATTTCACATTTTCACTTCTGGAGTATCCATTTGAAAGGCTTCACATTTGATAATGTCCTATTCACTGAATTTAAACTCTTAGTCATATCCCCATAATCTTGATAACACCACGCCAAACTCTCCTCTGTTGCAGACCAACCAAGATCCATCATGCCCAGACACAAACATCAAGACTCATGGGTGTTAGCCAAAAGAACAAGCGGGATTCGGGTTAATTAGGGATCGAGTTGCTAATTTCATCCCATTCAAACCTGCCACAGCAGTGCAGCCAGGTGAGCAGCAAGTAACCACGGCGATGGCTGGAGATTTCTGATTGGCTGTTTGCCACCACAGCATGTGCATGGATGTGCAGGGTCACTCAGGGATATATGATTGGCTGTGGTCTTGTAGACGGCAAACCTTCACCTGCTACAGAACTAGAATGGTGCATTTTTGCTAATTCATTCATATATGAGAACTTCGATATAGCAATTTAGCAAGAATATTCACAATCATATCAATTATTAATTCAGTGTCCTTTGCATCATACAGCAGGACCGACAAATGCAATACATTTTCCATATTTCCATATAAGCATAGAAATGAACAGGATGGTAATACATTTTCCTTTGATAAAGGGGCCTATCAAAAGATGAGGATGAATATTAACCAGTATATAAACCAGTATTATGAATTACATAAAATATCCCAAAAATATAAATATATAATCAAGACAGGAGACACAGACAAAGACACATTGTGCACTACAAGATTACAAATAAGTAAATGAATTGATAATTGAAACATATCTACAGCAATCTAAATATCTAAAAACTGTTCTCAGGAGGATATTTGTCACAGCACAGCTACTGCACACAAGAGAAAACAGGTGGCAAACACAAAAAACAGGAACTGAGAGCCGAAAAGCACACATGTATGGTAGAAAATAGACTGGTTCCAGATACATGTTACGGGCACTGGAGGAGTCTTTCAGTGAGATCAGCGAGATGGTTGTGCTGGTGAAGATCATAATTTGCATGGAGTGTGGGACCCCTCCCTGATCTGGATGAGCTGTGGAACTGGGATTTTTATGGTTTTGAGGAAGAAGAGATGGATGTTACTGGCACCCAGAAAATCCTCAGCTCTTCTTCTCAAGTAAAGGGGCTGATCAGAAACCGATGTTTCTGCGCTGCTGATCCTGGGATGCTTGGTGATGGTGCTGGCCCAGGGATTTGGAGTGAAATGTAATTACTAAGTATGTCAAAAACCTGTAATCATCCCGAGAAAACACTGTTATTATATGAGATCCTATAAACACTATTCTCTGAGAGTAAATCATTGCTTTCAGAAACGCCACTAAGCTGTTATAATCACAAATAAATGTAGTTTCTGCTGGTATTTTAAAATGTGACATGCGTAATGTGTTTTTCTTGATACACTCGGTAGATAAAACCCTCCCCCGGTTATTCTGCCGCGTTCATTGAGAAAAGACAGTGTGCTTGTGAATGGCGCTTCGCAGAGCTCCGTAAGTCCATTTCCCCAGATCCTACGGATCATCTGCTGGGTTTTTTATCTGCGCCGTCGGCATGTGTCACTGGCAGGGGATGCATCTTGACTTTGATGTAAACGGAAAAAAGCGACCTGCCGTGACACGGCAAACCTCAAACATCGCGTGCAGAGCGGCGCCATCACAACACCAGCTGTCTAAAGTTTTCTCCACGGGTGAAGCAGCTATTATTAGCCTAGACCCAATCAGGAGCAATCCAATAAAAATATGCTCTTGTTCACTTATATTATCTGAATATCTGAGGCCTGCTTGGCCTTGGAAAATCCTCGACTGGCCAGATGTTGAGTTTTGGTCATGTTGTTCCTGTATGCTTGTGAAGGGTGTCAATGGCGATATTCCGGCTGGAGAATAAAAACCCCCCTGTTAAAAAATACCCTGTTAATCTCCTTCATTCATCTGTTCGTTCGCTCAGATAGAGTCTGTGGATAAGTCCTCACTGGGCCTAAGCATATTTTCATCCCCACATTGTCAATAATCCCCTTCGTCAGGTGAATTCAGGTTTCTGTTCTTTGTTGCCTGGCGAATTATGTTTTTGTCTTGGTATTAATGCGCAGGAACTCGTCTGAGAATGGATAGAAGCTTGTATAATTTAGTTTTTTTTGGCCAGAATTCATTATCCGAGCGAAAGACCCACTTTCCCCTCCATTTTGCTTCCCTCTCTGCTGTCAGGATGTGAGCATTGCCTTGCGGAGGACTGGGGTCACAGGTGGGACACGAAACCACTGGGAAAACATCCTCCTCATGATGCCTCAGCTCTCTTCCTGCTGCTGTGTGCAACTGATCTGCACCTAATTTTCATTGTTAAAAAAAAGAAGAAGAAGTAAAAATTAAGACCAGATTTATTAATTCAGGGCACATCACTGCAGTTCTGGCCCAATGGTTTTATAGCAGTGTAAGATTAGGATTAAGGTCAAGATTAGGGTTAGGGGTTAGATTCTGGTTTAGACAATAAATCATTTCCAAACTTTCCCCACCATCTTTTTTTTGGAATCATGTCAAATTTCGCAAAACCTATCATTTTCCCCATATTTTTACTAAGCCACATACTTTCAGTCCTATTGCATAATTTTTGCAAAAATTACCCAAAAATGCATCATGTAAAGTCACGGCTGTTACATCATCTGCTGATGCCAGCATAAAGAGACTAGACCCATTTAGGGTGATCAGACTTCCTATTACCCTCCCTAGACATGTTTCTCATTTAATCAGTGCTTCACTAGGTCTAGCAAGACCTTGGATGGAGGTCCACTAAAGGAAAATGGCTAAAGTGAACAAATCTGTCATTTTGATTGAAAAAATCGCCCCAAAAAATTGTGAAATCCTGTGGGAGTGCAAATTGGGCATCTCTTCACGTCAACCTACAGAGTTGTTGCTGGATTTAGGTCTGAAGCCGTTCTTTTGTTGGATGAATGCTGGAAGTCATTGTCGTGTTGAAATGTGAAATTGCTGCAACCTTTTATCAGACGCCTCAAGGTTTTGGGGCAAAAGTGACTGGTATATAGAACTATTCAGAATTCAGTTCCAGTAGAAAAAAAGCAACTCTATTTGTCGTCAGACAACCAGATAATTAAGAGGGGCTTTAAGGTCAGATTAGAAAGTCCATACCTCCATTGCAGCTCCACGAATTTCTATCCCTTTCCCACAGGGATCAGTGCATGTGATTTGAGGCATGTGATTTGAGGTGGGTACACTGTCAGTCACCTTCAATACCCTGTAGCCCCACTCACAGGTCAAACCCTGCACCTCGGTGAGAGTCATGGGTTCTTATGTAATGGCCTTTTCAGAGGGGTTTTATTGAACTCATGTGGTTCCTTACAGTTAAGCACACCAAATACATGGGTATTAAGAAGCTCACGTGCACAGCGATGGTCTGTGTGTGTGTGTGTGTGTGTGTATGTGTGTGTGTGTGTGTGTGTGTGTGTGTAAAAATGTAGTGTATGTATATAAATGTATAGACAATATTTCAACATGTTTTAAGGTCAAAAGAAACAGATTAAGGAATTTATTCAATTGAGATTAATGTTGAATGTGATGTAGTGACACTGGTTTCATTTTACTTGAGCTGAGATGGTGTATGTGTGTGTGTGTGTGTGTGTGTGTGTGTGTGTGTATGTGTGTCTTTGTTCTAGAGGAGTGTGTGTCCTGTGACCTCACATGATGGGTTTATTACGTAAAGACTCCATTTGTCTGCATTACTGATCACAAGGAGTCCTGAACACCAGCTAAGAGAGAGCAGAGAAGATCTGAGAAGTTCCTTTTCCACCATGTCTAAATATGGAGTGGAGCCATCATCTCATCTCCACTACTGTGTCTGTGGACGTCCAACTGATAACTTTTTACTTCATTTTAAATGTTGTGAATTCATTATGGTGATTAGTGAATTGAAAGTTTTTTAACTCAACAATGTAAAAAGGACAATGGAAAAACAACTTTAAGTGAAGTGATTGTTGTGAAACACTTCAGCACAGCACATGATGACACAACAAAATGTGTCCTCTGTTTTTAACCATCACCCTTGGTGAGCAGCGGGCAGCCATGACAGGCACCCGGGGAACACTGTGTGGGGACTGTGTTTTGCTCAGTGGCACCTTCAGGATTTGAACCTTCTGATTACGGGTCTGTTAGCGGGTTTGTTAGGGGGTCCCTAGCGGGTTAGAACCTTGGTGGTTCAAGATTTGAACCTTCTGATTACGGGTCTGTTAGCGAGTTTGTTAGGGGGTCCCTAGCAGGTTAGAATCTTGGTGGTTTAAGATTTGAACCTTCTGATTACGAGTCTGTTACCCATAATCAGAAGGTTCAAATTCCGAACCACCAAGGTTCTAACCCGCTAGGCCACCACTGCCCCACTACTACTAGCATTACTGACCAGATGCTAAATTTAACTAGTCAGAAGGTGGGAAGGAGAACATTCCTCAACTGCTCATACACTGGCAGCCGAGCCTGCAGAGGGCACTGTCACTTACAGAAAAATCTCCTAGCTCAAGGTGATGGATGGATTAAAAGAGGAAGCCAGATCATGCTGTCTCATTTTGTTTAATCCAGTAGGGACGGCCTGTCTGAGGCCATGATTTGCGTCCAGATTTCCTTCATTCTACACTACAGAAGGTTCCACACTGGAATTGGAAAACAAAATTGGAATACATACTACCATTGTGAGCAAGACACTTATTCCTGAGTGTCTCCAGGGGGACTGTCCCTGTAACTATTGATTGTATGGTACTCTGGATAAGGTTGCCTGGTTTATGCCGTAAACGTAACAAGAAAGTAGACCTTTTGGGACTCATACAGACACTTTTATTTGCATTTAAACATTTTATGCTGGAGCAGGAACTAAAACTCCTAAATGATGTGTGAAGATGAATTGCTAATGGATAACGTCTCATATGCCCTGATGCAACCTGATGTCCCCCTGGGTCAGATGGCGGTTCTGATTGTCCGGCTCTGTCTGTTCCCAGTACTGAGCTGCCGTGTTCCAGAAAGTCGATAGGCTGAACTTCAGGTGCTCCCCACGAATGTGGGCCAGTACACACATCTCCCCTTTTCATGGCTGGGCTGCCCTGTGAGGGTGTCGGGTTTTTTCTGCCGGGGGAACATGCCAGGACTGCCATGTCTGGCTGCCATGATGCGGTAAATGTCCAGTGGAAGACAATGCCCCTCGTCCTCCAGCGGACGGATGGACAGCTGAGAACTGTATGTGTGTGTGTGTGTGTATGTGTGTGTGGTGTGGGGATGTTTAGCCAAGAGTGTCTAAAAATATCAGCATGTTGACACTGTCCGTGAGAGACTTTAATTGCAACTGGAGAAGTGTGTCTGACAGGATCATACAAGACAGACATTCATTAAGTGTTAGTGTGTGTGTTCCACAGGCTCAGCAATGTTGAAAAGGGTCAGTTGTCCAGACAGTGTGAGTGTGTGTCCTTGTTCTTAGACCGTAATGCCTGTCAAGACGAGGACATTGAGTGAAATTAGGACGCGTAGTGGGTTCTAATTATGCTTATTTACACATATATTTATTGCTGTGTGTGTGTGTGTGTGTGTGTGTGTGTGTGTGTGTGTGTGTGTGTGTGTGTGTGTGTGTGTGTGTGTGTGTGTGTTTTGGATCATAGGACAGTAAATCTGCTCATTTCATCCGTATTGAGGAATCCACTTTCAGAGCTTATCCCGTTCCTCAACGTGTGCACAGGAAAATGGACTTGCACAGTATCCAGATGTTCCGCCGCGTTGTTTAATGAAATGGTACAAATGGAAGGATTTAATTGGAGGGCAACAAACCAGTGCTCTGGTTTGTGGGGGATGCTTTAATCCACCATTTCTGTAATGTGAATTTTTCATCCGGATCAGTTCCTCAGAAACGTTCCAATCCCTCATTTCACCGGTATTTGTATTCGGATTCTATATTTATATGGAAAGTTCATTCCTTAGATTGCATTGTGACAGTTCTGTACAAATATAATTTGCCTAAACTATATAAATACAATAATTGGCCTAATTTTCAGCCATTTTTATTTTGTGAAAGCTGCTCAGCTGCTCAGTCTGGTCTGTAGCACCAAACACAACAAACTGGGTTGAACTGTGTGTTCTGACACCTTTCTGGCAGAACCAGCATGAACTTTTACAGCAACGTGAACTACAGTAGCTCTTCAACACAGACAAGCCTCTGTTCCCCAGGCTTCCATCCTTGGACCGCATAAGATCAGGAACATCTCACCAGCTCTACGGTTTTAGACATGGTCTTCTCATTCAGACCCAGGTTATGAATTATATTTAGTGTCACCCGACTGTATCGGGTACGTGATGTTCTGTTTATTTAAAAAGGCTGCTCAATTATGTGACGCATGCCGCAAACAAACGCTCGTTTGCTGAGATGCTGTAACACAAGTCGACTAAAAGCTATGTTCCAGGTTCCCACGGCCTGCTTTCGTGAAAGTGACCCGGCGTGCGTCAGCTGTATTTTTATCCAACCGTCAGGTGTGAATGAAAGCCTCGTATGGGCGGAACCAGTTCAGGCAGCGACGTGGGCGCGGCGTGGCATTAGTCGCCTGTGAAGACATCAAAGGCGAGAGAGTGGCGACAGTAAAACAACATCCATCTGTTTTTGTTTTTTTTTAAATAAATGAAAAGAGCGATAAGGCACGGCCCTGAAACCCGCCATTGTTTCTTTCTGATTGAGAAAAATCAATGTCCTGCATCGAGACGAGACAATTGTCCCTCGAGCCACTAGCTTTGGCCAGACGTATCAAGAGAGAAACTCGAGCACCAGTATCTGGTAAACACTGTAGACACGTAATAGACCAAGCACTCTGGCTGGCACCCATTAAAAGGATCATTTTCGAATAACAAATTTTACTTGTGATGTTTACTTGTGAGTTCACGTTAAAGTTGCACTAAATAGGGGTTTCCCTCTACTTTATTGCATCTTTATGCAAATAAAGTGAAGTGATTGTCATTGTGAGACACAGCAGCAGTGCACACAGTGAAATGTGTCCTCTGCATTTAACCCATCCCCCTTAGTGAGCAGTGGGCACCATGACAGGCGCCCGGGGAGCAGTGTGTGGGGACGGTTCTTTGCTCAGTGGCACCTTTTGATTACAGGGCCGCTTCCTTAACCGCTAGGCCACCACTGACACCTTGGTCTTTGTATAAATTCTGAAGAATGACCTCAGAGGGCGGGACTTGTTGTGTCAGCAGTGTTGGTTTACATTTACATTTACAGCATTTATCAGACGCCCTTATCCAGAGCAACTTACAATCAGTAGATACAGGGACAGTCCCCCGGGAGCAACTTAGGGTTAAGTGTCTTGCTCAATGGTAGTAAGTGGGGTTTGAACCTGGGTCTTCTGGTTCACAGGCGAGTGTGTTACCCACTAGACTACTACCACCCAGGTTTCACCTGCGAATCGCGATGCTGCATCGGCTATACTCAACATGAGAGGAGGGTTAGAAAATGTGGGTTCTTGTAGGTCGTCAAAATATTTCTCATAACAAACTATAAAGTAATGAAGCATTAATTTGGTTTATTTGTGGCATATATTAACCAGGGATCATAAGATAATTAACAGTGGAGCAGTTATGTCATTGTGTAATAATTAAACAGATATAATATAGGTGTATATATATATATATAGGTATATATCTGAATTATTGGTATATATATGGCCCTGTTTTATTATGAATCATGTGATTTTCTCCACATACATATATGAAATATTTGTGTATATAAACAGTGTTTACTATGTAATGTAATGTAATAATGTTGTATTAATGACACAGGAACATTTTTATATGGGAAGGTGTTTTATAATGAAATGTTCAACAATTCAACAGAGAAGTGGCATCATGTGAGCTATTTGGGTTCAGTAAATACATGAATCCTACATGATCCATCAGTCGGGTGTAGTAACCCTGCAATTGTGGTTCATCGAATGGAAACATGGAAATGGAGGCAGATGGTCCTCGGTTGAGAAGACAAACATTGTCTGATCTGCTGTCAGACCTCCTCCGCTGGAGTGGAATCAGTCAACAGAAATCAGCTGACAGGTTAGGAGTGGAAGTCCCTGCTGGGTCCACCATGGCCTGATGAAAACACCCTGCATACATATACACACACACACACACACACACACACTTAGATCATTTTCCAATATCAACAGAGCAATCGAGGCAGCTGCACCCCAGATCTCAGCATCTCATGCAGCTCAATTCCTACAAAACGCCTCCAAAATCCTGCCACATCATGCTTTTCCATAGTAGTCATTGTATAAAAAAATACAATGGCTAATTTAGAACAAATGTCTAATATGAATCCAAAACTTAAATACTTATGAAATGTCAGTCAACACGTTTCTGTTAAATTTCAAGTAAGCTGCTGGTTAAAATTCAATGCATAATGTGCATAATGCATATTCTAAAGCAAATTTTTAAAAAGGCCCAACTCTTGATGAGGCAGCAACATCAGCATTAATCATCAAGGCAGCTACTGAATATAATAGAATACAACAGAATAGAATAGAATAGAATAGAATAGAATAGAAAAAAAATCACAAAAAATGTAGAGAAAATCAAGTAAAAATGTTACAGACTTCCAACCTTTCCTCCTATAGTCTCCAGGACCTGCTTCTTCTGGGTCCTAAAACTTGGCCATCAGCTCCCATTTCATTTAATAGATATGTAGATTACGTAGCAGCACCCGAGGGTGATGCAGATAAAACTATTCTTTATAGACAGTGGTTAAAGGTTACCACAATAGGTCACACACAATGTTCTAGGCCTGAAATAGAGAACTGCTGCCTGACCTGTACACATCCTACGCACATTTTCAGTTGGGTTTATGTAATGTGGCGATAATCCCGCTTTCGGATGGTCTGCAGTTGCCAGAATGTGGCTTGGCAGTGGACGGGCCGGTAAGATGATCTGCAGGAGGGGCAGAGGTGGCATGGGGGCTGGTGAGTTGCCAGATGTTGTCTACATGGCTTCTCTTTCATAACACATCATCTCCGTTTAATCCCAGACCACGGTGCCGCGTCCCTCCCACATTCCGGCCTTCGCGAGACAGAGGGGCAAAATGAGCAAGCGGCAGTGTGGGATTTGGAGTTATGTTACAAACACGAGGCTTTCGGAGCTCATCATTAGCACTGAGTAAAAGCCACCGGATGTGCACAAGGTTTAAAAGAGCGTGGTTTATCTGTCTCCTCGAAACATGAAAATGGCACAGACATAACTGGTTACCGCACTTAGTCCAAAGTTCAATGCCAAATATGTTGCTCATTTTCATTTATGACTGGATAAAAAAAACATGCCGCAAGATTCCAACATTCATGTAAAAAAAAAAAAAAATGCCTAAATGTTTTGTGCACCTTTGGACGGTTTGCTAATTACCTGCTGCTAGCTGACGCTAGCTAGCTCGGGCAACCTGACAGAGACACCCAGTCCCCCCCCCTACAGAGCAACTCACAGAGTGTCTCGGTATTTCGAGTGGACACTCTATGTTCTCGCCTGGCCTAGTTTGTGGTATGTAGGGTTACGTAGCCGCGTGTGACACAGAAACCCGAACCACGGCGAGGGTTTGCGCTGGCGTGGCGCCCGCCGCCTTCCAAAAGCCGGCCAGGACGTCCCAGGTGTAGAGGTCAGGGTTTCTTTTTCTTCTCGCTGAGCGCTGAGCAGCGCCGAAACCTCGCAAAGCCCTGCTCTTTTCAGGGCGTAACAGAAAACCGCGGCCTTCAATGCGCCTTTGTGCCCGCAGATCAGATGGGAGACAGGAGTCTGTGGGAGCGTCCCGGTTTTGAAAAAAAGTGAAAGTGATTCGTTGTCACAAGTGACACACAGTACAACACCCAGTGCACACAGTGAAACGTGTCCTCGCCATTTAACCATCATCTGAGGGAGCAGCGGGCGGCCATGACAGGGGCGCGGGGAGCAGTGTGTGGGGACAGTGTTTTGCTGGGTGGCGCCTCGGTGCCACCTTGGCGGTTCGGGATTCAAGCCGCCAACCTTCTGGCCACCACTGCAGCTACTGGCTCCCACAGCTCCCAACAGGCGTCACCAAGTGCAGATATGGCAATTCCTCCAGTCTCGATCGGAAACACAAGACGTGCAGAATTATCTAGTATGACATTGCAGCATTTTTTTTAAATGAATGGTTAGAACTCAAATTCCCTGTTTAATAAACTGGAGCAGGATAATTAATCCGGGGACAGCCATTTTACCAGCATGCTGTCAAGTTTTTTGACCAAATTTTGGGACCAGAACCCAGTCCTTTAACACTCGACATTCTCTCCTGATGTTAACAACAGCCAAACCTCTCTTCACCTCCACCAGGTTCTTTGCGTGGTGAATACAACACCAGGAGAACTCCAGCATCACGTCAGTCATTCAAAGCGATAGCCTCTGACTCCAGCTTTGATCCAAATATACATTTGCCTTTACATTTATGCCATTTGGCAGACGTCCTTATCCAGAGCAACTTACAACGTGCTTTCATGTTACCATCAATGAGGTAATCAGTTCTGGTTCACTAGGACTCAAACCATGAAAACAAATCATTTTATTCACTCGGTTGTAGTCTTTCCTGACGTAAGTCAGGTGGTTAGTCTAAGTATTCTCTGAAGAGTAAAGTGTTAAGCTGCCGTTTGAAGATCCTCAACAACCGTGCTGTTCTGACCTCGAGGGGAAGTTCATTCCACCACCGACGAGTCTCCTCCTCGTACCTTCAGTGGTGGAGGGACCAGGCGAGCGGTACTGGAGGGCACTGCGAGGTGTAATAAGGGCTCTGAGGTAGGATGGTGCAACTCCATGTTTAAGTTTTTGAATCTGATGCGGGCAGCTACTGGGATCCAGTGGAGGGATTGTAGTGGTGGGGCGGTGTGGGAGAATTTGGGAAGGTGCTGCTGAATTCAGTATTATTTGTAAAGGGCGAATGGCATTTAGAGGAAGACCTGCAAGAAGGGAGTTACATTATCCAGTCGTGAGAATACTAGGGGCTGAACAAGTATCTGGGAGGCCGGTGTAGATAAATAAGCATGGATCCTTCTGATATTGTAGGAATCTGTATGAGAGGAAAAGATGTAAGTCGAGAGGGAGAGTTGGTGGTCTACAGTTACATCAAGGTTGTGTGCAATTTTACTGGGAACAGTGATTTCCTCTAATAAAGAGACTCTGGAAAGTCGAGATCATAAACTTAGTATGTTCTGCGTAAATATATATATATAAATAAATAAATATTGTGTAAGACGATTCTTCCGTGCAAGAAGCAATATTCCTCAGTCACCATTTAGACTTCAAGCCACCATTGTGCAATGACTCTTTAGGGAGAGATTAGGGACCTACTGACCTTCGGCTTGATTTGTGGACACTCCACATGAACGTTAATGATGAATCTTCCTCTCATTGTTGTCTGTGAAGGTGCCTCCACACTCAGATACAACCTAAACATGAACATGCAGGTAGGAATGTGTGCATATTGACCTGCAGTTTCATCATTACTGAGTGACTGAGTGACTGATTTCCATACTGATTTCTTAGGAACATTCTGTTTTTTCACAACGTCATCACTGGGATTGACACCCAGCCATGGTTGCAGCCCATGAAGGCAGTTGGACAAAGGTCTAGATGATCCAGTGGGAGCCTATGACCTGTCTTTTATCCACAAACGGCATTAATAAACAGATGAATAAATAAGCAGGGAAGCCCCACACAGGGAATTTGTGCTTGGGTACAACCCGTCAACCAACAATGATCTGGCTGGATATTCTATATCCGGCGGACAATCAATACAGAGCCCTTGGAGCATCATGGCACGAAAAAAATTTTAATGTTCCGCTTTAACAGTGCAGCTTGTGGCCCCAGGGACGTCCTGTCAGAGCAAAGAGGCAGAGCCGCATTCTGCGCTTCCAATGAAGGACGCTGGTGACGTGGTGGTTAGGTAACGTCCACCAGGCTCGGCCTCATAGCGCTCCAGTTGAGGCATGGCCCCCGAAAAGAGGCTTTAGACTCTTGCATAACAAAACTCTGATTAAACATTAACATCTGCATGTCGATGGGCTTCGTCTTCACTTATTCATAGAGGTGCGTTAAATATTGCAGAGTGTGCCTGATTGCGTATTCCGCTTCAGCCTCGTCCCGCGTTTATGCAATCTGAGAAAGTGACGTCAGCAGCTTCAGGGGATTAGGCGTGAATTAAGACCAAGTGGTCGGGGTAAATTAGAGAGGGGCCGTTAATCATGAGGCCGCGTTATTACTGCCAGGTTGCAGGGGCTTTAACGCCACCAACTGACCCATGGGGGCCGGACCCACGTAACTGCCATCGGCTCGGCAAAATCAGGTCACTGTCGCTACACACTTAGGAGCAAGCATCTCAGCTGCATTCATCTTTACTTCTATGAAGAATGGTGACAAAAACGTCACCTCTAACCCCAGCACATTAAATAAAATGCCGTTATGAGTCATTTTTACACTCAAAACTATTTACTAATTTGCATTTACCAGACGTCCTTATCCAGAGCGACTTACAATCAGTAGTTACAGTCCCCCCCTGGAGACACTTAAGGGTTAAGTGTCTTGTTCAGGGACACAATGGTAGTAAGTGGTGTTGACACATTTTAAACAAAACTTGCTGACCATGCAATAATAAATGTGCATGAAATAATAATATTCAAAATTTAAAAATGCAGAAAGAAAAAAAACAGACCTAGACTGAAACTAAATATGAAACAGATGGAAGATTACCTCTTCCATCCACGACCTGAAAACAGATTTGATTCTTTTTTCTGATGAAAATCGGACCATGTAGTTTCTGATCATGTTTTGTCATCATCATCATCTTCTTCATCACCATGTACCATGCACCATGTTTCACGCTTCAGTTCCCCCAAATGGAGAAGATTATATAAACCCTCCTACAGAAAGCCAGGTTTAGTCCCTCAGGTTGTATGGGGGGGTGACACATAGAGGCAATAATCACTGCGGCTAAAGGAGCTTTTAGCCTTTGTTTATATCCGCATGCGGGATGAACAGATAATCCGACTAATTGCAACCCTTTTTTTTTAAAAGACCTTTTTTTCTGAGAAACTGAATACAGCGGAGAGGATATTTCACTGTAGCGCTGGTAATCCCTCCGGCCCAACTCATGTCCACCAGAGAACACCAAGTTACACAACCCTCGCAGAGTGACTGATCAGACCGAGACAACTTGCCGTTCACCAAGTATACCATGTTCCACAGGTCATCACTAACTGCATTATTATTAGGGCTGTTGAAATTAATCTCATAAAACGTTTTACAAGCATCACTTGAGCGGGTGGTACAGAATTTTCTGTTCTATTTTATATATTTTTTGTCAGAGATAATCTATAGTCAGACCTTAGCTAAAGTGACAGGTCTTGGACTTCATTATTTAGTTTTGAGTAAGATCAGCAGTATATGTTGTTCAAAATAAGCTGAACTCTATAAACATTATTTATGCATCAAATCTGTGATTTCAGTACAATTTATTTTCTGTTTCAAGAATTATGCAGCAGTTTTGATAAAGAAATTGGAAGTAAATTCACTTTGCTTTATTACAAATGCTTTGCCTTGAAAATATGTGAGGGGGGGAGAAAGATGCATCAAGATGCATCAATAATTGTTTTACAATCTGAACGGCATATGCGTTTTTGCTGCGCTTGGTAGCTACATTCGGTAGGCATTTCACTGGTGTTTGCTCATCACTGTTAAACGCTCGGAATTTTGGCAGAAATTGATGTCAAGTAAATGTCACCTGCAATATTTATTTGATGCCATCGGAACACGCAGCCGACCGAACAGGGGTGCTGAGCAGCCACACAGACACTGCAAAAAATGTGGTTCAGTACACACTCACCTGACGCCATGAACCCCAGAAAAACATCCTGGTTCAATCATCCATGTGAACAAGGCCTTAACTCTGATCTCACTGATGTATTTCAGAACATAATGTGAAGTCATGCAGAAAAATTGATGGGATGAATTGATAATCAACACATTGATAATTGTAATCGAATCATGAGATCAGGGAAGGTTCATATCTCTCAATGAAGATCTGATAGTTGACATTGAAACTTGCTCCTCACTACACCTAACAAACACTCTCACAAAATTAAAATCTCACAAAACCTTGTAACACCTCTTTTGCTACACTTCACTATTTCCCAATATACAATATATTTCTTGTATATTCATATATTGTGAATTGTACACAGTAATATATGTTGATATATTGTATGTATAATAATATATTTTATATGTAAGAAATACATAAATATATGAAATGGGGTAATAGCCGTTTTCATATATTGATGTCACGTTGGGCTGGACATGGCGAGAAAGGAGAAAGCATACGCACAACATCACAGGACAGGGGTTTAATACAGAATGCATGAGACAAGGGAACATCACGCATGACCTGACGGTGAACAGACACGAAGAGGATAGCTTTATACAATTATATGATTATGCACAGGTGAACACAATCAGGGAACAAGACTAACATGAAACTCCGGTCTGAACTCCGGACCCAGAGTCACCCCTGCCGGACTGGATCATGACAATTGAATAAATAGATTGTAATACTATTTAATATATTATTATATATACTGAAAAATGTCCTACATTAAATGAGATTATATATTGAAAAAGCATTGCAAATATATGGGGAATTGTGTAATGTATGCAATAAATTACAACAATATTCCAATTTATTGCTTTATAAATTGTAATAGTAATAGAATATAGCAATATACATTTGTTTCGTAAGGGACAACAACCTAAAAAAAACCTTACTAGAGTTTATAAAAACTCACCACAGCTCAGTTCCACATTTAAAGGTTTGGACACATTTATGGGTAATTATTGAACAAAACTGAAGGTGCAGGACTCTGAAATAACACACGTGAGGTTATGTAATAAAAATAAAGTTGAATATTCAGGCTATGCATCTCTTCTCAGGCTACCTCTTCTCACCTCTCTCCACTGGCTCCCGGTAGCTGCTCGCATTGAGTTCAAATACCTGATGCTTGCCTATAGGGTTATAAATGGAAGTGCACCTTCTTACATCAACTCACTACTAGCCATCTACACTCCTGCATACCCTCTCAGATCTGCAAATGAAATGAGACTGAAAATTCCCTTTTCACTGAATTTTGGCAGAAATTGATGTCAAGTAATCCCAATCGACTCTATTCTCCTTTGTTGTCCCTGGCTGGTAGAACAACTTGCCCTGCTTCCTTCGACTAGCCAAGACTACCGCCACCTTTAAGAAGCAGTTGAAAACCCACTTGTTTAAAAAGTATTTCAGACAAGTCTAACACTAACACATGCACATGCACACACACTGCACAAAATAAAATGAAAAAAATAGCACTTAACAATTCCCTAGAGAATTGCTGGTGTCTTCCTCTTGTAAGTCGCTTTGGAAAAAAGTGTCAGCTAAGTAAAGTAAACTATTCATGTCTCTCCAAATCAGGGAATTTTTGCAGCATTTCATACTCCCGCTTTCTCTCCACCACCTTAAGTTGGACAACGGGGATGGTTTGCAACAGTCTTAAAGGTTTCTACTGAACGCTTTCTTATCATTCACTCATGTTAATGAGCATTTCATCAAGCAGCTTTTGAAGGTAAAAAGAGGAAAAAAATAGATTCCTCAAACATACAACTAAATATGATTCTTCTATTGGATTCTTTAAAATGGCTCCATAACCGCAACTGGGTAGGGGCACCTCGACAATTGACTGGTAGTGTAGATAAGCTTTGTTTATCATTTGTCATGAGGAAAAGCCTCATAAATGTATAATTTGTTTAATCACCAGTACCTAGCAGAACCCATTTCAAGCATTTTTAAGCATGTGACATTCAGTGCAAGAGCAGAGGCAAAATAAATCAGATCTCCTTGAGATGTTTCCTTAGTGAAGGTCACAGAGCCCACCCATTATCAGTTACGAGCGTTTCTGTGTGGGGCCAACAAAGGGCCCGTCTGTTGGAATTCTGCTGCGCATTCGGCGTGTGCACAGAGTGTGTATTGGTGTGTGAGGGCGTGCATGCCATACCTTCTCCATCCCCGGCCGTGGTCACGTGGGGGTCCCTGGCCGAAGCCCGGTGTAGAGACACAATAGTTGTGATTGTGTCCGTGGAGCGAGAGAAAGCGGGGCGGGGGAATGCCCGGAAAAAAACACTGATACCGCTGGCAGAAGCTCTGGTGACAGTGGCCAGTTTTCCCCTGGTGAATAATGTAGCGTTATGCTACCCTGCCAATGCCAGGCTTCATATAATGTTTCATATAAACTGTGCAAGTCGGCTGAAAATCATAAAAAAAGTACCTTTTGCATAAGTTTGCACCCTTAAACTGAAGCTTTTTTGAAGCACCCTTTAATTACAGTGGTCAGGCTTCTTGGATCTGCCATCAATTAAAGGGACCCTAAATAAAGTTCAGCTGTTCTAGCAGGACTTTCCTGACATTTACTCAGTTGATGCTACAGAAAAAAAATGTGGTCCGTTGAGAGTTAACAAAGCATCGAAGGGCAGAAAACCATTTCCACAGCATCAGATGTACCATGCCAACACTGAAGACATTTTCAACTCAAAAGCTTTCTACACTTATGCAACCAATTTATTGCACTTCTCTTAACTGTCACTTTAAGAGAAGTGACAGTTAGGGGACAGTGCTTTGCTCAGTGGCACCTCAGTGGCACCTTGGAGGTTTCGGGGATTCGAACCGGTAACCTTCCGATTACGGGTCCGCTTCTTTGCCCGCTAGGCCACCACTGCCCAGAGCAGTTGCTTTCTAAAAAAAATCCTGTCATGGTCTGATGAGTCAGGTTATCCTTTCCATTGTGTTGCCTAAAGCCTGACTCATCACCCTGACTGTTCCTCTTCCAAAAATGGCCTTCAGATTCTCCAGGTTTGCACCTTAAAGGATTTTAAAGACCCTCTTCTGATAACTTGGTGCCAGATACCTACAGACAGATTAGTGTTAGGCTTCGTGGGGTTGCAGCCAGTCTGAACCAGATTCAGAGTGACAGTCTCATGCCGCTTTGGAACATTTTGACCGGACTAGGTCAGTCCTGGTGAGTTACCCAGCACACCTGTTTGTGTCAGAGCCCCCTTTTGCCCTCCAAGGGCTCTTACATAATCATTCGAACAGCCAGGATCTGCTCTTCCTCCTCCTGCTCCTGATCACCTGACTCGCATAGCTCATTCATCAACTAATCCAGGACACATATCATGTCCATCCAGCGCCAGACCTAACCAGGACAAAGGGTGGTATCACCAATGTGCATCAACATTCTGTCCACGAAATCCATTTAGTCATCAGCTGAACGTCAGTTTGTCTACAGAATGTAATTTGAGCAATGACATAAAATAATTTTGTCCATGAAATGCATTTTGTCATTGGCAACCAACATTCTGTGGACAAACTGACTTTCTGCCTTTGACAAAATGCATTTTTGCATTTTGTCAGAATGTTGGTTGCCAATGACAAAATGCATGTCATGGACAAAATTATTTCATGTCATTGCTAAAATATGTTCAGCTGATGACTAAATGGGTTTCTGGACAAAATGTTGTTTTCTGTCTTTGACAAAATGACGTTCTGTTGTTGTTGACATGCAGTACATATGCAGAACCATATGGCAGATGCCTATGTCAGTTTATTTGATTTGATGTAAGTTGATTCTGTCATTAAAACATTCATTTGGCGCAGAATGTATTTAGTGCGCTTGGCGGCCCATAGTTTCAAAGCGACTGGAGATACGATGCTGTATGATGACATCGTTGATGAAATTTACACAGGGCAGACCCTCAATCTCCTTCCTGGAACAAACAGCCAGAACTCTGTGGCTTCGAAACCCAAGAAAAAAAGCTCCTTCGCCCCTGCTGATATCTCTGCTTCTGCCACACCATCACGATTTAATTAGCTTCTTACGTAAGGATAAAATAAATGCGGCTCTCCGGTCTGATTAGCTCTGGCGTCGTTACTCAATGGCTGCTCATTACTGGCCGACGATATCTCCAGTTATCGCTTCTGGTGTCTTTTACAACCAGTGTCCTCCGTACCTCCATCACAAGGTGCTTAAAAATGAAACGACTCGGCATCTTGCAGCTACTGGCACATCGGAACAAGAAGTGCCCACAAGGTTAAACCAAGTGGGATGAATCATATTCCTCTGTGCTCCAGTCCTTTTGGTTTAAATTGTGAATTGAATGAATAAAGGACAAATTTCACCTAATCCCCACTTCCCCGCCAGGATGATCCATGTCACATAATAAAACGTTACAGATGGAGGTTCTGTCATCTCCATTCAAAAGGCTGCCCTTCTATCACCTTTGTAGCCTTCACTCCAGGAGAAAAAGTTGACTTTAATGTTCACTAATTGCCGTAGGATGTGACCTGACAGTATGAACCCAAATAGGTTACATAAGAAGAAGCTTGAAGAGAAGCAGGTTCCTTCCCAGATCCCTGTGTTCCGAGAGCACGGTTCAGATTAATTAGACATCTTATGGAAGCACAGATGTGTAAAAGTACGCAACGTTCCCCAACCGCCAGCACGTCAGATAATGGTTCCCGGGAGAATCCAAGGAACCTCAGGGACAGCTTTCCCGAACAAGCAGGTTGCTGTGGCTGTTAGCCACAGCACTAGACAAGGTTTCTGTCTACTTTCAAATTCATTCGAAACTGAACCCCACAAAAGTTCCAAAGGGCATTTGGTTGGAACCAGAGGTGCATACTCTTTTTTTTTGGTTTGCAAGCTACTTTTAAAATGGGTGGTAGTAGCCTAGTGGGTAACACACTCACCTATGAACCAGAAGAGCCAGGTTAAAATCCCACTTACTACCATTGTGTCCCTGAGCAAGACACTTAACCCTAAGTTGCTCCAGGGGGGACTGTCCCTGTAACTACTGATTGTAAGTCACTCTGGATAAGGCTGTCTGATAAATGCTGTAAGTGTAAATGTTAAAATGACCAAGTCAAACGTGATCTACTATCAATAAAAGTGTGTGTGTGTGTATATATATATATATTAAATAATGTTTTAGTATTGATAGTATTTTTTATAATTTTTATTGATAGTATATATATACACACTGACTGTATTTTCTTCTTACTTGGTCCTTGAATTCTGTGGCTGGCGGTTCACTCCCTTTTGCAATGTGCAGTCTCCTGTGCACGGCAGATTATTTTTAAAGGCGGGACTGCGCAATCGATTCATGTTGCCTTTTTGATTGACCAGTAGTTGCGATCAATGTGTTCGACACCCATGATTTAAATAGTAAGATTAGATTAGCTGTTATAAACGTGTTAGCATGCATGCTACCTATTCCCCATGCAACGTTTGCCTATAACTGCAACATTGTTTCAAACCAGAAAACTAGCTGGGGCTAATTTAGGCTCCAGCTGCCTTGACCCGCTGACCTGCAGACATCTGTGTCCAGAGCACGCTCGGAAATGTGACCATGTCCTGGAGAATTCTGGCCTCGGACCCAACGCAGGCACGTGTCAAAATGTGATCCCCGTCCACCCAGCAGCTAGCGTGAGGCCAGGCTGGGTTGTGTAACACTTCCGTGGCATGTTTGCGTGGCATTACACGATCTGCTTTAGCATGCCGACCCCCTGACATCCTCTGCCTGGCATCAGCGCCCCGCCCCCATCTTCCTATTGGTGGGGCGATGTACAGTAGCAGGATTATTTCTGATGCATGCCACCCAGATTATCTCTGCACTTCCCACGGATCCGAGCCAATAAAGTACCTCAGCCACTCGAACCCGCACCGTATCCTGTCTTTTTGTTCCTTCGCCGCTTCTGAACTTATTGGAATTTGCGGAACTGCTGACGCAGTGGCCGTTTCTGAATGTTGGGCTATTTATAAAGGCATATTTTCCACAGTGCTCCGCATTGACCAGACACCCTAACTGTGCGAGAGGACCCAGGGGAACCGTGTGTCCCTTTCCCGCTCTCTTTTTGGGGTTTAAAGAGTAATTCCATATCACGCGTGCCACAACATGTTTAAAAACTATACATTCAAGAGTTAAATATATGTACACCAAACAAACCAATGAAGCAATGAAATTGTCACCGTACTGCTTAACGATTAAAAGTAGATATAAACAGATTCTGTATGTGTAGTATAATATAGAGAATAATAACAACAACACAACAACATTTATTTCTTATATAGCCCAAAATCACATACAGTATGTCTCAATGGGCTTTGACAGGCCCTACAGTTGACACCCCCCACACTTGACCCTTCTGCACACAAGGAAAAACTCCACACATAAAAACTCTAGGAGAGAGAAAAAAAAAGAAAGGAAGAAACCTTGGGAAGGAGTGATACAGAGAGGGACCCCCTTCCAGGGTAGAGTGAGCCTGCAAACGGTGTCAGTGCAGGGTTGGATATGATATAATAATAAGTCCTACGGTTGTAGGGTTGGAGAAGTCCAGGATGTATTAAGTGTCATGGTCTAGATAAGGTGTCTGTAACGATGTTACTGGTCCATTTGAAGATCCCTGGAGCTGTAGTTGTAACGGTGGTGGTGGCTGTGGTGACCCTCTGGTTTGTTTCATGTTTTGTCCTTGTAAAGCAGTTGTCAGGAACCAGGATATATTTGCTGGTCTGATCACTGATCACTGGGGTCTGCCAGTAGTCTGGGCGCTTGATTCCGTGTCTCGGAGAAAAACAAACAGAAGCAGCGGCAGACGGTTGGACTGTACGACCGATACTGAAATATGTGGTTATAGTGGTATATTGGTGCTACAGTGGCCCGGTACCCTAACTAGGACAGCCTAACTGGTGAATTTAACTTTGTCTGTGTCTAACAGGGGGACTCTGTGATAAACTGGACTTTATAATTGACACTGTGTCAAAATCAAGTGAAATGAGGGTCTAGGACTTTAGCAAAAAGCCAGAGAAAACAGATAGGTTTTGAGATTGGATTTAAACACTGAGACTGTGTCTGAATCCCGGACACTGACAGGCAAGCTGTTCCACAACTGCGGAGGTCTATAGGAGAAGGATCTGCTCCCAGCTGTGACCTTCTGCACCTTTGGTATCAGTAGTGACCCCGCACCCATTGATCGAAGGGGGCGTGGCGGTTCGTAAGGAACCAAAAGTTCACTCAGGTACTGTGGGGCGAGACCATTTAGAGCTTTATAGGTTAAAAGTAGGATTTTGTAGTCAATCCTAAATTTGATGGGTAACCAGTGCAGTGATTGTAAGACTGGGGTGATGTGGTCAAATTTCCTGGTTCTGGTTAGAATTCTGGCTGCAGCATTCTGTACTAGCTGGAGTTTACTCATGCACCTACTAGAGCATCCAGACAATAATGCATTGCAGTAATCTAACCTTGATGTAATAAATGCATGGACCAACTTTTCTGCATCATGCATTGAAATTATATTTCTTATTTTCACAATATTTCTAAGGTGAAAGAATGCTATTCTAGTGACATTATCTACGTGCGAACTGAATGAGAGACCTGCATCAATGATGACACCTAGATCCTTCACTTCAATACTCGGTGAGATAGGAAGGCTATCCAGGGTTATTGTGTAGTCAGCCAGTTTATGCCTGGCTGCTTGAGGCCCGATTACAAGCGCTTCTGTCTTGTCAGGGTTTAACAGGAGAAAGTTGGTGAGCATCCACTGTCTAATGTCCTTCAGACAATTCTCTATTTTGTTCAGCTGCTGCCTCTGGTCTGGCATTGCTGACAGATACAGCTGTGTGTCGTCAGCGTAGCAATGAAAGCTAATACCGTGTTTGCGGATGACGTCGCCTAAAGGTAACATGTATAGAGAAAAAAGTAACGGACCTAGGACAGAACCTTGTGGAACACCAAATTCTACTTTACTGTGTGAAGACGAAACACCATTGATGTCCACAAACTGATATCGGTTGGTCAAATATGATCTGAACCATTCAAGGGCTGTTCCCTTAATCCCGATAACATTCTCTAACCTGGCAAGGAGAATAGCGTGATCAATAGTGTCAAACGCTGCACTCAGATCAAGCAGGACAAGCAGCGAGATGCGTCCCTGATCAGAGGCCAACAGCAGGTCATTAACCACTTTAACCAGCGCTGTCTCAGTGCTATGATGAGGTCTAAATCCTGAGGGTGGTCTAAATAATGTGAAATATGAGGTTTAAAAGAAAAAACATGATTTAATAACCTAATCACATGATAAAATCTGTCTGTGTTTCCCCTTCAAACCCCAATATAGAAGCTGAAAAAGCAGCACAGCAGACAGTGAAATGTGTCCTCTGCTTTTAACCCTTCACCATGAAAGGCGCTCGGGGAGCAGTGTGTGGGGACGGTACCTTGATCAAGGGGACCTCAGTGGCACCTTGGCGGTTCAGAATTCGAACCTTCAGTTGCGGGACTTTTTATGGGGCAATGGTGACCAATAGCGGGTCTGGAAGTGGTTATAGACCACCACTGCCCCATAAAAATGCAGTGCCCCACTACCAGCAGTCGAGATTCCCATATTTGGGGATTTTGCAGGAGTTGTCTCCACCGAGGAACATCAGCCTGGGAGAACCACGTTCCTGAAGATGGAATCTCCCCCGCCAGGTAAGTTAAGTATCTGTCGATTTTTCAGACGGTGGTTATGAAGGTTCTCTCCTCTGTCTGAGTATAACCTATATAAATCCGTGATTACGGCAGCTGAGATTACAGTAGCTGTGACCGTTCATGGTCCATGGTACTGTCTGCATTAAAAAGTCTGCCCGATCCAGGTTTAGAAGAGGACGTTCAGAATCTTCCCGCTGCAACAGTGACTCTTTTACCTGTGACCCGCCGAAGGTCGTCCAACTGCCCAGTCACCGAGGGCAGATTAGCCTGGATGTCAGCCAGTGCCTGAGCCACCAGCAGGAACACCAGCAGGCCTGGCTTTAACAGCGCCGGCTAATCTGTCTAAAGACAGTCAAACGGCCACGTCTATTTATGGGGCCGTCCTAGACGCTGAGGGCCCAATCCCCCCCCCATACAGCCAGATACCCGTTCTGCTGCGGGAACTGATGACTGGGCACTATCTGGGTAATTGCTGTCGTTACCGAGGGAGGACCGCAGCGACCTTCGTGTTCTGAGCCTGTCGGAGTAACTCAGACTGACCTTCTAAAGTCTGGACAGTTTTAAGCTCTGCAATGGCTAATTAACTCAGCATCATAAAATGAAGTATATAAAGATTAATCTGACAATTTAGTACAGAAGTAATTAAACTCAAGACAACCACTGTAGTATATGGGCAGCTGCGGTTGCTGATTATGAATATTTTCCATGTACCATGTATGGAAATTATGCTTCCTGGGCCCTTGTGTATTTTAGCAAAACGGATGTATATGTGGTATAAATATGTTTCAGTTTCAGTTTTATTTGTCATATGTAGGTTATCGCAGGGACTTCATTACCATGAAGTGTGTACAAGTGACTAAGCTAAAATAAATTAGCAATACAAAATTTGTCATTTTACAAGATAGGTAAGATATGAATGAGTAAAATAGTAACAATTTAGATGTAAACGGGGTGGGGGAGAAAAGAGGCAGATGGGAGAATGTGAAGAGATTGAGCAGGAAGAACAAGGACAGTATTTTATAATTTGCAGATGCAAGTGTGCAGGTACAGTTTGTGTAATGTGGGTGTTCAGGTGTTGCCATGTACATATATATAATTTCATACAGTACTGGCCAAAAGTTTGGACACACCTTCAATGTGTTTTCAATGTGTTTTCTATATTTTCATGACCATTTACGTTGGTAGATTCTCACTGAAGGCATCAAAACTATGAATGAACACATGTGGAGTTATGTACTTAACAAAAAAAGGTGAAATAACTGAAAACATGTTTTATAATCTAGTTTCTTTGCTCTGATTACTGCTTTGCACACTTTGGCATTCTCTCGATGAGGTCGTCACCTGAAATGTTTTTCCAACAGTCTTGAAGGAGTTCCCAGAGGTGTTTAGCACTTGTTGGTCCAGCTCACCCCAAACCATCTGGATTGGGTTCAGGTCCGGTGACTGTGGAGGCCAGGTCTCCACTTTTTGTTAAGTACATAATTCCACATGTGTTCATTCATAGTTTTGATGCCTTCAGTGAGAATCTACCTATTTAAATGGTCATGAAAATAAAGAAAACACATTGAAAGAGAAGGTGTGTCCAAACTTTTGGCCTGCGGTAGAATATCATCTGCATTTATTTTATACAATTTGCTCATTAGTGAATGTTTCCTTAATTCCATTTTTAGCATTTACATTTATTTTTACAGCATTTACCGGACGGCCTTATCGATAGTGCCTTACAGTGTCAGTAGTGACAGGGACTGTTCCCCTGGGGACACTCAGGGTTAAGAGTCTTGCTCAGGAACACAATGGTAGTAAGTGGGGTTTGAACCTTCTGATTCATAGGCGAGCATGTTACCCACTATGCTACTACCAGCCTAGCAAGTTGTTGTGGCTAACCAGTCTGACACATATCATGTCACTCACATGCCTTGTACTGTACTAAGCATAGGAATAAGTTTTATTTGACTTTGAATACACTCCTGTTTTCTGCAGACATTCTTTTCTTCATTTGTTTATTTAAAAGCCTTGGATTTTTCTCTATTGTGAAATCATAGATAAGGTGTCCACTGAGTAATGATAGTTCTACATCGGGGTGATAAAAATTACAAAGTTAAGAGAAAGATAGATTGTAGTAAAGTGTGTCATGATGATGTTCTGCTTACAAAGCTCCAAGGAGCATTCAAATGCACTGATAAACATAGCCATGTTCAGATATGAAATCACCCTGTTCCTGTTTCAGTAGAACAATCTGCATGTGTCATCTAATAGAAATAAAAAATAAATAAAAACACTTCATCCATGTCAAAGGTCATCACTGGAAAAGAGGTAAACACATCCTGTTCCTCTAAAGCCAAATTCCAATACACATGTTTACTGTGTCCTCAAAGTACAGAGCTCCTACACAGTTTTGGGTATTTTGTCCCACAGTACACCTGATAATACCCCTTGTGAAAGGCTCGACTGTGATCTGATGAGCTGGATCAGGAGTGAAGGGTCAGTGAATGACCTTTGTTTTAGCCTTGTTCTCTTTAACTGAGCAAGAGATAATCCGCAATGAGGTGTGCGTTAAATGGTTTTAATGACTGACGCAAAGGCCATGAAGCACGCATCAGTGTGGATTAATCCATTTATACCACATTTTATGCCAAGACTTGTCAGTGGAACCTTTGGTTACTGATGTCAAAATGAAATCTGCTGCTCTGTACCCATAACTTGCTGAGACCTTAGATGCGGCATTATAGCTCGCCAACGCATTAGTGCATAATGTTGACTACAGACCAACCAGCCAGTCGGAAGTTACGTGTCATATCAAGCCAACAGAAATGGATTCTGCTGATACTGTGCTGATTGCAGCTGGCCTGAGCGCTAGCAGGGTCACGCCAGGTTAAGGCTTTCATGCTACCGCCCACACCACCTCAGCAAGGCCTACTGGGAAGTGTCCGTTAAAGTAATCCATGGTTTGTCTTTCCATGAAAGGAAGTGTGTCGAGCGAAGGTCAAGACGGGCTGGCGTACCTCCACTTTTTAAAAATATGCTCATTTAGCTTACTGCTAACCTTTACAGATTAAATCATCTGCAGATTTTTTTTACCCAGAGGCATATTGTTCCAGATACAAGACAACACTGATTTAAATCGATGTCAGGGTCCGTTACGAAAAGGGGCCACGCTGGATCTGAGATTCGTCTTATCCTGTGTTATTATGATTCCTGGTTGTTTTCACCAGTGTCTGCCTGTATAAAGCTGCCCTGTTAGTGTCTGTTTGCCGTTATTGAGGGATGTTTTTCCCTCTGTTGTATGCTCCATCTAATACATTTACATTTAAGGCATTTGGCAGATGCCCTTATCCAGAGCGACTTAAATAAATCCCTTTCTCGTGACGTTGTGCATATGAGTCCTCCTTTCCTCACGATGTCCAGCTATCATAACAACCTAGTATATTTCTTCTTCATACAAATCACGAAATGTACGACAACAGCATTTTTCACGTCTAAAATTCTGGCCATTTATAGATGGTGATGTTTTGACAGTTTGAACCATATTTTTCAGTTGCTACAAAACTAAGAGCACCTTGGGCATGTTGAAATCATTTTATCTTCTGGTTTTACTGAACTAAACTATGGCTAGCAATCAATTTAATGCATTCCGGTTTAACTTTTCCAGCATGGAGCAAGCGTCAGTCAGATCTACTGAAGCGGCCATATCGTTGCAAGCGAGACAGAACGATTGCTGGCCGCCCGTGTGCATGTCAAGTGTTGCTGCAGGGACTGCTGTAGACATCTCGGAACCACACCCAAATGTGCACATTATCAGCATTTATATTCAAGCGTTGTAATGGGTGAAAAGTGAACTATGTTGCACACAGGGCCAGAAAGAGAGAAGAATTTCCAGTCAGACTGCCACACGAAACTGCTGCCACTCTGTATTTTGGTCCTCGGGAGGAGGTGCCTTTACACCTCGGGTCAGGAAGGTGGATGCTATTATAGGAGCGTAATCACTGCGGTCATCAGTTTATTTTCAGCTGTGGTGGATTGGCTCAGTGCACGGCATCAGGGCGAGATTTGGCAAGCAAATGAACGTCATGCAAATGAATTCCCACAAAGTCATAAATATTTTTTTCCACCTGCATATATGTCTCTGCAAGTGTCATTTTCAGATACAGCATAGATCACATCGTGGCAAGGTGCTTAAAACAAAGTTATTTGTTGGAATGGAGATGCGCTTTCTTTGCACGGTTATTGCAACGAGCATTTCTCACAGATGGGAAATTCTAATTAATTTCCTTCCAATTGCTTAGTCCTGCGCAGAGAGAGCAGAGGGGGCTTTTGCACAAGAGTCCTACGAGTGCAAACATTCAAAACATGTCGTGAATGGTCATGTGACCCAGATCTGCCCGCCTCATGGTTCCTCAAGATCAGTCACAAAGCGAATCGGACTACAGGCAGCAGAAATGGCGGGGTGTCACCAAGAGTGTCTGGGGTTGGCACTGAAATTTGGAACATTGAAATTTAAACACTGAGGGAAACATCTTTAAAATGAACAGAAATAATCATATAGAAATAATAACACCCCAACAGATAGGGCTGTGTGGGTAGAATGTGAAAAAACGGACGTTTTTATATTTTTAAAAAGGGGAGGAGCCTGTCAGATCTGACACACCCTACGAAGGGGTCGTGATAATGCCTAGTTAGCTGAAAACGTATAAGCATGCCTGGACTGTCACCTTCTGCTTTTACGTTTCACCACACAGCACCTGAGTGCGTAAAAGGTGACGATGACGCGAGGCAGCATTACACTGATCGTGTGACAGGTACAGAGTGTCCTGCTTGGTTTTTTTTTTTTCTCCCCGGGGGTTTTTCTAGACAGAACAAAAAGCGGGTCAAAGGAAGTCATTACACCCATCAGCCAATTAAAGAGAGGCTGGCTGCGACCTGGGGACTCCGGTGTCCTGGAGACAGGTTCTCCCCTGGGCCAGATTCCCGTACCCAGAAGGCGATCTGTAACTCAACGCCGGCTTTTGTTTGTGACTGAGGTATAGGATAACAGGGGTAGGAAGGTGTGTGTGTGTGAGAGAGAGAGAGAGAGAGAGAGAGAGAGAGAGAGAGTTTACACTCATGTTAGCAAGGACCAAATCAAAAATGCTTATTCAACTAAAAGTAAGATCTGAATTCATGAGTAAGTCTATGATTAGAAAGGTCTTATAATGCAGATGCTTGAAAATATGTTAATTATACATACGTTACAAACTTATAACACCAGGTCCTCATAAACAAATGAATAAGAAAGTGTAAATGTGTTTTAGAAAAACTAGCAAGGCTACATTGCGGTTTTCTCTTAGGAGTGCTAACGCCACAAAAAGTAAAATCTACGTGGATGAGTAGAAAAATGAATTAACACATACAGAGATTTAAAAATGAATTTATAATACACACGTTACATACTTATTACATCAAGTCTTCACAAACATTTGAACAGGAAAGTGTAAACGTAAATGTATTATAAATGCAGTTGTTATGTGTCAGTGTGTGTGTGTGTGTGTGTGTGTGTGTGCACGTGTGTGTGTGTTTTTCTTTGTTCAGGTGTGTCACATTTCTCTGGTTTGAGTTATCACTCCAGCTATCGTTTCAGAGCAAGACAGACAGAAGGGAAGCAGGGATCGAGCAGGAGGTGGAACTAGCGATGAAGGACGAGTTCACCGAAGAACAGGAGAACCTGGAAAACACAAGGACATGAAGAACGGCAAGAAATCCTTCATAGGTAGGAACTTTCCTGAACACGTTCTGGTTCGTGGAATCGTTTGTTTATTTATTTTTTGTCCTTTCATGCGCTGAAAATCTAATAATGTTCCCCTTGTGTTCCCATAATTAACTTTGTGCTTTTCCATTTCCTGTGCGCTCCTGTCTCTCGCGGGTCTTTGATCGTTGTTTGATCAGTGACTCGGGCTTTCATCATCTTCTCGCCATATTAGTGTGAGCGTCCTGCGCCGTGTCTTTCCTTCACCGCACACCCATAATGCACTTTCTTGCGTGTTTTATCAAAGGGCTCTCGTCTCTCTCATCTCTCTCGTCTTACACTCCACTGGGCAGCAGCCATGGCTGTTATCGCCCCGAGCAACAGACGTACCGCCCGGTCCAGACAAGCGTGGAGAATCCAGGTTACATCAGCACGTTTTTACGTAACACCGGTTCTAACGAGTTCTAATAGAAGATACCTGCAAGTTTATGACAAGAAAACTACTTTTAACATCTTTAACATTTAAGCAAATGACCAGAGCTGACCGTGTGAACCGTATGTTCAGAATTACTTCCAGTCATTATGCAAGAGCATAGAACATCAGGATCTATTACATGATTACACATCATAATGGGATAATAGAGAAAATCAGGTTCTATTCATATTTATGGATCCAGTTCCCATATCAAGACCCAAGTTCAAACCCCACTTACTACCATTGTGACCCTGAGCAAGACACTTAACCTTAAGTGTCTCCAGGAGGGGGGACTGTCCCTGTTACTACTGATTGTAAGTCGATTTGGATAAGGGCGTCTGATAAATGCTGTAAATGTAAATGTAGATTAAATGTAGATCGCGTATCCATTTCTTGTTCATTTCTGTAGACCATCTGTCACCATGGCACAGTGTCATGGGTGAGTGTGGCAAGCCACCTTCACATGTGACAAGCCACCTTCAAACCTCTCCAGGCACGATGGACAAAGCGGAGAAAAGCATGTGGCCAGTGTTTTCTGGTCATGGGTTTGTGAGTCACTCTGGCTCCCGAGGGCCTACGCCCACTCTGGGGGAGTCCTGGTAGAAAACCCCCTCCTCTGCGCCACCAACAAGGCCAGTTCAGGTTGGGCCGCCATGACTCATATCTGAGCCAGCGACGCGCTTCCACTCGTGCAAAGCTGTCGCCGAGCAGCTTCTATCAGCGGCGACGAAGATAGCCTATCTCCAAGGCAACGGCCGATAGTAACAAGAGGCTGGTGAGAACAGTGTTGGCGCCACGATCATGGTAGCAGATTGCCCGGCGTGCCTGCGAAGCGGAAGCTTGTCACCGTCGGAAGCGTTTCCTGCGCCGACCATCAACTCCGCTCTCCAGGCGCTAAAAATAGCCGCGGAAACCCTCCTGGCACGGCACTGGCGCTCAGGCTGGTTGTCCGCCGAATGAGAGACAGTCCAGATGCCGGCAGCGTGGCCGTCGTCTACATTACCTGCATATGTAATATCGGAATATTATCTACAGACCATTTCCTCCGGCGTCTTCATTGTCTTGGATCCTTTCTGCTTTTCCCCAGTCGCGTGATTGAGTTTTCTGATGAGTGAAGAATTCAAATTAACTGATGAATGGTATACCTGATTGATAGATTTTTGGAGTTCGTAGGAAGGAATCTGTGATCTGGATGCAATGGGACAGAATTGGACTCCAGGGTGATGTCTATTTAGTGCCCGGTCCATAATGATCTGGACATTTTATGCTAGCATCATGGAAACAGATGCGTTCAAGGTTTCTTTGCATGTCCGAAAAGGCCTTCAGTGTTCCAGCGGTTCCCATAATGCACCGTGAATCGTTGTTTTGTTCTCTGTCACCTACGCGCGCTGATAAGCGGTCGTCTGGGCGAACGACTGACATTTGTTCATCCGTCACCCCGCTGTTGGCAAATATCACACCCAGTGCTCGTGCGTCGCCGTTTCCGTCCACGCCACGGCTGCATGAGCCGCATGCAAATGTGAAAGTGAAAGGCGTTCAGCTCAGGAAACGCCCCACGGTCAGATGACGGATGCATTCCTTTTTAAAGTGCAGCTGTTACATGAACACACACACACGGGTGTGTGTGTGCGTGTTTAGATTTTTTTTTTCTTGAAGGCTGGCTTTGGACTCCTTAAGCAGGATTACATCAACATTCAGGGACTTTGTTTCATTTGGTCCTCGCCTGCCAAGCCACTCCCTCTAAATCCCAATTATACCCAACCCAGCTCATGGACTACACACTACATTTTTACATTTTTAAATATTATTTTCTTAAGCACCAGGGGTTTATATTGCACTCTTTAATGCGTTCGTTTTCACCTGTCCCGACCCTTCCGCCCATCTTTTTTACTGTAAACCCCAGGCTAACGTGGGCAGATAATGAGTTCTGCTGCTACAGATAAATCTTCAATGGCTGCATTGTGTAGTCAGATGTATAAACCCATGAGGGAAGAAGGATGGCCTGATGAGGACTGATAACTGAGACAGGCGCAGGATCCAGCGCAGCGTTATGACACACTTACATAATGTAGAGGGTTAGTGGACCACATCTGCGCCTCATGCGCGGCAACTGGGCCCGAAGGGCCGTGATGTCACTCGCAAGAACCGCCTTATATAATTAGGCTGCCCTTGTCCTGCAGCCATGGGGCTCCAGGGGACGTCCAAAAAGCAGAGGTGGTCACCGTCATTCCTGGGATTCTTTTATTTTCTCCTTCGCCCCTTCATGGGTCGGAATGTTAACCAGGGGTCACACTGACGACCTCAGATGGTTGGTAGTTGTTGCTTTTGCAGTTAGTACACTTTAAATTGCAACAAATCAGCCCACAATTACCTTTTTATACTCATCACTGGAACAAATCCCACAGAGCTGCACAAAGTGACTTTTATCGCCCGGTGATATAATGACCCGGGCTAGGCGCTTGCGGCAGAGCTGGGGTTAATCTGGGAGCCACTGCAGGGATTAGGGCCAGATGCCCAGTATCTTTCCATTGAGAGAATAGCCTGGGAGCGGGAAAGGCGTGGTGGAGGGAGGGGGGGTTGTGGCAAGACCGGTTGTCTTTTAATTTCTCGGTGCCTATTTGGGAGCATTTGTGTTTTACCATTTTGTAGCGTTCAGAATATTATTTCATTGGATTAAATCTTTAACTAATTCAATGTACAACCTTAAATTAAATTATATTTGGCCAAGTAGTTGAAGAAGAATGTTGTTTTCCGGAATGGGAGATGCAATGGAATGCATGTTTGTGAAACGTGCTCCGCATGCAAAAAATGAAGTGTATGTATTCAGAGAACGCTGCATTTTACCAGGCAGCATTTAGAATGCAGAGTTTGGAGGAGAGAGAGAGAATTATTCTTGAATAACAGAATACAAAAAAAATTATATAAACCCAATACTTGTGGAGACGCTGTCGGCAGTTATTCCCTTGTTGCATATTTTGACTGTGATTCTACTGTCACGCTCATTTGTCACGTCTGTGGCAATAACGTGTATTCAGCCGTGCCCAACTCTGATAAGGATATAAAGTTAAATGCACATTGTTTAAATATGTTTAAATACCGTCACGTCTATAATAACGGATATGTAGAATTGCAATAACAGTGTCAAGCAAGTGAGAAGTGAAGCGACTGTCACTGTGAAAAACACGGCAGCACAGCACACGGTGACTCGACAAAACGTGTCCTCTGCTTTTAACCATCACCCTTGGTGCGCCCGGGGAGCAGCGTGTGGGGACGGTGCCCCGATAAATCAAATCACATCAAATGAAAAGAACAATTCGTGCATTGTGAAATATGGGATTGTACATGGGAAATGCGGGATTCGCTGAAACTGTAGGATTTACGCGTTCGTGCATAGAGAGGTGCCGGTTAAAGGACGCCCCGGCTTGCCACAGCCGACGACTGACGTTCCAGTTGCCTCCTATAGGCCGCGCGCGCGGCTGCGGAATCCCGTGACGTCACCGCCCGTCGCCCCGGTTACGCGCCCCCCGAACCACGTGCTCCGTATAAAACGTCCGGCGGGCGCGGGCGGCGCGCTGCAGACCCGCGGCGAGGCTCCACGGCGCGGCGGACTTTACATTCCCAGCTGCGGACATGGCCGTCACCGAGAGCCGCTGCGACCTGACCTACTGCAAAATGCGCGGAATCGTGTCCGTTCTCACCGGTGGGTCGCCGTCGTTATTACGCGCGAACTCGGCTGCGCGTCGGTGGGAGTTTGAACGAATGTCGCGCGTTCCTGCCGCATCGTCCCGTGACGTGTCTCATCTCTTCTTATTTCTTATTTCCGCCGCAGCTTTCATCAAGGAGCGCAAGATGGGCCTGAACGACTTCATTCAGAGGCTGATCTCCAACCCGCATATCTGTCAGCAGTGCGTATTTACTCTTTATTACTATCATTTCTTTTTACTCTTCCACGTGATTGTGATGATGATGATGATGATGATTATGATGATGGTTAATATTGTCGTCGGGAAAGGGGCTCCGGGGTTCCACACAGTGACCGGCAGGCCTGGTCTGGTGAATGAATGGAAAATTGGCCCAGAGGTCCCATGACCCGCCGCGCGTATTTTTTACCTGCGGCCCGAGGTTAATCCCATCAGGGCTGCGCGGCTGGCCGCTCGGTTCCGTCAGTGGCCTAATCGCGTCCCGGCGAGCCCGGGTACGAGGAAAGAACGCATCAGGTGGCTAAGCGCCTTTACGCAAAGCCCCGATGTACCCTAGACGAGGATGTCTCGCTTAATTCGATTAAGTCGCGCCGCGCCGAGGCTCCGCCGGGGTCCGGGTCTGTCGCCACCGGACGAGGAGGGTCGGGGCGTTTAAATACATTTTATTCTGGGCTAGTTTTGTAAAAGTCACAGTAGAACGCGGTTACGTAACCAGACAGCGCGGAGCCAGACCGAAACGTTCACCTCTGACCTTCTTCTTCTTATAAATTATTATTACAATTTAGACCCGTTTCAATACAAATTCCCCCGATGAAAGGTACAGAAATGCCGATTTGACTTGTGAGAACATCAATACATGCAGGGATTTTTTTTAAGCATTGATCTATACTCTATTTTTTAAAAAAGTCATAATTTAGCATAGAAATTCCACTGCTGTATGTGCATTACTGTTGTCGGGCAAGTGTCGTGTCCTCCGACCACCACGATCGTGGGAAAAACAAGCGCAGGGTCCCGTTCGCGGCGACGCCGCCGCCTGCAGGCCGACGCGGGGAACTGCAGCTCTCCTGTCCGGACTCGGCCTCTTGAACCGCTTTGTTGCTTCCCTCTCCAGCTCGGCGGTGGAGTCATTCCTGAAGATCGACGAGAACCAGAACGAGGCCACGGCGGACGGGCTCGGGCCGGCCTCGGTGAGAACCTCACCAGAGAACCTCGCGGTCGAGGAACGTCCTGGTGTTTCTGTAGGCACGCTTTCTGACATTCTCCCTCGTGTTTTTCAGCTGTTCCAGCCGCGGAGTTCGCTGGCGGAGGAGACCCAGTACGTACATTTTTCACCTGTTGCACATTTACTAAAGATCAGGAGGGGGGCGAAACGAAGCTCATGGACTTCATTGTGTCCCACAGAATCAAACCATCGGACTTTGACTACCTGAAAATCATTGGCAAAGGCAGCTTTGGGAAGGTCCTGCTGGCCCGGCACAAGGAAAGCACCGAGTACTACGCCGTCAAGGTCCTTCAGAAGAAGATCATCCTGAAGAAGAAGGAGGTGAGGTTGCGCCCGACTTACAGACGGCCCCGGACTGTCTGCGGAGCTTTCGGAACGATAACCAGACGATAACTTCTCCTCCCCAGCAAAAGCACATCATGGCCGAGCGCAGTGTCCTGATGAAGAACATCAAGCACCCGTTCCTGGTGGGGCTGCACTACTCCTTCCAGACCACGGACAAGCTCTACTTCGTGCTGGACTACGTCAACGGAGGGGAGGTGAGTTGTCTTCATGGACCAGCGTGTCCTTCCTGGTCTGGACTTCCTTTTGTTGACACGTTTTGTTGCCGTTGCTCTCCAGTTGTTCTACCACCTCCAGCGTGAGCGGGTGTTCCTGGAGCCGCGAGCTCGGTTCTATGCTGCTGAGATCGCAAGTGCCCTTGGCTACCTCCATTCCCTGCACATCGTCTACAGGTAGGAGAGCAGCGCCCCCGAGTGGACATGCGGTGAACAACTAGGGGAAAAAATGACCCTGCAGTTTTTCATTTGAACTTTGCTCTTCATCCCATCGCAGAGACCTGAAACCAGAGAACATCCTCCTGGACTCTCAGGGCCACATCGTTCTGACCGACTTCGGCCTCTGCAAGGAAGGCCTGGAGCCCAACGGCACCACCACCACCTTCTGTGGAACACCAGAGGTGAGCAGACTTGCCACAAACCCACTACAAGTCCTCCACGTGCTCGAGAGCTTCTTCTGACTGCTCCACCTCGTCCCTTGTAGTACCTGGCACCAGAGGTTCTCCAGAAGCAGGCATACGATCGCACGGTGGACTGGTGGTGCCTGGGGTCCGTCCTTTACGAGATGCTTTACGGACTGGTAAGTGAAGCATGGCTGAATCCGATGGGATCCTGGCGAGGCGGCGAGCTTGACGACTTCACTCTCTTCTCCTCCCCGAAGCCTCCGTTCTACAGCCGCAACACGGCAGAGATGTACAACAACATCCTCCACAAGTCCCTGGTGCTGAAGCCCAACGTGTCCAACGCCGGGCGCGAGCTCCTGGAGGGTCTTCTGCACAAGGACCGCACCCAGAGGCTCGGCGTGAAGGACGATTTTGTAAGTACAGGGGGGGGGACACACAGCTAATCAGAGAACGCCGGCGTTCGCAGGCCGTTACGTGTCAACGTGCTGTGCCGTTACGTGCTGTAGTCGTGGCCGAGTGGTTAAGGCGATGGACTAGAAATCCATTGGGGTTTCCCCGCGCAGGTTCGAATCCTGCCGACTACGTTCTTTGGGGCAGTGGTGGCCTAGCGGTAAAGGAAGCGGCCCCGTAATCAGAAGGTTGCCGGTTCGAATCCCGATCCGCCAAGGTGCCACTGAGGTGCCACTGAGCAAAGCACCGTCCCCACACACTGCTCCCCGGGCGCCTGTCATGGCTGCCCACTGCTCACCAAGGGTGAGGGGTTAAATGCAGAGGACAAATTTCACTGTGTGCACTGTGTGCTGTGCTGCTGTGTATCACATGTGACAATCACTACACTTTCTAACCGTGATGCACTGTTTCCACCAGCTGGAGCTCAAGTACCACGCCTTCTTCTCCCCCATCAACTGGGACGACCTCATGGCCAAGAAGGTTACGCCTCCCTTCGTCCCCTCAGTGGTGAGCAGCTCTTTCCCACCCTCCAGCTTCCGGAATCACCCGGGGAGTGTGCACGACCTCTGACCCCGGTTCTATTTCGGCAGACGGGGCCCACCGACCTGCGGCACTTCGACCCGGAGTTCACCCACCTCCCGGTGACCTCCTCCCTGTGCAGCACCGACAACCTGACGGTGACCAGCAGCGTCCGCGAGGCGGCCGGCGCCTTCCCCGGCTTCTCCTACGGCCCGCCGGCGGACCGCGCCTTCATGTGAGGACCGCCGGCGTCCCGCCACCCTCCAGGACGAGGGAAGGTCCGCCCGCCGAGAGCCGGTCCGCTCCTCAGAAGACGCGTGCCAAGCCTGGTACCACGGAGACTGCAGTGCCTGACACTTTAACCACGTCTCCACCGTCGTTTCGTCCGTCTCTCTTTCCTTCAATTTTTAGTCTCCGATGACCGATTCATGCGGCATCCAGCGTCATTTGCACAGTGAGGAAACAAGGCGGCGGTGAGAGAAGTACTGTACGCTCGGTCCGCACACGCGTTTTCCGCTCTTTTATCGTGGGGGGGGGGGAAACGCCATTCCAGCTTCATCAAGTGCAATACACGTTCTCCCTTCTTCCAGGTTCCAACAGGCTCCTCTCCTCCAATATCTTCACCGAAGCCTGTTTTACCGAGACTCGCAGCATATATCCTGCATGTAGGAGAAGTTGCTTTTAATTCTAGCGTTAGTGCTTAAGAAAATAAATATGTCTCTTTAACAATCCTATATATTTCCCAGCACTTTCAGACGTCTCTCGACCGAAACACAATACTGCTTTTTGAAGAAAGCAAGACTATTTTATTATGAACCAGAAGCATATTTACTTCCAAAGAAAATGCAGTTTCAGGCCAAACATAATCCGTCGAGACTGCACAGGACCCAGTGGCACCTTGTGAAACACGTGAACGTCTTTTCGTCCGTCCGGCCGCCACGAAATTGAATCCCTGCACTGCAGGTGCATGCGGCTCTCGTCTTGTAACATGCATGGTCCAGGCTCGTCGTTAAAATCTGGAGAAGAAGCGATACTGATGTGCACTGTTTCAGTGTTCAGTCCACATTGCGCAAGTTATATCGCCATTAGCCCAAGACTTGTATATCAAGAGAGCATGTACTTTTTGTTCTGTGGATTTGGACCAACATTCCCTGATGTTCCACGAAAATAACACGTATGGCAATACAGTTCTGGTTTGCTGCTTTTTTTTTTTTTTTTTTTTTTTCTTCCATATTTGGAAGTGATTCTTAATTTGTTTTATATATATTTTCATGTATATTTATTTACATGTCATACACTGTAATCTAGCTGATATGGAACATGACATTTTGAAGTGAAATAAATTTTATTGGAACGATCATGTTGTTGTTGTTATTATACAAGTCATTATTTATAATTTAATTATATTAGAACATAACATTAAGACTAGAAAATTAGATTAAACATATTTTATTATATAGGTATTTGGAATGCATAAATAAATCAGTAATGATATGGCACTGCTGTTTTCCATATGTATTTCAAAAATTTATTTTATTTACCGGGCCATAATAATTTTTCGGGTAATAATTTTTCATCTTCGTACAGTAACTTGTAATAGTTCAAGAAGGGACAGTCTAAAAGTGTAAAACTCATTTATTGGCCAAGTATGTGAGTGAACACATACAGGCAATTTGATTCCGGATCGATGGTGTCTCTCAAGCACAATAGTATAAAAGAACAACATTATATAAAGACATGATAAACACAATATAGAATATTGTAATGTACAATCTACAATATGAATACATAATAGGAAGGTCAGGTAAAGTAAATGTTGACAAATATATACTATTATAATTATTTGTATATGTATGGTATATGCATTTTATACATACACAAACACACATATACACATAAAGTGTATAAATAAACAATACAATACACAATATAACCTAATTCTTATCTACAGAAAATTTAAATATTACATTGATATATACCATAATTGCAGATAAAGTGAAGTGATTGTGATACACTGCAGCACAGCACACGGTGACACAACAAAATGTGCCCTCTGCTTTTTAATCACCCTTGGTGAGCAGTGGGCAGTCCAGGGAGGGGACGGTGCTTTGCTCAGAGGCACCTAGCCATTTCGAAATTTGAACTGGCAACCTTCTGATTATGGGGCCGCTTCCTTAACCGCTAGGCCACCACTGCCCAGTAAAGTTGTGATGCTGTAGGTGATATCTAGAGATGTTCTTGAAGAACTGGGTGTCGGTAAAATAATGAGTGATCTTCTACAAGCAAAAGTCTACTGATGGAGAACAATACTGCATTGCAGCTCAGAGTCTTTACTCACATCATAACGTTGTTTCATGCAAATAAGGAAATTCTCAATAAACGATTTGGTAAATTGATCAATGTTTGTTATGGGGTGTTTTGCTACATTAACAAAATTGCTGGCAGCTTAGATGAACAAGGATTTTGTTTGCACTGGTTTGTTTTGGTGCAAAATACTGTATATTTTAAAAACCATAGTGCAAAATACTGCGTATTCTACGTCACAGAACTCTTTACCATGCACGACTGTAAATGTATTTAGTTGATTCGCTACTTTTTTTACCGAAGTATTTTACACAACTCAGCATAAATATTCATTTGTAAGAACGGAGAGCGCCACCGTGCCGCTCAAATCGCGTGGGTTCAGGTGAGCACACGCGCATGCGCCTTATCGACCGACAGGACTTCCTGCCAAATAGTGTTGGGCACGGCGGTTCTTTTAGATGTACTGAATCTTTAAGAATCAGTTCGCTAAAAATGTTTGTTCAAAAGATTCATTCCTCGAATCACCAAATGATTCAAGAGCCTGTGACTTCCTGAATTGAATGGTGTGGTTGTGTTCCTTCCACAAAGGCCTTTATAAAAACTAAACTCGTTTATAAATCGTTTATAAATGATGTTTTGAGTGTTCTGTCCTATGGTATGCAATTTAACTTATCCATTACAAGGACTGTATAATTTATGCCAAGCACAGCTACTACTCCGGTTTAATCTGCTCTAATGAAGGTACTACAAAGTCACTATTCTCTTGTATAAGAACATCATCCAACCCCTGGATTCTCTACTATCTTATCTGTAGTCAGCTGCATTTTGTAACTCATATTTCCTTTAATTAAACAGTGATAAAACTGAAATCCTAATTATTGGTACTAAATTCAACATGATCTAAAACTGACAGGGTGTCAATTGACATTGAAAACCGTTCCGTCTCCCCCTCTCAGCAGGTTAAGAGTCTGGGTGCCGTCCTCGACAGAACGCTTTCTTTTCTATCTCATATCAGAAACATAACCCGTTCTGCGTACCGTCATCCTCGCAGTATCAATCTCCTTCGTCTCTCCCTCACCCATCATTCTGCTGCCATAGTTCACAGTTATTTTTACGGTTTTAAGCTTCAACTGGTCCATGATTCAGCCACCTGCAACATTACTAGAACTCCTTCTATCCATCATATAACTCCCGTTTTGGGACTACATTTACAGTATTTATCAGACGCCCTTATCCAGAGCGACTTACCGGGGGGGACACTAAGTGTCTTGCTCAGGGACACAATGGTAGTAACTGGGGTTTGAACCTGGGTCTTCTGGTTCATCGGCAAGTGTGTTACCCACTAGGCTACTACCACCACTACCACCACCAACTCCACTGGCTCCAGTTAAGTCTCGGGTAGACCTCCATATCTGTCTGACCTTCTTCAGGTTGCAACTTCCTCTCGTACGATCAGATCATCCTCTTCCGTCAATTTAAAGGTCGGTTCTGCCCGTCTTACCACTAGGGGGAGCAGGGCTTTTAGCCGCTCGGCACCCAGGCTCTAGAACTCACCATCACTCAAGCTCAGGAATATCATTTCACTCTCGCTCCTTTGAATCCTCACTCAAAACCCATCTCTTCAAGTGCACCTCCTCTCTCGGAAACATTTGCACCGTCCAATTGATTTGTAGTATGTAGGACTTTTAATCTCGTTTTATTAGGCCTTGTAATCTTGTCTTTTCTTGTAGTAGTGCTGTGTGTTGAATTTTTGATAGTACGGTGTCAATTAACGCACAGTGCACTTCAGCAGAATCCATGGCCACGACCCCATTTTTGTTCTCCTTGAACATACAGTACAGGCCAAAAGTTTGGACACACCTTCTCATCCAATGTGGAGTTATGGACTTCTCCTTATGCCTTCATAAGGCAATGGTGGCCTAGCGGTTAAGGAAGCGGCCCCGTAATCAGAAGGTTGCTGGTTCGAATCCCGATCCGCCAAGGTACCACTGAGGTGCCACTGAGCAAAGCACCGTCCCCACACACTGCTCCCCGGGCGCCGGTCATGGCTGCCCACTGCTCACTCAGGGTGATGGGTTAAATGCAGAGGACAAATTTCACTGTGTGCACTGTGTGCTGTGCTGCTGTGTATCACATGTGACAATCACTTCACTTTACTTTTTCACTTTACTTTCAGTGAGAATCTACCAATGTGAATGGTCATGAAAATAAAGAAAACACATTGAATGAGTCCAAACTTTTGGCCTGTACTGTAAATATTTCTTTATTTTTATTATCATTACTTTAACTATGCACAGTCAGAACAGAGTTGTTCAGGATACATTTCACTGCAAGTTGTACTGATATAACTATGCACGTGACGAATAGAAATCTTGAATCTTGAACCCCTCTCTCCCTCCACTACTCCTGCCTTGTGCCTACAGCTGGCGAGACTCATTCTCGTCTCATTACTGCCAGTCGAACGTTGTAGGCTCGTTTATCTGGAAAAAAGAACAACGTTTCGCAACGGTGATTCGTTCATTCGGGCCTTACTTTGGTAAGTGATTCGGTTCGGTACGTTCCTCTAAAAGATTTGTTCTCCTGAACGAGTCGTGCGCGAACGGCACAACACTGCTGCCAAATAGTGCTCCCAGCATCACAACACAGAGCGGCTAACCAGGCTAAAACACAATGGCTCCGTCGCGGTAACGGGTTTAAACGCGGTTAAACGGCCATGGTAAGCCGGCCTTTCCTGTGTGCTCGTGTCGCCCGAAGTCTTGTTGTTGTTTCATTTCCTGTATCGAACGCGAGCGGGACCGAGGAAACGAGCCTCGGGCTGTTCGCCATTGTTGTGTGTGTGTGTGTGACGCGCCGGCTAGGCTAACAACGTAGCCGTTCACGGAGTCTCCAAAGGCGCTCTCGTTTCGGGACGGACTCCCCGAAACCGAACCGACCCGCCGCGCGTTCGTTTCATCCCGGCCTCCGGCTGCGGTCCGCGTCGGCCGGCTTGGTTGAACCGAACCGACGCTACCGTTAGCGCGCTAGCCGGCGTCCGACAGTCCGCGGGATTCCCTCCTCCTCCTCCTCCTGTTCGGCTTCACCTTCCCTCCTTTTATCGTGCGCGTTTAAACTCACGAACCCGAAACCGCCCTCGTGAACAGCCCCGCAGGTTCGGAGATCAGCCGATAGCGGGCCGAACCTCGAGACTCCCGCACGCCGCAGGCGAGAGAATAAGCGCCATCTCCGGCCCTGTCCACGCACCACCACGCGTGCAGGCGCACTGAGAGCTTCCAGGTTCTGCCGAAGTCGTTTACTGGCGGTCCAGGAAGCGGCTCCGTAATCACAAGGGTGCAGGTTCGAATCCCGACCCGCCAAGGTGCCACCGTCCCCACACACTGCTCACCAAGGGTGATGGTTAAAAGCGGCGGACACGTTTCGTTGTGTCACCGTGTGCTGTGCTGCAGGGTCTCACAATGACAATCACTTCACTTTCCCTTATCTGCAGAGAACTAAATAAGTTTTGTTTTGTTTTTAATATAAGATAATAAACCTGTTTTTTTTAAGTTATTATATATGAACGTTTTTCTATTTGACCTAGATTCCCGCTGCGCCGCCTCACCAGCCAGTTATATAAATGTTAGGCGGTTTGGGTGAAACGGCCGCGGTGGAAATCAGGTTAGATCTTATCCTGCCTCCTTTGATGCGACAGCTTGCTCCCAACAACCCAACGCCGAGTCCACAATCCGCGAAGAATGCGCGCCGGATAGTTTTCCCCCAAATGTAGGTTAGGTCACATGTAAGAGGACGCGGCCTTTAATCCCCCGCCGTACGGGGTCCGCGCCGCACGTGCCACACCTGCCGGACCGCCGTCACCTGCGCCTGCAGGGGTGCGGGGATTAGGGCGCGCGTTAGCCCCGCTTCCTGTCCGCGGTGATGTCATGTGCCGAACGCCGCGCATATAACGGGGGGCGCGCTCACGCCGTCTCGCTGTGTGTGGCCCTGCAGGGTCTTCAGAGGCGCAGGAGGTGAAGACGCCGCCTTTTCTTCCGGACGGGCCGCAGTCTCCGACATGGACGAGCCGCAGGAAGTGTCCGAGCTGCCGGTGAGTGTCCTGTACGCGCGTGTACCGCAGCATCGTAATGGCCGGTTTCGCATGTACGTTGGTACAAGCAGATCCTGGATTTACGGTTATAAACTGGTAGAGCGAGCAAGTGACTGCTAGTTGATAGTTTATTCACGTGTAATTATTTCTGACACCCAGACGATGAACTTGAATTATGGAGTTTAAAAGCGGGTGGAGTCTGTAGACATGATTGACAGCTGTCACACAGCTTACTTCCCTGGATACGTCACTTGCAAGTAGCGTTGCGAGGTGTGCAGTTTCTTTATTCCAATGCACAGAAACGAACGCGCAACTACCAAAAATAAATGCGTATTAAGTATTTAATTTAATATTTTCAAAATTTCCAGTGAGATTGTGGGAGCATTTTTTTAAAACTCTACAGTGTGGAGAGATTTATACTTATTTGCCATTGAAAAGAACAGCAGCAGTTTGTCTTCTCTTCCATGTGGAGGTGAATGAAGGAGAACGTTCTCTGGAGAGTTCTGTAGTAGTGCTGTGTGATTCATGACTCGCCTGAATTAATCATCTGAGGTCTCTATTGAACCGATTCCAAGTCCTAACTACACCATGTCTTAATTGTAAACTCAGTCACTTAAATTAGTCTTATAATCATTAAAACAACCATTACTGCCATAAAAGTAGCATAACTTACAGTTTCTTTACACCATCTGAAATGGCCGGAAACGGAAACGAATCGGAATAGTTCAGAGAACCGGGTCAGCCCTACTATCCCGAGTCACTGCATCCGGCGGTCCCCCTGGCTGGAAAAGTGACCGAATCGGAATCGCTCAGGGATCGGGGTCCTCTGGCCGGAAATACTGACTCGAATGACTCATGCGCCCGGACTAGTTTACTGAGTGACTTTATTTTTTTTTTAATAAGTCTTTCATTGTGACCATCCTCTGTATATTAATCCACCTGTCTGTCCTCTGTCCCCACAGGCCAAGAAGGCTCGGCATGAGCCAGAAGTCCGTCAGAGCAAAGGACTGAGGTTAGTCCAAAATGAAATCTTATAATCACGTTCGCCCTATCACGTTCCGATTGGTTTCATTTTCGTTGTTTGTCAGAGATGCGGGCACCGCTGACTCCGCGGGGGGAAACCACCCCGCCGTCCTGGGCTCAGACGTCACCTCTTACCCCCCGTCTGCCCTCGCTCACCTGGACGGGGGTAAGTACGATCGGTGCAGTAATTCAGATTCAAGAAACACATTTTCACTCCAGAAATTCGGTTTCAGGAGCCTCGGATGGATCGAGCCAAGAGAGCGGAACTGGAAGCAGCGCGGACCCCGAGTTCACATCGCAGCTGTACCAGGCGAACAAGTCAGTACCTGCCATTGACCTGCATCTCAGAGATTCGTTGTACGCTGCAAAGACAAATAAAGTTTAAGGTGGCAATGACTTTATCCTAGTGAAATGATCTGTCTGTACAGCAAGAACACCCTGATACTAAACTGGATACTAAACTATTAATAACTTTATTATTTCCAGATCTAAGATTTGAGATATGAGAAAATAGAGATCAATTTGAGGTTACGTCCTTTCATGGCTCTTTGCTTAAATCTGTTTCAAAAGTTCTATTTTCCTGCTCATTTTGCATTAGGTCACACAACGTTTTTAATAGCAATAGCAAGTTTGACTATTTTAGTCATTTTGTGTCCCTCTGGAACGTCAGTCATTTCCCATCTTGTGGCTTTTTACTATGTGACCGGTTGTCTCACATTTGACTCCTTTGTCGTTTTGTCTCCTCGCCTCTCAGCCCAGCAGTTACGGCTTACAGCAGCCAGGTGGCGTTCTCTCCACTCGGCCAGTCCAGCATCTACAACACCTTCCCCCAGGCCGGACAGAACTATGGCCTCCCGCCGTTTGGTTCGTCATTCCCTTTTGTCATCAGGGCGTGCTACTTAACCCCCACGATTCACCGGCCTTAAAACCCGTTTGCCTGTCTCTTGCAGTTCAGCCATATTTCCATCTTCCTCTCATTTTTTTTTTGTTTTATTTTTTATCCCATTTCATTCTTATTCTTCATGCTCTGTCCATCACTCCAGGTGCCATGTGGCCAGGCATTAAAACAGAGACAGGGCTGTCTGAGGCGCCCTCTGTTGGCCAGCCTGGGTTTCTCAGCTTCTCCGCTACATACACCTCCACCCCGCAGGGCCCGGCTCACTACTCTTACCCCAGCCAAGGCAAGCCTCGCAAAAAAGAACCAAAAAAGCGCTCCGCTACTCACTGCTGCACGTCCCGGCCGCCACCTTAACACACACCTCTTCTTAGGCCACACCTCTTCACAAGATTAAGTAATATCAATTCAAATTTGAGAAATTATGCAGCCCGCTTGTGACAAATGGACAACAAGAATGCAAGAAGACGTTTTCACTGTCAGTGACGTTGTCGGTTTTTCTGACTGCCAATCATTTTGTGTAAACCCGAATCGCCAATGAAAGTAGGATTTTGCCGAAACCTGGCATGAACATTTACATTTTACATTTACATTTACAGCATTTACCAGACGCCCTTATCCAGAGCGACTTACAGTCAGTAGTTACAGGGACAGTCTCCCCATGGAGCAACTTAGGGTTAAGTGTCTTGCTCAGGGACACAATGGTAGTAAGTGGGATTCGAACCCGGGTCTTCTGGTTCATAGGCGAGTGTGTTACCCACTAGGCTACTACCACCCTGAACGGCGTAGTCCCATCCATTCTCATTCAGATTCTCATCCTCATGCCCACTGAAGTCTTGATGCCGACGTTGTGAGGTTCTGTTATTATTTATCCGGTTTTAGGCTCGTGTTTCACCACGTCGAGCGTGTACGCTAATATCCCCGCTGCTAACGCCACCGCGGCCACAACCACGGCGGCCACTGGCACCCAGCAGGTAAACTTCCACCCAGTCCTGGAACAGCAACACGTAGCTGTGACTGTGTAGCATATGCCGCTCCGACCTAACAGTTTTATTCTCTTTAAAGGAATTTAGCGCATACAACTCGCTGGGTCAGAACCAGTTTGCCCAGTACTACGTCTCTCCCAGCTACCTGCCCGGCAGGGTGCCCGGCGCAGACGGAGACGCCACCGGCGCCACCGCGGCCGGCTATCCAGCTACTAAGACGGAGGGCAGCGTGCCGGCCGGCGTGCCCAGCACCGCAGGTAGACCCGTGGTGGGAGGAGCTGTAACGGCAGGCTGATTCGTGTCGTGGGCGGCCGTGACAAGGGGCCCGGAGAGCAGTGTGTGGGGACGGTGCTTCGAACCCACGACCTTCAGATTACTGGTCCGCGTCCTTCCCCGCTAGGCCACCACTGCCCTTAATAATAATAATAATAATTAATAATTATCAGTCTATGGACCACTGCATTATGTAATAGTGTCGTTATTTCTTTAAGCTGCGGTTTAAATTGGTGGCTGCTTTTCTGCGCTTCATCGCTGCTTTATAACCGTAACCTGCAGCTCTGCGTCACCCCAGCTTCCTGTCTGCCACCTGTACCGTTGCCCACGCCGCTACAGCTACAGTAACGGTTTAATTGTTGCTACGTTCGGTTCAGCTTTAAGACGGCGGTGTGTCCCTCCGCCAGATACGTCTCCAGCCGTGAACCTTCCCACGGTCCCGACCGGAGGGGCTCTTCCCACCGGCGCCAGGGACCCGGATGAGGCGGCGCGCCGGAACCCTACAAGCAAAGCTAAGGGCAAGGCCAAAAAGTCCGAGAGCACCCAGCCCACGGACAACGACCTGGAGGTAACAGTGCCGCACGGTGCTGGGAGGGGCTTGTGCAGGGAGGGGCGGGGTTTGTACTGATTCGCGTCTCTCCCGCAACACAGAGGATCTTCCTGTGGGATCTGGACGAGACCATCATCATCTTCCACTCTCTGCTCACTGGTACCTTTGCTCAGAAGTTTGGGAAGGTACGAGGACCCAGAGATGATTGATTAAACGTAATAATGATCCGTCTAAAAGTTTTGCAACTAAATTCCTGCAGGATCCAGCCACCGTGCTGAACCTGGGACTGCAGATGGAAGAGCTGATCTTCGAACTGGCCGACACCCACCTGTTCTTCAACGACCTGGAGGTGGGGCTCTCTCTGTCTCTCTTGGTGCTTCAGCCGCTCTGTCTCCGTGGATTTACACAGCTCATCGGTGTTCCTCTCCATGCAGGAGTGCGACCAGGTCCACATCGAGGACGTCGCGTCTGACGATAATGGGCAGGATCTCGGGTAACGTCCATCATCGCCGGCCTTTTTACAGTCACGGTTGTTCTTTCGGCGGATTTTCATGTTTTTCCTGTGTCCCTCTCAGCAATTATAACTTTGCCTCAGACGGCTTCAGCGGACCCAGCGGAGGTGGTGGTGCGGCCCCCACCCCAGCGGTTCAGGGCGGGGTTGAGTGGATGCGCAAGCTGGCGTTCCGTTACCGCCGCCTCCGAGAGATCTACAATGGCTACAAGAATAACGTGGGAGGTGCGGAGAGTCCTCCGTTGCGACTTGTTCTCCGCGTAACAGAGGGTTTCCGTGTCGCGGTTTTCCGTATCTGTCTGTCTCGTCTCGACAGGTCTGCTCAGCCCCATGAAGAGAGAGCTGCTGGTACGACTGCAGTCCGAGATTGAGACGGTGACGGACTGCTGGCTCAGCACCGCCCTGAAGTCCCTGCTCCTCATCCAGTCCAGGTCTGAATGTAAAAACGTTCTTGTGCGGTTGATAAAGTTTGATGCGAACCAGTTTTCATCTGATCAATTTTTTTTTTTTTTGGGGCTTTTGCGACTCAGAGGGAGGTGCATGAACATCCTGGTCACGACCACCCAGCTGGTGCCGGCCCTGGCCAAGGTGCTGCTGTATGGCCTCGGAGATGTCTTCCCGATCGAGAACATCTACAGTGCCACTAAAATAGGTCTGTGCTGGATCGTCTGGACGTTTTAAGGACCTCCTGCACTGCACAGGTTTGACGCTGATTCTCTGCTCTGCAGGAAAGGAGAGCTGCTTTGAGCGCATCATCTCTCGCTTTGGGAAGAAAGTGACGTATGTGGTGATCGGCGATGGCCGGGATGAGGAATTTGCTGCAAAGCAGGTACACAATGAAGAATGGGCTCGGCACGTTCATTTCTACAGTTTCATTTATTGAAAATTGCAAGATTCTCTCTGAAAAAGTTTAAAGTTCAGTGTATACTTATGAAACTGAACTAGTTGACATTTATGTTTCGTAAATTCCAGACTGTACAGCGGACCTATATGTAAGCCGCACCTACTAAGTTTTAAAAGAAAAAAAAATTGCACATACGTAAGCCGGCGGTGTCCCCAATGATATTAACGGAGCAAGATGTTACAGGAACGAGTTTTTAGACTTTCAATTAAACAAATATAATATCCACAACCACATACGTAGCGCAAATGCTTTTTTCCCCAGTACGTAAGTTGGCTTATTGAACAGCCTGAAGTTTTGCGATTTCTTCATCACACACTTTCTCGGTTAAGATGCAGGGACCTACACAAAAGTCGCTTATGCCGAGCTGGCCGTCAAGCCGTTATACGTTTAAAAAAAAAAAAAAAACATCACCCCATCATTGGAGCTTGAACAGTTCGCTGTGGTGAAGGGAAGTGTGTTTACGGTTGGTTTTTGGGAGTTGTGGTGCAGTGGTAAAATTGTGGCTGCAGAATCGGCTCCTTCTACCACAGTGGCTGATCCATTTTTTTTTCATTTTACAAGTTTACAAGTGTGCACACGTGTAAATCTGAATAGTATGCGCTACGTGCCTTTCCATTTGTAAAATAAATATTTTTGTCAGCATTTCAGAAATATGAACTTAAATCGGACATTCCAAAATGAAATAGAAGTATTTTATATAATGTGCTTTTTATTTTTATTATTTATGAATTAAGCATAGTCTTATATTTCAAAGCGTGGAGTACTTGAATCATGTTTTGTGAGTTACAGTTAAAATACCAATTTTTACGTCTTTTGGCAGCACAACATGCCTTTCTGGCGCATCTCCACACATGGGGACCTGGTGTCCTTACACCAAGCCCTGGAACTGGACTTCCTGTAGCAGATGTTGGGGGTGAGGGAAGAGGTCCTGAGCTACACAACACTTACTCCTCATCTCACACACACACACACACACACACACACACACACTCACACACACACCCTCCTGCCTACAGTTGTGAGGTGGACTATGGGACATCGAGGGACACCGGGAACTGGACACTGGGATGAGTCTCCTCCTCTCCCCACCACCACCGAGGCTGCAGATCTCACAGAAGGAATGGCCGGAGCTAAATGTCATGCCGTTTCTGTTTCTGCTACTCTACTTGCGTGATTTTATTTTATTTTCTTTCTTTTCATGAAAGATGCCGCAGACGTTCCGATCCCGCCCATGCGCCTCTGTGCTGTAAGAAGGAAAGTAAAGCACCTTTACTGTATGCGGCGTCCACTGCCGTGGCCTTACATCCAGCGTACCTTCAGGGCCTTAAACGTCCATTGTTTCCCCAAAAATCCCTGTCCCTGGGTGTAGGTGTCAGAAACGGAACAACTCTGCCGTGTTCAGCCTGGAGTCCCTGACTGAAATGAAGGTGTTTGATGTAGAGGAATGTAGATCTCCTTTCAGCCGCCTAATCTGAATAAACGCATTATTAATATTAATACAGTAATACAGCGTGTGCGTACGCCACACAAAATGGCCTTGCAGACATTTTGGGCAAATCTATATACAAAAGAGAGAATATGGTGGAAACCACGAATTGAGGGTATTCTTTCTTTTCTGAATTTGGATATTTCTGCATCGTGAACCCAGCTTTTGTTTTAGCCATAAGTTGAGAGGAGTTTTTAGTATTTTTCCTGATTTTTTTTTTTTTCTAAACTGCTTCATTTCTGGAACATCAGAACAATATATTTTTTTTCCCTTCCTTTGGTCACATACGAAAAAGTTCAATTATTATTTGGAGGAGTAAAAAATATATACAATCTGCTCTAGTGCAATATATTCACTGATAAGTGGTCAGATGTAGGTTACGATGGCGACGATGACTGAACAAGACTGAGCCTGAACTCAACACAGCGTTTTACACTCATGCAGCTCGACCGTTACGAATGTGTTCTGTCTGTCTGTGTGTGTGTGTGTGTGTCTGTATATATTTATATTGTGCCTTTAAAACCAGTATCTATACGTCTACGACCCTTTGTTCTGTAAGAGATTTTATGTTTATCGTATATTTCAGTTGAAGTGCTTTTTTTTTTTTTTTTTTTTTTTTAAATCATCATTTATACTTTTGAAGATGTGCTGGAACATTTTTAGCAACTTCCTGTTGTCAGAAGAGAATCGTTTTCTGTGTCCTGGTCTAGTGTAGTGGCGCTCGGTCTACCCTCCATTCGTGTTTCCTTGCACAGACAATCACACCACGGTACTCGGTGCAGCTCGCGTATCTCTCCCACGCCGCCGTGGAACTGGCCAGGGACGACGTTGAATTTTTTCAGTTTATTTTTGCTGGATGACCTCTGACCTCCCCCAATGCTCCTGGTTATGAATGTGAATTATTACGTTGAAATTACAGTGAAAGGAGCTTCGTGCTCCAGCACCGGCGTTCAGACTCTTTACTCGTGTTCGAGGCTGGGCTTCTCACGTTCTGAAGTCAGAATAACTTTATTTGCGTGTTTTGTGGTGTTTTTGGTCTGCCGCAGTTTGACTACCTGCTCCGTTGGTCCAGTGTAAGCTAGGATTGAACACATTTTATTACATTTTTAATGTTTTTTCTTTTACTCTCATCCGACCAGAATACTGTTTTCCTGTGTACTCACTGCAGTGTAAATAAATATATACGTTTTAAAAAAAGTTGTGCTGGTGTTTTTATTTGTTTTATTTGACCATGTCAAATTGTACCCAAGTGAATTTCGTGGTTTGTGTTCCATTCCAGGGATGTTCTTATCTGATTTTCACTTAAATAGGTCAATGTGTAAAAAAAATTACAGTCCACTGTAACATTGTTTTAAATAAAAAATTGACAGCAGATGAACCGGTGAGCAAAAGGCATGTCATGCTAGCTTTTTGTGCAAGTGTCAGGGTTCCCACGGGTCAGGGAATTTCTGGAATATCAGGGATTTTCAGTAAAGGCATTTCCAGACAGGGAAAGCCATGGAATTTGATCATTTGGTCAGGGAAAGCAACAGTCAGGGAATTTATCTGAGAATTTACACTTGCTAACTTGCCAAACATGTCAGGCATGTGTCAATTCCAAGCTATTTGGCTCAAAATGAAGAATTTAAGGTCTGGCTCACCCAAAGTGATCAAATAAAAGATGCATTTGGAGGATCTGAGGTTTTGGTTTGTTCCATTCAACATGTAAAGCTGTCAATATTCAATACTCAACAATGACAGTTTTGAATCCTATAACCCCTTTAAACACTCTTTTTCTGCTCAGCACGCAAACATTCTGTTGGACATTTCTTTAATACGGGAAGGTTTAAAAAGATGACCTAGACAGGAACAAATATCACCCTCTGTGAGGGAAAACCTAGACACAAATTTGTGTTTTTCAAATGAACATCTGAACAAGACTGATGCATGGTGGAAAAATGCCACCGTGTGGTAGCACACGGCGTGTCTGGACAACATCTCCAGGAAAAGAAGACTTGTGGAAATGTTGATCATGCTTTAGCTTGGATCCAGATGTTTGCATCACAAACACACCATTTTTGCACACCATTTTTTAAATGGCAACGTCCCAAAAACCGCTAGGAGAAAAAGTTGTCGACCATCCTCTTCATTCTTTTTTGATGGCCTTTCAGTTCTTCAATGTCATTGTCTGAAGCTGCATGTAATGAAAACTGGGATTCTTCAGGTTCGCTGGGTGCAGAACTCCCCACAGATAGGATCTGGTCTTTTGTTCTGAGCTCAACGTGAAGTTTTTTGTAGTAAACGATCCTCACAATGATCCCGAGGATGTAGAGTGATGTTATAACAATGAGCAGTGGGGCTGAAACTGGTCCCAGTCTAAAGGGCTCTTCTTTCCAGAAGAACCACATGGTGAGGAGAACGGCGGTGTGCACCGACATGAGCGAATGGTAGATGATTCTCTTGTTCCTGGTTGACCCCCTGGTTGGTGAGGCGTCAAACCAGCTGAAGTACCAGATTACCCCTACAGTGGCCCTGTAGAGCCACTCTCCACACTGGCTGTCCATGAAGTCCGTGTCCTGTCTCCACGCCCAGAGGACCAGCACGGGCCAGAGGACCAGGAAATGAGCGGCCGTGTAGCAGGGTTCCACCGAGGCAAAGAGGGCCAGAGCTCCAAGACGAGGACCGATCAGCAGCAGGTTCCACAGAAAGTAGACCAAAGAGGAGCGCCAGTCCTCCTTAGATTCATTGGGCAGGGAGGAACAGAGCGATCGGTGGTACATGAGAACGCTGAACGCGATGGCGGACAGTGCAGCAGCCGTCTTCAGACCTGGGTGGAGAATATGGAAGAAAATATTGTTCATATGTGCACAGGTTTAGAAACCATGTTGTAGATCCTGATTGAGGTTAGAACATCAGCCTACATGTAACGATCTCCGGGTCACCCCTGAGCAGCATAACACACATCATGAGGGTGAGCTGAGGAGCATTCTCCGTGAAAGCCTCGATGACTTTCAGTATACTTAGGTCATTGTTCAGGTGATTGACTATGTTTCCTTCTAGCGGCTTGGTCGTCTTGCGGTTCCGGACTGAGATCTCTAAAACAGCGGCCTACCTGCAGAAACACAGAGGAACTTCTAATGCAAGAGGCCACAACATCTCAAGGTCTTAGTGAAGGAACTTCATAATTTGAACATATTTCCATAAAGACACTACGATGGAACTGAGGAACCGAGAATCCAACCTGAAAGGTAAGTAGTCTAAAGTTGACTGAGGTAATGCTGGATTCATGGAAATAAGGGGAAACTTTAGCTTGACCCGAACACATGAGTTCACGTCATGTGATTGTAAGTTGGTATTTGGGTCTATTAGGCTCCAGATATAGAAAATTTTAGACACAGTTCATCCAAACATCTATTTCAACATTAAGATGAACATGACCAAACTGACAAACGTACAGAGTAGTTAGAGAACTAGACAAGATTTTCTCCAAGTCAAAGTCCCAGAAAATAATTACCGTAATCAGTAAATTCGAACCACTTGTCATTTTTATGGAATGATACGCCAAGGTGTAATTAATCGGTAGCCAAAAGAATCTGGTGTCACTGCATTCCCAAGCGACGCCTTCTCTCTTCTCTTAGCACCTTCATAACAAGCTGTTCTAACCTGTTCACTTAGAACCCCGAGTTCCTGAAAACGCACACCTTCCTGGTCCTGCATTACATGATAAAAACAATTTGGGGTTCTTGTGGTTTTGGTTTGGCATCACTGACCTTAAATAGATGCCCAGTTGAAGAACATGCAGGGTCTTGATTAAACACTGGTTCTTCAGGTACCTGTTAATGTAAGGAAAGATGCTGGTCTCCTCCTGCTGCTCTATGGGTCTGTAGCTGTACCAGAGATAGCTGAACATGTTCAGCAGGACCGAAGACAGCAGCAGCAGGAAGATCAGCACGCCCATACAGGCATAGGCCTCTTCCTGATAAAACCCCAGTACGACATGAACATCCAGCACCACGTCCGCCAGGCACAAACCCAGACCCAGCAGGTTCCACTCCAGACTGAGAAAAGACAACTTCTCCATGACAAACTCGTCCATGGGAAAACCCGAGTCACACAGCTATGCCCTCCCAACCCCGAGCTCTTCTTTCTGGGAAGGAGAAAGCAAAAGAGAAAGAAATCTCCACCCAGGCAACTTCTGACTCCACCCACCACGGCTCTGTGCATTCCCGGATTCCGCAGTCGCACAATTCGGTAACGCATCACACATGACATTACTCGTCAAGAGATTCATGTGAAGTCTCCTCTACACACCCCACAAATTATTACAAGATCCATAAAAACCGCAGATAAGTACATTATTATTGAAAGTCAACTGTCGTTAAGTCGAGGTTGAAAGTTGAGGTCTTTTCGGTGAAAATGTGAATAGAACATTTTATTAAATGTTTGCAAGTTCGCAACATTTATTTTAGTAATTTACAGCTGTACATGTTCCCGGCTGAGAATTTGTGTTGAGGATGTGGAGGAGTCTCTTTGACCACCTGGTCCTCCTTTCCCGGGCCACATCGTCTCTTTAGTGGGTTCCATTCCAGCCGCATCGCCCGTCACCAGCGGGGTACCTTCCACCTGCCACCAGCTCCAGGCCTCAAGTCCGCCTCCCGCGCGTTTTCCGGAATAGTCCCCGCCTCCCATGTCAACCTTCACCTGCATGTGTGCATTCTGGCCCATGAAGGCACCGACAGACAAGCATAAAGAATTATGGTTAATTGTTTGCCCCGCCCACTATGTAAATATGCAGGGCGAGTTAATATGTTTACACTGTGCTTCGGCCTTCGTACCCTTTCTGGCCATGATCAAAACGTCTCAAACGCCCATTATGGGGAAATCACACCCCCAAATGTTCTTCATAAAGCCCAATTATTGATGCAGCCATGATTTTATCATTTGCTTCTACTGATGATATGGTCTGAAAAAGATGAAGCTGTGATGAAGCCTCTTCCTCGTGTTAACGATTTCCCCTTATTTCATCACGCCTCCAGGCCAGCAACGGAAGTGGTTGGCAGCATTATGGTTTTGGTTTGTCAGTCCTGTTCTTGTGAACGTGGTATCTCACGAAGCCCTTGAGGAACTCATTCACACTTGACCTTTGGACCATAATATGAGCTGGGTCATGGTCACTGTGGTCTAGTTTGGTATAAATGTTCAGTGGTCTGGTCTGGTTTGTGGAGTCATGCACAACTGTAAATGTCAACTGTAAGTGGCAACATGCTTAAAAAAAACATAAATAGTCAGATTTATTAAATAAGCACTTTTCCAAAATATATATTAGATTTTTTTTCTATATGAACATAAAACAAATCTTCCCCAAATCCACAGCAGGGCCTAGGAGTAAAAGTTGTTGACCAGCCTCCTCATTCTCTTCTGGGGTCCCTTCAGAGGTTCGGGTGGTGTTGGAGCAGGTTGAACATCGAGGACCACGTGTGCAGAATCGCCTTTATAAACCATGCACGCTGCCGCTCTCAAATTGTTATGAGCTTCAGGTCTCGAACGGAAGTCCACCTCATCTGAGATCATCTTTGCTGCTGGAATCGCGTCCTTCGGGTGAAAGAAACCATAGTAGACGATCCTCACAATGATCCCGAGGCTGTAGAGTGATGTTATAACCACGAGCAGCAGTGGGGCTGAAACTGGTCCCAGTCTAAAGGGCTCTTCTTTCTTGAAGAACCACACGGTGAGGAGAACGGCGGTGTCCACCGACATGAGCGAATGGTAGATGATGCTCTTGTTCCTGGTTGACCCCGCTGAGACGTTAAACCAGCTGAAGTACCAGATCACCCCTACAGTGGCCCTGTAGAGCCACTCTCCACACTGGCTGTCCATGAAGTCCGTGTCCTGTCTCCACGCCCAGAGGACCAGCACGGGCCAGAGGACCAGGAAATGAGCGGCCGTGTAGCAGGGTTCCACCGAGGCAAAGAGGGCCAGAGCTCCAAGACGAGGACCGATCAGCAGCAGGTTCCACAGAAAGTAGACCAAAGAGGAGCTCCAGTCCTGGTTAGCTTTATTGGGCAGGAAGGAACGGAGCGATCGGTGGTACATGAGAACGCTGAACGCGATGGCGGACAGTGAAGCAGCCGTCTTCAGACCTGGGCGGAGAACATGGAAGAAAATATTGTTCCTATAAGTGCACAGGTTTAAAAAGCCATGGGTGGAACTTGATGAACCGACCTGTAATGATCTCCAGGTCGTCCCTGAGCAGCATCACACACATCATGAGGGCGAGCTGCGGCGCGCTCTCCACAAAGGTCTCGATGAGACGCAGCATGCTGAGGTCGTGGTTCAAGTACACAGCTACGCTTTCTTTTTGCGGCTCTCTGGCCTTCAGGTTGCGCACGGAGATCTCCAGCACAGCGGCAAACCTGCAGCAACGTAGGAGAACGTTTTACTGAAGCCACGCTGAACCTACATCTGCTGTCGTTTTTTTTTTTGTTCCTTCCCTTAAGCTGTTTTCTTTCCCTGAATCAATGATTTAAGTACATTCTCGCCGGACAGCATCTTGGGCTTCCCTTTGAGCAAAGACGTGCAGTCTTACTCCGATGGAAAGCTGCTGCTCTTCCCACCCACGCTCAGGGGATGAGGGACCTTATGTCCTGTTAAAGCCTCGAAAAGGTACGCTACTCAATTAGGAGTATTTTACAAGCAAGTGAACCGGGAGACCCAGGTTCAAACCCCACGTACTACCATTGTGTCCCTGAGCAAGACACTTAACCCTGAGTTGGTCCAGGGGGGGACTGTCCCTGTAAATTTACATTTACATTTACATTTACGGCATTTGGCAGACGCCCTTATCCAGAGCGACTTACAACGTGCTTTCAAGTTAAATACTGATTGTAAGTCGCTCTAGATAAGGGCATCTGGTAAATGCTGTAAATGACTATTAGTATTACCCAGTAAAGTTCCAGAAACAATATTGTCATCTTGGTTTTTTTTTTTATTAATCAATCTGGCTTGAGGATGGGGTTATTATTATGGGAAAAGGTTGTTGGGTTTAGAATTGCACACGTTATTATCATTATTGTTCTTCGAATATGACTAAATTGCCATTTTTTCCCCCTACAATACTGCAATGTTACCCGATCTTTGTATGTAACTCTTACAGAATTGATTTACTTAGTGAGATCTTTTTTATATTGTGTTTCTTTCTTTTTTGTTGTTGTCTTTTGTACATTCTAAAACGAGATCTACTCAGAACTGAGGAGAACACACGCACCACCAGTGTTCCCGTGGATGAAGCAGCCTGTAAGTGCACCCGGTCCCGATCGGCATTATATCAGTTAAGAGGTTTCTGTTTGGAGCAGTGAGTCACTGACCTGAAGTAAATTCCGAGCTGAAGAACGTGCAGGGTCCTGAGTAAACTCTGGTTCTTCAGGTACTTCTCAATGTAAACGAAGCTGCTGAGCTGCCTCTGCTGCTCCGTGGGCCCGTAGTTGTACCACAGAAAGCTGAACGCCTGCAGCAGCAGCGAAGACAGCAGCAGCAGGAAGATCATCACGCCCAAGCAGGCGTAGGCCCCTTCCTGGTAAAACTCCACCACGAGCAGAACATCCAGCACCACGTCGGCCAGGCAGAAACCCAGGCCCAGCAGGTTCCACACGCAGTCTGACGCCGGGTAGATGAACGGCAGCTCCTCCATTCCACGAGACGGCTGCGTCTTACAGAGCCATGCTGGCGCCTGCCTGAACTTCGTCCTGTGAAGTAGAAAGCAGACGGAGAGAAAAAAAGAATCTCCACCCTGGGAAGTTCTGACTCCACCCACCGGCTTCCTGTGACCGCAGTTGCACAAGCGCACATGCCTTGTAACAATCACAGGGCAAAAATGTGAGAATCACACGCGCCCCTTTCCTCACATCATCACACATCTGACGTTCAGATCATCTTCAGAAATCTCAGTGATCCATGTGGTTATTAAAAAGCCACCAACGTGTGAGCGCCATTCATAATAAAGTTTATTTTGAAATGTAAACAGCTAGACGTCGGCATGGACCTACATTCCAAAAAGTAACGCTGAGCCACATGTACAATGTACAGTAGAACATTAACACGCAAACATAAATAATGTACATCTGACATTTTATAAATTACCCTGAATGACGAGAACGATATACACATCACGCTTATTATTAAAAATTTGGCAGCGGGGGGAGAGGGGGGTCAATAAAATATGGGAACAGTAAAATCATAGAAGCACTCGCACATCACCAGAGGGGATCTGGACTCACGAAATGAATGATTATGAGCCCCGCCCACACACATAGCACATAAATAACATTCATATAACATTTTTTTATAAATTATCCTGAATCATTAGAAAAATATACAGATCAAGCGTATTGTAGAAAGTTTGGCGAAATCGTAAAAGCGGGTTTTTGGGATTGGGTGACGGTTGAGTGTAAGCCCCGCCCACATGGCCTGTGTTTACATGACGCTGTTCCTTTTGTCGGAGCTCCGCCTGCGGGCGCCAGCCACACCGGAGTAAAAGTTCTTGGCGTGTTTGGCCATCCTCCTGTTCGTGGGCGGAGCCTCGGACTCCATTTGGGTGGCGGCTTCCACGGCCACCCGGGCGCTGTCCGTCTCGAGAACCACGGCCGGCGCCCGCTCGCGGGGCCGCCACAGTTTGGGGTGGAAGCGGTAGTAGTAGAGGAACTTGACCAGGAGGCCGAAAGCGTACACCAGCGGGACGGCTGCGGCGAGGATCCGGGCGTAGGGCTCCGTGTTCTCGGGGTCCCTGTACCACCACCACGTCACCAGCAGGACGGTGCTGTCTGCCATCATGAAGCTGTGGTAGATGGTGCTCCTCCCCCTGGTCCTCCCCTCGGAGACGTTGAACCAGCTGAAGTACCAGATCATGGCCACGGTGGCCCGGTACAGCCACTCTCCGGCGCGGCTGTCCATGAAGTCCGTCTTCTGGCGCCACACCCACACCACGAACACCACCCAGAGCGCCAGGAAGTGGAGGGCCACGAAGTGGGACAGGACCGAGGCGAAGAGGGCAACTGCGGCCACACGGGGGGCAATCAGCATGAGGTTCCACAGGAAGTAGATGAAGGAGGAGAGCCAAGCCTGCTTGGCCTTGTCGGGGAGGAAGGAGCGCAGGGCGCGGTGGTAGTCCACAACCATCCAGGCGATGGAGGCGATGGAGGCGGCCACACTCACACCTACACACCAACAACAGCAATTAGCAGCGGGGTTCATGGTGACAATCATCCATCCTCCACGGTCCACGGAGGAGCACGAAGTCACCACATATTTTATTAGCATTAATGAAATTGGTCTTAAGCAACATCGTTCAGGAGCAGCTGGTCATGTGATGCATGCATAAAAAATGCCACTTAATTTAATAAACCTTCATCAGTGCTATATTCTGTACATGTAATGTGACATAATCAAAAATCCAGAGTATAAGAAAGTGTCGTAATCGATCACACCATTGATTATCCATCACTAGGTCACTAGTAATAAGGTGTGACAATATTTAAAGGTGTGCAGCAAAATTAAACCACCAACCGTGTTACAGGGTTTACAGCTATGAAGATTTTCTTCCTAAATTTCCATGCAGGTTGGGCAAAGCGGATATTGAACCGATAATTGTGTTGTTAATACATAGAACTGCGCAAAGGTTTACCTAAACCTGCAAGCCGTTTTGTTAATGGATGTTTTGTTAGTGGTGGTAGTAGCCTAGTGGGTAACACACTCGCCTATGAACCAGAAGACCCGGGTTCGAATCCCACTTACTACCATTGTGTCCCTGAGCAAGACACTTAACCCTGAGTGTCTCCAGGGGGGACTGTCCCTGTAATACTGATTGTAAGTCGCTCTGGATAAGGGCATCTGATAAATGCTGTAAATGTAAATGTTAGTGGGTGGTAGTGGTCTAGTGGGTAAGACACTCGCCTGTGAACCAGAAGACCCAGGTTCAAATCCCACTTATTACCATTGTGTCCCTGAGCAAGACACTTAACCCTGAGTGTCTCCAGGGGGGGACTGTCCCTGTCACTACTGATTGTAAGTCACTCTGGATAAGGGCGTCTGATAAATGCTGAAAATGTAAATGTCTGACAATGAACAAATATTCAAATAAAATTCAAATATTCAAATTCAATGCAACCCGCCCGCCGCCTGGACTCTTTGTTTGTTTGTTCTCTATTATACTGCCGACTTCCCTCAAGCGATGGTTTGTGTGGTTTTCCTGTACAGTAATGAGTGTATACGTATTCATACTCATTTAGTTCATTTTTAAAACTTAAAAATGTTTAAATAAAAAGAAATGTACATTTCCACACTTTTAGATAATTGGTTTGACTCCTGCCTGAAACTTTTGCACAGTGCTGTATATTGTGGTGAAAAGTGACAAAAAAAAAAAAAAGATTTCATCTTGTTGTTTCTATTTTGACAAAAGACACAAAACTGTCCGCGGCGATGTAAAGAAGGGCCGGATTGTTACCCACACTGCACCGTCCTGGCCGCGTTGTCGTGCAGCATGATGTAGGTCATGAGGGTCAGCTGCGGCGCGCTCTCACAGAAGGTCTCGATGAGCCGCAGCATGCTGAGGTCATGGGTCAGGTAGAGCACGGCGTACTCGGCGCCCTGCTCTTTACGCCACCACACGCGGAACCCCTGCCAGATGGCGGTGACGTGCCTGCAGACCCGGGTGACAGGGGGGGTTAGGAGTCACGGGTTCTCACGAGCCGTTTCAACATCAGACGTGTGGCGGCGCGGGACTTTCCTCCATCTCCTCCTCCTCCTCATCTCCACCCCATTACAGCTCTCATGTCTTGTTGGTAACGCCAATGCTCCTTTATCCCTACGGGCAGACTGTTTCTACTTTTTTTTTTAACTTTTATACTGTTTTCATACTGCTTTAAGGCCGGGCATAAAGGGGCAGGGGTGGCCTAGCGGTTAAGGAAGCGACTCCATAATAAGAAGGTTGCCGGTTCGAAACCCGATCCGCCACTGAGCAAAGCACCGTCCCCACACACTGCTCACCAAGGGTGATGGTTAAAAACAGAGGACACATTTTGTTGTGTCACCGTGTGCTGTACAATGACAATCGCTTCACTTTCTTTTTTTTATATGGTTTATGTGATAAATCCGGGGCGGTGGTGGCCTAGTGGGTAAGGAAGTGGACCGGTAATCGGAAGGTTGCCGGTTCGAATCCTGAGTCGCCAAGGTGCCACTGAGGAAAGCCCTGTCCCCACATTGTGTGCTTAACAATGACAGTCACTTCACTTAGAAATGAATTCTGAATCAGTCCATCCCCCATTTTAACTAAAAGGCATGTGCTCACCCCACACTGCTCCTTTCTAAAAGATGTGTTTGTAAAGATCGTCCTGTTGCACAGAAGATGCTTAGAACGTTACCTGAAGAAGAAGCCCAGCTGCAGCACATGCAGGCAGCAGGAGAGCCGCGGCCGCTGCTCGGCGCACACCAGAACCACGTTCTTCTCCTCCAGGTCCCGGTCGTACTGGATCCAGAACCAGCTGAACGCCTGGACCACCACGGACGAGAGCAGCATGAGCGCCACCATCACCGCGAACCAGAACAAGTCCCCGCGCACGTAGAACTCGCTGGCCACCCACACGTCGGAGCCCACGTCGAACAGGTAGGCGCAGACCCCGCTGAGGGTGAACGCGAAGTCCAGCCACGAGTATCTGGAGAGTCGGAGGCCGTCCATGCCGTCGGGCTTCGCGGCTTTACTTCGCCCTGCCGGCGAGGCGCATGGTCCGCGGACGTCGGCGGCTTCGGCGCGTCCGAGGCGAGCGCGTCCTGTAACGGACACGGGACCTCGCCAAAACTTCGCGCAGGCCCCGCCCCCACAGCGCCAGCCCCGGGCGCCGATTGGCCAGGAGAGGCCGCGACTGCAAGTGATGTCAAAGTGATTCGGAATGACTTCCTATGTTTCTATTTTCAGTAGAAATACTATGAAGAACTAAAATTAAGTTTAGTTAAGTCCAGTCTAATCGCATAAATAAAAAAAAAAACATTAACAGACTATTATATTGCTGACTCCCCTCGAACGGTGCTTTGTGTGTTTTTCTTGCACAGTAATGAGTGTGTACGTGTGCACGATTTAGTTTCTTATTTTAAAATATACACCTTCAAGAATTATTCGAAACTTCTCCCGGTGTGACTCCTTTATTTTGTACGCGAAATGTCCGAGCCAATCGGATCGCACGTCCGGCGTCACGTGACGCGGCGCCGCTTCGGTTGTAGTTAATGCGCGACCGACGCGGCGGCGTGTTCTCGCTCCTTTTTTTTTTCTCTCCCGCCCGACTGGCTTCGTGGTCTTCTTTTTTCCGCCCACCGGTCGTGCGGAGCTGCGGAAGATGTCGCGGGTTTACATCGGCAGGCTGAGCTACCGCGCCCGGGAGAAGGACGTGGAGAAGTTCTTCCGAGGCTACGGCAAAATCCTGGAAGTCGACCTGAAAAACGGGTAAACAAAAGGACGTGCGCGGCTAGGCTAGCGGGACGTTCCGCCGCCGCGCTCACGTTTTTTTAATTTGATTCGGTCGTTTCCTCCAGGAATCGTGGCCATAAATCGACTGGACGTTCGTTGTTTATGGAGGCCGAAGCGCACGTTAGCGATGCTAATGCTAATGCTAGGCGGAGTTTTCCGATACGAGCGCCAAAGCGCTTAACGCTCCGCGTGATTGTTTTATTGTTAAATATCTTTTTTTACTAGGATTTTTTTTTTACCGACTGAAGATGTATATACGCAACGTGTTTGTGTTTTTTCTTTTCTTATTTTCCTCTTCTCAGAACGACTGACTGTGGTCGCTGCGTCGCCGTCGGGCCTCCTCTCAGGCGGCGTTTTCTCGCCCTTTCTTCCTCTGTTTCGGGGAGGGGGGAGTCGCGTGGGTCGGACCGCGGTTCCGTCCGCGTCGTAAAACGGACCTTCGCCCCGGTCTCGCCCTTTACTATTATCGCTGTTTGATTACGACGCTGATCTGCAGCCCGCCCGGCGGGGCCTAAATTCCGCATACGTGTGCGGCGACGGCGCGAGTAAACCGTAAAAGAGCCGATGGCGGCGGGAGGAGATGTTCTACTCGACAGCCGGCGTCGCCCGCAGAACCTTCCCAGATTGCACGTTTTTCTTTGTCCCGTGCATGGCTGTAGCAGTGAAATGCACCCTGAACCGCCCGGTTCGACTTGTAGCATTACATTAAATATAATAAAAAGAGAGTAAAACTACTGGGGGATAAAAAAACATCGATGGCAGATATGTATTCTTTACCAGAATTTCCTTCTTTTTAACAAAACAAGGGCATGTAGAGAAAGACGAGGTTCTCCTAGCTTCAGCACAATGTTCTCCGCCTGTTGACTTTTGCTTGTAGATCATTCATTAGTTTACAGAGTTGGGGGAGACAGACGCCCAGTTCTTCTACCACCGTCTCTGCAGATCAATTTTAGAGAGTCTCTTCCTGAGTTACGGTTTGGAAGATCAAAATGTCACCTTTTGAGATTATTTGACATTAATACGAGTTCCCCAAGCCTGTCTATGTTTCTGCAGTGGCTAGAAATGGCGATAGGTGTAAAGAGGGCTTTTGGAATTTGTCCCCTTATGTCGTCATAACGGGAAAAGTTACTCCTCGCGCTTTTTCCGCCCAGAGAATTTCCCGCCCCTGAAACATGATCTACACCGACCATCATGACCATCCAAACGTGCGGAGCATCCCAGTTGCGATTCCCCTGTGGAAAAAAAAGTGGCTGTAATTCTGTGCCACGGCCATATGAAACAAAAGAAAAAATCCCTGTTGCGCAAAAACACTGTAATAAAATTTTTTTTTAAATTCCTCTCAAGGTCAGCAGTCTGATTCTTTCTCCAGCTTATTCACAATAAGAACCATGTGCGAATCACTTTTAGCTTTGAGTTAGGGCTGGTCACCTATGCAGGGCATAAAATGAACATTTTGTGTGTATTTACATTACTTTTAAATTGAGACGCTATTGATAGTCCCCAGATCGAATAAATCATTAAGAGCATGTGAGACATCGCGTGCAGCTTCTGGTTTAAAGTTGTTCTCTGTTTGACTGACAGGTACGGCTTTGTTGAGTTCGATGACCCCCGTGATGCGGACGATGCCGTATACGACCTAAACGGTAAAGATCTGTGCGGGGAGAGGGTCATCGTGGAACACACGAAAGGTCCTCGCAGGGACGGCAACTACACGGCGGGGAGAAGTAAGTGTTGAACACTGGTTTTGTGCCGGGTGCCAGTGGATTTATTTCAATTTAAAAAATTGTATAATTTCAGGTGAACTGTGATCAATTTGTCATTGGTGACGACACAGTATTGCTTTAAATAAGTGCATCTCAAATTTTGTTTTAAAAAAAAAATAATTGAGTAGTAAAAATCTGCTATAGTTATGTTATAAATGGCAAAAAAAAAAATACTTGGAGTGCCTAGTTCACCAATGACAATTTGTAAAATGTAAATTTTTCATGGGAAAATTATTGTTCCCTAAGATATTTTTGTAATCATCCAAGATGATAATAATAATAGTTAAAACTGTTTCAGTCTTACCCATGTTTACTGATTGACATTTTTACTTTTTTGATTTGTTAACAAATTTTTCCTATTGAATACAATTTCTTATGAATGTTAATAAAGCTAGACGTTTAACAAAGAACCTCCAATGTTTTAATTGAAAGACTCTGACTGCCTGCCCCTATTGCTGGCCATGGTGTCCCCCTGTCCAAGAGTGTGGCTCTATGACCATTCTGGGCCCCTGGGCAGACCATTAAGGGGAGCCATTGTGAATGAAGACCGCTTTTCCCGTTAGGCCGGGTGGTGAGGATGCCATGGGTTTAGAAACAGATGTGGGTTGAGCTCTACTAGGTGCCTGAAATGTCTATATGTGTTTTTATTTGTCTTTTATTCTTTTTATTTTATTATTCATTTTTATAAAAGATATTTAGTTAGTTGACCGTGAGTACATTTTAATCTTAACAAATATAATCAAATTTTTTAATATAGTCTTTTTACACCAAACAGATGTAGTACTGTCTAGTGGGAAATTTTTTTTATTTATTTTTAATTTTTTTCTTGTTCATTATTTAAATCTCTTTGGGATGGAAGCTCGAGAGAGCTTTTCCATGAATTAAAAATAAAACTGAAGATTAGATTGGAGTAGTGGTTTTGAAATGGCCCCGCCTGTGTGCGCCGCGCCCTTATTTCTGTGCATTTTGTCCCGTTGAAGGCGGATGGTATGGCCGCGGTGGACGGGACCGGTACGGCCCGCCGGTGCGCACCGACTACCGCTTAATTGTGGAGAACCTGTCCAGTCGCTGCAGCTGGCAGGATTTAAAGGTACGGTATCACAGTGCTGATGAATTCTGCTCTGCATGCCAGTTATGTCATGGAGAAAATGTATTAATTTTTTTTTTAATCAGGATTACATGCGCCAGGCTGGCGAGGTGACGTACGCAGACACTAATAAAGGCCGCAAGAACGAGGGCGTGATCGAGTTCAGGCTGTACGCGGACATGAAGCGAGCGCTGGAGAAGCTGGACGGCACGGAGGTGAACGGCCGGAAGATCCGGCTCATCGAGGACCGGCCGGGCGCCAGGCGCCCGCGCTCCTACTCCCGCAGCCGCAGCCGCTCCAGGTACTCTCTTGCGATCACTTTTTCTGGTAAAAATGGTCGAGAGTAAGCCCAGATGCAGGAAATGGCATCGGCTTTTCCCAGCGTCGGTAGAATTGACGCGGTATTGACTGCTGATTTATTAGTGCCTTTTCTCGTAATGAACTCGTGGGGGCGCTTATTCGCAGTTTCACTGCTTTTTATGCGCCTCCTCGTGTGCTGCTCTCCCGCATGAACTCTGTTGTTCTGATTGACGTCGTCGTGTGCTGATCTGTGGCGGACATGTCGCTGCAGGTCCAGGAGCAGGAGGTCCCGTAAGAGTCGCAGTCGCAGCGAGAGCAGCAACAGCAGCCGCTCGCGCTCCCGGTGAGTGAAGGGTATTGTGGGTGGTTTGGGGTATGTCTGTTCAGTTTCGTGATCCATGGAACTTGACGCCGGGCGGAACTGACGGCAGATGTGTCTCTTTTGTACCCAGACCCGCCTCCCGCTCCCGCAGCCGCTCCGATGGAAAAAAGAACAAGGGAAAAGGCCGTAGGGAGGATGAAGACCGGAGCAACGACGCTCCCAAACCCCGCGCACCGCGTGACGAGGCCCGCAGCCGCAGCAGGAGCCACAGTCCCCAGAGCAAAAAGCCCAAAAAGGAAGGGAAGAGGAGCAAGAAGGAGGAGTCCCGCTCTCGATCCCGGTCCCGCCAGCACTCCTCCTCCAGGTCCCGTTCCAGGTCCCGGTCCGGAATCAAGCAAGCGTCCAGAAAGGAGTCGGCGAAGAGCGACGGTGAAGGCAGCGTCCCGCAGAGGGGGTCCCGCTCCCCGTCTGCGAACGACCCCCGGGAAAAGTCCAGATCCAAGTCGAAATCGCCCTCCCCGCCCAACGCCAGGTCCCGATCGCGCTCCGCCTCGCGCTCCGAGTCCCGCTCGAAATCGCGCTCACGCTCCCGATCCCAGTCCTGAACCGGACTCTCCCTTTCACTCGAGATCAGTTTCTACTCACCTCCTGACCTGTAGCTGCCGGATGCACGTCTCGCTTGACGTCATGCCCCGCCCTTTTCTCCGGTTGTCGGTGTATCTCCCTCAGCCCCTGCGTAGTGTTTGTACAGTATCGCTGAAAGAATTTTTTTTTTTTTTTTCCTGAAACCCATGTCACTTATCAAAACTCATAGTGTATGTATGCTGTGTAAGTAGCGTTTTATGTTTTATTACACATTTTACCTTTTTTTTTTTTTTTTTTTTTTTTTTTTTGTGGATCATTTTACAGTTACTTCCAAGAAAATAAAAAAAAAATGTTCAGAAACTTTTTTTTTTTTATGTTTTGTGTGTTCTTTTACGGAAGACTGATTATGTCCAAATAAATTTAAACATCCTGATGGCCATTACTTTAAAGAACGTAACTGTTCTGTGGAAAGACAATTGTTTTCTGTTTATTAAAACTATTAAAAAATGTTTTTATCCTTTTTACCAGTAAGAAGCGCTTTCATCTAATACAGTATGTCCGGAAAGTATTCAGATCCCCTTTAAAAGAAAAAATAAATAAATGTAGCCATTTGCTAAAATCATTTAAGTTCTCGTTTCCCCCCCTCTTTAATGTACACCCCGTAGAACAACACAGAATTGACATTTTTGCAGATTTATTAACAAAGAAAAACTAATGACAAGTATTCAGCCCTTTGCTGTGACAATCATATATTTGCTGTCCTTTTCTTCTGATCGTCCTTGAGATGGTTCTACATGGGGCAGTGGTGTCCTGGCGGGTAAGGAAGCTGACTCGTAATCAGAAGGTTGCCGGTTCAAATCCCGAGCTGCCACTGAGCAAAGTACCGTCCCCACACACTGCCCACTGGTTCCAAGCAGATGACTCGTTTCGTTGTGCCACCGTGTGCTGTGCTGCAGTGTTTCACAATGACAATCACTTCACTTTTTCACCATTCTTTGGAGTCCGGCTGTGTTTGATTCTACTTATTGGACTTGATTAGGATTGGACTCGTCTTGCCAGACGAGAGGCAGCAGCTGAACTGAATAGAGAATTGTCTGAAGGACATTAGACAGTGGACGCTCACCAACCTTCGTCTGTTAAACCCTGATAAGACAGAAGCTCACGTACTTGGGTCTCAAGCAGCCGCACATAAGCTGTCTGACTGCATCATAACTCTGGATGGCCTTTCTATCTCACCAAGTACTGAAGTAAAGGAGTGTCCTAGATGTCCTCATTGATGCAGGTCTCTCATTCGATTCGCATGTAGATAATGTCACTAGGACAGCATTCTTTCACCTTAGAAATATTGCAAAAATGAGAAACATCATCTGAATGCACGATGCAGAAAAGTTGGTCCATGCATTTATTACATCAAGGTTAGATTACTGCAACGCACTACTGTCTGGATGCTCTGGTAGGTGCATGAGTAAACTCCAGCTCGTTCAGAATGCTAGAACTAGGACATTTCACCACATCACGCCAGTCTTACAATCGCTGCACTGGCTACCCATCAAATTCAGGATTGACTATAAAATCCTACTTTTGACCTACGGTAAATTTACATAGATATTTAACCGCAAAACATTTCATGATATAGCAGTAGGTTGCAGTGCATTGTGGGAAGACTCGTTCACTTCAGGTTAGTGATCGAACAACAACAGTATGTCGCTGTTATTTAACGGTTTTTGATTTGTACAATGTTTGCACCTTTGTCTATGATTGTCATATCTTAAAAAAAATGTATAATGTTTTGGAAGTATTTCTAAAAAGTAACGTTATAAAAACACGAGGGTGACGGATCAGTTAAAACAGCGTCGTAGTAGCTTGGCGGCTGCGCACAGAAAACAACTTGTTTAAAATGACAAATTTGCATACTACATTAAAACTGCTATCATCTTGCTGACAGGTAAGAGTTTGCTTTTAGTCAAACTGTTCGTCGGTTTGTTTGTGTTACACTCGACTTGTAAAAATAACGCGGTAAAGATTCGGTGAAGTGGTTGTCAGTAGTAACGTAACTACACGCCGTTAGCAGATCGAAACTTTCCAAAACCGACCAGGTGACGGTAATGCTCAAATACAAGAGGAATCATACGCTTGTGCCATTTTACCTCAGCTCAACGTCACATTGGCGAGATCGGTACGTATGTACAGACGGGTTTAGTTCATGTTAAGTGATAGCTAATTATCGGCTGAATACTGGGAATGGGCTCATTTAAAAAAAAAAATGCTCTCGCACTTTCGGTTTATGGTTTGTGAGCGTGACCCGAATGAATCGGTAACTTGTTCGATATTGTCCCACCCGAGGTCGGAGGGAGCAGAACGACGGGCGACGTGGTGAAAAAAGGAACAGAAACCTATTGAAGAAGATCGGAAGATCAGCTATCGGAGATCAGCTCTGCAGACTTTTTTTAGTTGAGCGGACGTGACAGATATTTCCCTGTCATTTCTGCAGCGAAACAGCGATGTATGTGAAACACATGGGTGATTGTAGCCTAGTGGGGTAACACACTCGCCTATGAACCACTTACTACCATTGTGTCCCTGAGCAAGACACTTAACCCTGAGTGTCTCCAGGGGGGACTGTCCCCATAACTACTGATTGTAGGTCGCTCTGGATAAGGGCGTCTGGTAAATGCTGTACATGTAAAATGTAAATACAAAGTAATGTTTCAAATAGAAAGTTTTTTTAAAAAAAAAAAAAACACAGGCTTGAAATCTCACGTGTACAGACACCATAAAAGATATAAAGTCAGAAACCCAAATGTGCACTACACAGTCATTTGAATGTCATGTTGATTTTGTGGTGCCAAAAGGTCTAGTTTACTGAACTTTATTTCTCATATCAAAATGCACATTAAAGAGGGTCTTTTATGAAGTGTGGTATATTGTTTGCTGTTATCTACATTTACCTGTCATTTGTCTAGAAAACATAAAGAAGACACAAGACCATCAATCGTGACACCTGAAGCCAGCTGCTCCCAGATTCAGGAGGATAAATATCCGTCTGATACACAGACGGCAGACGGTGAGAACTGTGAGGTCAGTCCTGAAAAATGTAGATGAGACATTGTTTTTAAGGAATCTTGCTCTGTTCCATTTGAAACTGCAAGCAAGATTATTTCAGACAGTCATTGAAGATATTCTGTCAATCCATGAAATCAACCTGTCTCATATGCGTTTCAAACTTCAGGAAAAGTTAGTTTCACTTGACGTTCCAGAGGCAATGATAAAAATGGTTCTTGAGGATCTTAAAGCTGAAGATCTTTTTATGACATGTAACAGTCATACCTTATGATCAGATCACAGAAGAAAATCTTTTTTCAGTTTCCATTATGTTGAGCCGGTGCCTATTCGTCTAGGACAGAATGAAGCAGGAAAAGTGTTTTGCACAGTACATACCAGCTAAACAAACAATTGAATCTCTTCTTAACTGCAAGTCTGTAAGGGAACAGTACAGAGATGTGCACAGTCATGTCCCATTGAAGGTTATTTTAAAAGATGTGTGGGATGGTGAAAATGTAACTGCAAACATGCATAAAATAGATAAATCTGCCTTAGGCTTGATCTGATACCAAGACTTGAAGTTGTGAACCCTTTTCTATAAAAACAAACAAAAAAAAAAAAACATAAAATACTTACAATGTACCTTACATTGGCAGGTCTGTGTCCATATAACAGATCAAGCACTGATCAAATTCAATTGGTGTTCCTCTGTAGAGATCAAGATTTGAAATACTTTGGTGAAAAATTGGTCATGAGGTGCTTAGCCCTTAGTCTAATGCTCTTTAGACTACAGGTGTATGTTTTTCTGATGGACTGAACATTAAAGCAATTTTGTGGGCGATAGCTTGTGACAATTCAGGCTCACATAGCATAGGTGGGTTTGTGGAGAATTTCAGTGAAATCACTGTCTTTCCATCGGAAGCCTTCTGGCTCTTGAGTCTTTTCTCTCCTCCCATTTTTCTCCTGGATCAGGTGATGTCTCTGAAACTTAGTTCAGGCTGTTCTGTCTTTTTCTATCTTTTGCTCCTGTCTCTCGTTTTGGTTTTCTCTGTAACATTGGTACCTTTTTACACACAATATTCACATGTAACTGCAATAATAATTTACTGGTGTTAAATTAGAAACTGCTCATCCTTTTAACCTCTATTGTGCCATGCCTCTTTTCCAGGTAACATCAAGTTGGAGTGGTTTGAATACAGTGGTTTGGTCTGTAGAGAGAGAGTTTTTTTTTTTTTTTTTTTTTTTTTTTTTTTTTTAAGGCTGTTCTCCACAGTTTTTACACTACATTTTAACAAAGACATTTTTCCTGCCAACTGTCTCAGACCTAAAATCATTATCTTAGCCACTACCCTGACCTCATAATTCATTTCCACTCATTCGGTTGTGGACACTAAGGTTTGAGAGCATGCATGTTTATTTCAAACAGTGTGTAAGAAAATGACATAACTTTAAAAATCTCTGCTTTACTCTTGCCGAAAGACGTCAGCTCCTCCAGGCATTTCTTCATGCTGGTGAGTTCTCCCACTACTGTAGCAGACAAGGCAGTGACTACAAACACGTCATTAGGGAAGCAGTGGCTGGATATGATTTTCAGACTGAAAATACTTTGGTTGATCATGAGGCAACTGTTAAGGGAACAACATACAAAAAAAAAACAAACGTGTATGTTGTTTTTGAGGAATCTGATGAAGACATTGCTGTGGGAAGGATTGTGATGACAGTCATACAGAAGTCTTCAGTGTATTTCATCACTGAACTTCTCCAAACTTCCACTATCCATAACATGGGTATTTACTGCTTGACGGCAAAAAATGGTTCCTACTCTTGTGTTAATCAGAATGACCTTCTGGATTATTATCCATTGTACACAGCCTTTGATATGTATGTAATAGTTCTTCATCATTCCCTTCTCTTAATTTGGAGCAATGTCTTGCCTGGTGGAAGAATTGAGGGCGATCATCCTCAGGGCTTTGCCAACCAATGTTGAGAACATTGGTTGAGAACATTGATTGAGAGACTTTTAGAGTCGGGAGTGGAATCCAAAGATGATCTCCAATTTGTTCAAGAACATGACCATAGTAGCATTCGACCAGCTATTAAAGTCAGAAAACTTCTCAGTGCTTTCAAAATGGGTAATTACATTTTCAGATCTCGTTTACAATCATTCTCAGACGTTTTTATTCAATAAGTAGCTAGCCAGAATTTATAAAGTACATAATTAATATACTCATGTCACTGTAGGTAAATAGAATCAGTAATATATCTTGGGTCCTTTGTAATGTCATTTAATGGGATTCAAGTTAAAGCTTCAAGTGCAAGTGCATTTTATATACATTTATATGTAACATGGCATCCACTGAATTGGCTATTCTTCATTATTAACTGAAGTAATGTGGATTACTTTTATGCTGGATGGATGCATTTTGTAGAGCATCAAAACTTTGGACACCATTGAATGTCTATAATATCTAGAAAGAGCCACACTATTATTTAATATAACAAATAAAATAATAATAACAGTATTGTTTTCATCTGAAGAGTCATTCATATACACTAAAGATGATGTGTTAGTAAATTATGGGTTAATCTTTAATTTAACTATTTAATATTAAAAAGTGTGACTAGACAAATTTTAGATGTGACATTTTAGAATATCATGAAGTGCATGTTATAGTAAGTGTGAATTTAGATTGGGTTGTAATTTCCTGTTCAACAATTTAATTTGCTTGCTTACTACAGTAGTAACATGAAATATAAATAGTTTTAAATGATGCCTACATTTGTAAAAACACAAAACAAACTGACCATTTTAAACAGTATGTGATTATGTGTATATTGTAATATGCTTAAGTTGTACAGATCAAGTGGGGTAAATTTTAACTTCCTGGTCAATATTTTCGCGGTTTATAGAGAGGGACACTGCCACTTTGGATCTCACCATCATGGAGAAGACTCCTTTTTTGTCAGATGGGAGCTCCTCACCATTGCCATGCTCTATTAATTTGTCTGTCTCTACTGGTTGAGAATCATGCAGTCTTGAATGCAGTAGGCCATCTACATCCTATATTAGGAAAACATGGCCTGACACCTTCAAAGTAGCATGGCAGCTCATGCCTGCAGAAATTCAGCCTGCTATTTCCTCTGGAAAAAGGCATTCACCAGCAGCAAGACGACAAATGGTTAGGGTGCTTGCAGATGAAATTATAAAATTTGAGACAACCCAAACACGTGCACAGTGTCTTATAACTTGTAAATCAATTATCAGTCAATATCCCCAGAGCTTTGCAGACCATCTTCATGATGGATGAATTATAGAGGAAGGATAAAGCTCACTTTTGGCCCAGGTCAAGACAAGAATTGAGAACCTCAGTCGGACTACCAGCTTTCGACAAGACCGGTCATCAGTCCGCGGTGTTAAAAGAGATCCAACTGACACATATGGTTGTGTACGGTTTCAGCCTGCTCCTTTGGAGGAAACAGTAAAAGCTGAAGTAATTCATTTGATGGAGTCAACTTTCTGCCTGCAGCGAAGTCAAATAAACAGAGGTCATGAAAAAGGCCTATTTACACTTTTTGACCTTCTGACTGTTCTGTTGAAGAGTGTGGGGGAAGGACTGTAGAGTTTTTTTTTTTTTTTTTTAAAAAGGCGAACCATCTCAGAAGTTAAGGCAGTTCTTTCCAAGGAGGAAGTCATTGATTCAGCCCACCTCATTGTTCAACTCCTAATGGCTCACTTTGCAGAGAATCAAGATGGGCTTATTATTCAAGAAAATGTAAGTTCTACTTTATACATTTGTTACTATGAACAAATGTGTATGAATCGTTCACTCAAATAAGTTTTATCATACTTACAGGATTTGATTGACTACAAATTAGGATATTTTAATAAAGAAATTGTCTGTCTACACAGTGCAAGAAAATGATTACCTTCAAACTGCAAAATTAATCTGGCTTTAATGATTCATTGTCTTAAAGCAATCTAATTCCTTATAACCGAGTGAACAACCAATAATTATTTTACGGTGCATCTTCCATTTTGACCCCTATTCTGTGCCCTGTATAGACAAACAGATATAAAATTATGAAAATATGTATTTTGTGACAATATTAACAAAAGGGAAAATGAAAGTTTTTAGAAGTATACATTTAAATAAGATATTCTTGTTTTAATAGGTACATTTTCGAATATTATTAGCACATATGTTTTTTGCAGATGAAACAATGGATGATCACCACAGCAGGTAGACACTTAACTCTAAGTTGCTCCATGGGGGTGCTGTCCCTGGAATTCCTTCAAAGGTAAATTTATTTTTGTCTTTCAATACTATGGTAATAATAGTATTTTCTTTTAAATCTTGTTTCATTATGGAGTTTTCTCCATTGATCACAGAAATTCTTCCCTTATTATTTTTCAGACGATTTGTTGGAATAAATCAGAAAAAAGGGACCAAGGCTGCAAAAGGAAAAGTAACATGTAAGAATACTGGGAAAACTGTTCAAAACAAGACCACAACAGTCAATCCGAAAGTGTCAAATCTTTTAAAAAGATTGATGGACTTTGAGTGGCACTTTATTTAAAATGTTTTTTGTTCTGTTTTGTGTAATATAGTCTTATGTTTTCCTTTTATATCCAGGAAGGGCTGGTGTTTATTAAAAACCTCTGGTTGATTTTATTTTACTTATATTTTTTGTTTTGTTTGTTTTTCTGAAGCTTGATTTTAAGGTTGTTTTTCCATTTAATGTCAAGTTGAGGCATTTATGTTTGTTTTCTTAAGCCATCTTTGTATTCCTCTGTTATGGGTGCTTTTTGTTGCACCATAGTTTATGCACTCGCTTACATCTATTGGCACAACAGCTTTAACAAAGTTACATTGAAATAAAGGACGACTAAAACAATAAGTTGCCCTCTTTTTTTTTTTTTTTTTTTTTTTTTTTACACATATAAAATGCAGGGTATAATTTACATTAACAGCCATATACTGCTAAATAACAGTTGTATGCTGTAGCTAACAAAACAGCATCTTGCTGTTAATTTTAATAAGAGTAACCCGCTGTATTTTAACAGTGCAATTCTGGCAACCCCAGCTGCCAGTAGATTACCGTTTTTTTAAAGAATATTTTTTTTACAGCGTAGTGTACCGGGCCACTGTTGCACACTATACCACCACAGCCGCATATTTCAGTATCGGTCGTACAACGCCACCGTCTGCCGCTGCTTCTGTTTGTTCTCTCTGAGACACTGAATGAAGCGCACAGACTACTGGCAGACTCCAGTGAAGAGACCAGCAGATAAATCCTGGTTCCTGGCAACTGCTAAATGAGGACTTAGCATGAAACGAACCAGAGGGTCACCACCGTAACAAGCTTCAGGGATTTTCAAATGGACCAGAAGCATCATAATGGACACGTAATGTACACCATGACACTGGACTCCACCTCTACAACTGTAGGCCTTTTTCTGTTATTGGACAAATCATCACAAACCTGCACTGACACCATTTGCAGGCTCACTCTACCCTGGAAGGGGCGTCCCTCTCTGTATCACTCCTTCCTAAGGTTTCTTCATTTATTTTTTTCTTTCTCCTGGATTTTTTTTTGGTGTGGAGTTTTTCCTTGTGTGCAGAAGGGTCAAGTGTGATGGGGTGTCAACTCTAGGGCTTGTCAAAGCCCATTGAGACATACTGTATGTCGTTTTGGGCTACATAAAAAATAAATGTTGTTGCTGTTGCTAGGGATGCCACATCCCTGTCTATATAAGACCTTACAGCTCACAATGCATGTCAGAAAATGAGAATCATGAGGTCAACTGATAATTTACATTTAGAGCATTTATCAGACACCCTTATCCAGAGCGACTTACAATCAGTAGTTACAGGGACAGTCCCCCCTGGAGCAATTTAGGGTTAAGTGTCTTGCTCAGGGACACAATGATAGTAATTGGGACTTGAACCTGGGTCTTCTGGTTCATAGGTGAGTGTGTTACCCACTAGGCTACTACCACCTTCCTAACTGCCTGAAGAGCTCAGAGACAGAACTGTGGCAAGGCACAGATCTGGCCAAGATTACAAAAGGCCACAGTGGCCTCCATAATCCTTAAATGGAAGACGTTTGGGACGACCAGAACCCTGCCTAGAGCTGGCCGTCCGGCCAAACTGAGCTATCTGGGGAGAAGAGCCCAAAGATCACTGTGGCTGAGCTCCGTGATTCAGTCGAGAGATGGGAGAAAGTCAACCATCGTTACTTAACAATCAGTAGTTATAGGGACAGTCCCCCTGGAGACACTCGAGGTTAAGTGTCTTGCTCAGGGACACAATGGTAGTAAGTGGGGTTTGAACCTGGGACCTTGTGCTCTTCCAGTTCATAGTGTTGTCTTACCCATTAGGCTACTAACAGCCATTTTGGCAGAAGTTAAGCAGAAGGTTGCGGGTTCGAACCCCGAAGGTGCCACTGAGCGAAGTACGCCATGTCACCAGGTGCTGCGCTGCAGTGTTTCGCTTCACGACGTCTTAAGGGTGGGCTGTCAAAAAAAAATTGGTTGCAAGCTGTGTTTGAGTCTGTGAGTTATTGTTCAGGTGGTTCCGGAAGGCCTGCCATGCAGCATTTTTCATCCGAGGCCTCCGTATTTAATGCATTTTTTTTTATTTATCCGGAGAGCTCTGAGGGACATTCCGACCGGGGACAGTCATTACGCGGTAATTAACGAGATTTATTTAGAAATGGAGCTCTGGGCGAACCTAGTTACCGCCAAGCCGAAACGCGACGGATGCGGTGTGCGCGTCGGAGCCGCAAGGTGGCGCTGTGGTCCAGCAGCGCGGGCGTCTGGTCCGGGTGCGAGTCACGTCTGACGAGAGAACGCGGACCGCGTCCCGTCGCGCGGCGCACAACCCGCCGCCGCCGCGGTGTCTGACCGGGAGAAGTGGCGGGGAAGGCGCGCAGTCGGCGAGGAGGGAGGAAGGAGAGATGTTTCTCCTCCTCTCCTCTCCTCTCCTCCTCTCCTCTAAGCGGGAGGGGTTCCACGTAAACCCCTCAAACTCCGCTCCTCCCGGCTTCACGCGCTCTCTGGGCAGCATGACGCGCCGCGCGGGTTTCGGGGCTCCGTGGAGAGCCGGAGGGACCCCGGCCGGGGACGTGTGCGTGTGAGAGGAGGGGACGCGGACGCGCGGCGCTGGAGGAAAGGCAAGTAGCGTCGATCCCTTCGTATTCCACGTAGCCTCCCCTGCAGGTCCTCCGGCCGCTTCCAGTGTGTGTGTGTGTGTGTGTGTGTGTGTAAAAGTGGGACTCGTTCTCACGACTCGATGGACCACCAGGTCCCGGAATGCAGCGTGCGTGCAGAAAAAAAAGCAAGAAAAATCGCTTCCCAACAAGTTAAAGCGTCCGCGTGCGTTTTTACGCGCGTCGTCTGAACGCGTCTGACGCGTGACGCGCGCGCCCCGAACGCCACAACGCGGCGAGCGTTCAAGGTTACGGACGGAAAAGGGGAGGCAGGGGACAGAAAGTCCGCGCCAGTCAAGTTTTCCAATATCAGGACGCACGGCGTCACTGTTCCGACCGCGAATTCACCGTCCTGCGTCCACCTCACGTTCATTAAACTTGATTTGAAAAAGTTCCGTTTTCCGTCGTTTACGCAACAGCTGCACATCGTGCAATCGTCACTGGAACGTTCGTTTATTCCTCCAGCGTTTTTATTTCTATACATCTTGCCCTCTAATAAGCAGCATACATGGACGTTGCTTTCATTCATTGGCTGAACCAAGCTCAGGTCCCCAGGTCCCCCGACCGGCAGAGCTTGCCGGTTGAAAATGTCAAAGTGATGTTTTTTTTGTCTTTGCAATACACTGCAGCACAGCACACGGTGACACGGTGAAATGTGTCCTCCACTTCTAACCATCACCCTTGGTGAGCAGTGGGCAGCCATGACAGGCGCCAGGGGGATGGTGCCTTATTGAAGGGGACCTCGGTGGCACCTTGGCGGATTGGGATTCGAACCCGCAACCTTTCGGTTACGAGTCCGATTCCTTACCCATTGGGCCACCACTTCTCAGGAGGGTTTTGTCCCCCAGACTGGATGATTGTGCAACTTGGACTGCTGCAGACATTCGATATGAATATCCTGTCTGCAAATATCCGCATTTCCCATGAGCATAAAAAAATGCCCCTCCCAGCCACCACAAATAGTCACCATGGATGAATGACGAGAATATTTCTTTTACGCCACAACCATGCGGTTTTGACTACCATAATGACAATAACGAATTCGTATTATTATGCCCAATGTTACCAGCAATTACCAACGGTTTAATTACATGAAAATGCCGACCGACGGTTGTGCGGAATGTGCGTGGATGAGAGGTTGGACCAGCTCCAGCCTCATTTCGTGCAGCGTGATAAACCCTCCAATGCAGGAGCGTCTGATGCCAGATGCCCGGAGTCTGAGGGCGTTTGATGCCGTCCCAGTCTACGGTGGGCTGATTTAATGGCGTTTTGATGTGATCTCTCCGTTTCGAGCTCCCGGGTTTTCAGGTGTCTGAGGCAGTTTTCGTTCCATCGTATTTATAGCCGTTTGGGAGTGCAGGGAGAACGGGACATGCTCAAATATTTGCTTTGCTCCAAAAAAAATGCAACCTTGTCAGCGTTGTTATAGAGCGATGGTTATAGTTGAGAAAGTATTGGCTAGCAGTATAGGGGACTCATGACCAAATCGACAAGCAGCATGAACGGAGCCGTCCTTCATGGTGCCTGGGGGTGCTGCACTCACCAGAGACCCACGGTACCTTTTAGGGGCCTTCAGAAACTAATCTAGGAATCGATTCAACACGATTCTGCCTCGATGCGGTGCAGGACACAATGGTTGTATTTCAGAACATAATGTGAAGTCATGTAGAAAAATTGATGGGATGCATCGTGATGCAAGAATAATCAATGTATTGATCATTGTAGTCGAATCATGAGACCAGTGAATGTTCACACCTCGAGGATCTTCATGTTCTGCGGTTTCTAGGACAACCTGTACGAAGCTACGTTATGTGCTCGGGTAAAATGTCCGTTCAGGTTGAGTAGTAGCCGTGTTCTCTGACCAGCGACCTTTGCTCATTTTTCCACAGTATCCGTCTAAGGCACGAGCTCACACGGGGGGTGGGACTCACTGGACAGACCATGAAGTCTCCGAAGAGCCGTGGCCTGGCGCCGACCTCACCGACGCGTCAAAGGCTGTCACGGTTCCGCCTGCGCTCCCGGAAGAAGGAAGGGGTGATTCGGGGCAAGTTGCGTATCAGGTCCATCCCAGGCGCTTTCCTCGTCCTGGGTATAATTGTGGTGGTCGTGGGCACGGCGTTGGCGGTGGCCGGTTACTGGCCATACCGGACTAATCGCTCGGCCCTGCTAGGACAAGTCGGGGGGCTTTCAGAATCTCCGACGCAGGGATGGGGGTTGGCTGCCAAGGGCTTTCTGCCCACCACCAGCCTGATCCACAGCGAGCGGATGAAGCTCCTGGGCCCGGTCATCATGGGGGTGGGGCTGTTCATCCTCATCTGTGCCAACACGGTGCTGTATGAGAACCGCGACAGGGAGACGCAGATGCTGGTGGCGCAGATGCGCAGTGTGATCTGTTCAGTTTCTGCCGCAGTGCCCTCGGCTGACCTCAGCACCATCAACCCCCTGGCCAACAGAGAGTACCAGTGGGTCAGCAGCCTGCCGGCGGCCCACCTCAACATCCTCTGCCTGCAGGAGCTGACCAGCTCGGAGCCCCTGCTGCAAACAAAAGGCAGAGGGGACGACCGTCTGGAGCACGTGTTGCGGACGGAGGTCCTGCACCACCAGGAGTCCTCATCAACACCTTCCCGCCACTCCTCCTGCAACTCCAGCAAGGTGGACTTCAACATCTGCACCCTGGACTTGCACACCGATCCCCTCTTCAAGCTCAGCAACTGCCTGACGGCGTCCTCCATGTCCACCCTGGAGGGGGAGAGCTGGGAAGAAGCAGCCATGCTCCCGAGGCGTTCCCACAGTCTGAGCTATAGGACTAATCCACGGACCAGAGCCCAGGTCCTGATACGTCTGGATGGTCTTGCCCTGCCGGCCGGCCACCCCGACCAGCTCCTGAGAGAGTCCAGCTCGGAGGTGTGTGTGAACATAGCCTCCACCCTAGCGCTGTCTCCAGCTGAGGATCAGAGACACTGCAGCTGGCCTCGGCTGGACACCGGTGGTGCCAGGAAGTACATGAAGTTAGAGAATAAGGAAGACTCCGTGGATAAGTTGCTGAACCAGTTGGAGCACCAGTGCTCCCAGTGGGACAAGAGCTATGGCTCGGGGCCTTTCCAGTGAAGAGACATTGCAGGCCTCCTTATCTCCTTTTGATTAAGACCCTCCAACAGTCCCACCAAAGAAGAGGGCATACAGGAATATCTTTCTACGGATGCAATGGGTGTAGAGTCAAGGTGCACCGAGTTTTTGCAGTCTTCCAACAACTGACAGCCCAGGATGGGGTGTCCTGCTGGACCACTACCATCGTTTCTCCGGGGAATATACAGTTCAGCCGAGCCTGAAGGCTTTTAATATTTTCCAAAGCCGGAGCAGCAACACTCAATGGCATGGAGATATAAACAGCTGGCTTGGGCATTGGCGAGAGTCGTATGAACTTGACAGTTTTCTTTTAAACACAGGACAGAACCCAGGAACCATATAGTCCAAATCCAGAGCGGCAATCTAGGAGAGCCGACTCTTTGCTGGCACGTGTGGATGGAACAAACGTGCCACTTGTTGCCAACGTTCTGCTCACATCCAGTTGTGCATGTCAGAATCGGAGGGTATGTCTCAATGGAGACTCACAGGATAGGTTTGTGAAAGGACATGATCCAGACTTGTGAAATGTCCAGTTTCGCTGGTACCTGTGTAGAAATGGGTCTACGATGGCAAGGGTGTCCAAGCTCTCCCCTCCCTTTCCACCCCTTTCCCCCCAGAATCTCTCCTTCTGTCGTCTACCCGGTGTTGGTTTCATTTTCTGCAGCCCATCAGTATTATTGCATGACGTCATGCGGGTACGTCGAAAGGCCGACCCCACTGTCAGAGACAAAAAAGGTACCTCTACTGTGTTTACACCCCTCTCCGTCTGGCCTGCATTGCCTGTTTTTTTTTTTTTTTGTAGCTCGTGTGATGGATTTAAATGTGTTTTAAATGTATGCTAAGCAATATCTGCAGTCTTACAAAAAAAAAAGGAAATGGCTGTGTCGGTCCCTTTACTATTACAGAGTGGAATTTCTGCTCCATGCCTGTGTTCCAAAAGCAAAAATACAGAAGTGAAATGTGTCCTTGGCTGTGACTTTATTTCATAACGTCTTGTATCAAATTCGATTGGTCTGTTCTTAACGGTCAAGTTCTGTGAAGGGTAATGGTCAGAGCCATGGAAAGCTGCTGTTTAATGCCGATGACCAGGCGTTTTCCTGCCTCCTGTCAGACCGTGGAGACCGTGCAGAAACCAGAACCAGAAGATGCAGCCTTCCGAGTCCCCGGCAGGCGTCCGGAGGGGAGGCTGTAATTGCCCTCTCCCGCTCTCTCTCTCTCTCTCTCTCCCACCCTTATTAGATTTTATGTTTCCTTCCGGGCAGGTATGCAGCCTCTCGTGATCTCTCCTCATTTAATTGGTCGCCTACAAGATGGCTTCTGTGATTTGTGAAGCTGGAAAAGCAGGACCCAGGGCTTTCCAGCGCCAGTTTGCGGCGAGGGTGGCGGGTGGGGAGGATGTGGTGAGATGAGCCAGGCTTGTTCGCATTCACTGGGAACCAGACTAATGGACACAGCGAGCACAAACTCTTCATCCCTTCAAATCTGGGCGCTGTCAGCACTTGACCGCCGCTGTCAGCTTTTTGAGCCTTGCGGGTCCATTCTTGGGGAACTCGCCTTGGGGTAACGGCAGTTTTGGCATCGAACCTCGGGCCATTAGTGCACAGAAACATTAGCAATTGGCACAGAGAGATCAGCAGCCCTCAGCATCTGTAGCCTGGAGGAACGCTTCACTCTGCTGCCTGATTTAAAATAATAATAATATTTCAAATCTCTCCGGCGGTGACGATTGTAGGTTTTCGTGTCGAAAATCGCAGCGACCACCATTTCCCCCTCTTTTGTGAGTACAGCGGGGTCCAAAAGGGGTTCTTCGGAAAACGTGTCGTGAGTCATTTTCACCAGAATGCTCCGGTGGGATGGCTGTGCGTGTACGTGTTTGATTGCGTTTGCGGAGGGAGCGTACGAACGACTTAAACCTGGTTGTAATTGTTTTTTACTGCCGTCACTCCCAGAGGCACGGTCTCGTTGGACCGCTTGCAACAGGCAATGGGATCCAGGTGCAGACACACAGGATGCAGCTGAAAAGCACAGAGCAGCGAAAGGAAGACAAAAAAAGGGGACGAGATTGTCCTTCACCAAAATGCTCTGAATGATCCAAATGAAAGGTGTGTGACAAGGCATAAGAAAACTGAGTGATGAATGTTTAGCAGGGACAAGGACAAATATAAACTTTATGGGTTAGTTTCCAGTTCATGGACTTCAATGAAGTTCTCCATTCAAAACCTATTTTAGTCTAGGACTAGGCTAAATTGACCCAATGCATCTACACTACCAGTTGAAAGTCTGGATGCCCCAACTCTGGCGGTTATGGGATGAAGATGGAGCCATTTTGAAGAATCCAATGTAACAAACATATTAAGTGTATTTGTTGTATGAGGAGTAAGTGACGTATGTTTGAAGAATTTTTTTCCCTCTTTTTACCTTCATGGCTGATTTGTTCACTGTTGTCGTCATCAAAAGCTGCTAGATGAGACGCTCATGAACATAAGGAATGATAAGTGTTCAGTATAAACCTTCAGGATTGTTTGAAACTGTCCCCGTTGTCCATCGTAAGGTGGTGGAGAGAAGCCACTAATAGCAAATCACAACAGATCTGCAAATGTTCCACCTTCAACCAATTTCTTTTGCTTGTTAAATAACCTCACATGTGCTATTTCATAGTCGGTTGTCTTCAATTTTGTTCTATAATGTAAAAAATGCCAAACCAATAAATCATTAGGGGCTTCCAGACTTTTGACTGGTAGTGTAGGTGAGGTGGGACTTGAGGAATGACAACAGGATTTTTTTTGTTTGAGGAAACAAACCAATCGAAGCCCAAGAAGAACTGAACTTGTTTAGACAATCAGAGGAGGCCTTCAGGCTTTGAGTGGTGTGTTGAACTTGAAGTGTTTTCCTGAACCTCCTCCCATCCGTCTCTATGGTGGCTTTTTTGCAACCCAGTGTTTAACCTAGCAGCTAGGTAGGTGGTAGGAAGGTGGTGGGTGACAGGAAGTGGGCACAACTGAGTTCAAACGCCAGAAAATAGCAGGGATCTTCTCAATTGTGCTCACCTGCGAGTTTTGTCCCCTCGAGCCTTGAATTCGTGGCATCACAGTTCCACTCAGCAGCCAGGGATTATCTGCCGGTGCCCAAAGGAATCAATTACAGCATTTCTATGGTCCTGTCCCTTATCCGAGGCAGCCGCCGCGGTCTGCCCATTGTTCCTCAAACAAAGCGTATTTAACGTCCTCCTCCAGTGACACGCCTGCCGTGCCCATGGTGTGTGTTCTTATGTGCTTTATGTGCACCAGCCTGCACAGAAATGTTAAAAATCCAGTCCGTCTAGCAGAGACATCGTGTCCTTCTGCCTCTTTTTTCCTCATCTTTCGTGGGATCTAACGTTTTAAGCAGCTTGTTTGCAGGACGGAGTGTGCTTCTGGCTGGAGGCCATGTCAGTTTTTTTTTTATTCACATTTTTTTTGGTGACCTTGACCAGAGGGACGCTCTTCCGTCAGCACAAGTTTCAGCTGTTCAGGGCCAGACAACGCGCGTGACGGCACCTTGGTCCTCTCTGATGATGCCAGCCCACGCCGCGGGAAGCGTGGAGGCCTGCCAGGGTGGGACTCGGCTCACGGGGAGTGTCACCCAACCATGACGGCATCGCGAAAACATGCCTCCCTCCCCTCCGCGTGCCTGCGCCGGCCAAAACACCGACCCTTTCAGAGTCCGCTCCTTCATACGATTCACACTGGGCTGCAATAAGAAACAGAGGTCAACTCGGAAGGGTCGCGTCCTACAGAGCCACAGACAAGCATTGTGACCGGTTTCTCTCAGATTCCTCCATGTTTTATTGTCATTAATTTGCACGGTGCAATAATCATCAATAGCGAGTTGACAGGGACAATAAGAGAGGAAATGCTGCGGTGGAAGATGGACGTAATGAGCCGCGCTTGTAGGACGTCTAGTCGGGATTTTACTGTTTACTGCAGGACTCTGGGGTAATGAGCTGTGGAACAATAATAATAATCACACTTTAAATTGAAAGCGAGTCTCGGCTGTCTGGCGGCTCAGGGGCCGTCCGGTGCTGTTATCGTGAGCCCCTGTATAATCTCGACAGACCCTGCAAGGGCCCGGGTTCTCGCAGGAGCGTAGTGGAGAAAAATGGGTTTTGGACGAGGCCAGCAGGCAGAAGAAATGTTCAAAATCCCAGACTAAGATTGGAACTCATCTTCTGTGATGTCTGTGTATGTGTGTGTGTGTGAGACTTGGAACACGCTCACCGCGAATGGGAAATAGCCCGAGGCATCACTGCCTGATGCATCTGTAGCAGGGACAACACGCAGTTCCTCTTCCACCTATGTAGACATTAGACAGGGTTTTTTTTTTCCCGCGCTCCTGATGGTGTCGGCTCAGGTCCTCTGTCCACATATCGATCGGCTCTTGATGGCTCAGTTTGTCTTCGATTTGCTGTAGTACCATTGTCTGGCGATACCTTATTAAAAAAATGCCAGGTTAGCGTCTTGAAGAGCAGGTACCAACAGGAACTGTAACTGGAGCAGCAAACAAAATAAAAGTCTCAGTACATCTATCAAGTACGTCTACTGAGAACGCCTCGCCTTCTTATGTAATCACCTGCGTTTTGAATATTTTTCACTGTTCGAGTTGGGACTGCCGAACAAACACGAATATTTTTAATAAAGACGTGTTTTGGAAAGTGTGTCCTTGGAACGCCCCTAGAATATCATCGTGATTCATGGCTTGGCTCGGGTTCCTTGGCTGGACACCAGCATGATGATCAGGACCTGTCAGAAAGGCCTAATTGGTTCAACGCCGGCCTGTCCAGGGGTCCTCCCTCTGGTTCCTGCCAGATCATCCCCCGCCGGGACAGCGTTCCACCCCGACACTCGCGTTATCAGCTCATTTAATGATCCTGATGAGGCTCGGTGTGGAACCTTCTGACAGTCTCTCCGCCATCGTGGTTGCTGCGGTCAGCGCGGTCCCACCAGCCTCGCCCGCTCCTCTCCCCAGAATGTTCTGGTCAGACTCAGACAGCATACGCAACTTTTCCTCCGTCCAGCACCGCGCGTAGATATTTGCGGCTGAAGGCGCCGCCCAGTACTGATCTGGGATCTGTGCGTGTTTATGGCGCAGGGCTTCCCCCGGGTTTGTTTACCGCCTCACTCGGGCTTCTAGTCACGAATCCGCGCCACCGCCGCCGCAACTACAGAGGAGTCTTCGGCCTCTCAAACAGAATAATGAAGCGGCCCTCCCTTCCCCCGGCCTGCCGCGCTCTCACACACACACACACACACACACTCACTTATGTAAGGTTATCAATTTTGGATGGGGTACGTAACGACTTGATACGCCGCCTTTTTTTTGCCCACTGCCTGACGTAAAAGGCCGGATTGGAGCTCTATCAGAGCCGCGATTCGGCACTCGCTGGCCCCGCTGAAATATTTGTGGTCATTAAAGATCACGGAGCTTCCCGGTTTGATTCCTCATCCCGCAGACCGCCGTCGCTTTTCCCTCCATTACCGCCGCGCGTGCCAACGGCCAAATTGCCGGTTGAAAGTGATTGCTGACCGGAGCTGCCGAGGCCCTGATCTCCGCGGACGGCGGCTTCTCCGCTCGCTGCTCGGGATTTAAGCGCCGGTCACACGCGCTCTTAAGCGTCTTTCCGAACTCCTGTCGGTGGGATTCGCCGAGACGTGGCCCACTTTCCTCCGCCGATGAGAACGTCTATATCACCAACGGCGCCGCTTAACCCGGCTTAACCCCGTTTCCTGCACGACGGGGACATTAGTGCGGCACGGGGGACAGTAAGCCACTGGCTTCAGCATCTTCTCCAAAGCCGCTCCGCAGCTGAGTACGGCGGGTTCTCGCGGTGCTGTTCGGCGCGGCAGAATGTAAAAATCGTCCGGATTCCGCTTCTCACAGAGCGGTCGGACGGGCAAAGTTCCTTCAGCACACAATAAAAAATAAGCCACTTTGCCGTCCACACGGATGGCCGAAAAAGAGAGATTTTTTAGAAAGTAACCGTTCTGGCACACTAACTTTGTAAAAATGAATCGCTCTCTTTCCGTAACTGCTCAGTCCTGAGCAGGAGACGATTACGGACGATTTCAGAATGTTTCAACAGAATGTTTCAAACGTTAATATATGTTAATGTTTCAAACCCCTCCACACCTGTGGGTGGCGCTGTAACTCCGGCGCTCACCTTGTTTGGCGCCTAGTTCACCTCCGCGGTGAGTGTAACACGTGGTTGTTCTCCAGCCGCATATTCGTTTGAAACGAGGATTTCATCCAGTCTTCAGTCTTATCCGCCATTCTTGTATGTATGACGCGTTTGGGGTTATAGGTCAGGCTAGAGGTTGGGCTGATAAGTCAGCGCTTTCACCAAAAATAAGCCGCATTGCCGTCCACATGGATACCTGGAAAAGAGTGTTTTTTTTTTTTTTAATTAACGTTTCTGTTTGGACGCAAGGCCAGGTCGGAGACAATGTTCTTGTGCGGACGGGACCTTGATCAGATCACCTCTGTCACGCCATGTCGTATTCCGCCAGATCCTGGAGGCTCCAGGCATTCTGCAGGGGACCATTAATCTTTCAGCGTTCCGCAGCCGGAGAGCCGGAATACCAAAACTGCTAACGCAGGCGCCGCGCTTCCTAACGCGCGTTTACAGCACACCGATGGTTGGCCTCGGACACGGAGGGGAGGACGGAGGATTCATTTCAGCTGCGACTGTCTCCCGTCGAGAACGTGGTGCTTTTTTGTGAGGTCGTTCAGGTCAACGGCGCCGTTTTTTTTTTTTTTTTTGTTTCTCCCCTCCTGCGACGAAGAAGTTCCACTTCGCCGTTGGCTGAGCCAGTTGAAAGGCGAGATTTTCCTGATCCGATCGATAATGCAGTTGGCCCTCGTTGTGCCCGCGAAACGCTCGGTTATTAATATGGCAAATGGATATCGCGACGTCGAGAAAAATCAATGTGGCCGCGGGCCGCTGCGGTTCTGCAAGCTCAGGGGTTTTGGGGTTGAGGCCTTTAAAGCCACTGAGCTTAAGTGGCAAATTCATAAAACGTGCGTCCGCCCGCAGCCAAAGAGGAAGTTCCTGGCCGCCGGCACATGATCGATGGTCGTTTGGTTCAGTGAGGCGGCAGTCCGTGCCAAAGATCTCACGGTGAAGTGGGTTCAACTGAAGCGTCCACTGGCTGTTGGATTCGGAGAACTGAACAAAGAACACCCCCACCAACTTCGGATTCCATCTTTCCATATTTCTACCCGTGATTGTTTTCTCCCAAAGGGACGTGCGTGATGATTAGGTGTGTCCCCCTGACCGGGACAGGGGGAGAATTTATTGCACTAATCTGCTGACTTCGGCACAAAGAGAAGGGAGCGGCTGCATTTCAATAGTGAATCCGTCACAAGGCAAACTAACGCGTCATTTATTTTCCAGGCCTAGAAGGTTCCATCTGATGGATCTTTCGTGGTTCATACGTGTAACGTAGATTCCAGAGGAAACAGCGTCCAGGGTAAACAAGCTCCTCCAGGCAGTGCCGTGATACGTACTTACACTACAACCTGCAGTCGTCCGCGGCGAGATCATTTCAAAATATCACGACGCATCGGGGTGTTCTCGGTTAGCTGGGTTCAGATGTCAGTACGAGTTTTGGCGAAGAGCCGGTCTAATGGTCACTCAACTTAATCACGCTAACTGAGAAATCTGCTTTAAAAGTCAAACAAATCGCGTAATCGCCCTAAGCGCGTGCCAAATCAAATTAGTTTCTGGAATACCAAGCCCTGGTATGACGCAGGGCCCGGGTCACTTTTACTTTACCTTCAAACAGCCCATTTAATTTCAGGCCGTATTACAATTGTACGGAAGCCTAAGGGTTACGAATAAAGACAATAACACTAGCCTGTAGAGTTGTGTTTTACATTTACAGCATTTATCAGACGCCCTTATCCAGAGCGACTTACAATCAGTAGTTACAGGGACAGCCCCCCCCCCCCCCCTGGAGACACTCATGGTTAAGTGTCCTGCTCAGGGACACAATGGTAGTAAGTGGGGTTTGAACCTGGGTTCATAGGCGAGTGCGTTACCCTCTAGGCTACTCCCACCTCTGTGGTCCGCTAAAGTTGTGGTCCACTAAAGACAAATCCAATCAACAATGGTCTGTGGTGCGTCCGCCAACGCCAGTGTGTAATTGGAAGGGGCGGAGCTCCGTGTTGCACGAGTTATGGACGGAGACAATATAATTATGCACGCCTAACGAGACCCGCACACAGAGCAGACACATGATAATAAATAAACTTTCTTGGCACAGGATGAGGAACTGAAGGGAGGTGGGGTAAACATCTGATGGAATGCAGAGCGGTACAGCGACCCGGAGGTCTGGAGGAGTGGAGAGCGCTGGGAAATCTGGGAAATCTGCGCTTCGGCCATGTCTGTATATGGGAGTTTGAGCCGGTGCTGAGGGTCAGTGTTTACGGCTCAGTCCGGTTCTGGGCCAGCGGCGATCCTGTCCGTCGGGAAATTCTCTCGGCGCGAGGCGGTCTTTTGGCCTCGGTTTCGAACTCGGCACAGGCATTACTGATGAGCCGTCAAACCCCAAGTCAAACTCGTGTAAACGTAGCCCTCGCATTAAAAGCCGCCACGCCGACAGAACGGCCTAAATTTGAACTATTTATATAACATTCGGTCCGTCTGTAAACTGGACGCGCTGCTCTGTTTTGTCTATAAATCCGGCTCGGCTCGGAGCTGCTGAAGCGCCCAGAGAAAGGCCGCTGAGGTCATCTCTTTAAGATGCCGTTTTGCCTACTCGTCTGTTCTCCTCTCTCTTCGTAAAAGTTTAATCCCGGTTTTTCGGCTCGCAGGGATCAGTGTCTCTGAGCGGCGTGTGTGTGTGTGTGTAACTCAGTATTTGTGGAATAAAATGATGACTGGTGGCAGGAAGGGGGGGGGGGGGGGGGGGGGGGGGGGGGCAGATTTCCTGTAACCGCCACCCTCCCAATCAGCCAATCAGTCGCAGTTACAAAACCGCATTATTTTTTTTCCCGGAATCTTCTAATGACAATTACGTTTGCAAAATGGATTTGATTCTCTTTCAACCGCAACGGTGGTCCGTGGTGTGATCCCCCCATGTCCCCAGGGGTCAGGGCGTGGCCTGTTAATGGACATGCTGCGGCCCGCGCGCAGAGAGGCCGGCCGGGTCCCTTCTCCGTCTCCGGTTATTTTTAGGCTGGGAATCGGCGGCCTGTCCCACCCCCTCAGTCCATCCCTCTCGTCCCTGTCAAGCGTAATCTCCCGCTCCCCAAACAGGCGCCTTTATCACGGTCTCGGCCACCTACGTGCTGGCGCCCCTCTCCCCCACCGTTTCATCTACCGGCCTCGCGGATCAAAACGCTGAAAAAGCTCCATCTGACGCGGTGAGGCAGGAGACACGGTTTCAGCGTCTCACCGTCTCATCACCGCTAAAGACAGGCCAGAAGAAAGCGAGCGGGAGACGGAGCGCCTGCTGATCGGCCTCTTACGTGAGCAGCAGGCAGAGCGAAGGGAGGAGAGGCGCTTCAGCTTCCTCGCCGACGCATTACCAACGTCCCGAGCCGAAAATCCCTCTGCGCGCGGGCAGGTTTATCTCTCTTTTATAAATCCCGGGTCCGTTTCGTCACGCTCGCCGTCCTCTCGGGTTCTGGAGAACTCTGATGTGTTTTACCTGCATGCTGAGCAGGTCCGAGCCTGCCGGGCGTCACATCGCCTTTTCCCCCCACGTCCATCCAGCGACACGTGCATGTGAATTTACCTGAATAGGTTCGCTTGTTGCATTCGTTTTTATTGTTTAAAATGATTAAGGCCCCGTCCACAGACCCAGGACGTACAACAATGGCGAATAACACGTTCAACCACGTCATCGAGATGCCAAACAAGGAGAATGGGGAGTTACAGCGCCTCCTACAGGTGTGGAGGGGGGTTAAAACGGCGCTCGGGACGTTCTCTGCGTCTCTGTGTTTTTAGAAATTGAGAACACCATTTTTGAGAAAAGCGTTCCTGTGTGGGACAGCGTTCTTGATTGAGGGAAACTAGTGATATTTTGCTCAAGTTCTAAACAATCATGAGAAAAAAAACATACTGTGGCCTTAAAATAGTAAATGGAATGGCAGTTCGAGCCCATCTAACATGGCTCCACTTTAATTGTACGGTCCTCCTGCCCCCATCGTTGTGCGGTCACCTGTGTCCCCGATGGCTGGAAATACAGTACTAGCCTGAGACTTTAGGGAAATGTCTGTAATGTCACCCTTGCCGTGACAATCCTTTAATAGAAGGTTATTATAATGATCGTACACACGGAACATCACATAGAACCAGCGAACAGGGTGTATTTGGCGTTCCACTATTTATTTATCCGTTGGTCCACACTGGTTCCGTTTCCTGTTTTGTAGATGATTCAGGTTCTGTAAGGGTCTGTGTGTTTGGGTCTTGTGTGAATGGTCAGCCATGACACGCTGCGACTCCCCGTCCCGGGGGGGACAGGGCCGCTCTCAGGCCAGGGGCGCGGGATAAATTCCGCACCGGAGGGCCTTTCAATCCGTTTCATTCCTGTTTACACGTCTTATGGGTTCCACGTTACTTTTATTTACCTGAAGTCCAAATAAAAGGTGCTAAATGGCCAGATGTAGCAGCGCAGAGGAGGATTGTGGGAGATTTTTTCGCTTCATGCTGACCTTGGCTAAGGAAACTGCCGCCGGCCAGTTGTACAGCAGGATGGGCGAATTCGTTAAAACACACACACACACACACACACACACTCATAACTTATTTACACGGTTTACACTGTCATGCAACAGAATGTTTCTCCATCACGGCAAATTTTGCTTTATGTTACTCCAAAAAATATGGCTACATGCACACACACACACACACACACACACACGAAAGAGACACACTCCATCCTGTTTGTCATTCTCATCCACACACACTCAGCACTGGTGCATGGGAACGAAAAAGAATGAGATACCTGTCAGGGTCCTGTGTGTGTGTGTGTGTGCGTGTGTGTGTGTGTGTGTGTGTGTGTGTGTGTGTGTGTGTGTGTGTGTGTGTGTGTGTGTGTAAAAGTGTGTATGATAAAGTGAGAGAGAAAGTGTGTGTTTGTGAGAGACGAGCGACAGGGTGGGTGTGTCTGCCTGAAAGCGTGTTCGGAAAGCGAATGTGACTGTGTTGTATATGACGGGGGTGAGAGAGTGCTTGTGTGTGTGTATGTGGGTGTTTTGATAGAGAGGCAGCGTGTGTGTGTGTGTGTTATAGAGCAACAACAGGACGGTGGGGGAGGGCTTGTGTGTTTTTGATAGAGACAGTGTGTGTGTGTAAGAAAGAAAAGCAGCAGGGGAGAGAAAGTAAGGAGAAACAGAGTATGTGTGTGTGTGTGTGTGTGTGTGTCTGCATTCACAGCGCCCCTGTTAAGCTCCTTACTGCTGAGCTTCATCACTCCTCGTCCTCCTCACGGCCCGCTGCACTCCAGCAGGCTGACAGGTTGTGGCCACGCCCTCCCAGCGCCGCTGATTAAACAGCATGTTTGCATGGCGCTGCTCATTAACTGGCCAGTCACATGGCCGTAACGAGCTCGCGCTTCAGCAGTACGCAGGGCGGGGCCAGATGACCCTGGGACTGTTTAAAAGCAAAATAAGTGTGTGTGTGTGTGTGTGTATGTGTTAGTGTTATATGCTCCTTATGGGCTGAAGATCATGGTCATGACCGTTTTCCATGGACATGAGAAACATGAGAGGAGCGGTGATGTTTTACGCCTGACTTCCTCACACAGGAACACTGAAGGAGTTACGAGGACACACACACACACACACACACACACACACACTCCGACTCAGCGAAGAAGAGATGGAGGAAGACATTCACTGCAAATCTGTACTGCCTGCAGCATCAGAATCTGAATTAAACATGCAGCTCACGTACTCTCTCTGTCTGAGTGTGTGTGTGTGTGTGTGTGTTGCTGTAACTGTGAGTGGCAGGAGAATTTTTTTTTTACTGGTACAAAACTATAGTTATAAATGCTGTTATCCGGGAGGAAAGGTGGGATGGAAAAAATAACCAAGACATTTGACTGTGATCAAAAAATAAATCAGAATTGTTGCCCCTGTCCCTTTCATTGAACGTCCCTTACTGAAGACTGTCCTTGGTTTGGTAGTAGCCTATTGGGTTAGACCACAAAGACCCAGGTTCACACCCCACTTACTACCATCGTGTCCCTGAGCGAGACACTTAACCCTGAGTTGCTCCAGGGGGGGACTGTCCCTGTCACTACTGATTGTAAGTCGCTCTGGATAAGGGCGTCTGGTAAATACAGTACATTTAACCGTCTGCACGGTTTTGTGGACAGAAGCTGCACAACAAATGAAATTAATTCCAGAAACAATAGTAATAATTAATACTCAGGATCAGAAACAAAGTCGAACTGAGGACAATTACGTCACTTGTATTTACTGACACAGAATCGCTCATGTCAACTGGTTCTGGGAAGCACATTTGAACTTGTGCTTGAGGGACTCATTACTTGCTCTGATGCTCGTCCAGTTCACTGCTCATGACAAACCAGGCCACCAGGAAATGTCCCAGTGCTCCAAATGGCCAGTTGACTACTGTGTGTAGGGATCAGTGTGTGTGTGTGTGTGTGTGGCCTATAGTGAGCTCTAGAGAGAAATGAGCACGTATGTGTGTATCTGTATTATGAGCCCTTTTTGGAGCGTGTACAGTTTTAGTACAGTATGTGTTTATGAGCCAGTTGTCCACATTTCAACACAATCACCACCCTACAATCAAAAATAAACACAGAGACTTCACCTCAGGAATATATATATTTTATAGAAATTTGTATTTTATATAAATGTATTTTTTTAGGACATTGGGTCCCCATAATGAAAACAGATTAAAACATGCTAAAAATATCCATGGATCAGATGTCCACAATACACACATAAAAACAAATATGAATAAAAGAAAAATCTGTCTGGCGGTGTTCATACTAAAATGGCCACATAACACACACAGTCACTCCAGGTTTGCGACAAAGCGAGAACAGCAGAAGCACAGTCTTGTGTGACAGCGACACGAGGGGCAGTGCCCCCACCTACCAGCTCGGCACTGTCACACACGTCTGATGAGACACTCACACACACACACACACACACACACAACGGGACATCTGAGAACCGTGTGTGACTGCCGGTACACACCTTGTACATTTACACACCAGGGACATCATCTCACATCATATTCACAGCCTCGGAGGGAAAATGTACTCTCCTGCCACAGAGAACAATGTCATATCAAACACACACACACACACACACAGAGCTTCTGCTCTGCAGGTATTAACATTTAACTCTGAAGTTCAGCAGCGCCCATGAGCTCCGGTTTACATAATCCCACACTGGAGTGTTTTTCCTCAGAATTCCTCAGAATTGCAAAGGTCTCAGTCAAATCTTTGTGTTCTTTGCTTCATATGCAAATATTCCACACACTACTGAGACGCAGGCGTGCAGATCAATGTCCTTTAGAACCATATTTTCCATAATTATACCTTCTATATATTGTTTTTGTAACTTGAGTGCTTGTGGTCAGTTCAGGGTTGAGGAACTCGTCGATGGGTCTAGAGGCACTTGACATACACAAATAATAATAAGGCACGAAGGAACTGATGATGACGGATAATGATGTGCCTTAACGCTGTCTTCTACTTCCCATATCACTCTTGATTCTGTAGGAGCAGAAGGTTGTAGAAGAATAACAAGGACGAAAGGAAAGGAGTTTCTTTTCTAAATGAGGTCCAGTCGACGGTGAACAGACTGGCGATAAGCGCCACGATAGGGGCAGAGAGAAGGGCAGAGAACAGAATCATAGGTTTAAGAGATGTTCTAATAGGACGCAAAAAATCTTTTAGCTTCTCTTAAACCTTGAAGCACGTTGCAATGAAAAGATGTGGCGAGAAATGCCCTTGTCTTGTCCAGAGGAAAGAAAAACCTCGCATGCAACAGAAAAGGCTCCGGCGTCTGTGCATTTGGAACAGCAGGGTCCTGCCACTGCACACAGCGGGGACATTCAGCATCAGCACAATGTCACCTTCGCTGCGTTTCACTTTTTCTGTCATCTTTATTTCGATCCAACGACTCCGTGCTGATAAATGACAATCGGCTTTGTGTGCCGCTGACTCCCTGACGCCACCGTGTCATAAAAAATGATGCATGCGGTTTGAACTTGGGCCAGTTCATCCTTTTTTTTTTTCTTTTTTTTCTTGATTGTCTCATGTGATACACAGCAGCACAGCACACGGTGCACACAGTGAAATTTGTCCTCTGCATTTAACCCATCACCCTGAGTGAGCAGTGGGCAGCCATGACAAGCGCCTGGGGAGCAGTGTGTGGGGACGGTGCTTTGCTCAGTGGCACCTCAGTGGCACCTTGGCGGCTCGGGATTCGAACCGGCAACCTTCTGATTACGGGGTCGCTTCCTTTTCTGCTAGGCCACCACTGCCCCATTTCCTTTGATAACTTTGACCTCCACTTTGACCTGATCAGCAATCCAAGGATCATTCAGTGAGTTGTGGTGCTAAAACCTACATTTTCTCTCAAGGGATCATCGTTTTGTGGTGCCATATATGACCTGGTTCAATAACGTCACTTTCACTAGTTCATCTGCATGTTGGTGTTGGTAGTGGTTTGGAGAACGGAGGGAAACGGAGGAGATGGACACTGTGCTACACCTGGGCGTCTCACATTTTGGCAGGAGAGGGTTTAATTCCTCCAGAATGAGGAAGTAGGGTGTATGAGAGCTGCCAATAATGCCTACAGGCTCCTTCCCCTTTTAAACCTTGTTCATAAAACATAATTATACTTATATCTTCTGGTTTCAGAAATAATTACACACCAACATGAAGGTCTAGGTGGGAAATTAGGTCCACTTCTCCAACAAAGGTGATGCTGAAGATGATTAAATGGTTTTGCCATTTTAGCCAAATTAGTTAAATAAAATAATTTCTTCGATCTAATGAATGAAAGAGCTCCTAATGAGAGGTTTGATTAATCTGATGGACCTGAGAGCATCTCCCCCCCAACTGCAATAAAACATCTTGTTCCAGGAAAGAGAAAGGACCCCACTTTACCCGGAATGGCATGACTTCGACAGCCAACTGGAACTCTCCTTGGAGGTTTGGTACCGCAGGACCAGGAATGACATCACAGGTGTGGAGGTGGTCACATGCTCCGCAGTCAAGGTGAAATTCAATGTCACCCAGGGGGCTCCGGGGTGCGAGCGGGTTCCTCAGGGAGTTTGGGTGTCATGTGGAGCTTCTCTGTTGGGTACAAACCACAACCTAATGAGGCCCATCTTATTGCCACCATTAATCTTGGTGTAGGACCGACACATGGGCCCACGGTGGTCATTTATATCGAGAGGCTACATAACTCACACCAGTCACACACTGTCCTCAACCTGCAGTCCTGATAACAAGCCTCCCCGCGAACCTATGCTGATGTTCCCACCTGACCAGGTTTATGGCGTGTGACATTATCTGTCCAGATGGACCTGTTGTTCCCCATTCGGTTAAACTTTGCCTTAACTGTGACTCAACCGGTGATCTTGAAGATTGGACCCGCATCGTCAGTTTAACATGAAGTCACGGTTTAAAATAGCCCCTCCTCACCAGATACAGCATCTGTATTGAACAGGAGATGAACCAGCAGAACCTGGAACTGACAGAGGACGACGTCGGGTGCAAGTCAGGGGAGGTTTTTGCCGGGCGGGCGAGGCAGGAAGGCCCCTTTGAAGTCGTTTAATGGGTGAGTCATCAGTGGACCTGCCAGTAGCTGTCACCAGTGGGCCCTGATATGGAACACATTATTCCCACGATGCATCTCTCTGACAAATTTGGAGCTGTGGGAAGTGACAAGTGAAAAAGTGAAGTGATTTCCATTGTGAAACACTGCAGCACAGCACACGGTGACACAACGAAATATGTCCTCTGCTTTTAACCATCACCCTTGGTGAGCAGTGGGCAGCTATGACAGGCGTGACAGGGAGCAGTGTGTTCTGTGTTAATGATCTGAGAAAATATGTTCATTGAGAAGCACGTGGTTGCTCATTAATAACATTAAGGTGGTTATTTTGGTCATTTCGTCAAGATTATACTTATATTAATAATAAGAGCATTGTTGTAGCGTTATTGACAGAATTTTTTTAAAGAGACATATGTTTTGGATTAATATAAAGCTATAAATTAAAAGCTAGACATCTTCTGATTCTTTCAACCCCGTGGTTGGACGTACTGTACCAAACCGAATCACGACTTCTGAATCAAGGCACGTGATTTTTCTGTACCATTACATCATGAACATTTATAGATATGAGACATGAAATTTCTGAATTTAGTGAAGTTGAGTGTAGAACACAACAACAAAGGGCTCTCATGGCCAGTATCCCTGATGGTTTCTCTAAGGATAAAAGCCAAAAACGAGTCTTCTTAGAGCCCAATCTGGCCTTTTGTTAAATGAATCTTGCACGATCCGGGCCACCAGCGCAGGGAATGCAACACAGACTTCCAAAAATACCTGACCTTCAGCTGAACGCATCTATAAGTAGCAAAAGTTCAGAAGATTCCCACAAGCATGCAGATTTCCATTAGTAACCAGCAGTGCTCCACCAGGACCTCATCTGGTTCACACTGATAATGTCGCTCCGTTGGAGCAGCGACATGGAGCAGGGAAAGGCCCAGAAAGAATGAAGGGTCTCTTATCGCCACAACATTCCGCCTTGCGGGGGCCTGTAATGGGCCGATGCTCAGATTAAACCCGATGGGGTTTTATCGCAGGCGTCTGCAACAAATACCAGGACCGCGACGTGAGTTTTCTCTGTCGACCAAACCTGACATTCCTTTACTATGCATATGCCTCTGCCTGTCGTCTGATGTGTGTCCTCGTCTGTAATCTGTTTCTGGCTGAATTGGTTGTATTCTGGCTCTCTGATAAGTCAAAGTGAAGTGATTGTCATTGTGTTACACTGCAGCATAGCACATGGTGACACAACGAAATGTGTCCTCTGCTTTTAACCATCACCCTTTGTGGGCACGGTGCTTTGTACAGTGGCACCTTGGTGGAATCTTGGCGGATCGGGATTCGAACCAGCAACCTTCTGATTACATGGCCGTTTCCTTAACCACTAGGCCACCACTGCCCCAGCTCGGGTGTTCCGGGTCGGCCCTGGAGCACCGGAACACCAAAAATATCCAACAAAATAAAAAAGGTTTGGCTGCCTCTCTGCAGTTCTACGGTCGTGTCTGTTTGCACAGTCAGAGGTCAGATTAGCCAAAGCGCCGCACACCCTCCCCTCTGCTCACACTTTTTGGAGGTTTTGTTGATGCTAAATCTCCGCTCCCCGCGGCTCCTCCCTCTGTGGCGGGCCCTGGTAACGCTGCCCTCAGACGAAATGTCAGCCGGCCCACGCTTTACAGCCACTGCCACCTTGTCCCGTTCCCTTTTTGTGTGTGCGTGTGAGGTGATGTGCATTCATTTCCATGTCTTAAAAAGGTCAACGCGGTCCTCTCTCTAATCCTGTTTCCATTGTCCCTGTTCCTGCTAATTCCATTTCTTGTTCCCTCAACGTTCCCTCAATGTTATCACTGGTTAAATGCTGCCTGGTAATGTTCGTAATGGAAGTCCATGTATTCTAAACCAGCAGGAAAGCATCCCGCAAAACCAGAACATTTTCTTTACATTGGAGCAGTGGTAATCGGAACGTTGCCGGCTTCAATCCCAAACTGGCAAGGTGCCACCGAGGTTCCCTGCTCCCCGGACGCCTGTCATGGCTGCCCACTGCTCACCAAGGGTGATGGTTAAATGCAGACGACACATTTCGTTGTGTCACAGTGTGCTGTGCTGCGGTGTTTTAAAGTCACAAAAACTTTTCCACTTTTTCACTTTTCACTTACTGGATGCAGATCTCCAACAGCTCTCATCTCCAACATTCAACCAGGAAATCGTGAAGGCCAATCCAGACTCTCGGATGCTTGATATAAGCCGTCTGCAGCAGAAGTGCAGAATAGTTACTGAGTTTAATTTGACCTGAACTTCCATGAATAGCACATCAAGGCTAGAATGTTATATTTTCAGCTCCGTGGTGCATTCCGATCTTCGGCGTCAGTGTTGGACGTACCTGCAAGGACTTTGAAAGAACTCAGAAAGAACACTTTGCTGCTCAGGGCCGAGTCAGCATCAGGGCCCGGATTACGTAAGCGGCGAGGACCCGGGATCCCGCTTTCCTCGCTCTCGACTGCGTTTCACTCCCACGCCGCTGCCGTTTAACTCGTTATTTTCACATCAGCGGTAGACAATTACGCCCCCCTCACAAATAACCTCCACGTTAACGCACCCAACGAGTGGCGGTTGGCGAGACATCCACGCGGTTATTTGTCCATCAAGTTCCAATTCCGCACAGCAACAGATGATGCAATAAAACCCAGTCTGGAGAAATGAGGTTCTGACAGACGTGAGAACAGCAGCCACCAGGAACCGTGAGAAGAACATTTCTGTTTTATTTTATACCTTGTTACACATGATTATTGCATTCTAGAATAGAACTCTAATTAACTAAATGATCAATCCTGGAAGTTGATGCTTCATGTTCTCACAGCTTGATTTTGGAACGTTCTGAAGAATAAGGATATATTTTAGATATATTTAAAGGAAGTAACTCAGTAATTTAATCATGTAATAAAACTTTACAAAAGGGCAGTGGTGGCCTAGTGGTTAAGGAAGTGGCCCCGTCATTTGAAGGTTACCGGTTTGAATCCTGACCCACCAAGGTGCCACTGAGGTGCCACCGAGCAAAGCAGAAGACACATTTCGTTGTGTCACCATGTGCTGTGCTGCAGTGTTTCACAATGACAATTACTTCACTTTCACTGGAACCTCCTCTTTATATTTAAACCACTTACCTAATGAATAAATTGTTAAATTAGAACCTTAAATAAATAACCGAAAGCTTTTTATGTGGAAAAAAACATTAGTAGGCCTGATAAGAGGAAGAAGGTTCATCAGGTTCTGCTTGTTGACCCGCCCTCAAACTGGTGTACTCGTGTTCTGGCCTGCAGAGAAAGCCGCCAAGCGTTCTACAGGCCCTCCGCTCCCCAAGAACGTGCCGGAAGCCGCCTGGCATCCGGTCCAGAGCCCGACCGAGAGCCAAGAGGCCCGGAAAGCTGCCGCTCCCCCTCCTGCTCGCTCCCTGCCAAACTCGGATTCCGGCAGCGGCCCAGAGAACCTCCTGAGAACCGAGCAGGTGTCAGTGTGCGAAAGCCACAGCGTGGGAGGAACCTTAAAGAGCAGCGATCAGATTAGACTAAACGACATCTACTCACACTGCTTCAGCTCCAGTTTATTCCCAAACATCACGAGCTTCCTAGAACATTAAGAATGTTTTAAATTGCACTCGGTACCCGGCAGAAGCAAACGAGGAGAACCACGTGCTTCTCAACGTCAAAACATTTACATCGAAACCCTGCTTTGTTTTTTCTGTTTGCTGTGCTTTATTCACTTTTTTGGACATTTTGAACGTGATGAATTTTTTACTTTTGAAACTAAATTTTTACTCTGCAGAGTTGACTATGTATCACAGAAGAAGCACTTCACACTGACAAATGGCAGATTTTATATATATATGTCCCGAATCTTGACATTTACCGGACATTTACCAGCTGAAATGAAGCCCAGTCCACCAATCCATGTGTGATATCATCACCATCTTCAGAGCTGGAGGAGCTAGAGACGTGCTGAAGTTCAGGCTCTAGAAAGCCTGCAGAAATCTGTTACGTGCGACGGGGTGCATGAATGGACGCATTCATGCGACTGGGAACAAACAGAGTGTCTAGTACAATAAACACGAGGACAGACCAATACAGGATATCAGTTTTACGACCCAACAAGGACATGAGACAACAAGCAAACATTTTTATTCAAGGCCATAGCTGTACACAACCAGGAGAACGACAAAGACAATACAAAAGTCCGGTCCGAATCGCCGATCCGGCGTCCCCTCCTGGGAGTCAGATTGTGAGGCCGAGCTGAGAAGGCTCAAGTGTTGGCTTCACTGCTTCATTGTGAACTGAAGGGTTCCTGGTGGCCCATCCATCCATTGATCCTTTTTAAATATAAGACATCATCTTCCTGTTCACTTGCTCTGGACCATCTGCTGCCCACTGCTTTGTCCATTAGGGTTCAGATGTGACCATGACGGGTGTACGTTTGTCTACACACACAAAGGCGGAGCTGAAAGCCTAATAAAGTGTCCTGCAAGGTTCTGCTAACAGTTTTTGCTGGACTGATGCTGTTTACGCTGTTAATTGGCACCACCGCCTACACTGGAGGACTCAGTTGTGTGTGTGTGTGTGTGTGTGTGTGTGAATTCACAACTTTGAGTTGTACGCAGGAGAATTTGACGATCTTGCATGTTGTGTGTGAGAAAGTGAGAGTTATTTTCGATACAGAAACAGAAGTGTGTGTGTGTGTGTGTGTGTGTGCGCTCTCACCACACGTAACACGATCTTCCCCCGCGGGGATCGTAATGGATTCTGTTGCCCTTGTCATTAAGGCTTCCCGTTAGATTAGGTGAATGAGCGGTGAGGGTCCCTCGGGCGTCTCTTACAGCCACTATCAGCACCCAGTCATCACTCCTCATTATCCGGTCAATCCTAATCACGTCAAACGTGCTACAGAATGAAGCTCCTGCTTGTTAAGGTAACCATTGCACAACCGTTTACGTTATTTCCATTATATTATATCTGAAACCGCAATATGGCACCCGCTTTATCTGCAACCTGAGGTCTCCTTTGGAGATTAAATACAATTTACAATAATTTAATAACAGATTCAATTCCATTCAAGCAATGTATTTCCACTGGTTGCCGGGCAACATCTCAGCGAAAGCTCCACTTTGACACATTAGAAACCAAATTTTTGCTGAGTTTAGGTTTTAGAACCTGAATGAAGGTTTAGAATTCGCTTCTTCTCTGGCGTGGAACCGCGCCGCGGATCTCATTTTTTGCCTGTGCTGAGTGAGGAACACCTGCTGGTTTGTTTATCGCAGGAACACCGACCCCTCCACTCTCACAGATCAGGGAATACTGTGGGCATGAAATCCAATAGTGAAGACACACACACACACACACACACACACACACTATAACAAATGATCTACCCCTTTCTGGAGGCTCATGGCTGAATAGCTCCACATATGGAGCACCAGATGCTGTTAATAAATAACATTACACACACACACACACACACACACACACACACACACACACACTTTGTCTTTCTGGGGACATTGTGAGAAGTTTCAGACAGACACAGACCTCCTGATCCCCACAAATTCCATTTAAATGTCCCTGGAGGCAAATGATTGGTGCCAAACGAAGACTGTAGAACAGCAGCTGAGTTTGAGATGTGGAGGATGTGGTTCTCCGGCTGCAGTCCAGATGTATGTGGCATGTTCTGGTCACATGACCAGAACCAGGGGAGACGTGGGCCCAGTCTGGCGGGGTTAAAAATACTTGCTGCAAGAGCTGGCCGATGGGAGCGGGACGATAATGCCGACAATCTGCTGCGCTGCTCTGCCAACGGGTGCAGGAAACACCTCGCCACGACGCCCGGACCTCACAGAGCCTGAAAACCGGGCATTAGCGGAACTGGCCACTTTGTAGCAGCAGATGTGATGACGCAGCAGCGGAGGGGGCTGGAGACAAGCCAGGACAAAGATCCAAAACGTCAGAATCAACATCTGGGGCCGGGAGAGACACCATCTGGTGACGTCTTCAGGCTCTCCAGACTCCAGGCCCTGAAACCGAAGTGAAAAGGGGGAGCGGGCGAATGTTGTTCCCTTTCAAGGACAGACCTCACCTGGAAGCCCCCGCAGAGCAGTGTCATCCCGAGTAAAGATCTACCCGTCAGCGCCCCGCCGCTGCAGCTGGGAGTTGATTTCCGCACACGCGGCAGAACGTTGCTCCAACGTTATGTACACGTTGCATCACGATGATGACATCACAGCGTGTCCACCACTGAAGGACAGGTCACCTTAACGTAGAGGCCGCAATCAGACATGGAGTAAAACTGCACATCTTCCGCACAGCACTGCTGTTCCCAAAACTGGGGGCTTGTGGGCGGGGTCACGCCTTATCTGTTTAGTCTGACAGTAAATTATGCACGTTTTTAAATTTGTGTCCTCAGATGTGAATCCGGGCCAGGTTTTGCTTCTGGTCGACTCGCACCTTTTTCCCAGGTGACACCGGGTGCATTTTATTTACATCCTCACATCACAACATTCCGCTCAGGAGACATTTTACAGCAGCGAGAGTGAGAGGCGGAGGAGGTCAGGCCGCCGACAGGAAGGACAGTTCTGCTGGACGCGTGGACACCTCCGGGGACAGCAGACACGCACAGGACGAACGGGAGAGGAGACGTGGCCTGAGTCACAACGCTTTAACCGTCGAATTCAGAGCCAGAGGGTGCATCACTGTCAGGGACGAGGACGGGTCCCAACCGAAAAAAAAGAGAGAGACGCCATCGTTGCCCCTGTCAATTTAGAGTGGACATTTGTCAAACCTGGCACCCCTTCTTGTGGCTGTATAGCTGGTATACTGTACAGCAAGCTGATAGAGATTTTTGGTATTTATGGTATTTTCTGTTCTTCTCCTCATTATGTTATTATGATCTGTTTTCATTTTTTTAACCAACTTGAATAGCTCCAACGGAGCTGAACTTCAGTTCTGGTTCAACAACGTGACAAAATCTCAGCTTTATTTTACACAAAATCCCGGTTTACTTTACATCCCACGTCTGATTCCAGTGGTAACGGGGATTCGCGTTGTTTCCCTACTTCTTCCGTCAACGCTCAGCTGTCTGGCAACAGGTGGATCTCCAGCCACTGCGCACAGAGAGATATTTTCATTTCATTTTTTAAGCATCTTTATCTGGACAACATCATCACTGTAAATAATTCATGAACTAGAAATATGAACTTATAACACCATAACACACCACCAGCGTTATAATGTAATAACACGTACACAAGAGGCTAGTGCAAGGGGGTTATGGGTAGACGCAGGAATAAGGGCCCAACAGCAGAACAACGCGGTGGCACGCGGCGGCACATGGGTGTTTAAAAATGCATGCCAGCGACTCTGGGCACACAATCCAGCCAAGTGGAGACGGAGGACCTGAGGGAGACCAGGCCTCGGCGGCCTCAATCTTCTCACTGTCCCCAATTAAGGTGCTGGGAAGAGATGGGCAGGCACCCCCCCGCAGGACCAGCATTGCTGTGCAATTATTTCTGTTGCCCAGAAAATGATCTTTGATGTTTTTATGAACAAAGTATAAAATGGGGAGGAGCCTGCGGGCTTGATTGACTTCCTCATTAAACCCCCTCCTGTAAAGTAAAGTGTAAAGTGAAGTGATTGTCACATGTGATACACAGCAGCACAGCACACGGTGCACACAATGAAATGTGTCCTCTGCATTTAACCCGGTTCGAATCCCGGTCCGCCGAGGCACCTGTCATGGCTGCTCACTGCTCACCAAGGGTGATGGTTAAAAGCAGAGGACACATTTCATTGTGTCACCGTGTGCTGTGCTGCAGTGTTTCACAATGACAATCACCTCACTTTCACTAATTGCTGTAGTAGAATAAAAGTGGCCGGAGAAGTTGGTGGCTGCACACCAAAGCTTTCCAGAGATTGAGATTGACGTTTCATTTATTTGCCTCCCAACCAAACCTGACTTCTCCACAGAAGCCATCAGTTTATTGTGTTGCCGGTACTTAGCATACTAAGTGGGAGCGAGTCTGTGATTTATGTCCTGACAGCCCAACTGCCTCGTGGCTTAAAATTTCATTGGAATTTTTTTAGTTTCATTTTCCAAGTGCACTTGGAAAATGTTACGATCACAATAATAGAAGCGCAGAAATATAATATTTTAAATAAATGATCTTCTCCCGCCGCAACTACAGTCTGCAAACCATAAGAGGACTTGAGAGGGCAGGAAATGAAATCTGCACTCTTTGTTTCTCCAGTGGGAAGAACCTTTGGAAAACGTGGCTCACAGCAATGAACCTGGTTCTGTTGGATTCTTCTTGGCTGGTGAGGGCCAAATATGGAGCAACATGTAATAATAATAGTAATAATAATCAATAATTACTCATAAGAAATGTGCAATGGTGACACATGGCCCAAACCTCAAGCCTCATAACCTACAAACTCATAAGGTTGCCCACCCCTGTTCTAACCCCTTCCCATTCAACTCATGATTGCCTGACCCATTATTCTCAACTCTACCCAACAATTGATGGTCCAATTCCCCCAAACAGACCAATCATCTTGAGGAACCATTTCTGATGGCAGACCCATGAAGATCCATCCCCCCGTTCAGGCAATGATGGTCTGCCTCATGAAGGTCCAACCCAACATAAAACGATCAGACTCTTGTAGGACTTCTGACCCATGATGGTCTCCCCAAAACGTGACTCAAAAAAGATCTCTGTTTTAAGAATAAGGTTAAAGAACTCATATCTAAAAATAGATTATTCGAACACACTACAGCACACGTGACAGAGAGCGATGCTGATTTCCGCCCCAGCCAGCGTTGTAGAAGAGTGGAGCGAATTATCACGGGTCACCAGGTCACGACAGGACTGATTTACTGCAGCCGCTGCACTTACATCTTTAATCCACTCCGGCGCCCCGGATCATGGGTTCGGCAACACTCCGGGAGCCGACCCCGACCTCAGAGCCGACCGCCTGGCCGATCACTCCGACACGTCTCCTTCTCCACTTCGGACATGTGACGATGCCAAAGCCAGATGGGATAAAACCACGAACACAATAGATGCATCTAGTTTCACAAAAACAAGGACAAATAAGGAACCCGGCAGCGATTTAGTTCTATTCCAATAATCAACGTGAACTTGACGTGACGTCGGTGAACGTGCCGCTTGGACTTAATAAACTCGTCGCTGCACCATCAATTCCATCATTCCAATTCTGCTGATGACCTCCAGCGGAACCCAGGGTTTGCAGAGCATCCGTCCAGCTCTCAGGGTCCAAGGACAAAAAGGATGGAACATATGCGTCTGTCTGAAGAGTCTATGTCTACGATGGTCTAATTAAATACACCTTCGTTAGCACAATGACTATTGATTCTCATTTATATTTTATTAACTGCTGTTTTATGTAAATGAAGAGGTTGTAATCAGTGTGCAGACCAGGCCAGGTCCACGGCCGGGTCTGGAGTCCAGTGGTCATTACGTCCAGACAGCCGAACGCTGTGCTCCTTATCCCAAGAGGTCCCCGGTCTCTCACCAGCCAGTCAGAGCAGGTGCTCGGCATTCTGGGAGGAAGGCGAGAAAAGAACCGAGGGAGGCGTTCTTGACTAAAACTGTGTTTATTCAGTGCATGGTGCTCTATTTTACAAATGCTCCTTTTTCCAGTGAGAGTGAGGAAACCGAGGCTCACAGGGAGGAACAGGAGTGTCGACCTGCAGCTCCACGTCCTCCAAACGTCTGGCTCAGGTGCCCGTCTGGACACCAGGCCCGTTTCAGAAGCCAGGGGGACGGAGGAATGTCACAAAGACGACGACGACACACAGAGAAACTACAACACATTCCGTGTCTGTACAGAATACTAATTCGCACTATAAAAAGAGGCATGTTTTTAAAATAGACATTTACAGCGGCATGTTCCGGACTCGAGGCGGGGGACGGCATGCGCCGCGCCGCAGAGGGGGCTGAGCTGCTCGATCAATGATGTTGAATTCACTGACTCCCCTGAGGTTGCCCTGGCAATGCTACAACCGACAGGTCAAAGGTCACGTAAGGACACGGTGGTTACGTTTGACGGGCAGGACCGAACCCAATCATTTCTGAAGCCTGGACGAGACTAAGCCCCGTCTTAAAGGGACAGGCTGGTGACAAATGACGGTTGAGGTAAGGTGGTAACTGGATTCTGTGGATATTATCATGGTCAATCGTTTAAACCAATTTTCTCTCCTTTTCTTCAAATGGATCATTTGATGGACAGATTCTAGTTGCCTCTTGATTAAGGAAGGTCCCAGCGTGAATCTGTTTGGCCTGTCGCGCTTCGGGCACTGCAGCCTATCTGGCCCCTGTGGTTTAGTGCACACCGCCCCCTCTGGTAGAAAAGTAGAAATACACCCATAAGTTCAGGCAGACGGAAAGACGTCTGCGATTTCTGGTAAAAAAAAAAAAAAAGAAGAAGAAGAAAAAGAAGAAGAAAGACTGTAGCTGGTGGCTGGAATGCTGTGTAGTGTCGAACTTGAAAAGAAAGAAAGGAAATTCAACTACGTTTACCTGCATTTCAAAAGGCAGTCTATCTAAAATGCAGATCACACACGAAAGCAGACTATGAGAAATAAATAGGCATAAAATGCAACACACTGCGTCCCCAAATCTGGGTCCGACGACAGAGTACGGTGACAACACAGACGGTGACAGTAGCAAACGAAAAACAGATAAAACAGGAAACAAACGTGAAGAAAACATTAAAAGGTCTGAAAAGTCATCATTGGCCCCCAATTTTTTTTTAAATTAAAAACATTTTTTTTACACAACAACTGACAATAACAAAAAATACTTTTTTTTCCAAAAGGAAAATAAAATTTAAAAAATATATGAAACACAGAAAAAATAAAACCAAACTGTAATATAAGGATTGAAGAAATGGAAACCGTGAGAAATGTTTGCCAGAACCCTACATTCTCCTCTAGCAAAAAAAAAAAAAAAAAAGTCCCTTCGTAGACTCAGAAAAATCCAATTACTCGCAAAAGTCTTTTCCTTTTAAAAAAGGTTCCTCAAACATCCACAATTTCATCGCGGTGAAATGAGCAAACCCTTTAAAAAACAGATCATAAATGATCTTTTATAAATTTTTACAAATTTAACTAAATTGTTTCCATTATTTTTCAACATTTTTGTTTCTTTTCTTACTTTTTTTTTAAGAAAATTTAATTGAGGCATTTGGGTTTGTCTGCAGAAGGTGAAGTGACGAGGGTCGGAAGGTCCTCCACGTGACTTTGTTTGTGGAGGTTCTGGCAGTGCTCCTGGCTGGGGGTGAAGATGGGGAGGGAGAGGTTCTCAGGTCTTTATGAGGGTGGGGTTTAGTTTAGGGGGTCGTGTAGGTTCTTTTCACAATCTTGCTGGGTTTCTTCATCTTCACTTCTGCATATGAAGGGAGAGAAGAAGAAAACAGACAGACATGAACCCAACTGAACATGGTCAGCGCTTCTAAAGCTGCCAACAGCATTTAATTGCTAAAAATTTGGTTTGTCAACATCCAACCACGACAAGGAATTTTTCCAAAATATCAAATGCAATAACACCTAATCTGGCAACACTGAACGCACAGTCCTGTCTCCTTCCTTCCTACAGTCTTCATCACAAACATAACATGGTGCTCATCAATTAGGCATGCATATCAATCATCAGAGATTTAACGGAAGAATTCCGACTGGCCAGCGAGAACGTCCCCGTCGCGCTTTTTATATAACTCCATCAAATTATGGCCCTGATGTGCAGTGATCCATCATTCTGAGAGGACAAGTTTCTCCACACGTTTACTCTGCGCAGTCCCTTTCATTCCTTCACTTGTGAGCGGGACGAACGATGGGACGACGTGAAGAAATAGAAGGTGTTTGTGGTTCCCCTCAGGTGACGGAGCGGAATCTCCCGCTCTGAGATGGAAAAACACCTCCGGGGATGGGGGGAGGGCGGAGAGGCGTGGAACGTCAGCATTCTTGTCCATCTGCGAGCGGGAAAAGGCACAGTGTGTATACATACCACCCTGGCGGCTGGTTAAACAGCACCAGGCCCCGCACAGCCTCACACGAACAGGGCGGCAATTAAAGCCACATGGCCCCGGAACATTTACAGGCCCCGTGTGGAGATCTCCGCTCCATTCCGGAACACGCTGAAGTAAACTGTGCTCGCGTCAGAGCGAAAGGTCGCGGAGTCGGGGTCAGGAGAGGACGTGTTTAGCCTCAGAACGATTACGGGTTGTTTGTTGCCTCTAACGACCCGTGTCGTCCCTCCCACGTCGGGGATGGAGCAGGCAGCGCGTTTACGTTCCGCGCAACCTTCCAAGCTGCCAGGCCAGAACGCTGCTGTGTTCTAATGGATCCACCTTTATATTCTGAGCCTGTTCTGCCTTCTGAGCTCTGGTCCCAGGCTGGTGAAACCAAGCGCCGGCCGGGAGATTAGAATGTGTTGATGGGTCAGACCAGGCAATAAAGCTCCCTGCTGCGTCTATTTCTTATTTATGAAATAATAATAATATTAAAAAAAGAAAGAGCGAAGAGAAGCTCATCCCCAAGGGAGTTGAAAACATGTCGGCCTGATAAGACTGAAGCTGAGCGCGGGGCTTCTTTTCCTCAACCATCAAGAGCACCATCGGAACATCAAATAGGCTGGGATGAAGAGCGGAGTTCTACTCTTTGAACTTGCAGAGTGCAAACTTGAAGAAACCACACACATACACACACACGCTGAATAATTTCATTTTCAAAATGCAGTCTATAAAATGAAACTATTGCACTTTATGTATACCTGATATCTCACTAATGGGTAATCTTTGTATTTTTGTGTATATAACAGTCAATTATATTGTATATTGTCGATGTTTTTATACTGTTGTACTTGAGAGACGCCATTGACCGGAATCAAATTCCTTGTATGTGTTCTCTGATTCTGAAATTTTAGAACTATTTGAAGCATTTCAATACTCAAGGGCTGATTGTAATAACAAGTGCATCTATTTTAAGTAAATACCGATATTTCATAACATTTGAAATTTTACTAGGCAACTTGAATGCTTCAATTTGCACTTGATAAATAGCACCATCTAGTGGCGCATCCTAATAAGACACTGAAATTTGATGAGCCTGGGTTTGTCTATATACCACTATTTATTCATATTGGAAAAAACGCAAAGATATACACACACACAGACAAACACACACATATACATACACATATAAATGTATGTATGTGTGTATGTATGTATGAAAAATTCATCCCAGCCAGACAAAATCTGCATGCCTAAAAATGCAGCGTTCCTTTTGGTGACTCTCAGGTTACCTTTACTTGGGGGTGATCTCCGTCTCCTGGTGCACCACCACTTTCGTGACGGACATGTCCGGGTGCTGCTCCTTGGCTTCCCTAATGGCCTGGGCCAGAGCCTGGGTGGAAGCGAGACGGGAGGAGAGACAGACAGACGGCTCAGGCGTGGCAAAGGGAGAACTGAGCTATCGGAATAATCTGTTCCCCTGGCAACAAGCTGCTCTGCGCGTACCCTCGAGACGGCAACAAAGCATGCGGTTAAAAGGAACGCAATGGACCGTTATTGGATTGTGCCTCAGCTTGTGTTTGGATAATGGGGGCCTGATATGCCTTGTTCTCTAATATCCCTGACATTTACAGCGCCGACTCACCTTATCGTGGTCGATCTCCGTGTCACCGGTGATGACAATCCTCTTCTCGATGCGGGTCTCCGAAATCCCTCCTTTCACCGTCTGCTTCACCCCGAAAGTGACAGAGACAGAGACAAAGAGAAACGGTGAAAGGTCAGAGGTGATCATGATGTTCTGATCGATCAATAATGTTCAATGATTCAATGATGATCCAATTTGACATAATGGGAAAGCACTAGCACACACACGTTGTTATTATCCAGTGTAATAATACATTCCTGCAGTCCTGAGATCCATGTGGGACCCGACAAATTTCCACAGGAAACTCATCAGTGAGGTGACAGGAGCTTCGGCTGCAGTGGCAATTTGTCTGTGGTGCTCACCTTGGTGATCTGGGTGGTGGTGGTGGTGCTGACCGTCTCTGAGGTGATGGTCTGTGCCGTCAGCAGCATCCCGGCATCCTTTTCGGCCACCGCGTCCGGCTATAAAACACAAAGTGATTATTATTCCATACCATATCTACAATCCTACATTACTGATCTGCATGCCAAATTTATCTCCACCCATATTGTAATATTCCCCATTTACATGAAAATTGTCAAAGAACGACATTAGTGAACAGTTCTGATGTTTGTTGCATGCTAACAGGTCTCAAAATACACCTGTCAACCTCAAGAGGTCCTGTAGCATCATGTATCACTCAATTTGTGCAAATTAAATTTGTGAATATAAAATACACCTCATCCAGAAAAAAACATGCTTCAGATTACTAAATCTCTCACAAAACAAAATGTTTTAAGGCTCCGCACCCTTATGAATTTGACTTGTTTCATGTTTCCTTGCATGTTTGACACTGCCCTCTAGTGGAGGTTTCACTTAAACGATGGCCAATGCTACACAAGGCACTGTAAAGCCCTTTAAAAGCCCCCTGACATAAAATATAGTTATTTTTTTTTGCTTTTATATCGTCTTATTGGTCCCCTAATACTGTATCTGATTCAGCCTTGGTGCAGAATTACAGCCACTTTGATCCAGTCCCACAATGAGATTTGAAATGAGAAATGAACTCCATTCACCAACCACAACGTTTGGTGCAAACAAGAAGTCACGCTGCCGTTTTTCCAGAAAAAAAGAAAAAGAACCCGCTGGTTCTTATTTGTATATCCAATCACCGAGCTGCAACTGCAATGCTTCGCACGTTTGGAAGCTATGACGGTCGGTGGAGATAATGTTTTAGGGGAGGGGTGGGAAATTCTCTGGGTGGAAAAAGCACGAGAAACGGGAGGTAACCTTTCCTGCTCATCAATTCCAGATCCGACCGTCTGAGCAGCCGCGCTCTGAACGGCGAAGCAGAATGACCAAAACACTCTTCACGCCTACCGCCATTTCTAGCCACGGCAGGACCACAGACAGGCCAGGGGAGCTCGTATTAACCTCACAAAGTGACATTTTCATGTCAGGGGAACGTTGCCTCTCACCTGTGTGGATTCGTACGTAATGGTCTTAGTCTCCGTGTGCATGAGCGGAACCTCCTTGGCAGCGATCTCCCCGCGGAGCGAGTTGGTGACGTCGGAAACGGTGAAGGTCTCGGTCTTCACCAGCGGAGACTGTGGGGGAGGATTTTAACAGGTTTCAACTCAATCTTTAGCCCAAAAGGCAAAAAAAAAAAAAAAAAAGATGCCGCAGGGGAATGAGAAGGATTGGACGTTAACGAACTTTAATCTGCCGGGGAACGTCTGGAAGGCATCAGGGAACACTTACTGCAGAAACCGCGGCAATAAAACACTCACCCTTTTATAAAAGTCAGCAGGGAGGAAATGGCTGCCAGTTGCGTCGCCGTCGCCGACGAGCGGTTAAGAGTACACGGGAAGTGGGGGGTCCTTAACCGACGCCTGTCCTAATGGCGGGGGGAGCTCGGGGTGTCAAACCGTGGGATGTGGCGCCCTGTGGGTGGTCCTCGGAATTTACCCACAATCCTCAGCCCAGATATGCAAATCGTGTAAATAAGAGCCGCCACAAATCAAGTTTCACTACGCCCGTTTTAATCTTTCATCTTCCAGAGTGCAGCCGAGGAGACGAGATTGATTTAATCCTGTTCAGCGGCACGCACACACACACACACACACACACACACACACACACCGTCAAATGCCACTTCCAGCCGATAGAACGGCGGGACGCTGCCGATGCCATTTCTCAGTGGAGGCGGCGTATTAAACGAGAGACACCAGAAAGCATGCCGCTAATTAAAGAGACGAGGAGGACGAAGGCAGCGGGACATAAACTGTCCATACTCTGAATACACAGCTGAACCGAGATCAGCTTTTTGTAGGTTGGAACCAAATCCATTACCCCCGACTTCAGAACAGGAACGTTTTCTCTAATTAGCCATATGAAAATTTAACTTCTCACAGGAGCCTGAATAGAAGCCTGAACATGTTCACCATGTCCATTCAGCACTGATAGCACGCCATAAATGTTTGACTAAGGGCCTTGTTTCGGGGCCACACATAGCAGGCTACGAAAAGTGGACATTTAAATGACGGCAGCACAATGTCATGAGAAATAAATAATATGCAGTAAGAATAAATGAGTTATTTAATTCAGCATGATGTTTCACCCACTACATACCACAACTCAAAACGCATTTTCTATGAATTATTCTCAATGTTTCTTATATCGTAATTGCAGGTGCCCTGCAGGATGCGTCATGTACTTAAGATGTGGCATATTTGAAAATAGGGCCCTCAGTGGAGGCGTGACCTTCAGCGGTCTCGAATATCGATAAATCCCGACGCAACCCATCAATTTTTCTACATTGCTTGACAATACATACGTCTTCCAACACGTCAGTGAGATGAGCGTTAAGGTCTGAACCAGGTGTCAGGTGAAAACACGTATGGTGTTCAGAGGGTGTTCATTTGAAATAGTCGAGTATGTTCTGCACGGCATCGACGCAGAATCATCCACGTCTGCGGCGTGATGTAATTATGAGATTCATTTGAACACTTCTAGCCCTAGGTGCCTGATCATTTTCAGTACAGACACGAGCGCATTCGCCGTTTTCGAACCCAAAAGGCCTGAACACGATTTCAATCAAGTAGAAAGGCCAACTGATCCCTCAAAATTCTGTGACGAAGCCCAACACTGATCTGCGAATTGAAATGCTCCACTTACGAGAATTAAAAAAAAAAAAAAAAACTGCCATTCAGTCATAAATGTATTTGTATATAAAATCCCCAGCTTTCTGCATCTAATTGAGGTCCAAAGAACCAGAAGCTCCATCAGCCTGCAGGTCAGCATAGGTGGCTGAGGGCAGAGGGTTTGTTCTGAACCACATAAATCAAGGTTGAACTTAAGCATGTAATGTCAAATTTCATAAATGTGTAAGACAGTCGGGTCAATTTTTCAGCATCTCCATGACCCAACTGGCCTTAATTCATCACTTTGAACTCCATGTCCTCCTCCATCTGGTCCATCTCTCTCTGTTCTCCTGTCCCTGTGTGTGTGAATAGGTGGTCCTCCCCATTCCCTCTCCAGTGAGGCTGGGCGGAGTTCTGATTGTCCTCACGCGCAAAATGAAAGAACGTTGATGCTCATCTGGTAGCAGTACTGCAGACCCGTCCTGATCTGGACAAGGAGACGGCGCCTGAGCGCAGAACCAAGAGCTCCAGACAAGATAATGGTGCTGTTCTTCAAAGAACATCAGTCATTTGTTAGGAGCAGCATTTCAAAGTTCTACAAAGTTCTCTGTAGGTTGGGAACGGTTTCTTTTTTCAGCCTGTAGAGATTTATTCTGTTGCGGTTCTTTAGAACGTTTCCCGAACATTCCCAATTAAAAGAAACTGGCATCTGAGACTGTGGGAACATGGGGCTGACCAGTCACTACTGATCTCTATTTAGACCATGCAGCCCTATTAGAACACTGTGGGACGTTGAATGTTCCGATGGTTTGTAAAAGACTGAATTTGAGAAGGTGAAATATTGTTGCATATTGATTCTTATTGACAATGAATACAGTAGATCGGGAAGCTCTGCCTGTTGTGACAGGGGGAGGAGCTTCTGAGAAAAGTGGTGAGTTCGTTAAAAAACAGTCCAAGATAGGAGACCGGAGTCTTTCCTTCAGATGAAGATCCACCAACACAGTGTGAGGACCATCACCAGCAGTCCAGACAGGAAGAACGAGACACGGGGGCGCCGAAGCACCACGGGATACAGGCGGCAGGACGGGGCCATGCCCCTGTCCTCATCGGGCACTGCGATGGACACCCTCAACGTGCGCTGCACCAGCAGCTCTTCATCGCCACAGCGGTACTCATCATCCTCCTCCTCGTCCTCACCTGGGAGTGGAGGTCCCCCCGGTGCAGGAGCCCACCTCACCCTTACCTGCCGTCCTCCCCGCCACACACCGGTCCTCCCTCGCTGCGCCCGGCAACGGGAGACGGAGAGAGAGAGACAGAGAACAGTGAAGAGACGAGTGAATGGAGGACAGACGAGGGGGGACAGGATGGATGGAGGAAGGGTGAGTTGGATGTGTCAAACTCTTGTCTCTGCTGAACTGCCAAGCCCAGAAAGCAGCGGAAGCGCTGGAACGTTTTTATGAGCTTCTGCTCTGTGGTGGAAATCTAGAGAAGCTCTTAGAACCAACGTGGTCTGGACACCACGGAAGAGAAACGCCATAAAAAAGTGGTCTGAGTGGGAGTGGGCTGGCCTGGGGAGCCGAAGCTGGGGACTAACGCCGACCTGGACATTCTGAGAGATGTAGGGGAACTGGGTTCTAACTCTTATTTCATGGAGATTATCTTTCTCCTAAAACAATGTGCTGATCCAGCAGGACCTCTTAAAAGTTCTGAATCTACGGTTCCTATAACTTCCCAGAAATCCGACAGTGTCCCCTTCCATTAGAAGTAATGACAGCTTGAGCAGTAGCAGCGATAGAAATAAACCTGCCAGGTTCTGGAGGGTTCTGAGTGTCCGTCACTGGAACGACTCTCCGAGTGACTCATCACGCGAGGAATGAAGACGGATTTTTGCTCTAAATAACGTCATTATGGTCGTTTCTGCCTCACTTTCCTACAAATCTGACGCGGAAACATTTTTGATGGTCCCGGTGTCCAGGTGCTGCGGTGCTCCTCACTGGTGTGATGATCTTCACAAGTGCAGCTGGCCTGCCTGGTTCTGATCACATTCTGATCACATGACTGTTTCTCCTGTGTGTGTGTGTGTGTGTGTGTGTGTGTCTCAGGTCTGGGAGTAAAACTGTTTTTTAAAGGTCTGGGTGCCTGCAGACACCTCTCTTGGGTTTGGTCGAGGTCTGGGGACGGGCGGATGAGGACACAGCAGGGAGGCGGTGCACGACATTGATTGGACGAGAGAAAGAGTGGCGGAAAGACAAAGACAACGTAAGACAGGGGGAGGGGACAGAAAAAGGACAAGACAACAACATGAAGAGGGGAGCGGGTCAGTTTCTCCTCGTCTCTCGTGGCAGTACGACAGACATGCAGCTGAGCTCGAGGGTCGAGGTCCAGCCATGCGATTGGAAGATGAAGCAGAGCAACAAAGCCCACGGCAGCCAATCAGAGAGCAGACATAGCCAATGGGAACGAGGGATTCTGTTAGAAGGGGGCGGGCCAGTGAAGCAGCGAGCGCAATACAACTGTTGCTTCAGTTGAGGCCAAGGTCGTAGCTAACAGCTGCCACACACACACACACACACACACACACTCCATTCTTTATCTCAGTAAAGAATCGCCAAAAAGGGTGTTTTTTTATTTTTATTTTAAAGTACCTTCACCTCCGTCACACCACCTACTGCCCTGTGTGCTGCAGCACAGGTGGAGGTCTTCACCTGTGTACACACACATGGCAACAGCGCTTTTACACACACCACCCGGAAAGTTCAACCGGCCACTTTATCAGAGACACCCTGTGCATTCCGACTGCACAAGTCAAACGTTCGTCCCTTTACCCGTGGTCTCATGTGGTTATCATTTTTTGTTAGCATTTAAATATTACATTTACGGCATTTACCAGACGCCCTTATCCAGAGCGACTTACAATCAGTAGTTACAGGGACAGTCCACCCCCTGGAGACACTCAGGGTTAAGTGTTTTGTTCAGGGACACGATGGTAGTAAGTGGGGTTTGAACCCTAGACTTTGTGCTCTTCTGGATCATATATGGGTGTGTCCGACAAGCACCCCACTAGCCGCTAGTTATCTTTATGTTGGTGAGGAGGAACTAACTACCCACCTAGCACTTTATGTTGGTGTGCAGATATTTCGGACACCCAAAAGATTTATGAAAACTTTAATGTTTAAATCAACAAAGTTTAAACGGGGGAGGAGCCTATACGACGACTGACAGCTCACACACCCCCTACTTCCCCATCCTGACGATACGTGACATACACGGGTGTAGCACATTTACGGCCTTATCCACAGCGACTTACAATCAGTAGTGACAGGGACAGTCCCCCCCTGGAGACACTCAGGGTTAAGTGTCTTGCTCAGGGACACGATGGTAGTAAGTGGAGTTTAAACCTGGGTCTTCTGGTTCATAGGCGAGTGTGTTACCCACTAGGCCACTACCACCCTCTATACACTTTCTCCTCCGTTTCCCTCCGTTCTCTACACCCCTAATACACCTTTTACACAAACGTGACCACGCTCACTAACAACACCAACATGCAGATAATCTTACACATTTTTACATTCATTTTCCATGACTTTTAAACTACAAATTTTCATGACCGTATGTTCTCTGTGCAAAATTTACATAAAGCCGGCAAACATAGACAACGTTTCTCACACAGTCTTACAGGGACTATGTACTTTATACATTATACACTCAGGTGTCAATCCAAGTTCAAAGACTTTTCCAGAACCATAAGAACCCTGATTGTGGCATTAATTAAATGAATTATTTAAATAGCTCTAATCACTGAGACTGTAGGTATGTGATAAAGGGGTTCTTAATAAATGTGTCTCAGAGCAGACATACTACACGTGATAAACACCAGCACCTACAAAAAAAAAAAAAAAACCCTCTCGATAAAGGTCGAAACCTCTCTATTGGCTCATCAATCATGCGTCTCGTTTAAGGAGAGCCCCACATCCCGACAAAGTTCCCGCCGAAAATCGATTCTCCTCATTGTGCCTCTGATGAATCTGTCAATGAAGCTCAGCGCTCCCATAAATCTCCGTAAAGCTCCCGTAACCCGACTGTGGCAGAGGACATCTGCGGTTTATTACGGATAAATGAAGTTCACAGACAAACTTCTAGGCAGATGGGGGGGGGGGGGGGGGGGCGCTGAGAAAAAGACGCGTCAGCACCACCATGTGCCGCAGCTACTCCCTGCATCCGGCCGCTATTCCACCGGTGACTCAGGGGGCGGGGCGGGGGCGGGACTCACCACGTCGGCTCCACCCTGCAGCTGCCCGTTGATGCTGGCCGTGCGGAAGGGCGAGTGGGTGGACAGGCGCTTGTCCCACTCGCTGGGCCGCGGCTCCGGCACCGACTCCATGAAGCTGCGCTTCAGCTCGCTGATGCTGGTGTGGTGGCGCATGATCTCCGTCTGGGTCTTCTCCACGTCCTGAGACAGAGACAGGAGGTCGAGGAGCGTGAGGCGGAGGAGGAAAGCACAGGAAATAAACATTCAAACAGGAGATGAAGGAGAAATGGACGAATATAAATGAACGGAAGCAAGAGGGGAAAATCAGAACCAAGGTCTAAGGTTCTGTTCGGTTCCATTCTCAGACGGATGATGTCGGGGTCACGTGACCTGCAGATGTTCTCTGGACCCCCCGGACACCTTCAGACAGTTATTAACATTCACGACCAGCAATATTCTTTCTGTGTTTCAATGGTGTGTAGATCTTGCCACCAGTTCCCAGCTCATAAATATTCATCACTAGGAAAGGAGAGGAAGTTCTTGTCACCTTCGGAGAGAAGGTCCGTGTCCTGGTGGTACGGAGAACATCTGTGAAATGGTCTCGTCTGGGATCCAAAATTCCCACCTGCCCCAGAACCAGGGTGTACACCTGAATGTTCTGAATGTACCTGGTACACCAGGAAGCAACTCCTGTGGAATTCTGGGAGGAACTGATCCCACACTCTCTGCAATTATTCATGCAAAACGAAGATCTAAACTAGTTTAAAAAATCAATTTCAAATCCATAACCAGCTGAAAAAAAATTTACTTTAATGCCTCAAGAGATTTATGTTACAGGGTGTCTTTAAAAACTATTGGATTTTTGGACTATTTCTAATAAATGTATTTAATGTGCTGCCATCAGCAGAATTTCATCAAAGCTGCAGTTTTCTCAGCTTTAAAGGTCCCCTATTATGAAAATGCCTCTCTCCTCCTCATTAGCATTTAAAGCTACAGACACCGAAATGGCACGTCCTGGGGGAGTCTCACTGTGAAACACAGTATTAGGGGACACTAAGACCAATATAAAAGCAAAAACAATTCATAATAGGGGACCTTTAACATCTCCAGCCCTGATGCACCAGGCCGTCTGGAAGTTGGACCAGGTCTGGTGGTCGAGGGTGGTGGTTCCAAGATGGCAGGGCTGTGAGGGATGACCCGGGCGTCCCATAATGCATTCTGTTTAGCAACAACCAACGGGACGGGCATGACATGACCACGAGACACACGACGGAGGAGATTCACCACGTTCATCAGAGGGGTGGGACATGATGAGGGCAAAGGTCACGGATTTGGATACATGGCTGGGGTGGGAATTAAGGTAAGTTTCAAAAACAGGTAGTCCTGTTTCCATGGCAACCACAGAGTGACCAGGGAACGATAACAACAAAACATGTACTCATACGGAAAATATATGACTGGGAAGGTAATTCATAAAAAATATGAATTTTAAAGACCAGAAAACATGCCCTTCCCAAATTACATATTTCATCCGACTCGGATTACTGGTGCATCTAAATAAGATGAGAATTTGGTGGGAAAAGGTCAACTGTTTCTGTAATTTTATTAAAAATGACAAACCTTCAAATACACTACAGGCATCACATGCAAAAAGCTTATGTTTTATATTTGATGAAAAAAGATTATTCACTGATAAAAATCAGTATTTGGTCAGGGTTTTAAGGTTTAGGTTTTGGTCTAAAAAACACAAATGACCTTTTTTCCACCATATTTCCATTTTTGAGAAGCACCAGCAGAGCTCAATCACACACACACACACACACACACACACAAACACACACAGAGAAAAGAAAGAAAAGCGAGTACTTGCATTAGTGCTAGAGAGGTAAATAGTGCATGCCAAGCCTTTAGGATTAAGCTACAGAAAAGAAGAAAGACAGAGCAGGAAGAGAAGCAGTGAGGAAAAAAAAAAAAAAAACGGAGTGGCGGAGAATACGGCGGTGGCGGATTCGCGCAGAACTCCCATGCAGACGTCATGCAGCGGCAAACAGTCAAAGGGCAAGAGGCCGGAGCGCCGCCCCATACCAACCTCCAGCATTAAATTGCTATGCCGGATATAAATCGTTTCGCCCTCAACTTTCTTTGCTCTTTTCTGCGAGACACAACAGAAAGGGAGAAGAGACAGAAGAAGGAGTTGGTGTCCTGACGTCAGGTCACCTCTGCTGTTTTTCCGTTTTGAACTTTTACTGTTTGACTTGCAGTCGCATCCAGTGCAAAACCACCGATGGGAGACGTGGTGACGCAACCCGGAACGCAGCAGACCAACTTAAAGCAGGCGGGCGGAAACAAACAGGGGAGTGCAGCAAAGCAGAGTGCAGGGGTCACAGGTCAGAGATGCTGGCTTGTGGTCGGGTGCAAAGGTGAACACTAAATATGCAACCATTCAGTGAAGAGCAGAATGTGCGGGAAAAAAAATTAAAACGTAAAGATTTAATTCAATTTTGACTGAAAATACAACTGGAGGAACCATTTATCACAAAGCTGACAGATTTATTTAGAATGAGCAATAAACTGGATTTTTTTTTTTAATTCCGGAATTTATTCCGTTGCTTGAGTAAAAGCTTGTGTATTTTATGCAAATTTTGCAGACAGGATTAGCATTAGAAGTGTAGTGAAAGTTGTTGTTAATTAGCGAGAGCCTGTAATTAATGTTAATGCTGTCGTGTGGAAATATGCATAAAAGAGTAAGAAGGCGGAGCGTAGCATATTCTCTAGCGTGCAGGTCCACTGCTACGGGAACACGAGGGTGTGAAGATGCTAAATGCCGCCCAGGCAGGGTGGAGACGAGGTCGCTCGGTTCTGCTCCAGGGGCGGAGTCATGGGCGGGGCCAACACTAACACTCAGCTTCCAGACATTTCATGAAGTGAAGGAGGAGACCTGCAGCGTGGGGGTCTTGTATAATGGTGCTTATACAAGCGTGAGGGGAACACAAGCAGACATGCGCACACACACCCGCGCATAAATGACACAGCCTCCGACGGGCGGAGCAGCGGGTGGAGCTGAGCAGAGATGGAACCGATGGCTCCTCATGCGTTCAGACGGACTGGAGGACGCTAACCTTCCTCACGCGCACCGTCTCGGCACCGACCCGAGAAGACTGAGCGTCCCCGGCGTGGGGCGGGGGAGGAGAGGCACGTAGGTTAACACACTTCATTTCACACACACACACACACACGCATGCACAGACATAGACACACACACAGAATAATCTAGTTTTTTTTTTACCTCCACAAACACACATGCACAGTCATACATAAACACACACACACAATAACATATCAACCTTTAAAGCACACACACACCTGCATATACCCACCAATGTACATTACTTATATTAAGCATTATTAGCACACATATGAGCGTTTATAAGAAGATTATAAACAGATTATAAATAAGCAGATTATAAACACACACACATCAAAACAACCCAAAATGCACACTCACACACACACACACACACACACACACAAACAACGTTCAGCATGCTGCCTGTGCTGAACACACACCTGGCTCTTTCTCCCGCCGTTGGTGGCCGTCACCGCCGGGGCATGATGCCGCCGCTCTCGCCGGGCCACTGTCTGCAGCAGCACACACACACACACACACACACACACACATACACACACTGCTACTAAACTGAAGGTTATGTGATGCAAGTCTGCAGACACTCAGCGTCCTTTAAAAACGGTAATGTGTGAATTAGTCCAGCCGGCCACATTACTAGAGATAATGAATTAAAATTCGAGATATCTGGTGGACGGAATAAATAGAGCGGAGCGTAAATTACATGTTTCTATTAAAGTGGCCAGGTGACTGGACTGAGTATAGTCGACCGCTCCATACTCAGGAATCTGAAAAAAACATGTATTTCATACTTAGGTTACATTAGCCTGTGGGAACAGAGAATGTACAAAATCAGACCACGTGACCTCCGCGTAATCCAATCAGACGCTGCGGAGAAGTGTGTAAACACGTGTGGAGGGTCTCTGTACCTTCACTTCAGGTGCTGGCTGGGCTCTGCCGCCGCGTGTTTTGGCCAGGTCCGGCGTGCGAGTCTCCACCTTCACATCCACCCTCCTCTCGGACGAGTGCCCCGCCCGGCTCGTCGGCGTCGACACCTCCTTTCGCTCCGCACGGGGTGCGGAGGACGCCACTGGCGACGGGGCGGAGTCTCCGGGGGAGATGGGTGACATGACGGGGGCGCTGACGGGACGAGTGCCCTTTTCTGGAGTCGACACCATGGCTGCAGGGTGGAGCACGTTTACGGTTTTAGCAAAAGCAACTTGCAAACAGGCAGCAAATATGAAATATTTTTCATAGGTGTCACACACACAACACAAACACACACAAGTAGTGTGATAATCAATGTGATAAAGAGTCATCTGATTTTGTTACACTGTTCATTAAACACATATAAACACACAAACACAGTGGGTGAAGCCCGACCTCCGTCTAGACTGCGGGACGCCCTCTTGCTGGCTGACCGCTGGAACAGGGGGGCCGGCCTGTCGATCATGGAGCTGGCTTGCCGGGTCTGCGCCTGCGTGCGGCCGCTGTAGCGGAACTTCGACCCCAGCGCCAAGAATTTACGCGGGGTGGTGGCGGCTTCGGTCGAGGTCAGCCTGGGAAAATAGTTTTCTTATTAATGCTCACCTGTGCGTGGTTTCATATTCACGTATCAGCTCCCCTTAAAATGACAGACGTTGTTTTTCAACCCCATCCAAGGCCTAGAATTACACTAAAAGATTAAGAGAAGAACAAAACCAAGACAGAAATATCACTTGAATCCATTCCTTGCTCAGCCCTGCCTCCCGGTTCACGGTCCCCGCTCGCTTATTTGGGGGTGCTAAAGATCGCGGGAGGGGCGCAGAACTGAATCTACGCTGAGGTTACCAAAATTATATTTGTAAACAATAAATCATATTGTTATAATAAAAACTCTGCATAATCATGTGCGCTATATAGTGAAAGTGAAGTGATCGTCATTGTGAAACACTGCAGTACAGCACATGGTGGCACAACGAAATGCTTTTAACCATCACCCTTGGTGAGCAGTGGGCAGCCATGACAGGCGCCAGGGGAGCAGCGTGTGGGGACAGCGCTTTACTCAGTGGCACCTCAGGATTCAAGCCGGCAACCTTCTGATAACGTGTTATTAATATTGTGCCAGTACCGTGGCTGCCGTGGGGAGGAACAATGGGGATGCAATAGCACTGTCGTGTGGCACAAGAAATGATGCCATGTCCGATACCACTGATTTCCTTTTCCATCCAATACAAAGTAAAATTTAGGCTGGTATCGACGATACCTGGTACAAAGGTGATTGGAAAATCGAAATAAAAATTTGCGTGTCAAAGGCTTCAGGGAAAAAACAGTTGGGAACCACTGTCTTAGATCCAGTAACGAGAGTGGAAGTGGATTATTTTGAATTATTGATAGTGAATAGTGAATTATTAAAAGGATAATTTTATCATGTGGCATCTCAAAAACCCAGAAAATTGTAAAACCTCTCAAAAAGAAAGTGGACGTCTGGTCACCCTAAATAGTACTCATCTCTCTTTGTTCTGGCCATCATTTACATTTACATTTACAGCATTTATCAGACGCCCTTATCAATTAATTCCATATATTGCAGAAAAAAAACCTTGAGAGACAGTGTATTTTCCCAAGGGTTGTTGTAACTCAGTAGTATTCAATTATTAACCTTTACCAAACATCTATTTATTGCTGTGTATAGCAACTAATCTAAATTAAGCAATATTAGCATTGGTGTTTCACTAAAGAATTATATAGTTTTATGTAGATTTAGAATATGACCAAATTTGATCAAATTTTAGAACCAGCACTAACCATTTACATTTACAGCATTTATCAGAAGCCCTTATCCAGAGCGACTTACAATCAGTAGTTACAGGGACAGTCCCCCCCTGGGGGGACGCAATGGTAGTAAGCGGGGTTTGAACCTCACAGGCGAGTGTGTTACCCACTAGGCTACTAACACAATCATTGATTAAAACGATGTGACAATGACAGCAGTGTTGTCTTGAATTGGAAATACTGCCACCAGCAGGTGATGTAGAAGAACTGTGACTTTAAATTAAGGAGTTTGGGGTAATTTATGCAAAAATTATGCAAATAGAATTGGAAAAATGTGTCTTGTGCAGACGATTTGCTGATTTTATGGGCTTGGGACTTACATTAACATGTAAATGGAAAGTAGGTGAGAACAGACTCACCTGAAGAAGGTGTGGTGCTCCACACACACTTTCCACAGCTTCTTGGCGGCTTTGTAGTTGGGCAGCTTGAAGCCGATGGTGCTTTCATAATGTTCCAGCTGTCAGACGAGAAATCTGATCAGAACTTTATACTGCTGCGTGCGGAACATTCCACGTCTGGAACCTCAAATCACGCTCAGTAGTTCTAGTTCAGCATTCTGGGCTATTCCGGGTACGGTGAGTACCTCAGACGGACGGATCTTGATGAAGAAGCTGCTGCGTTTGTAGGAAACCTTCAGCACTTTGGGCCACGGGAAGCGGTTGATCCGCAGCTTGTCCTTATAGACCATCAGGCCACTGGAGCACACGCCCAACATAATGTCAACACCATCCAGGTCCTGGTCGAGACGACAGACGGACGGAACCATCACCACATGCACTAACAACCACCGTCCACCAGGGGGCAGAGCACCACTCCGGATCGCAAGCTGATGATTCCCATATTTTATTTCAGTCCCTGGTTTGAAGTGAACAGATTGACCTCATTTCTGCCATTAAATCTGTGGTCGTGTTTACAGCCTTTTTTAGGAACAGAGACACGCTCTCCTCGGCTAAAAAAACGGAACATGATTCCCAGTCACCAGCACTGTTCAGGCCAACGAAGAAAAAGCTGTTATAAAAAGACGATATAAATAACGGAGCATTGATTCATTATACGTTGATGGTATGGGTGCTGACCAGCATACGGTCCCAATCACCGAACGTCTCGAAGCTGTAATCTGTCGGGGGCTGCGATCCCGACCCATGATTACCTTGGCCTGGTGGAGGTCCACGCCGTACATGGCCAGCTTCTTTGCGTTCTCCAGAAACATCATGTCGGCCTGGGCAGGGGTCATGGCCCTGATAGAACAAGGGGAAAAAATGCTTTAAACGTGGAGCTCTTTTTATAGCATAAGAAATGTTTCCATCGAATAAATGTGCTGACCTGTAGGTGCGGTGCAGCTCCACCATCTTGTCCTCCAGCTCTCTGCTCTGCCCGGCCGCCAGCCGCAGCTCCTTGGCGTAGTCGCTGCCGTGGACCTCGGGGTCGTACTCGCCCAGCTCCGACTGCAGCGCGTACGACCCCAACAGGGCCAGAGTGACGAACGAGCAGGGCAGACGCCCGCCCAGGATGTCCTTACGCAGCTGCAGGCACAGGTAGTACCTGTGGGCAGGGGTCAAAGGTCACCGAGGATTTTTTCTTTTTAATGATTAATATGCATCAATGGGTTAGAGAGAGAGAGCGCGGGAGAAGAAATCGTACCGCGTGATGTCTTCAGACAGCTGGGCGGGGTCGGGGGGGTAAAACTTCACGTTGAAGTGAAAGTCATAGTTGGTGCCTTCAATTTCATCAAAGTGAGAAGGTCAGCGTGAAACAGAACGTCTGATCGACAGCTTCCGTTTTCTGGGAAAAATCCACTTACCCTGAACCTGCCTCCGGATCTCCTTGGTGACGTCCAGCCAAGTCTGTGGAGCGCATGGAGAACATAGTCAACATTTCCAGAACTGGTTTTAATAAAACAGAATAAAATAAAACTATAGGACAGTAAACAAGACAACCAACAACATAAAAAAATGATTTTGATCTTTTTTTTTTGCTGATGAATAATTTTAACATACTGATTGGGGTAACAGAACAGGACAGAAGAGAAATAAAGTGACTTCCTGTGTTATATGGTCATTTCCATCCATTTAAATCTTCTGGACAGACACAAAACGACAAAAATAAAACATTTACATTTTATATTTACATCTACGGAATTTACCAGACGCCCTTATCCAGAGCGACTTACAATCAGTAGTTACAGGGACAGTCAAGTGTGTTAAGTGTGTTGTTCAGGGACACAGTGGTAGTAAGTGGGGTTTGAACCTGGGACTTCTGGTTCATAAATGTTTCATCACCCCTAAGCTAAAAACCAAAAACGGCTAAATTTAAAGTAACTTCATTACATCTGCATGGAATAGAATAGAATTTTTACCTTCGCCGTTGGCAAGTCGGAGATAACCAGGCCATAGTAGTCTCTCTCCAGAAGGTTCAGGTGGTCACACACCTTCGTGAACAGATCCTGGCCTTTGGCATGTTTCTACACACACACACACACACACACACACACACACACACACACAAATACACGCGTACAGGAATTAGCACTAACGAGGAAAGTAGACGGCTGTAAATTCAGCCTAGAGGGCCGTGCCAGTCTGGGAATTAATTAAGTGGTCTCTCTCTCTCTCTCTTCCCAGAGGGTCCCACAGACCACCAATCAGGGAACGTTCCTGCTCCACTGGGGACGGTCCTTCTTCGCGATCTGGATTTCTCTCATCCCCACTCACGGAATCATCATGCAGACCTGCTAATGTGGTTCTGGACAAACATCTGCAGATGCTTCAAGACAGATGTTCTCTAAGCATGCAGATGATCTTCACATAGCATAGACTCGTGATCTAAACCCAGAAGAACAGCGGTTCCAAATCCTGGTCCAGGAGGACCCCCTTTATTATTCATTATGATAGATGCTGTTAAGAAACATAGAGTTGTGGTTGGACTAAGAAGATTCTGGTCGGGGGTCCACCAGAACCAGGATTAGGGACCCACCAAGAAGCTCATTGGCTCCAGAACTCCATGAAATCCATGATGAAGAGTGGCTGTGTGTGTGTGTGTCTCTTACGTCCAGCTCGCACTCGTACAGAGCGTCGTCCAGCAGTGTGACCCTGCAGTGCATGATCTTGGGTCGGCGCTGGGCTCGCGGGGGTTTGACTTCGTCCTTCGCCGTCTTCTCCTTCTCCTCCTCCTCCACTCCGTTCTCCTCGCCACATCCCTCCCCCTCCACCGCCACCTCCCCCTCAGCCTGCTCGTCCTTCTCCAGCTCGCCGTCCTCTCCCGCCGTCCCCTTGGACTTCCCTCCCTCGGCCTCCACGTCCCTCTCAGCGCTGGGTTCCTCCTTTGGCTCCACCTGGACTGGCTGTAGACAGAACCGTTACATCCTCATCACTTCTTCACGTTCTGTCAAATTAACCATATATCTGCCTTTTTATATTGATCATGACCCGGTCTCACATTCTCTATGTTCTATCGGGAATAAAATGGACAAGGTTTACAAATCATTTTGGACAGTAGAGGTGTGAAACTTCAGTGGTCTCATGTTTCGGTGATCAAATCAATTATTGCATCCCATCAATTTTTCTACATTACTTTACATTATGTTTTCAAATACGCCAGTGAGATGTTTCAAAGCGTGCAACGCTAAACAATGACGAGTGTTAAACAGCGTCAAGCGAATGCCAGTGAGACGGCAAACGAACGCAGCTACGAGGCCGAACTCCTACCCAGAGCGCCGCTGTACTCAGGTCAGGCCACCACGGTCACTACTGGCTCTACTTTTTAACTTGAAAATCACCACGCAACGTATAAAATAATCAATTACGTTCTGTACTGCATCAATGCAGAATCATCCTGCATCGTTTATAAGATTCGATTAAAAAACAATTAAAAAAAAAACTTTATTAAAAGACGCAAAAGCAACAATTATCATAAATCACTGAAATTTTAGCTACTTCTGACGTCATGCTTCGCTGCGAGAAAGCTTGCAAAACTTCCACATGCATGTTGCTGTATGCCAGGTTCAGCAGCTGGGGCCATACGGAAATGATTATTTGTAGAAAAGGGAAATATTAATATTTCGTTTTTGTACCTGGATCTCAGCGCTGCTGAGCGAGTGCAGGTCGAGTGCAGCGTCCCCCTCGATGCGCAGCTCTGGCTCCGGGTCGGCGATGGGCGCCTTGGGCTCGTCCTTCTCCCGGGCCCGTTCCGTGTCCGCCCCCTCCCCCTCCGAGCACTGCGAGCGGCGCTTCAGGAAGGAGGAGAAGAGGCGGGACAGGCCACGCCCGGCCGAGGTGCGCGTACGCGGCTTCAGCTGCTGCTCGTCCTCGGGGGGGCGCGACGAGGCACCGGGGGAACCGTCCCGGGGGTCCGAGGGCCCGGGGTCCGGAGCCGCCTCCTCCTGCTGCTGACACGCACGCTTCTGCTGGCTTTCCGCCTCGTCTGTCGTCATGGCAACCACTGTTAATAGGAAGTCTGTTTAGAAACTTGAAACTATGCTGATTCTCTTAGAACCGAACCCTGTTCTAGACACCTGTTCTCTTCCAAAAGAATTACATAACCTGACCTTATGATGCTGTCCTATTTCCTACTTTAAAAATGCATCATTAACTAGGTTCAGTAGACCAAGGCTCTTCAGTAGAGTACTCACACTCAACTAAAAACCCAGGTTCAAACCCCACTTACTGTCCCTGAGCAAGACACATGGGGGGGGGCTGTCCCTGTCACTACTGATTGCCAGGGTTGCCAACATGCTGATTGTGAGCGTGAGACCCCTCTGAAGGCCACCGAATGCACTGAAAAGGACCACATGCAGCATTATTCCTGCTCATCAGTGCAGGAGTAGACACGTGGGGTCACATGACCATCACCCCGCTTTCCCAGACCTATAGGGACAGAGACGCCTTTCACCAGATCCGGGCCGAATTCCTGGGAAAATACATGCATGCAGGGGGTGTGTGGTCATTACGAACATCCAGATCATCACCAACATATGACGATGATGGTAAAATAGCCTGCATAGTGTACGTTAAACTGTTCACAAGACGCAGAACAAACACATTCCGTGAAAGAAATGATTTAAACCACCTTGAATAAGTGGAATGGCTGATCTGATTTCACGTCAGAAATCCCAGTTGATCTGGAATCAGTGACTGGGCTGAGATGTGCATTACTCAGCATCCGACCGCACAACAGAGAACGACGCCCATCCCCCAGCCGAAAATCTGTCGGCCCGCCCCCTGCTGTTCCCACAGCTACGCCCTCCCACACACACACACACACACACACACACAGCCTGATAATAGTAATGAGGTCCTCATCACACAGAGTAGTTTGCTTAATTGATCCACTGTAAGGTCACGGCTCTGTGTGTGTGTGTGTGTTAAGAAATATTTAGGCTGTTTTAGGCTTAAAGGTTCTTAAAAAAAACTAGAGTTACACAGCGTTCAGAAATCTCTCATTAACGAAACACACACACACACACCAGGCTGGGTACTTCATGTGTGTGTGTGTGTGTGTGTTAACCCAGACACCTAATGTGTAACAGTCAGAAAATAGATCAATTTATTATAGGACAGAACTCTAGAGTCCAGCCAATCAGAGTAAGCATGGCAGGCCACGCCCCCTCCCAGTGACTCACCGCTCCCGCTGAAGTGTATTGGTTTACATAAAGAAGCATAAGAGGATCACCCAGCCAATGACACGAGGTCAGGGCCGCTGGCTGGGAGAGCTTTCGAGAGAACCGAGAGGTTATTCTACAGAACACGGCCGTGAACGGACTGGGTGTGGCGATCTGTATGTTGGAGAGGAGGTACAAACTTCCCACCCTGCACTTCATGTTGGTGTGGATTTATTTCTGGCACGCAGAAGATGAACTTTAATGATGTTCTATAAACAAAGTATAAAAGGGGAGGAGTCTGTAGCATGACTGACAGCTCTCACACCCCTACTTCCTCATTCTGGACGATTTAAGCCCCCTCCTGTCAACGCGTGACACGCCCAGGTGTAGCGCAGCGTCCACATCCTCGCTTTCTCCTCTGTTTCCCTCCATTTTCTACACTCCTAATACCCCTCGTACACAAACGTGACCACGCCCACCACCAACATCTGTCATCTGACCTGACCTTCCTCCGCCGTTAATCCAATCACACACACCATCACATTAGGTACCATGAAGATAACACCTACCCCTCACATCACACTACCCGGGTTGAGGGGCGGAGCTACATCTGGCCTCATTTCAGACATGCCTGGCCTTCCTAATAAATTCAAGCAACATTTAAAATAGATTTTTTTATGAGGTTCATACACAGACAGATCTCATTAATACGAGTATTGAAAGGTCTGCTCTCCAAACACTTTATCCCATTACATCTGACACACACACACAGATAACAGATGGTGTGTGACCGACCGCCGAGCTAGTTAGCTTAAAGGGGCGGCAGCGCTGCTGTCTCAGTGACCTATGACCCCTGCCCACAGCAAAATCAACCCCAAAACGGCAGCAGCCGATGGATCAATAACTAGTAGCACATGGACCAGACTGGGGGTGGAGCTAAAGTGAAGACAATGTCATTGTAAAACACAGCACACACACACAGTGACACAACAAAATGTGTGTCTTTTAACCATCGCCCTTGGCTGAGCAGTGGGCAGCCATGACAGGCGCCCGGGGAGCAGTGTGTGGGGACAGTACCTTGGTCAAGGGGACCTCAGTGGGACCTTGGTGGTTCGGGATTCGAACCAACAACCTTCTGATTGAGGGTCCTTACCTGCTAGGCCACCACTGCCCCAAATTCAGATGCTAAGAACTGAAGACACGTCTATGCATGAAAGCTTGCCACTGAGGTTCTGTTCCTCCAAACATGATGAACATCTCACCCAGATGTTCCTGGTTAGGCCACCAGGGTCACTGCTGCATAACATGGACACAGACGTTCTAGAGTCTTTTTTCAACCTATTCTGTTCCCTGCTGCTGAGTTGGATCAATCCGAACCAACGTTGCTGAAGCTAGAGGGATTTTCAGGTCACCAGGAGCCTGCCTGTACAAAATGGAATAATATTTTATTATTATCTTATGCACCTATTCAGAACCAGAATCATAAAAATGTATTGATCCCAGAGGAAACTGCTTATGCCCACTAAGACCCAACAATAACCATATAAAAATATACACAAATATATACTAAAATAAATAGCTTACCCCGTCTTAAAGTAACTGTACCAAGGCTCAGGTCAGTAGGAGAATAGTACAATACACTAATAGCACACCATCAGTACACCAGTAGTATCCCAGTCCTAACCCAGTAGTACACCAACAGTACACCAGTAGTAACCCAGTCCTAACCCAGTAGTACACCATAAGTACACCAGTAGTATCCCAGTCCTAACCCAGTAGTACTCCAACAGTACACCAGTAGTAACCCAGTCTTAACCCAGTAGTACACCATAAGTACACCAGTAGTAACCCAGTCCTAACCCAGTAGTACTCCAACAGTATACTAGTAGTAACCCAGTCCTAACCCAGTAGTACTCCAACAGTATACCAGTAGCATCCCAGTCCTAACCCGGTAGTACTCCAACAGTACACCAGTAGTAACCCAGTCTTAACCCAGTAGTACACCATAAGTACACCAGTAGTAACCCAGTCCTAACCCAGTAGTACTCCAACAGTACACCAGTAGTAACCCAGTCTTAACCCAGTAGTACACCATAAGTACACCAGTAGTAACCCAGTCCTACCCCAGTAGTACTCCAACAGTATACCAGTAGCATCCCAGTACTAACCCGGTAGTACTCCAACAGTATTTTCCTATAATTCCATTTTATTTTTCCTAAATTCTTCTGAAGTGGAGTGGATGCGGCAAAAAAGAAAAAGTGCAATGTGACAAATCACATTTAATCGCTGTTCTACAACATGCTTGAGCACATACTGTTTGCTTTCATAAACCATTCATGTAAATGCATGGGGCAGTGGGGGTAGTGGTGCGGTTAAAGAAAGCGGCCCCGTAATCAGAAGGTTGCCGGTTCAAACCCCAGTCCGCCCGGTCTGCCACTGAGGCACCACCGAGCAAAGCACCGTCCCCACACACTGCTCCCCGGGCGCCTGTCATGGCTGCCCACTGCTCATTGAGGGTGATGGTTAAAAGCAGAGGACACATTTCGTGGTGTCACTGTGTGCTGTGCTGCAGTGTTTCACAATGACAATGGTGTGAGAACGTCCCGCCTCAACAGGAAACACAACGGATTCCATTTTATTTGTTGGATTCTGCGATCCCGTCCGTGTTCAATATTGCACGAAAGATTTTACACGTGATAATATCATAAACCGACACTGCAGCTCATTCTACCCTGGAGGGGCGGGGCCAGTCGTCAGGGTCTGTTAATTAAGGTTGTTCTGTTGTTCTGTTGTTGTTCAGGAAGTGTAATTAACCGACAAGAACCGGAAGAAGGGTGGAAGCGGGCTGGCGGTCGTGAAACGCGGGTTGAAGCCCCGGGACGTGGGGACGCGCTGCTGCTGACACGACATAATCCAGCACGACTGGGGGTCTGGAGCTGCAGGTGCAGCGTGTGCAGGAAACACACACACACACACGCACACACACATACGCACACACGGAAGGAAAAAAAAAAAAAAGCACACATATACACCACGAGACAAAGAGACGCAAACACACACAGTATCCACAGGACACAGGGGAAGACAGCTCATAAGATGACAAGCACACACAGAAACCAGGAGTGCAAAAGGGGGGACAGACGCGGCCCGCGGTGGGACCAGAGGACACCGCTGCTTGTTGTGATGTAGGAGACGGTGAAAATGGCCGCGGCGGCGCTCAGGCCAGTAGAAAGTGAGCTTAAGGATTGCGGGGGGCTTTAAAATTAATCTGACTCTGAGCGGGATTACATGTGCTGATGTGCGGCGAGAGGGCGGCAGCTGGACGCGTCCGGGGGCTCCGCCCCCTCCCCTGCTCCGCCCCGCCCGGGCCGGGCCAGGAAGAGAGGAACGTGACCCAAAAAACGTCTCCCGAGTGGCCCAGATGTATGAAAACCGGTCCGAGGCGACAGGAAGGGACCCTCGCGGGGGGGCGGAGACCCACTGGCACAACACACCTGATCACCATGGAGACGGCAGCGTTCTCGGTACACGTAAACAGAACGCCAGACTAGGGGACCTTCCGCCATTACAGAACCCCCGCAACAGACAATCAGCCGACAACACAGGCCAACACATACAAACTGCTGCAATGCCTGATGGGAAATTCTGTTTGTCACCACCCACTTTGTTCCCTGTTCCCTACGCACGGACCAGAAGGGATGATGGGGACACGCCCAGACTAGAGAGAAGGCGAGGTTGCACCCAGGGGACCGGGTGGCACTAGCATGGGTGACACAGGACAGACTTTTCGCACCGGCCGTCAAGAGGATGGACACTGAGGGCCACATGGAACCTGGACACAAACACACACATAGAACGTCTGTCCAACAGAAATAAAAACACACACTCACACTGCCTTCATGGCCTTGAAAGGGTATTGTGTGTGTGTGATGGAGTGTGTTCTGTATTCACATCTCTGTGTAGTAAACAGAGCGAACAGAAAATAGTGACACACACACACAGACTCTCTCTCTCTCACACACACACAAACAGAGTGAGAGACAGACTCTCTCTCTCTCTCACACACACACACAAACAGAGTGAGAGACAGACTCTCTCTCTCTCTCACACACACACACAAACAGAGTGAGAGACAGACTCTCTCTCTCTCACACACACACACACTCTCACACACACACACATTGAGTAAGAGACAGACTCTCTCTCTCACACACACACACACGCACACAGGGTGAGAGACAAGACTCTCTCTCTCCCACACACACACTCGCTCTCTCTCACACACACACACAAAGTGAAAGACACTCTCTCACACACACACACACACACACACACACACCCACGCGGGCGCGCGCTCTTAAGTGCACGAGCGAGCCGCCACACCAGCTTCCATTGTGGAGACGTGACGCGCGCGCACGCGAGCAGAGGTTCATCAAAAACAATCAGAAGAAAAACAGAACAAATTCGCTGAAAAAAGGCGCGGGTGATCCAGTTTAGAATTATTATTCTTATGATTATTGTTTTGCCCCCCAATAACACCCCCCGACATTCTGCAGCACGCGGTGTGCAAAAAGCAAAGCGCGGATTTTCCCGAAAATATCACCCATTTCCGCTCATTAATAAAGAAAGTCGCACAAATCCGTGCCGCGACTCCGCGTAAACAGCAGCCGAGCTCCGAGGCGCGCAACTTCGGCTTTTTTGGGGCTTTTGTTTTTGCCGCGTTTCATTTTATTTTATCGTCGCGCGCTGGCAGGTGCGCGAATGGTCCGAAAATGGCGCCGAAAGAAGGGATATAAAAATAAAAACGTCAACAGATCCACCCCCGACACACGCACACACACTCGCCGAGTGTCGCGGTTTCTCACCTGTCCTCTTTATTTCATGAAAGGCGCGGGACGTTATCCGCTCTCGACGCTTCTCTCTCTCTCTCGTTTTTTTAAACCGCTGTTTAGATTCGCGTAAAAAAGGGGGGCGGGGCCTCCGTATGCAATGAGGTACGGGTATTTACGCAGGCGACCAATCAGAGGCGAGCAGACGCAGCGGCGGGCCAATCGGTGCCGAGGGCGCCGCGTCGTAACCAAGGAGACTCGGTTCCACGTTCAGTGGGTAACAAAAAAAAATAAAAAAATAAAACTAATTGTTCACCCGAGTTCGTTTAATAAAATCTTTAATTCCTCTCCGTTAATTAACAATTTATTCGCATCCCCCCCCCCCCCCACGCACGGACACCCTGAAATAATCAATAAATTATGAAGCAATAATGAGCAAAGAAAGAGAGAGAAGAAAAACTAATAAAATCCGATGGTTTATTACCGTAAGTATTACGATTTGCATTTCTGTGCTGGATATAGTAAAGCGACTTTGGAGTCTGGAGGCAGAAGGACGACGTAACCCCGCCAAATATGAAGAGAAATCTTTGCAACTCGAAATGCTGTCTTATAGTAAATATCACCTGGATTTATTTTTACAGGAAGGAGCTGGATGAAGTAACGGGTTTCTGGCGGCAAACACTGTGCTGTTGTCATATGGCGACAAATACAAACTACAAACTTCATAACTACACTCAAGCGGCTAATTAAAAAAAAAAACATAACGCACGAATCTGCCTGTTTTCAGAAATCCGGATCATCGTGAGGAGGAGGCGGAAACAACGGGGATTTTATTATAAAGAAATAACGGAACAAAGGGGTTCCGGCGGGTCCTCGAGTGGAGAAGGCCCGGGAGTGCGGCCCCGCCCCGCCCCGCGGGGAGCAGGTGCTCCGCCAGACCGTCTGCTGATGCTAAATGACGGCGCCAACCAGGCGGAGTCCCCGGAGGACCGGAGCCCCGCCCACCTCCGCCCGCCACACTTCTGGAAGCTTCTGCTGACAGCTGCGCCGCGCGCAACCGCTCCCCTCCCATCAGCGGCCCCACCCAGGGACTTCCGGCTCCGCCCCAAAACTCATTTGACAGAGGCGTTTATAAATTCTAAAGATAATTTGTGATAAATGTTCTTTTTTTGGATGGAGCCCTCGTCGCAGATGGGGTCTCATCTGCCGCAGCACGACTCAATCACGTCCGTCGTGTCGCCGTGGGAGGCGCAGTGGCGCCCCCTTGCGGGCGGCGCGGGAGCGGCGTAATCGCCGCGTTAATCTCCGCTCTAAATCTCCTGCCGCCGCCATTTCTCTTGTTTTGTTGGTCTCGTTGCTCTTCTCGAGTTAAAAAAAAAAAGTGGGGAACGATTCGTGTCGAACATTTGACATTTTTTAGACGTCGGCGAGCCGCGAGTGGGACGTGGCCGTCTCTCCACGCTGACAATCCCGTACAGACCACCTGTAGATCTGTGTCGTTCAAAAGATCGAACCGTGTAAGTGAGTGATTCGTTCGTTTCTCAGCAGCGCCGACGCCTGGATGAACGGATCACTCGGTGAACTACACTCTCCTGAATCATTTTGCATTGAGGGCGGCCGTTGTTCTCTGTTTTAATCAGTTTCCAGATAAACGAGCCTTAAACGTTCGACTGGCAGTAATGAGACGAGAATGAGACTCACCAGCTGTAGGCACAAGACGGGAGCGGTGGAGGGAGAGAGGGGTTCAAGATTCATATTCGATTCAGATTCGTCATAGTTATATCAGTACAACTGTATGTATCCTGAACAGCTCTGTTCTGTCTGTGCATGGTTAAAGTAACATTTATTTTAAAAATACATTAAATAAAGGGTAAATTAAAATGGAATTAAGGAAGAATATGTATGCCCTTATACAGAGGACCTTAAAGTCAGTAGTTACAGGGAATGTCCCCCTGGAGACACTCAGGGTTAATAGTCTTCCTCAGGCACACAATGGTAGTAAATCAGGTTTGAACCTGGGTCTTCTGGTTCATAGGCGATTGTGTTACCCTATAGGCTACAACAACCGAATGAGAGAACATGTGACACCCATCATTTAGTAGTGGCTATGGATTCTGCTAAAGCGCACTGTGCATAGATTATGCATAGACCAGTGTAACAGATTGAGGGGTAGTGATTAAATGAGCAGTGAACATGCAGATGGTCAGGGTGCGAGGTGTGGCGGCATGTCCTTGTGTTGTGTTCAAGTGCATGCTGCTTGATCGCCACCGCAACAACTCATGTACAGTAAGACAGGGTGGGAGTAGCCTTGTGGGTAACACACTCGCCTATGAACCAGAAGACCCAGGTTCAAATCCCGTTTACTACCCTGAGCAAGAGACTTAACCCTAAGTTGGTCCAGAGGGACTGTCCCTGTAACTACTGATTTGTAAATCATTCTGATAAATGCCGTAAATATAAATGTAATTGAGGGAGCAGTGCATATTCAGAGTATATGTGATGTGGGGGATCACTCACTAAGCCCAATTTGCTGAGTAGACCAGTTAAATAGCATACCATAGGACAAGACACTTAAAAAAAATCATGATTTATAAACAATTTCAACACACAACACAACAGGAACTAGGAGTCACACTGAATGATCCAGTGATTCGATGATCGAATCTTTTGAGCAAATTTCTAAATTGATCCTAAAGAAAGAAAGTGAAGTGATTTGTCACATGTGATACACAGCAGCACAGCACACAGTGCACACAGTGAAATTTGTCCTCTGCATTTAACCCATCACCCTGAGTGAGCAGTGGGCGGCCATGACAGGCGCCCGGGGAGCAGTGTGTGGGGACGGTGGTTTGCTCAGTGGCACCTCAGTGGCACCTTGGCGGATCGGGATTCGAACCGGCAACCTTCTGATTACGGGGCCGCTTCCTTTTACCGCTAGGCCACCACTGCCCCAAAGATTCAGTACATCTAAAAAAAACTGCCCTGCTCAACACTACAATCTGTTCACCCATTCACCCGGGTCCCTACTGCTCCCTCATCTCCCAATCATGAATTTCATGGATTCTATACAGTACATTGTATACAATGCCCACTGCTCACCAAGGGTGATGGTTAAAAAGCAGAGGACACAACAATCACTTCACCGATCAGTAGTTATTTTGTATGATTTAAGGTTTTTAAAAAAATGCTTGATTAGGGCCTGGAGTCCTGCTGCGGTAGGGTGGTAGTGGCCTAGTGGGTCACACACTCGCCTATGAACCAGAAGACCCAGGTTCAAATCCCACTTACTACCACTGTGTCCCTGAGCAAGACACTTAACCCTGAGTGTCTCCAGGGGGGACTGTCCCTGTAACTACTGATTGTAAGTCGCTCTGGATAAGGGTGCCTGATAAATGCTGTAAATGTTTCATTTCTGGGCTTCAGTGCTGTCCACCACACCCGCGCACCTTCTCAACACCACGTTCAAAACGTCATTCCCCATAACAAAAAAGAAGAGGCTAACATCACATACTCACCGCGTCCGGGGAAAGCGGCCGCCATCGAAGGACAGAGGTTCCATGTCAGCGGGCCGTGAGGAGAGACAGAAGGGAGGCGAGTCAGCAACATTTTGTAAGGCGAGTAGGCGAGCATCACATACTCAACCGCATGGCTTCTGGTATTTTTATACTCACTACAGGCACATTCAAATGCAGTTCAATTAGTGTGTTGTATTTCTGCCAAATTTTTTTATTCACCTGCACACATCTATAAATCTATGAAGCAATCGCATGACAGTGCAAATAGACAATCGGGCTGCGCCACCTAGTGGTGCTTCCAAAAATGAGAAAATGAACTCAATGTATTGCAGGTTGTTCCACGTGCAATGGGGTAAATGACGATACCGTGTCCATCGAGTATACGCCCTAACAATCACTTCGCTTTTGAGGTTCGCAGGGAGCTCAGCGACCAGAACACTCATCCGGCACATGTACGTTCTCCCTTGCGGTGTGGCGATAATGTCGTTTGCTATAATCAGACTGTATTCCGGTTTGGTTTGAGAGCCGATTTGATGCCCTGTTTCTATTGTTTCTGTACGTGCCTCAATGTGCCGCGACGCTCAAGGTCCCATGAAGGTGCCAACAATGGGTGTCGCAGCACCGCGCTTGCCACGTTCAATCCGCAACAGGTAACAGCAGAGCAACGTGAAAGCCCGCGAAGTTTCAGCAGCATTCACTGGGAATGGAGGCAGTCGACTTGGTTCTGAAATGTATTAAATTGGTGTTTTAGCATTTAAACAGGGATTTAGAGGTACAGCTGAAACCAAAAGTTTACATACACTGTATAAAAAGACAGATAACTTTTTTTTTCTTACTGTCTGATGTTAAATCATACAAAACCCTTTCGGATTTAGGCCGGTTTCGGATTCCCCAAACTAATTTCAATTTGCTAAATTTTTGTATTACTTTCTTTTTAAAAGACAAAAGTTTATATACACTAAGGTTACTGTGCCTCTAAACTCCTTGGGAAAGCCCAGATGATGGTGTCATGGCTTTGGAAGCGTCTGATAGGTTTACTGACTCCACTTGAGTTGATTGGAGGCACACCGGTGGGTGTATTTAAAGGCACATCTCAGCACGCTGCTTCCTATTGTGACACCATGGGAAAGCCTAAAGAAATCAGCCAAGACATCAGGAAGAGAATTGTGGACCTCCACAATTTCCAGATGCCTGAAGGTGCCACGTTCATCTGTTCATCTGTCGTAAGAGAGTATCACAGTGAAACATGTCCTGTACCGACGTGCGCTTAAAGGCTACTCAGCGAGGAAAAAGCCATTACTCCAAAAGCGACATAAAAAAGCCAGATTACACTTTGCAAATACACACAGGGACAAAGACCCTAATTTCTGGAGACAAGCCTGAGAACACCATGCCATCTGTGAAGTACGGTGGTGGCAGCATCATGTTGTGGGGGTGTAACCCCACTTACTACCATCGTGTCCCTGAGCAAGACACTTAAACCCTGAGTGTCTCCAGTGGGGACTGTCCCTGTCACTAGTGATAAGGGTGCCTGGTTAAATGTAAGAGATATATACCGTGTATCGTGATGAAGATTCAAAGGTGAGGAGGAAACCTGGGCCGGGTGCGGAGATGTTCTCAGAGCGTCAGAGGTGAACCACCGTCTGATTCATCATTATGCTCTATAAATAGAGTGAACTGTTCAATATTTCATACGATCCGGAGTGGAACGTAATTCCCGTCAGGCTCGTGTTTCATTTTAACCGATCGCCTTCGCGTTCCTCCTGCACAGAAAGCCATTACCAGGAGACGCGGGGGGAACAGGAGGTGATGGATGCAGACCTGACCCCCAGGGGGGTCGGTGGAGACACCAGCATGCTGGCTGATGGTGCAGGAGCACCCGGAGAACACCGCGTGGAACGCTCGGCACCTTAGTCCATGTTTCTTGTGGACAGGTCCAGCTCAGGTCCTCTCAGGCATCTTTCTAGGTTCTGGGATCTGAGAGGTCCACGTGAACGTTAAATCTCATGTGTGATGGTGATGATGATGGTGATTAATTTGCTGTTTCTTCAGAATCATCGATGCTCCTCCTCTCCAGGAGCTTCTGGGGATGGGATGGAGGCAGGAGGCGAGGATGAAGAGGATGAAGCGGATGATGGTGGGAGGCGGAGCTCCACTGTATCCATGCAGCGCGCAGGGGGAAGCACGACGCTCCAGAAGATGAAGCTCCACCATCTCCACCGCCCCGGGTTCCCCTGCATCCACCACCGAACCGAACCCCGAAAATTCACGCCGGGGGAGCGATCGCGTTTCGCGGCCCAAAATGAACAAACAAATAAATAAATAAATGAATCCGTCACCGTTCGAAGTCCACGTCCGTGTTTACGGTTCCCCGCACGGCCCCGCCGCATCCCACCCGGACCACCGACCCACCCGGACCGAACCCCGCCGCTGTACCTGCAGGATGCCGCCGCCGCGCTCCTTCCGTAATCCTGCGGGACCACAAAGCGGCGTGTGTGTGTGTGTGTATCTGTGTGTGTGTGTGTGTGTGTGTGTGTGTGTGTGTGCGTGTGCGTCCAACGTGATTGGAGCGTAGCGCGTCATCACAGGTGCACGTGTCCCGGTTTTGCTCGGTTCTGCGAGCGCATGTGATGACTAATAATAATAATAATAACAATCTGGGTCATAACAAGAAGATGATCGCAGCGTTATTATCATGATGATGACTATTGCAACATTAATATTTTTTTGGTACTGTCCTATGATGAAGCCCCCGGAAATCACACCAAACAGGAAGAGAAGGTCCAGGCAGTACAGTCAGAGCCAGTTAATTAATGAGGGGGGCTGGTTATTGTTTTCGACACCGGTAGATGGCGCTCTTGTCTTTTTTTACTCGCTCATTTTTCAAGGGGTAGGACGTACACTGATCAGTCCTAATAAGGAAATATAAAGGAGACATATTTGTCAATTTCAGCTTTTACTGTACTTTGACACTGAAAGTGGCCCTGGAGTGAATAGTTTGGGGGCTCCATCCTGTGCTCCACCTGAAAAATCAGAATCCATCTTCCCCCAAACTCAGAGCCGGATGATGGCGGATAACAGGGTGGAAAGTCAGTGAGAGAAGCAACTTTGGGATCTTTATTTCACCCAAGGCGATGACGGAAATGATCCAAGACGGGCTCCGGTCAGCAGTCCTGGGTGGTGGAGACCATCGCCTGATCAGGAACCATCGTCATCACTAACGCCCCTATGAAATCACTTCGTCCCCTCTGCACAGCAGCTGCCTGTTCTAACTCGGTTCTGCTGACGAGGGGGTTCCTTCGCAAAGGAGAACATCTGATTTATTCGTATGATTATGGTTTATGAATAATAAATCAGAACAGAACCCCGAAACGATACTGAGGGGGCGCTGGATACAGTAGACGACCACGTCTGGTAGGCCTCAGGGCGTCCAAAGGGGATTATAGTCACATGAAACTGGGAGAACTGGGGTCATGTGATCTGCACGGTGAGGATCCCATTGTCTCCAGTCAGAACGGCACCTTACGGTATTTCAAAGTGAAGTGAAGTGATTGTCACATGTGATACACAGCAGCACAGCACACGATGCACACAGTGAAATTTGTCCTCTGCATTTAACCCATCACCCTGAGTGAGCAGTGGGCAGCCATGACAGGCGCCCGGGGAGCAGTGTGTGGGGACGGTACTTTGCTCAGTGGCACCTCAGTGGCACCCTGGCGGATCGGGATTCGAACCGGCAACCTTCTGATTACGGGGCCGCTTCCTTAACCACTAGGCCACCCCTGCCCCAGCGCTTCTCACGACGGCCGAGGAAACAAGACGTGGACACACCCGGGCATACGTATAAAAATAGATTGTCTTTATTGGAAACAAACCGATGTGCAACAAAGGAAACTCACCAGGTGGTTACAGTGGAATCAGTATGATACAGTACAAATACAACTACAATACAGAGCTAATCTGGTACATAAATTAGTACAAAACTGTACACAACTGTCTTCTTACACTATTTACACGTGGTGTATTCGTCAAAACAAAAAAAACAAACTTTTAAATAGTCAGCTAACATCGTACCTGACAGGTATTTTCGCGAGAATAAAGCCTGGACACGTGACAACATCTCTCAGTGGCTGAACGGAACGATGTTCACGTCTCAAAGGAGAGCAGGAGAACCGTCCCTGGTCCTGGAACCGTTCTGAAGACATGGTGCCCGAGATCAGTGGACAACGTGGTGGACAGATTCTACATTTTATTATGTTTTTTTTTTTTTACGGAAGATCCCGATTTTTGGTGTCTGGTTTTGGCAGCAATTTCGTCCTGCTGCAGTTCAAACGATGATCCTGTAGGTGGCAGCGAGCGTTAGCGATGCTGCTACTACTCCACACATCCTTCTAATAGTTTTTTTTAAATAAATATCTCACAAATGTGCATTTCAGAGGAGCCCGATGGAGGTCCCTCGTGTCCCTGGGCCGCAGGCAACTGGGCGTTACGGTCCCCGTCTCATCAGGGTTCTCAGTGCTGTAGGTCTGCGCTACACGTTCTGCGCGTGAACAGACCGGTCAAAACAAAACACACACACACACACACACACACAGAAAAGAAAAGGTGACTTCAGAGCTGCGCGTAAAAAGTAAGAGGAGTAAAGGGGACGCAGGGAAATGTCCACTAGCTACACAGTCCGCACTCTTCGTTCGTCTGGTCGGGGGACCGGGTGCTACCGAAGCTGCCAGTGTTTGCGTCTCATGGACCTGTGGTCCCCGCTGCAGTCCTGGTGACCCCTGGAGGGTCCGGGTTAGAAGCCACGGTCCTAAATGAAGGTGCGAGTGTTAGTGTGTCTGAGCTACATGTCGTTTTCGTAGTCGTCGGCCATCCGCCGCGAGTGTGACGCCAGGAAGATGTCGTTCTCGCGCGGGCAGTCGCGGCGGCAGGAGCAGGTCTTGATGAACATCATCTTCCTGCGGAAGAGGTCGCCCTCGGGACAGCGGAACTCCACCTCGGCCGTGACGGTGGCCTGGGGGGTACAGCAGCGGCCGTCCGTGCACGCCCCGCAGAACTTGGGCTTGTAGATGCGGGCGCTCCTGCAGCCCGAGAGCTCGAAGCGGATCCCGCGGGCGCTCTTCGGCGTCCGGATACACTTCTTCCCCTTCTGCAGGAGACAGGAGACATGAAAGCATTTCATCATATCGCTATCAAAAATATTCTACAAGAATTTATCATGGAAAGGATTATAATGGGACCATTTAAAGATTTACTCTGGTGTAGAAGGATGATGGATCAATGGACAGAAATAATGTTACGGTCCGTTCTTTGAGAAGAAGACTCGCGAGGTAAAAGAAACAGTCCAACTGCATGTATTCTAGGGAGTTATGTACTATACTGTTATAGATAAATGGTTTAGATGCCTTGTTTCTCAGACTTTGGTACCCGGGTTCCCTCTACTGATTCTGGCCAGGAGACTCTGAGATTATTTTTAATACTCACAGCTGCAGTGTTTAATACTTAAACTGCATTGTAGTTATTATTAACATCCTCACCGACTATGTGTTACTGCTGTATTAAATGTTAAATAATGCATCATACAAAAAGCCTCCACTTGGACAGTAAGTTTGCTGTAGTTGCAGTTTTTGACCAGAGGGGCAGCGCAGGACACACCTTAATAGCCTTCTCCTGGTCCAGCTGACACGGCCTGATCAGACACACCCGGGTCTGCCGCTCCAGCTGACACCGCTCGTTGTCGTTGGTGACGCGAGAGGACACGCCCATGCCACATGTGGCCGAGCACTCGCTCCAGTCCGTTGTCTGGACGATGCAGTTGTCCCGCTGGCTCTCGGGCTCCAGGCCCTGGGCCGACACGGTCCTGTACACTGAGCCGCAAACACACATCTTAACTTTGTGATGCAGACACTTTCACAGATCTTCTAGTAGCCTGAGACGCTTAAACTTGAGTGTCTTCAGGGGGACTGTCCCTGTCCCTGTAAGGTGCTCTGGATAAGGGCGACTGGTAAATGCCACAAATTGAAATGTAAATGTTTAGGAGGACAGGGAGCAGAGTAGGACAGAGAGAAGGGGACCTACCAGCCATGGCCGACTCGAACGGGAGGCCGTGAGGGCTGGTGTCGCACACCCACTCCTCGCAGCACTTGCCGGGGATCTGGACGCGCCGCGGGTACGGGCAGTCGGGGGAGGGTACGCGGATGTCACCGACGCAGGTGGGCACGCAGCCGATCTCCCCGTTCATGCAGACGCACTGGTGCTTGCAGCTGGGCTGGAACGTCTCGCCGCTCTGGTAGATGACCCCGCCCAGGTCGCAGCTCTGGCCCTCCTGGGCTGAAGGGAGCAAAGTTGTTATAAACGCCGCTCACATTCGGCCGTCCACACACGGAGGACACACTCACCCATGCAGATGCCATGTTCCGTGTCGCTGAGGATGGAGCGGTCGCAGAACAGCGCTTTGTGGTGGTCGCACGGCTCCAGGAGAGAGCAGGGCTCACCCGCCTGCCTGGCGCACACCTTGCAGCAGCCGCAGCCGTCCAGCACCAGGCTGGTGCCGACGGGGCAGGGCGGGGATTCGGCCGGACAGTCACACGACTGGGAGCAGTCCCGGGCAGCGGCCTGCAGACGCGCAGTTAATACGCGATTAAATCGGCGCGCCGCCGGGCGCGGCCACCAGGGGGTGACACAACGCACGTGTTTCCGCGCCGCCGATGTAAATAAATCCGCGTCGTCGTTGGTGTTTACTTCAGAAAACACTAAAGTCTGCTTAACGCAATCGCTTTGTTGACGAACATAAAAAAAATGGCCTGTAATGTGTTTAAATACGAGGACAAACATTCTGGTTAAATGTAGTTTTCTAAATGTTGTTTTTATTTATTTGTTTGTCCGTCTCTGAGAATAAGAACACGGCGGAAATTCCCACGTGTTTCGCTCCGATCGTCGCAATAATAAAACAGCAACAACAACAACAACAAAAAAAAAAGTGAAGTGAAAATGCGGTATTTTCGCGTGAAAACGCGCTCACCAGGTAGCCGGAGAGCAGCAGCACTTGCAGCAGGCGGACGGCGGTGGCCATGTCGCGGGAGGCTCGGACGCGGCTGCGGGTGCGGATGCGGGGATGGACGGACGCGGACTGGGGCGCTTCGGAGGCGCGTCCGGCTTTTTATGCTCGGGAGGGTGGGGTGTAGCCCCGGCGGAGGGCCGGGAATATCGGAATTCCAGATGTTTTTCGGAGGGGATCTGTGCACCGCCGGACTGTGCGTGGACGGTGGATGTCATCGTGGACCCCTGCAGGACGCGTGGGGGGTGTTGGATAAAAGGTCACGGCCACGAGGCGCCTAGGTCGTCTGCTACGATTTTAATCATCAACAGAATCCATAAATCGGTTATGTTTCCGACAATTAGTTCATAAGCACAATAAAAAAAATCCTGTACAGTCGCATTTACATTTACATTTACAGCATTTATCAGACGCCCTTATCCAGAGCGACTTACAATCAGTAGTTACAGGGACAGTCCCCCCCTGGAGACACTTGCTCAGGGACACAATGGTAGTAAGTGGGGTTTGAACCTGGGTCTTCTGGTTCACAGGTGAGTGTCTTACCCCACTAGGCTACTGCTACCCCCAGTCAACAGTCAAACCAAATAGAAAAAAAAAAATGACGCCGAGCTGCACCTTCAGATGCCACATTGTTGTTTTCTCGTTACGTCTGCGAAAGCAAAAAGAAATAAAAGGTAGAAAGTGAAGCACGCAGGTGAAGCCATCGTCCCCAGAGAGACTCTTGCATAAGAACAAAGGCTACGACCCGGGTTTGAATCCCACTTACTACCATTGTGTCCCTGAGCAAGTGTCTCCAGGGGGGGACTGTCCCTGTAACTACTGATTGTAAGTCGCTCTGGATAAGGGCGTCTGGTAAATGCAGGACCCGGAGAAACCAGAACGCTGGTTCTGGGATCGACGCAGTGTTTTTGGTCTGGCCCCAGGTGCCACACCAGTTTGGCTGAGGCCAGTTGCAGTTGGCTGTAGAGTGTTTTGACCTTCAGCGCACGTCTCCCTGCAGGCCCTTGTGGGTTTGTTCTCCTGGTTGGGAACCGGAGGCCTCCCGCTCCTCCGGCGAAGCCGAGGGATATCGTGCCTTGGCAACGCCGAAGGCCGAGCCCCGAAACACGTACATAACAGAACCGTAACTAAGGAGTGCCGTAAATTTCTCAGGCTGGCTTGCCTGGGACAGAACCTCCCGACTCCCGGCTCCGATGACTGCAGTGTGTGGAACCGGAGCGGGCGAGAGACCCCCGGAGGTCACCCCGATTCCCCGCCTGGGCCGCAGAAGGAATGCAGCCGGCGTAGCCGGTGCGGAGGGTGGCGGTGTTTGGCAGCCACTTTCCACGTGCGCAAGTGTGTGTTGTGGTGTGTGTGTGTGTGTTTTTACGAGGCAGGAGTTTGTCGCTGCAGTGTTTATATGGAACGTTGGCGTTTTTTTTTTTTTTTTACGATTTCAGCCTGTGAGTGAAAACAAACACCCGTGCGCCATGACGGCCACTGGGAAGAGCGCCATGGCGTGGCATAGCTTGAGCTGGTTTTCCGCTCAAAACAGGATCTGGAACCGGAACCAAGGATGTGGCAGTCGGCTAACAGGGTGGGCTGGTAGTAGCCTAGTGGGTTAGGCACTCGCCTCTGAACCAGAAGAAGCACAAAGTCCCCGGTTCGAACCCCACTCACTGCCATCGTGTCTCATTTACCGCATTCACAATCAGTAGTTACAGGGACAACAACTTAGGGACACAATGGTAGCAAGTGGGGTTTGAACCTGTGACGCTGTAGTCTTCCGGTTCAAAGGCGAGTGTGTTACCCACTAGGCTACCCCCACGCCATCTCCAGGGGGGGCTGTCCCGGTAACTGCTGGTAGCAGCCACGATCGCCTGATGGTAGTAAGTTCGTACGGTTCTACATTCCACGTTGCTGTAGCACTTTGTTCTTTTTAAGAAAATGGAACCTTTGATACTGGGGCAGAAAATGACGGTTGCCAATAATTAGTTGTCTGGAGTCAATAACTTGTGATGGTGCCTCTGATCTTTTTTAGGAAATACCTCAGTTCAAAAGCATTCACGGACAAAGTGAAGGTCTTCACTTACAAATCATTTCACAGCTCATATATTTTCACCACGTGTCACAGCTAATCTTCCGACACTCCCAAACGATTTACTCCACGGAAAAATGCATCCGTCAAACGCTTTCGTAACCAAAGCCTGAAAAATCTCCTCCCAAAAGGATCATTACTGTCGGCCGGGCCGCTCCCTCACGCGCCAGCGCCTTTCATCTCTTATCGCCCACGATTTCATCAGGAGCGTCTCGGGCCTCCGGCGGTGTCCCGACCTCGACCTGGAACAAGCTGCCGTCTTCGTCTCATTTCCTGCTCCGTGGCTTCACGAGTCGGTGCGGCGACCGTCGCGACCGGGGGCGGGAGAGGGGAGGGTAACCTGCGGTGAACGGAGACGGTGAGTCAGGTGCCCCGCTCCCGTAAACGCAGGCTGAACAAGAGGCGGCGTTGTTTTTCTCGGCCCCAAGTGACCTCATTCCCGGCACCCAGTCCAACAAACCCTCTCCACTCTCCACAACCAGCAACGTCTTCTTGTTCTGGTTCTGGACAAACAGCCGAACAGTCCAACACAACAGTGTGCAGAGTTGCTGACGGCCGCGCCTGTCAGCCTTTTTATGTCAATATTATTCTGAGCTGTCTGGGCTGAAACAAGGAATACAGTATGAGGGAGGGGCAGATATTATAATATTCGCCTCTCCTCTGTCAGCCCGACGTTATTCGAACGCTCTAATCCCCTCTATTTATTGTTTTGCGGCCTTTCCCGTGGGACAGTCTCTGGGTAGAACCCCTTCGGCCCTCGAGTCCCTGTTTCCACCTCATGTCCTCCGACATCAAAGCCTCGCACCGAGGGCGGGGTCCTCGCCCCGCGTTTTCCTGCGGTCGATGGAAGGTCCGAGGCGTGGTCCCGCGCCAGTTCGTCCTCCCCGCTGTGCTGAGGCAGGCACCTGTTCCCATGGGCACAGCAGAGGCCACTGGTTTGTTTCTGTGCTGGTTTGGGGGCCGCATGGATCCACGTGGTTCAATAGGGGAGCAAATTATTTCATGGCTGTTTAATGAATCGAGGTGACATAAAACCAAACAAACGACAAAACAAATATATTTTGACATTTTCTGGAATAAAATTGTACTGCACATGACATGGTGTAACTTCTGTTAGGCTAAAGGGTCTGTTTAATGTGTGTAATGTGCAAAGGAACGTTCTTCTGGTGCACATTAGTTCACATTTGAATTAAAGCGCCTGATAACCTGCGTGATGGTGGTGGGCGTGGTCACGTTTGTGTACAAGTGGTACGAGTGTAGAGAACGGAGGGAAACGGAGGAGAACGGGAGGCGTGTCACGTATTGACAGGATAAATTATCCAGAATGAGGAAGCAGGGGGTGTCAGAGCTGTCAGTCATGCCAACAGGCTCCGCCCCCATTTAAACCCATAAGTAAAGTGACGTTGGCAAACACATCTCACATGCTGGAGGGTTTGGAGGTACAATTCACGCAGACCAGCATCTGCCCTGTCTTCCCTCTCGGAAAAAAAAATCCCAGCAAAGATGAATTAGAAAAAGAACATTCCAGAAAAAAAAAAAAAAAAACGCTCCCACTAAAGAACTCGGAACGTTTCTTTTGCCAGCGTGTCGTCCACGTGTGCCATGTTGTTGTGCTGGGAAGAGGCCGGCATGACCTCTCACCCACCGGCGTTTTCTAATGAGCTGAGGTGGGCCGGCTAAAAATATCCCCGGCTCCTGGACGGGAGCTGCGCCCCGACTCCGCTGCCTCAGGATGTTGTCGAAGTCTCCGGCACATTCCCCGCACGCTTGGCCACTCTTCGCCTTCGCCAGCCGCCCCCTCCTTTGCCGGCCTTTCGGCAGGATTTTCGAGTGGGACTCTTTGTCCCATAGTTGTGGTCTGGTGGTGTTCTGGTGCCGCAGAACACCGTCGTTAAACTCCTACCGTTAACCTCAGCTCATGAGCCTCTGAGACGGAATCATTAAGACACCGTCTCGATAAATTACAGCAATTCTGCGGCAATTATGCCAATTACTTTTTACATCATCCTTTACTTTTATGCATGTGCTGAGGCAAGCTGCCATTAAAATATAATGGAAGGACCATAAAAGCAGCAGTTCTCCAGCCCTTCTGCAGGTCTTGGACCGGGATTTGTTTGGTGCATGCGGCGCTTCTCCACGAGGGGAAATAGAAAGCTGGAGTGTTCTCTGTCCAGTTCAAAACATCTGCCTGTCCTCCTGCTCACCCTGTCACGGGAAGTGCCAGTGACAGTCAGGCACGGCGGTCTGCAGCACAGATGTTCCTTCCATACCCCGTTTTGGAGAACCGGCTCTTCACGTTGCAGCCCTCGCAGGCCCGGCTCTGGGCCAGAACAACATGGCTTTTATCTTCTGGAACAAACAGCAGTCATGAGCGTCGGGACGGACCAAGCGCAGCAGATACTTCACGTTGGAAGGGTGAGGGTAGGGTGACCAAACTGCTCCTCGAGCGCCTGTCCTGGCTGCCCACTGCTCACTCAGGGTGATGGTTAAAAGCAGAGGACACATTTCGTATCACACTGACAATCACGTTCACTTCATCTATCTGTCTATCTTTGTTAGGCTACCAAAGGAAAAAAAAAAACATTGGGGCAGTGGCCCCGAAATCAGAAGGTTGCCGGTTCGAATCCCGACCTGCCAAGGTGCCACTGAGGTGCCACTGACCAAAGCGCCGTCCCCACACACTGCTCCCCGGGCGCCTGCTCACTGCTCACCAAGGGTCATGGGTTAAATGCAGAGGACAAATTTCACCGTGTGCACCGTGTGCTGTGCTGCTGTGTAGGGTGACAATCACTTCACTTTGAAACTGTGGACCTTCTCAAATGCACACCTGTCCATCATGCTGTCCAGAAGGAAGTAAACCACGTCCACCCCTGGGGCCGTTTCTATAAATACCCCAACACCCTGTCCCACGTAGTGGAATGAGCAAAATGCGTGGAGGCTCACGCTTTCTACCACACGTGGGACATTTACAGCAAACACAATCCCTGGCTGTCAAGCGGCTCGAGCGTCCTCTTCAACAGGAACGTGGATTAGAAACGCTAAATCAAACGGCACCGTTTTTATAGGTGCATTGCTGCGCACTAAGCACCGCCTCTCTTGATTCATCCGACATTTAGAGCCCCGCACTTCTCGCCGTTCTTGGCACGTGTTTCCGTTCCGGAATGGACTTTTGCACGAGTGGGGAGATTTGATGAAAACACAAGTTGAAATGCATGAAGCAGTGAGGAAAATGTTGGAGCGGCGTGACCCCCGTCTGTCTCGGGGATAACCGTAGGAGGCGGAGGGCAGGTCTGCAGCGCTGCCACCTCGCACGACGCCCCAGTGAATTACGGCACTGAGATTCGCGCTCAGGACTCCCCCACCAAGTCTCCGGGGTGGTCTGTTTCCACACTCCAACATCCATGGAGACGGAGCAACGTGGGAGCAAGTTGTAACGCAGGAAGGCGTGCCCACCAACTTTCGAACCCCTTTCGAACTGTCCGGCATGAAGAAAGCGATAAGTGGCCATTTTCAGGGGGGCGCGGCCCGAAGGGCCATAACTCACCAGCCGCCATCCCACGACTGCAGCTCCAGGCGAGGGGTTAAAAAGCCCGCTCCTGAGGGGTTATTACGGCCTGGAATGGCTGCCTGATCCAGGCTCTGATTGTCGCTCTTTGATCCCTGTTGGCTATGGAGGGTATTTCAGACGTCTGTTATCATCTTATTATTTAACGGGGACATTACGGCTCGATCTTCACGTTTGAGAGCTGTAGTTCTGAAAGCTCTTCCATCGCATCTCTCTTAAAGAGACTCATGGTTCTCCGTAATTTGATGTAAAAACATTTTTTAAGAGCCTTTTTTTTTCATACTTTGAAGATGGACTGTGGCGGTAGCAGACAGCAGTGCATTGTGGGAAGTGCTTTGAGTCTCAGTTTTTAACCGAGAGAGACAGGATGTCATTTCCTTTGTCTCCTGCCGCTGGAAGGTTATTATCTCCGACTTGCATGACGTGATGGACGGTACATGCAGACGGCGGACTGGTGTGAAGTGCGACTGCAGACATCTGCCGAGGAGGAGGAGGAGGAGGAGGAAAGCCCAAACATCTCACCGTGAAAGCAGGTTATGTAACACGGCAAGCAGGCGTGAAGACAGAGACGGGGCTGAACAAACAGCCTCGCTGCTGATAAGAACCCATCGTCTTTAGAACCTCTGTAGCATAGAGAAGGCTCCACTGCAGATACACTTCATATCAAAGGCATTGTAGAAAACGACGGCAATATTTTGTCCAATAGACAAATGCCGGTCACCTTGACCTGTAAAACTGAATGAAGTTCCAGATTCTACTCAGACTAGTAGAATCAGACTAGTCATGTCAGACTAGTCTGTGCATTTCCTGCATTTGTACAAAGTCATGGTCATCGTTGAAAATTAGCAGCCTAATTACCGTGATTATCCTGAGATTTACGCCAAGTGACCGGCTTTCCAGCCGCCCCTGCTGAGATACAGGACACAGGACACAGGATGGACACAGCAGATCCGTGGCCCGCTGACCTCCTCCTGAGGCTAAAATAACAGCAGGTGTTGGTGGAAATAAGCTCTTTTTTCCCCCCATCCGGTTCCTTCTCCGGTTGGTATTTTTCTTTCCTCTGACCAACTTGCATCGTTCAGTTTCAGGGCGAATGGGAAAAGAAGCAGAGCTGTGTGTGTTGGTTTTAAAGGCGCAGCCCAGTTAACAGCCCATCAACAGCAGATGTCTGCAGGGGATGATGGGAAGCGCATGGGGTGTAATGTTGTCGCTGGTTTGCCGTTTGCCGTGTGGAAGTTTTTCCTTCCGGTTTAGCCGGCTTGCATCCGGCTGCAACACAGCTGGAAGTCTGGAAGATGGAAAAACATGGATGGATGAACAAAAGGATTAAAAGAGGGCAGGTTGGGGGCACACGATGCCAGACACGTGCGATGACCAGTGGTGAGCGCTGTGGGTTACTGGTCATCTGGCCAATTATTCCAGTTGCTAACTTTGCAAAACTGGGTTTAATGGTTTAGAAAGTTTTTTGGGTTTTTTTGCACATTCATACATAATATTATAAGGACGCGCTTGCATGATTAAACCATTGGAAAATAACTGTCTATTTGTTGATATGTCGCTCTGGATAAGGGCGTCTGATAAATGCTGTAAATGTAATGCATTCGTTTTTAATATTACATTCACACACATCTCAAACACATGCAAAAGCCATTTGTTTTGGGGATTTTTTTTTTTTTTATTGGAAATCGCGAAATATTTCAGCATTACTTAAGATCGGTCAAGAAAGGACTTGCAATGAAGAAATGTATTTAAATTCCCGAAATATATGTTCCTTAAAACCAGTGGTTCCCAAAGTAGGGAAATGAATGCATGTACACAGATATATGAAATATATGAAAAGTGTGAACAATAAGAATTTTTACTTTTTTGCTTGAAAGACATTTTTTTTCCTTTTATTTAAAATATATTACAGTGTCCATAGTCTGGACTCAAGAGATCTGTGGTTGGAGTAATGATCTTTTTCCACCATTAACATTTCCGTTAGAAGGTGCACACAGATGCACGTGACCACAAGGCTCTGGATTAGTGTTTTGCACAATGAATGCCAACCCAATGAGGGTCAATTTAAATCTAAAGTAGCCTTCATGTTGTAACCCAGTGGTGCAGTGGTGGCCTAGCGGTTAAGGAAGCGGCCCCGTAATCAGAAGGTTGCCGGTTCGAATCCCGATCCGCCAAGGTGCCACTGAGGTGCCACTGAGCAAAGCACCGTCCCCCCACACTGCTCCTGTGCCTGTCATTGCTGCCCACTGCTCACTCAGGGTGATGGGTTAAATGCAGAGGACAAATTTCACTGTGTGCACCGTGTGCTGTGCTGCTGTGTATCACATGTGACAATCACTTCACTTTATTTTATTTATTTATTTAACCCAGCTGTTTCCAGCAGTCCCGTTTTAACGCCGGTCTGGCGCGCCATGAGAAAAGTCGACAGGAACAGGTGTGTGATGCGCTGTGGGCGTGTCTCGTATATAAACTGCAACTGAAGGTGGAGGTCTGGTCTTTATATAGCATTACATAACCAAACCGACGGGGAGCCCTATGGTGCAGCCCTATGAACACACAGATCCAAAACATCCCCCATAAAGTGCACAGGAGACGCCTCGGGGCTCGCTAGCCCCCGTTTTTATCTCACGAGGACAAACTGAACTAATAAAAAAAAAGAAGAGAAAGAGAGAGAGAGAGAAGGGGGCGGGGGGGTCTATGAGTGGAATGTTCTCCACCGCCGCACTTCTCGTTCACGGCAGGAAGTGCCAATCAAACCACAGGAATGCAAAAACGCTACAGCAGACATGGTTTTCCACATGAGCTCGATTAGTGTGTGTGTGTGTGTGTGTGTGTGTGTGTGTGAAAGGTATGCGCTCGCAGAGAGGCTGCCGCGCTATAATGAATAAAACTACTGTACGGACCGTCTGCAGTCCTGTGCTTGGACCAGAACAGCGCCGAGCGTGAGGATGGCACCGGGGGCGGCGGGTATAAATAGCAGCTGAGGTGAGAACACAATGTGCTAAATGGCATCTTTTCGCCGCCATTCCCGGCCGTGGAGGGTAATTGCACATCACCACGTCCTCCCGGCCTGTCATCAGATCTCCACAAGTGTACATTCCCATGTGCAAACGGTCTAGAGAGCAGCATGCGCGTCCCCGGGGCCGTTTCTCAGGTGGTCAAATATGCATGCCATGCATATCGAGCGGATAAATGATGTAATAATTTGATTGGCTGGACACAGGATTTCGGGTTAAAGCTGTTTAACGGTATTTCATGGTTTGGAGGGGGTTTGTCATCTGCCGTTCGGGAACAAGCGTTTTATCTGTCGCGATGGCGGGTCATGGAGCTGGCGCGCCTGCAAAATGCAAGAGACTGGCGCATTCCAAGCTGTCTCGGACACGACGGACGGGTCTCGTTCCAGCGGCGCAGGACTTAATCATCGCTGATGGCGGGAACAGGGGCCTGTTTTGACTGCTTAGCACTGGCAGCAGTGGCCCTGTCTCTTTGTGGAAATACCGCCGGCACCAGCCAGGGTAGGACGCTGGGCGGGGCCTCCACTGAGCGGACTCCGCAAAAGAGGGAGAGAGACCAGGACAAAAAGGAGGACAACAAGGAAGGCGTCTGGGAAGCTGATGTCACTCAGATGTGAAGTTTAGCAAGTTTTGACATTTTCCGGCCTAGTTTGAGTGCCACGTGTTCCTCCTCCCAGAGACGAGAAGATCAGATCAAGGCTGGTGTCAAACTAGTAGGGCCGCAACCTTCCCGGACAAATGACAAAGCTGTCATGGGAACCATCCCGAAATCTGGAATGACTTTGTTAAACGAGAGATCCTGGTCCTGAAGCCCGTCGGGATCAAAATGGCGTAATTAGCGAACATAAATCGCCGCAAGGAAATGAAGAAATGAGGGGGGGGGGGGGGGGGGGGGGGGGGGGGCGGTTCTCATGGCTGTGACCAAGTGTACTTTTTCCCACCATAATTTCACAGGTGCTGTGTGGAGGACGGGGTGGCCTGTCGCGCTGCCCCGTCCTGCTCTTTCATCCGAGCGCATTCACACCTCCCAGGAGACAGGCGAGGCCCTTGAAGGCCTTCCAGCCTCAACATTCAGCCCGTCTGGAAGGAATTAAGCATGGGGGAGAAAAGGTGGATGAGGCAGTCGAGCCAATTTCCCATAGTCGGCCAGACACACCCAAAATTCCGAAGTCCACACCACCCTGGTTTTCGCTCTGTCCCCACGATTCTTGAGTGACACCTTCTCACCCCATTGTCTGTACCACACCTAACTCGAAACCCACTTCTGCTCCATTTCAGAACCATGGAATACCAACCAGGGCCTTCCCTGCACCCTGTCACTAGCCCCGGGGTCCACGACATTCCGATTCAGTCTGGCATGGAAAGCCGCCTCTCCATTACCGTAGGGTCCAGGATGCCTGGCAGGAGAGGACTATCGGAGCGCCGAGCCAACTGGCCCACAATCAGTCCCACCTACTGGCAGATAAGATCGAGAACATTTTCGGCATTTTCCCTTTTCCATGCCCGTCGCTACGGAAGATTAACAGCCTCCTTTTCCCGCTTGTCAGTCTTGCGATTTCTGAAGCTGAAGGTTTATTTACCCGAAGTGACCGCAGCCGTTCGAAAAAAAGGCAGCAGGAAATGAGTCTGGGAAGAAGCAGTCAGCCCCTGATGGGAGCTCGGCGCACGCGGCCCTGTTTACATCAGCTGGGGCAGAGCAGGTCGTCTCCAGGGTTACGGTCGAGGAAGAGTCGCGCCCAGTCTGTGCCGTCCAGCGTGATGTTCTGTAACACTTCTAGGAAGAAGGCCCGGTGCAGCTAGTGATGAAACAAATCCGCCCACTTTCGCTTCAGGCTTGCGCCACGGTGACCGTGACAACGACTGGGACGACACGAACCCGGGGCCGTCTCCGCCCGACGAGCATGTGCGGCGTCCGGTGCGTCCGGGTTCTCTTGAACAAAACGCCTTTCGGAGTTTTCAGCTATTTTTAGCAACACTCCTGGCAAGACGGTGCAGGAAAACTGATCTCCTCGAACTTCGACTGGTGTAGGAGTGCTAGATTTAACGTTCTTAAATGTTCTTCCCTGCCCCTTTTTATCAGTGGATCGTTCATGAACGTTCGTTCGTCTGCGTTTTTAGAAATAAATAAATAAATAAATAGACCTAATCGCCACCGCATCCTTTTTTTAGGTGCCGTTTTAAGCCATTTTTCTCTCTCTTTCATTCTCGGCCTGACATCTCTCCCCCCTGCGTGAGCAGCATGATGGATGGATGGTGGCTCTCCAGCAGGGAATCTGTATCCCAGAGTCCTTGCTCTCTGCCTCATCTCCCGTCCATCTCAGATAAACTCCAGCATTCCTCTCCGCAGAGTTGGCTTCAGGCCTGGCCTGGTCTTCCCGCTCTCGGCTCCGACCCGGGAGAGCACGATGATATAGTGGATGGTGGCTGGGGAGTCATCCGTCTGCCGTGCGGAACGTGCAAGCAAAGTCCACCAGAGAGAAGGTGAATGTCAAAAATCCGTCGACTTTCGGGACGTTCCATGGAAAATGATTTAGCAGGTTGGGAAAACAGGCTCACGTTACCCCATCCCTCAGCATGCGCTGTGTTTTCACAGCAAACGAGCACAGTGTGCTGGAAGAAGCCGCATTAATGAGCGACTCGGCTGCAAGGCACTGTGGGATGTGGAATAGGTAAGGGTTAGACAAAGGTTGAAGGTCACCTGGGGGTTGATATCGTAACCTTTTTCAGCTCACTTACTCAACCAGGTGAAAAACGAGAGAAAAGAGAGAGACGTGAGACACGGTAGTGTTCCCATGAGTCCCTTCAGAGAGAGCGACAGAAAGATCCGCTTCCTCTTGGGGGAATCCTGGCATCTGGATCGCGTTACGTGGAACCTACACTGATCCGGCATGGAGAACACAGCGGAAAAGAGACCCAAGCGAGGCGGCGCGTTTCCAGGGGAGAGACGAGGGCGTATTCTCCCCTGCAACCAGTCTGCCTGCCAAATATTATTACAAAAGCCCCAGATTTTTTCCAGCCCAAGTTGGAGAACAGGAGGGAACGCGGGTTTGTTGCCAGGCGTGCGTTGCAGGAGAGGTGGAAGTGACCCGGGGAGGATTGCTTTAAGCCGGGTACAGTTGATCTCCCATCACTGACGCCGGAAAATGTGACGGAAACGTCGAGGCCCATCGGCTCCCCAGTGGGCAAGACCCCACCGGCCCGCAATTCCATTTAGTCAAGGGTTGCAACCAATATGGCATGTTAATCCATGGTGGGAATTCTTCTCAGGTCCATAAATAAAAATCGCAGTTATTTAGGAGCAGTACATCAACGTGACGCTCCGGCTGGTTCCGTCATGCATTATACTGTCACCAGCTGTGCTGGGAGGGGTGACCCATAAACGGATGATTAAGGACACATTTCATGCGCGGCATAATGTCACGTTAGTCAGCGGCATGGTTGGATACAAGCGCGTATCTGCTCCCATTTTTAACACCAGTTATAAATCAGAGGAAGTCCTGGCAACACACCCTGTGCAGAGGGAGCAAGAGAAAGGGCTGCGGGGGGGGCGTGGCCAGGGAGCGGCCGATATTTCCGCAACTCCCAGAACCCCTCCAGGGACGCTGGGCGGGAACCGATGACAGGTTTGACACAGAGCGGACCCTATGATGGTGCCACCTCAGGTCATTTGACCAATGTGGTCACCACATGTTCGGAAGATAATGGTGAATGTACGGCCTGCCCTAGTTCTATGGATAAGGGCATCTGATGAAATGCCATAAATGTGCATGGGTTAAAACATGACATGCCAGGTGTAACGTTCCACACACAATCCACTTCTGAAAATAAAGCAAAACCTGCCTTGAAAAGAACAATATCCTTATTTTCTGAAACCATGGACAGTAAAAAGGAACTCCAGAAGATGGAGAGTGGAAAAGTGAAGTGATTGTCACATGTGATACACAGCAGCACAGCACACGATGCACACAGTGAAATGTGCCCTCTGCTTTTAACCATCACCCTTGGTGAGCAGTGGGCAGCCATGACAGTTGATCGGGGAGCAGTGTGTGGGGACGGTGCTTTGCTCAGTGGCACCTCAGTGGCACCTTGGCGATTCGGGATTCGAACCGGCAACCTTCTGATTACGGGGCCGCTTCCTTAACCGTTAGGCCACCACTGCCCCACTAGTAAGGTCTTCTTCTGGCCTGATCTCGCAACGCGTATTCTGCTTGGATAGGCGCGCCCGATAACCTCGCGGGTCTAGACCCGGCCTTGTGGTGCTCAGGCAGTTAGAATAAAGTGGGCACGTACAGGTCAGCCACGCACCAACTGTGACCGACATCTGCAATCCATTGCGTCCCCCAATTATCCTTGGGTGAACCTCGTGGAAAATACAACACAAGCGGTAGGAATGTAAACACAATCCTGATGGGAAATCCCATTATTTTTGCTCTTTCATGAGCGGCAAACGTTTGTTCTCCCCTCTGTGCCCCACCCCGTTTACATTTTTTCTTCATTATTTTGGAAGCGTGGAAGAGGACCCATCAATTACTCCAGCGCTTGGAGTAAAGAGGCCGTGCTGGCGTAATAAATTTGGCGGGGGCGTGAGAGGGTCATGGTACGCCGGCTGCAAAAGAACAGGCCCGAACCCCACAAAACGCAACATGCGCCGGCGCACGTGTGGGGTAGAACCTCGGAACGGCACGCGTCGGCGGGACAGCTGGCCCGGTGTCTCTCGAAGCGCTACCGGCTTTCAAAAACGCCGCCGGCCTCTCCGCGCCATCAAAAGCGGGCCGGCTGGAATGCGCGCGGCGCAACATTCTCAAGCGCTGAAGCAATTACGGATCGAGACGGCCATCAAGCCCATCAAGCCGCCGATGGGATCTCTCCCTTTCCCACGCCACGGAATCGTAAATCAGGCGGGATCGTTTGAGGAGGAAGTTGATCCGCCGGGAGGGCAGTCTCGATCGCAAACGCACTAAAGAAACGGCGGCCATTGTTGTTTTAGGCCAGTTGCGTACGTCGTCCAAACAAGTCTAATAAATAATAAAATAAATAAAATAAATAAAGTGTAGTGATTGTCACATGTGATACACAGCAGCACAGCCCACGGTGCACACAGTGAAGTTTGTCCTCTGCATTTAACCCATCACCCTGAGTGAGCAGTGGGCAGCCATGACAGGCGCCCGGGGAGCAGTGTGTGGGGACGGTGCTTTGCTCAGTGGCACCTTGGCGGATCGGGAATCGAACCAGCAACCTTCTGATTACAGGGCCGCTTCCTTAACCGCTAGGCCACCACTGCCCCTAGTCTACATTCGGCTCCTTTTACACGACCTCAAGGGGAGCACGTGGGGACAGAAAGGGCGCAATAATCTTTAATCGCGCTTCGGTAAACTTAAATTTAGCCATGCATTCACAGTGCGGAGGTTTCACAAGAGAACCTGAGGGGTCGGCTGCGCCCAGCGGGCGCCCAGCAGGCCAATCGAAACCTTATCCCCCGTTTCAAAAGAAAAGTAAAAAGAGACTCGCGAGCTTTACATTTACGCCCATGTAACGTTTTACTCTCGGATTTTTCACTGGAGACGTGGGACCGGCTCTGCAGCTGGACCTAATTCCCGCCCAGGCCTCATTTTTCACCGCTCCGCCCATGTCCCGCACCTTCTGGGAGAGCCGGGTCTGGCCAGCGTTCCATTCTGATGTCTGTGGAGGAAATGGACGAATCGATAAATCGAGCAAAAGATGAGCGGCTGAAGTGGACCTGGTCACAGCCGCGATGCGTGAGCTCCTCCAAAATAGCAACGGGGCTGGAGGTTCCTTTACTCCTCGCTCAGCCTTGGTGCACCCAGATGTGGCACGGAAGGATCCGAGTGCCAGGAGTGAATATGTGGCACGGGTCCAAGCAAGCGGGGAGCCGGGGTTTAATAACTGGTCCCCACAGTCCTGACGCTTCGTTACGTAACCGGCAGCAGGAGACATGTGATGGACAAGGTGCATCCTGGGAAAACCGGCTGCGGCCGAGTGCTGATCGGCCAGAACGTGTGAGGTCTGGACGTTAGATGTAGACACAAGGGACACTTGAGTTGGCAACAACCAATGTAATGGAGGCAGCTTCCCGACCGTTTCTTTTTCAACTATTATCGCTTCGATCGGACACGAAAGGAGCACGGCGAAGAGAAAAAAAGGAGGCCCAGGACCTAAATGGGTACCAGATCAGGATGTGACATCATGCTGGACTCCAGGGCGACGCCCCGGGTGTTTCCCCTGCCTGCATCGTCCACACGAGAGTCAAGTAACGTGATATCCAGCCTAATTAGGCACGCCTCAACACCATTTCTACAGAGTTCAGTGGGCCTCGTATTCGTCAAAGTTCCACACACAGGGTCACCGGGATTGGTCAATTGTAATGAACCCACCAGCCATTTTTCAAGACATTTATTCAGTTTCTCTCTCCTCCAAGCCTAGTGGGTAACACGCCTATGATCCAGAAGACCCAGGTTCAATCCCCACATTGTGTCCCTGAGCAAGACACTTAACCTCGAGTGTCTTTCCATCGTTTATTGGCAGTAGATCATTGGCAACAAGCCTCTTTGACCACATTCACATATTTATCGGCAATATCTGCTCAACATCCAATCAGCGAATGGCAGCAGCCGCTAAATTAGACAGAACAAGGTGTAAGCAAGGAGATGAGCTCCAGCAAGATATAATGCACGCACACAAAACACGATTGTTTCCAGGAGAGGCTTCATTTTCACTCCAACGTCTGGCCCCATCACACCACACTGGGCTGAAAAAGTCCAACAGAACTTACTGTTCTCCAGTCACAGCAGCCATCCAAGACGTTGCTCAGATGACATTCATTAGATGATGAGGGATGATACAGCACCAAACCGCAACCACAGTATCAAGCCCAGTTGGACGTCTGAAGATCTTCAAAGCATACAGCTGTGATGAGAAGATCCTCAAACGATTGGACTCCATCCATGCAACTGGGAGAAGAGTCATAATGTTGCTCACTGACGGGAGCACTTATCTGGATTTAGTATGAAAGGACGCTCATGTCCCAGTTGTCCATTCTCTGGGACATATTTTCCTCTGCACATTTTTGTACACATAAAGCACAAATGAAACATCAGGACATTCATATTCAGACATTCCGCACCTGCGCTGAGACTGCAAGGCAAAGTGACCTCGGCTACCAAGCTCCTACAAACCCGTGCTACACTGACATCTACTGGACAAGCAGAACTGATGGCCAGGGGAACTCAAGATGACAAACAAGTTGAGTCGCCTGGGGACGTTTTTTTTATTTTTTTTTATTTGACATGATGTTGGAAAGTACCCGCAAATTCTAGCAAATACACGGCCATCAGTTTGAATGAGGGGAAAATAAAGAGAATGAGAGCATTTTCATTTTGACTGATGTATTATAATAGAAGTAATACAAATCAATAAAAATAATAAGTAGACAATCACTTTGTGTTCTGTGAGGGTGCTTTTTTTTTTTTACATGTTGTCACCTGCCGCAATTTGGCAACTACGCTAATCTAGATAGAAATATGTACACATACTCACTTATGCCATTCATGGACAATAATGAATTTCTGCTTTACAACACATTTACAGCTGTTATTACCTTATATGAAAAAGGCTTAAATGTACAACCAAAAGAAAATATATTAAGTGTTAAATACGCATTCAGTGTTGTCTCTGTATGTTGTCTCAGGTATGTCTCTGCGTTGTTTTATTACACAGCGCCCTTCATACGGCGTGTACTGACTGGTTAGGCAGAGTGTGACTGAAAGAATCCAAAGGGGGGGGAGAAAAAAAAAATTGAATTTACATTTTCATTGTGATTACATTTGCATATGAAAACCTGTTGTACACATCAACATCAGCATTAAAATTTAAATCAAATTCTTTCCATAAAGACAGTAATGTTAGTGTTAGTGCAGTAAATACATCAAGAATGAGGGTTATAATGAACCTGCTCATCTCAGCACATTCCCCAACATGCTGCATGTTCCTTCATTTCATCACAGTCCCTCGGATAAGACGTCCAGGGGATGAGAATAAATTAAACAGGAGAGGAAGACAGACGACGGGGGAAAAAAGACAAGAGACTGAAACGAATGGCCTGCAGGACGCTCTCATTGGGAGACTCGCCAGATAATGATCGCCAGGATGGAGACGACTACAGACAGGCCCAGCGCCAGGATGCACATCTTCTTCCGCGACTTTTGCTGAGGGCAGGACAAACAAATCGATTAAAAGCCTGAGCGGCGAAGCCGATAACGCGTGGAGCTTCTCCAGACAGCTTACCTGGTAGTAGGCGGCCCTCTGGAGCTGCTCCGCTCCTCGTTCCACGTGGACCTCCGCGCTCTCCACATTCGCCTCTATACTGTCTGTTTACACAAGGGACATCGCCAGAGACCGTTAAAGCTCAGAGTATCGATTTTTTAAAAGAAAAAGAGTAGCACTTACCGATCATTTCTCCCTGGTCGTGAATCATTACAGCGAGGTCTTTAAAGATCTGGTTCACGTCCATGATGTCCGACTGAAAACCAGACAGAGTGAAGAGTAATGTGATTCATTAAAGTTTCCATGACATGAAAATGTCATTTCATGTGATTTAACATTAATATGAATTCCCCTAGCCTCTCAGGTTCTGCAGTGGCTAGAAGTGGTGATATGTATAAAGAGTGCTTTGGTCGTTCTGCTTCGTCGTTGAGAGAGTAGCAGCTCAGACGGTCAAGATCTGGAATTTCTCCCCTTATGACGTCATAAGGGGAAAGGTTACCTCCCGTTTCTCACCCCTCCCATAAAAAAGGATTTCCTACCCCTCCCATAAAAAAGTACGAAGCATTCTAATTACTCTGTAAATTAGAACTCTGTTACTCTGGACGTACAAATGAGCACAAATGTGTGTTTTTAAATTCCATCATGTGAGGCTCTGAAGAACTAATGGGTTTGTTTTATTTATACCAATACGACTTCCTGTCTGTGCCAAACATTATGCAATTCACAAACCACACACATAAACAGTAGATGTCACATTCAGCCTCTCAGTATATATCAATACCGCCGCCATATTTAGACGGGGTTCCAAGCTCATTCAACCACGCTTCTCTATTGGTAAAAAATGTACACGTCAGGGGACCTTTAATAAACTCTTGATTTCAGGTTTCACAGATGTGTGTGTTAGAGACCCACCTCCAGCTGCCGGATGTTGGTCTCTCTCTCCTTGATCAGCTCCAGATCCTCCTCAGTTATGGCAGCCTCCTCAGCTTGTGTGGTTGTCTGGCCCCAGTCATCGCTGCAGGTACAAGAACTGCAATTTTACTGGCTGTTCTCCCACAAAAGACTGGAACAGTGAAATTTGAGGCAGATAAATAAGTGGCAGAAAGCTCACGTACTTGAAGGAAACAAGCTGTTCGTCACGAGTGCCGTCCTCAGCCTGTAAAATACACGACAGAAACACACTGCTATTTCCCACAATGCCTCTGGGTAAACACCTGCACGATGAACAGTCCAAATCAGGCTCACCGAGAGGCGAGATCCAGCTCTCGCCCGGGCCACAGACTCCTTCTCCTTCTCGGCCGCACGCCTCTGTACCACCTGGAAGTTGTTGAGCGCGGCGGAGAAGTCGTTCATCAGTCGCTCCTTTTGGATCTTCTGCTGTCTCTGCATGGACACGGAAACAAACGAGGAAAAAAAAAATCAACACGTGGGGAGACCAGCAAAGAGACAAAAGTCATTCTAGCATCCAGCACCCACCTGCTCAGAGGGTGACATGGGTAAAGGAAGGGAGCCCAGGTCCTTCAGGTGCTTGTTGGTCTCTTTCGCAAGCTGGTTGGTATAGTGCTGAATCTGCTGACTAGAGAAAGACATACAACCGGAGGCATGAAAGGGAATGCATGTTTGGGAATTTCATGTTATCCTTCATTCCATCCATTTAAGCAGTTATTCATTTACTGTTGTACTTTACTCCTTTTATTCGAATATATCCATCTATATTTCTTTAACCAGCATATATCCAGCTATTTAATTAATTTCCATATATAATGGTCACATTAATCATATCTGTTTCTGGTGGAACTTAGGAAGATTCCCTTGCAGACATGTGACACTGAAGCATGTTTAAGGAAGCAAAATATAAGACTTTTAAAGACCTTTTTAAGGCCATTTTTATGTAATTTAGGAGTCATCGGGGTCATCAGCTTTTTTTGGCAAACATTGTGAGAGCCATATGCACTTCTATGCATCAATGAAATGATCTCAGTAGGTCGCTTTGTGACAGGGCTGAAATGCAGTGAAGAAAAATAAATGTTTTTTGGGGGATTGAGTTCAGTTTCATGGCAAAGACGCAATTTATCTGATAACTCTGGAGTATATGCAAATTGCCATAAAAAAACGGAAGCAGCAAAATTTGTGAAAAAAATGCGTGTGTGTCATTCTCAAAACTTTTGGCCACGACTGTATGCGGCGATGGTTGACAACTAGTCAAAATAACATTTCACCTAAATACATTAAATGCATTTATTTACAACATGCAAAAAACTTTTACCAATCACCGAAAAAAAAAAGTACAAGCAGCGAATCATACGGAAAGGACAGACTGGAAATTTGTGTTTGCAAACCAATCATTTACCACACAGGCTCGACCCGACTGCAACGATGGAAATGAATTTCCTGCTCTGCCCTGCGTTCCCTGACTCCAGTCCAGAGCACGGCGGGAACAGCTAACAGCCTGAGACGAGACTGAGCGGCCGGCCTCAGTTTAGTCAGTTGGTAAACTTCGAGATACTAATATACTGTATTGTCACTTCAGTACATGTTCTCATAATATAAATCGCATCATTTTTGTGTTCGTGTAAGCACACAATCTGACATTGTGATTGTGCGGCACTACGCTTTGTGTACCCGGAAGTGTGCAGCGCGCCGTGATCAGTGGATTACTGACAGATTGTCGGAACGTACTTTTCCCTCCTCGCTCCTGATTCGGTAATGTCAGAGAAACTTTTGATATAAAGAGAACTCCCACTCCTCTCAGAACACGTCCGCCTGCGAGTGCAGAACTTAACCGTCTAGCTCCATGGGCGGTTCCGCTAATCCTGATCTCATACACAAAAACACAAAAAATATGCTAGAAACTTGCCAAATTATTCAGAGGTTACCACTAAATAAATGTATGGGGTCTGCAGCATTTTTAAGACCTTTAACTCTGGATTTAATGACTACTAGTCATTTTTAATGATATTTAAAGGCCTTTACTTTTGGACAACCTGCTGAAGGGTCGCTCGTAAATGAAACCGAACTGGTTCACAACCAGTAAAACCTTGATAAAAAAAAATTCTCCGCTGTCTCTGTACTAATACTGCCTGTATAAAAGGAACAGGCCGCCTGGTCCTCTTCAGGCAACCCTGTACCGCCGTGCTGACTCGTCTCCTCGTACAAGAATAAACGCTCTCATCTTTGGTCCAACGAGTTGACTCGACATTTCCTGTTAAGGAGAAGGATGCAGTGTGGCGGTGGGGGACAACTTACAGCTTTCCCTCCAGCTCGCTGCTGTCTTGCCTTGTGCCCAGCTGGTTCACCATGCTTTTGATCTGGGCGGCTGAGACAAGAACACACAGGACATGGCGCGCGCGTTACGGAATTTGCGTAAGATGAGTAGAAAAAGACAGTTCTAATGGGGTCGGGGTGACATTTGAATTCTGTCTCTCACTGTTCTGTGTGATCTTCTGGATGTTGGCGCTGCATGTCTGGATGAGGGAGTTGAAGTCCCGCGGCGGCGTCTGTCCGTACGACATCTCTGCGAGTTTGTGCTTCGACCTTCAGCTAAATAAAAAAAATCAAGACGGGAGGAAGGGGAGCTGGAACAGGAAGAAGGCAGGGTCGTTAAACAACAAAAAAACCCATTAAAGACTACTTTTTAGAGATTCAGAAGGTCTTTCCAGCCAAATACACAACACACTCTAAACTGCAATATGTGTATATTTGCCCACTCTGTGTAAATGTAAAATCTACATACATGAATATAATGACATATTTTATTTTTACAACTCACATTTACAGTTTTATTTTTTCTATTATAGGACTATTTATTTTGCACATTGAACTGTTATATTACACAGTGGACATAGTGTCTATGCTATTGCCTTTGGCTGCTGTTGTATTGTCCACTTGTGGTACTAATAAAGGATCATCTCCTCTCAACTCTTTAACGTACTGCAGCCTTTCATTTTATTTTACTTCAGCTCGCAGGACGAGAATAAATGAATGTGTGTTCTAATATTCGTTTTTTGAGTGTCGAATTATATTATCGCGTCAGACAACGTGGTCCAGTCCCTACCGCCCTGCGACTCGGTTTCATTCGTTCTCTAACAGTTTTGAACGGGAAACCAGTTCAGAAATCGGATGTTCTGGTGGATCATTCTCCATCCTCATTTGCAACGACGAGGCCAATCCGGACATTTGGAGGCGCGGCTCTTCCTCGCCGACTTTTCTCCGGGGGATGGAGACCGCAGCCCGGCCTGTGGACGGGGCCGCAGGTCGGACCGTGCCCCACCCTGGGGTCGCCAGGAGCAGGAAACGCTCCCTTTACAGCCCGGACGGCAGACGGACTGTTGCCGAAACGCCAAAATGGCCGAGATAAGCGCGCCGACGCACGGACCCAGCGGCGCTCCTCGCAGCCCGGGCGGCGGGACGGCGCGGCGCGTTTCACCGGCGAAATAAACTGGCGGAGGACGCCGCGAGAACCGGACAGTGGCCGTTAGCCTGTAGCATCCACAACGCAGCGGAGGCGCTGGCCTAGCGTGGCCGGCGAACAGGGCCTCGCGGTGGGCTCAGGGCGAGTCGCGCATGCTACGATACGAGAAACGTGTTATTTAAAATAAATCATCACACAGCGGCCATTTTAATGCGCCCTTCCTCGGCGACAACTAGCATTCTTACTCGTATCCAGGCAGACCCGGGTCCAGCGCGATCGCCCTCGTCCGTCCGCGGCCCCACCCACCAACCCGCCGCGCTGCTGACGTCATCACGCACTCGCTCCGCTCTCGCCCAATCCGCGGGGCAGCGCGGTCAGGTTCTCGCGAGAGGACGTGGGAAACGCGTGGAACGCTTCGGCCCGTTGGAGTCGGGGTTTGATGGCGGACCCCCCCCATCACTCAGGCACCTTGTGACCATCACGCAGCGCCAGTCATGGGGCCGGGCTCGGTAAGCCTGGAGGGAATGTTGCGCTGATAGGAGAACATGAATGACCACACAAAACACGTGTACACCAAACACTGCAAGGGTGAAGTTTATGCAAAAGAAAATATCCATACATACGCTAACAAAAAGTAAGCGGTGCTTCCCCAAAACGCACCACAGTTATTAACATTCACAGTGAGAAGCCGTTCCCGTATTCCTCCTCGCTTGGAATCGGCTCCGGGAGGCTGCAGGAAACCGTGCAGGTCACCCCGTACCAGGACTCGGGGGGCTGCCAGTAGCAGTCGATAAGGGCATCATACAGCTCCTCGCTCTGGTCCATGAACTTCCTGTTGGCCTCGGTCACGTCCAGCTGAGGGTTGGGATCTGAACGATGGACGAAACGGAAGAACAACCAGTTGAACCCCATTTTAGGGAGCAATGAAATGTCCTAGTTAATTTCTGGGCCACAATACATTTACTGACCGATTTATATAAAAAAAAAAAAAAAAGTCACACTTCATTGATCCCAAAGGGAAATTTAGGATTTATGATATGTGATTAGTCACCCTTCACTTCATGGGAAGGTGACTCACCATCCAGACCGTCTTCTTCGACAATGACAGCACCGTCACCTTCCCCACAACTCTGGTAAAAACAGAAATAGAACGTTGATCCACCCCGCAACGCTGCAGAGTTAGCTGGCAGGTCGTCCTGTAGCGCGTGGAAGGATGTGCACCTGAGTCGGGGTGTTCTGAAGGTGGGTATACTGGCTGAAGCTCCAGTCAGGGTTCACGTAGGGGTAGTAGTTTGGGTACAGCTGGCTGTAGTGGGTCATTAAATACGGCGTGCCAGCCGGGTTCTCCTGCGAGGTTTTATTGTTCCTGCCAAACATCAAAAATGTATTTACCGTCACGGAGAGTAGACTAGAGCTTTATTGTCATTTCAACCATACGCATTAAGTGCACAATGAGACAAAACTGACAGCACTGGGGACAAAATCTGGACAAAACATCTAAATAAACATAAGTAAATCAGTATATCTATGCCTAGTTGGAGTGACAAGAAATAAATATGTACACACAGCCTATAGACTGCAAGTTAAAGTTGCTTTGCTTTTATATCGTTGTGGTGCAGAATTACAGCAATTTTGAGCCAGAACCACAATGAGAGTTCCCCAGGACACGCCGTTTCGGTGTCTGCTGCTTTAAATGCTAATGAGGACAAGAGGCAGGACAAGGAGGAGAGCGGCCTATAGAAGTGAGGGGGCATTCACAGAAATGACATCAACACCATTCACCAACCACAATCTTTGGTGCAAACAGGAAGTCGGGTCGGCGTTTTATAGTTAACCCACTGGTTCTTCAGAGTCTCAAGCAACTGCAATTCTTCACACGTATGTAAGCCAGAAATCGGTTCAGGATTCGGCAGCTCAGATGGTCTGATCTGGAATGTGTCCCCTTATGACATCATTTTCCACCCTTCCCCTAAAACATTATCTCAAAACATTATCTAAAACAAAATTCGGTGGAGATAATGTTTTATGGGAAGCGTGGAAAATTCTCTGGGTAGAAAAAGCATGAGAGATGGTAGGTAACCTTTCCCCTTATGATGTCATAAGGGGACAAATTCCAGACCCGACCGTCTGAGCTGCTGATTTCTGAACAGTGAAGCAGAATGACTAAAACACTCTTTACACCTACCGGCATTTCTAGCCACTGCAAGACAGGCCGGGGAACTCGTATTAATGTTAAATAATCTCACAAAGTGACATTTTCATGTAAGGGGACGTTTATCTATAGTAGGCAGAGGTTTATGTCAACATGTATTGTGCAAATTCACTGTGCAAGTACCCTTTTGGTTAAGATGAGATATGAATATAAAGAGTTTGTGTCCGTGTGGCATATTCACCGTGTATTGTGGGTAGTGCTGAGTGGAGAAGACAAGGTGACGGGGGCGAGGTGAATTGCTAATAGTCTTTGGGGACAAACATACGTGTAGTTAAGAGCCGTGCTCAGCCTCAGCGCCTTCGTCCCCAGGCCAACAATGCCCTGGCACTCCGACAGCGCCCTCTTCTGCTCCCTTTGACTCAGGAACTGAACAAAGCCGCAACCCCTGAGAACAGACAAGGGCCTCACAATCCTGCAATCCTTAAAGCTTCTGCTAGATGATTTCATGTATTTAAAATACATGAAATGTATTGAAATAGAACACACTGGGTGTTCTGTGTTCTGATTGGCCAGCATCTCCTCTACTGCGCAGTTCTATTCTCACTTGGAGTGGCCTTTGTTGTCCAGCACCACCATTCCGCTGCGACAGGACGGGAAGAGGTGGCAGAAGAACTCATACAGCATCCCGTCGTCGACATCGGGCGAGAGGTCCCCCACGAACAGAGAGTACAGCTGACTGCACAAGACACAGGCGTCAGTCGGATGCTCCGACGCCCCGACCGCACGCCGACCGGACGGCACTCACCCCTCCACAGCTCTCCCGTGGGACGCCCGCTTCAACTTGAACCTCCTGGGCTGCACATGGCCACATTTCGAATGTTGCGGTGGTTCAGTTCTGTCCCAGTCCCAGACAAAAAAAAAAGAAAAGAATGCCAAGGTCACTTACCGGCGTGGCCCCGGGGAGGGGCTTCCCGTTGACCTTGCGGAGGCATCGTTCCACGGTGGCCTCATCCACCAGCTCCACAAAACCATAGCCAGCCACGTCGCTACAGGCCCAAACTCAAACTCATGTCCGGCTCAATACAAACCATACAAAGATGTCAGAGAAGTCTAGGCATCCTCACCCCGTGACCTTACTCCTGATCAGCCGCACACCGACCACCGACTCACCCATGGTGGCGAAAGCTCGGATGACGAACATTTCATCCATGTACGGCTGCAGCTGCACCCGAAAAAACAATCAAACACGGAGCCCCTACTTGACACTGGCTCAGAATGAGTCCCTACGCTTAAGAAAAAAAGAAAATGAGAAATACTGCTAATAGTGATTATAATGACACTCACATTGCCCATCCACAGGCTGCTCATGTTCACAGGTCCGCTCAGTGCCAGCAGAACGGTTTTATTCTAGTCACCAGGTCCTTAATTAGACGCCATCGGGCCAAGTGGCGCTCGCAGCAGCGCCGCCTGCCGGCCGGAGCGGTAACTTCTTTCTTTTTTTTTTCGGGTCGTTTGTGATGTTTGGAGGAAAGTCTTTGACATTTCATGACACCGACACCCCGACACAGCACGGCCTGAGCCAGGATCCGGTGCGGCGGCATGTGACGTCACAACGCTGTTCAATCAGTGGTCAACGGGCGGTTTATCTACCACTCGCTGCTCCCTTTCTTTATCCATCCACTTCCTGCTATTAATAGCCTTTTATCACATATATATTTTAACGTCGTGTTACTCTGTAGTAACGAAATTAGTGACGAACTAATCACAGCCCGGACACCTGCGGTGAAAACTCCAGGCCACGCCCCTGGCCCGGACAACGCCGGGTTCTGATTGGCCGCAGTCGCGGCCCACGTGACGCACGTAGCTTTATTACAGAAATAATGTAACAAAAGTTACCCAGCATTCCTGCGCCATCAAACTCGCCAACAATTATTCAGCTGTTTGTTACTTAGTTGTCCCAATTTCATTAAATCAATATTAATACTTATATTTGGCGCGTCCTTCTTAATTCTCTATTACATATTTCTTCATTTGCACCAAAAATTTTAATCGTCTTTGAATTTGAATCAAACAAACTTACACTAATGATTCAGAACACAAATGTGAATAATGAAGACACCATATAGCAGCCAGTAGAGAACTGTTTCACTTTATTCCATCCATGAATCACCTTTCACCATCTTCGTGGAAGACAACATAATTTCTCTCTTCTCCTTCGTGTCATCTCATCCCTTCTTTCAATTTGGCCAAAAAGGGCGTTGGTCCGAAAGCTTAAGTGGAAAGACAGTGGCGGCGGCGACGCCGGACACGGACAAGACACGGGCATGCAGGACCTCTGGTCTTCTCACGTTCCCATGTTCCGTGCCTCACCAATACAGACTGATCTGGGACCTCCACCATACCACACAGCGTTAACTAGACAAAGTTTCAGTGCATATTCATATTTTTACACGGCCAGATGCTTCTGCTGGTCCTGACGAAATGTGCCGTGATTTGGGGGGGTTGTGGTGTTGGCACCAAATGCAAACCGCTGTGGGGAATTTTCGGGCTGGAGAGATTTTAATTTGTAGAACATGGGAATGTGCAGGCCCATAAAACCACACACACACACACACACACACACAAGCAAAATCAGACAAGGAAGGGAAAATCATTAACGTCTGGATTATCCATCTTATTTACCGATCATCCTGACGTTTCATTGATCCGGACAAGATTAAGACAAATTAGTGATACACACACACACACACACACACACGTTGCACAAGGTCCAGGAAGTAAAGAGCAGAAAGGAGGCAGAGGAGCTCGGGCGTGTTGGATAGAAGGTAGAGAACCCAGCAGATGGACCATTCGGAACGTTCTGGAACAGTATGGGGAACGTGTGCTTTTTTCCGTTGTGGTTCGGTTGGGGATGAATATACATACATATGTAAGTTTTTTGGCATTTTTCATGGCGTGGAAGGCGGGGACCACCAGGATGGGTAGTACCGGGTGAGGGGTATTAAGGATGCAGTGGGTGGGGCTGTGGTTAGGGGTCAGGAGGAAGCGGGGCGCTACCAGTCGCGGCTCTCATGCCATCTTCAGGAACTGCTTCACCATGTCGGCCTCCACCGCCTCGGAAAACATCTCGTAGTCCTGCAGAGGAAACGGCCAAGTCAGCGTTCGCCCAAACCAAACTTGGAGTAACACGTGAAGACAAACAGATCGTTCTTACCCCGCAGTACTGATCCTCGTTGAATATTTGCGGGGGAGCCGCGGTGGGGTTCCCCGATTTGCTCCTCATCTCGTCCCGGATGGACCCGCCTGCAGAAATGTCAATCAGCTCGTACTGGATGCTCTTGCTGTCGAGGATACGCATCACCTCCGCCTGCTGGGACTTCACCTGAAACAGGGAGGAGATTCACACTGCGGGTCACATGACTGGACACACACACATTGTTGTTACTAAAGCAACCATCAAAACTTCACCATTTAAGGCATTTATCACAGCGACTTGAGTGTCTGATTGTCTCCAGGGGGACTGTCCCAGTAAATACTGATTAAGAGGTTTTGGAGAAGGGCGTCTGGTAAATGCTGTAAATGTAAACACCAGTCATTGACATTCCATATAATAAAGTGAAGTGATTGTGAAACACTGCAGCACAGCATACGGTGAGACAACGAAATGCATCCTCTGCATTTAACCATCACCCTTAGTGAGCAGTGGGCAGCCATGACAGGCGCCCGGGGAGCAGTGTGTGGCACCATGGCAATTCGGGATTCGAACTGGCAACCATCTGATTACGGGTCCGCTTCCTTACCTGCTAGGCCACCACTTAATGTTCTGTTCTGATTCAGAAGGTTGCCGGTTCGAATCCTGATCCGCCAAGGTGCCACTGAGCAAAGCACCGTCCCCACACACTGCTCCCCGGGCCCGTCATGGCTGCCCACTGCTCACCAAAGGTGATGGTTAAAAGCAGAGGACACATTTCGCTGGGTCACCGTGTGCTGTGCTGCAGTGTTTCAGAGTGACAATCACTTCACTTTCACTGAACGTCTGTGAACATCTGCGGACCAGGGCGTGGCCGTGAATCGCTTCTGGACCAGAAGAGGTTTAATCCTCCATCCCAATCCGCGGACAGCAGACAGCCCGTCCGTCTACAGTCTTTTACGAAAATTTCATTTGTACAGATGTAAGCGTAACGTGAACGGGTTTGACCTCGGATCTTTACAAATGTCGAGTTAATTATTAAGATTCCCGAGATTCAGGAAGTCTGGAGCGGGAAAAAAATCCCGCTCCGGGGCCATCGTGAATTTCGCACGAATACTCGGCACCGAACCTCCGCAGAATTCGCGTCGGTGACGTCACAGACGTCGGAACCGAACCGACACCGGTCCGGAAAATAACCGCGCCCCTCCTTCACGTCCAGGAACAAACGTCGGACCGGAACCGGAACGTCGACGCCCGCTTTCGCACCGTTGCAATGAAGGCTGCGTGTGTGTGTGTGTGTGTGTGTGTGTGTGTGTGTGTGTGTGTTATTCCCCAGCGTCGCTACATTGTTGCACTGCCTGATGAAGCAACGCGACTTCCGCTTCCTCTCGCCGTCGCCCCGCGGAAACGTCGCACGCCGTCGCACCGTGCCGCCCGGCCGCGGCTCACCTCTCTGGACGCCGTCACCGTCGTGTAGTACAGCTTGATGCCCATGGTGGCGGCTCTGCGGTCGCTTTGTGTGTCGGAGCGCAGCTCTGTGGCCTCGGATCGCCTCCGCCCCGCCGCCCGTTATCCGCGCCGCGATTTAAAGGAGCCGCGTCGTGCAATGCGACACACACACACACACACACACACACACACTCATAACATGTTATTTAAATGAACCGTATGCATTTCTATAAGGGCTGGTTGTAGCAGGTAAAACACTCTACTATAAACCAAAAGTCCACAAAGTCCCAGGTTCGAACCCCACTTGCTACCATCGTGTCCCTGAGCAAGGCACTCAACCCTGAGTGTCTCCAATGGGGGACCGTCCCTGTAACTATGGCGCGTCTGATAAATGTTGGAAATGTAAAGGTATATATCTTCACTTCTTTCTATTTCATTCATGTGGCCCGTAATTTGTTTTGGAGGACAAGGTGGAGGAACCTGAAGTCGATGAGCAAGGACCCATGAGCCTTGAGTTTTTGCCGGAGGAGGTGTATGGGTGACATTGATATGGTGAAAACAATCTGGACCGTTAAAAAGATTATATTTATAACTTTACATATATATATTATTCCACCAAACTGAAAAGGATCCTAGCATCTCCACTTGGAGACCCCCATCCTACCTTCCATGTTCTCCTGCTGGCTCGCCGCTGTGGCCTCCATGTGCAATATGTAGATAAGGCACGTGTATACGCCTCTGATAAGATGTTATGTATTGTGTGATCACGCCACAGGCTCCGCAGGGTTTCATCTCATGAACCTGGTGACCGACCTGAGACCTGCTCACCACGGCCAGAAGGGCAGTTATAGGCTTAAAGGGCTGGGTGTAGAAAATAAAAGATGAAACACAGCTTTATTTAGGTCAAAAAGACATTTATTGGTTGCTTACTTCAGGTCCACGGGTCTGGCAGAGCAGCCAGTGAACTTGAGCTTTTGGTGGGGAGGAAGAAGAAACGTTGTGGTTTCTTGGTGAGCGTGTTGAACATGTTCTTGAGGAGAGAGAGTGTGAGTGTGTGTGTGTGTGTGTATGTGTGTGCTCTCAACTCTTCTTTAAAAAAAAAAAAAAAGAAACAAAAGAAAGAAAAACATTTCCCCAGTCCTACCCCCCCTACAGAAGGCACGTTTAATTAAGCATCGCCATGGTGATCCACAGCCGAGGACCAATCAGAGCTCATGTCCAGCCCCTGGCTTGCGTCAGCGAGGGCGTTACAAAACAGAAGGAGTGGAAGGGAGAAGTTACAGCGAAAGGGAGGATGAAGGCAGGCCTGGGGCTTGTGTGCAACTCATCTGGAACATTCCGGGGGAGAAAAAAAAAATAAAAAAAAAAAAGACCTTACGCAATAAAATACCTGAACGCGGCCGTCACCGAATTAAAAAAAAGTAGAATTAAGTAGAATTCGAATGCCGCTGAGCCACTGCTCCTTCCCAACTGGAGAGATTGCAGCCGAATGACTTTCATTTAAAGAAAATGACAGTTGACAGATACGTTCATACAATAAGCAAGGCACCGGTTTCCTCGTTATTTTGCGTCACTCAGTCAAGTGCAGCCATTTGTGATTGAAATTAAAATGAAGGCAACAACGATATCATTTGCAGGTACAATAGAGGAAATTAGACATCATAAGAATCAGCTAATACAATCAATCAGAACGTTTTACATTAAGTGCCATTAAGTTGAACCGAAATTTTATGCAAAAGCCTGTGAGAGCTGGAATTAGATTGGCTTTGAGAACATCTAAAGTCCATTTGTATAGTTCTACCTAGTGCACGCATACCGGTAAAGTATATTTCCTCTGATTAACATCTGGACAAACAAGTAAATCCATTAGCACAAGTGTGCAGTAATTTTGCTATTGGATTATATCTGGCTTGGCATGATTAAATGCAGATCTGCCTCATCCTCCTAACTGTACCTAATGAGGGGCGAGACTCCTCCATTTTGACGGGTGTCGGATATTTTAATTACCAAAAAGACAAAATTCAGCTCCTTTATCGAAAAACATGGTGTATACTCAAGTCTTCAGAAAGGTCTTTAAAAAAATATGCATTTGTAAGAATTAACAGTGCTTTTGAACTTAATTCGGCTGAGAAAAGTGAAGGAAAATCATGTGTTTTGTCACAGCAGGGCTTAAGAAATTGAACGTAAATTTGGGAAACGTACCAGGTATACCAGGAAAAAACACAGACTGCAGCCAATGTAGCTCTAGCGCCCTCGCTGGCTGGCTGCAATCTTTTGTTGTATATTTTACACTCCTAACAACAGAAAATGACTTTTTTTAAAAATTAAGGCTATTCCAATTTGAAATCTTTAAAAGACAGAGAGCACAGTAATGTGTTATTTTAACACTGGCCGTCATACAGTGGTTTCACCAGTCTAAAATGAAATGTACGTACTTATTTTTTGCAATTACAAAAATGCTGCATTTTTATAATCCAAACCAGTGGAACCATATTAGTGCATTTACTGCATTTCTAAATCGCTGCTCAACAATGTGGTTGGAAGTCAGGGCCGAGGGTCACATTTTGCCGCCCGCTCTGCTTCACTTGGACTTGTCTCTGTTGTTGAGCAACTGCCTGACTTTCCTTATCATGGCGACGGCGATCCCGGCGCAGGCGAGCAGCGTGAAGGCGTACGTCCCGGCGAACAGCTCCGCGGCGCCGTCGGTGTGGAGGCGGGTGTACAGCGCCCGCCGGCCCACGTAGTCCAGGTAGGAGGCCTGGATCTGGCAGAGGGTGCAGAGGACCAGAAGGACGTGGAAGATCTGGTGGCCCTGGCCCAGGAAGTCGAAGTGGCCCGGGAACCAGCGCTCGGGCAGCGGGTGGGTGAAGAAGAAGGCGCTGCAGAGGAAGAAGCCCACCTGGCCACAGTGAAAGGCCAGGGCGGGGTCGTCACTCAGGGCATTTCCTTTGACCAGCAGCCAGCTGAAGAGCCGGTGGAAGACCGGACTGGTGTCCCAGGCGTAGGCCATGGCCGAGGGCATGACCTGGCCCACCTTGCGCACCCACGTCGGCAGGGTGTGGTTCTGGTATTTCCCGTAGCAGCAGCCCAGGCAGGACAGGCAGCAGAGCAGCACCGCTACGGGCATGAAGACGGTGCGGACGTGGGTGTGCCAGTCCTCCTCCACCGCGTAGTAAAAGTGCACCGCCGCGCTGCCGTACTGGTACTGGGCCACCCCTACGTAGTCCAGGAAAAAGAAGGCGTAGTGGCAGAGCTCGGACTTGCTGCCCAGTAGGTGGGCCGTGGCGCTGAAGGTCATGTAGGCCCAAGAGGACAGCAGGAGCACGAGGAGGGGCCAGGCGTGCGGGTCCCCGGCGAAGTCCACGGTCTCCGAAAGCCGGCCGAGCTTCTCGAGGACCAGCAGCGCGCCCACCAGGTGGCTCCACACGTTGACCGTCTCGTTGTGGCGCTGGAACATTGACAGGAAGTAGTAGCGCCAGCCCTGGTGGAGGGGCCGGTAGCCGGTGTGGACGTGCGTCTCGCGGAAGTAGACGGGCACTTCGCTGTCCAGCACCGTGCCCGGCATGGACGGCGTGGCCTCCGTCAGAATCCGAGGCACCTGCCTCACCTGCTGCAGGTTAATGAACAGGCGGCCGATGGTTGCCATGACTACCTGTTCCTGAGGTAGCTACAGGAAGTAATGAAATATGCGTCAGTCCAGCATCACGCCTCGTAACACCTGATTCTGCAACATTAGTAGAATTCACGTCCGGGTTCTAAATTGATGGAACATATCTACACGTGAAATAGTTAGAGCAACTTAAACTACAAACTTCAAAATTTTACTTTTTTTTTGTGCAGTGTTGCTTTGAAAACTAACAGCCGTTTGGGGGCTGCTGATGGGCAGGTGAGTCTACCTGAGCGTCCTGTCTTCAGAGTCGAGGCCAGATCTGAAGGACCACGGCCAGGAGCTGCTCCCACCGGGCCGCGCCGATCTGTGGACCCTCGTCTGACTGGCGCGCTCAGCGAACCAGCTGCCGGCCACGCCCCCTCGCTCCAGACTGACGGCGGCCGCAGCCAATGAGCGCGGTTGGGAGGGCCGCTGGCGGGGTAGCCAGGTCACAGGTCTTTTTAGGTATCGTTTTTTTACTCCTTTTTGAAACGCTTAGCTTTTGTAGCGATGCTGAGGAACGTCGACAGCCGCGACTTACGGGCTTTTCGTGCACCGCTTCAAACCGCATTCTGCGAAACAAACGCACGAACGAGGTTTTCACGTAAAAAAAAAAAAGGTTCCCGTCTCAACCTGGCAACACTGGTCACCGAGTGCGAACTGCCGCTTAACCTCACAGACCACCCAGCCCTGCAGCGCGAACAACTCATTCCGTTCAAATAACTACAAAAACAACACCTGGAATCGAACAGCTTCTCGTTTCTTATTCCTGCGCCATTAACTGCCAGGGCGAGTTGGGCCAATTAACCGACAACGTTTTTCGCGACGTTGTTCGGTTGATCCGATCGTGATCGATCGCAGACTTTTTGATGAATAACCTACTGGCCGCCAGGTGGCGCTGTTACTACACTAGTGACCGCTTATTGGAAACTACTGTAAATCGTAGGCCTTCCTTTTTTAATTGACACGGAGCGACGACTGTGACGTCCAGGCCGCTAAAGGTCACGCGTGGCCCCCACGGACGTCCCCGTCCCGAGGCGGCCACCTGCGCCAGGTGGAACGCTCCTCGTAACTGCGGCGTGTAAACGGTCCCCGGTGGGCCGGGCGGGTGCCGTGGGGCTCTGGCTGGCGAGCTGACGCTTGTTTGCGCTGCTATTTCAGGCCCGTGGCGGCGTCTCCGGGGACGAGCGTGGGCCGCGCCGGCGAGCTCATAAAATGTGACACAGTGAGTCACGTAATCGTCCCCTTCTCCTTCGCTTTAAAAAGGTTACCGACGTCGGCGGGCCCGGTGCGGGCAGGCAGATAATCGATGTTCCGACGGGAATAAAGAGCAGTGTGTGTTCGGGGGTGGGGGGGGGTCACCTCCTCCATTCTTCCTCCCCCCCGATCACCTGCTCTTTAATTCCAGAGCAGCTCGGTTGTTCCACGCGGGACGGTTGCCGGTCGCTCCGCCGCCGGCCTAATTGGGCTGGAAGTTCTGGCACTTTTCCCCGCAGAATTCCCCCGACTCGCCGCATCCGCGCCTCCGTTTGTCAACGTCGCGCCGCCTTCTGCTGAGTCGTTTGTTTGTGCCGCCGGCGCCATAAATCACCCGTCACTTCCAGCGGGGACGGGGGACCGAGATGAGGGACCGGGGATGGGGGTCCGGGCCGGAGGGTCCAAAACGCACATATTCTGATGCGGAACAGGGCGGCCTCGCTTGTAGTTAATCTACATTTTACTGCGGCGCACTAATGCTTTACGAAAAAGTTACAAAAATCGTATCTCTGCCGACATAAAGCACTGTTTTAATAAAACGGAACAAAACAATTGACGCTGGTCAAATATTGATTTGCCTAAAGCGTTTATTGCAGAATTTCCTTCTTTTCATGACACAATGATGCTCTGAGCGGCAATACAACACTGTTCTCCATCTGTAGACCATTCACTAGCTAACAGAGTTGGGGGAGACCGACACCCGCATATCTTTAAAGCGAAGCGATTTTTCACTGTGAAGCACCACGTAATGTGTCCTCTGCATTTACGTTCACAGCATTTACCAGACGCCCTTATACAGAGCAACTTACAATCAGTAGTTAAGGGGACAGTCCCCCCTTGGAGACACTCAGGGTTAAGTGGTAGTAAGGGGGATTTGAACCTGGGTCTTCTGGTTCATAGGCGAGCGTGTTACGCTCTAGGCTACTGCCACCCTAAAAACTGAAAACCATCACCATTGGCGATCAGTGTCTCTAGTTGGAGCAATGGGGACGTGGGGACATTATAACCACTTTTACTTTTTAACAGGTTACTGTTGGGGAGACGAATAACGCAAATACATCAGCAGTCTCAGGGACACTGGGTCCCCACTAGGCCAGAAGTTCAGCTACACCCAGCAGATTTCATAAAAAATAAAAAATTTAAAAAAGTTATTAAAATGTGTTCCTAACTCTACCAGGGCTGCGATCGAATGAATTCGGCACAGAAATACGAGCGTAAACGAGTTTTTATTTATTTTTATTTGTTTATGAAAATGTCCCACATTCTCACATTTGGCCTCTCGCTCTGGCTCCTCCCCTCCTCCGCGGGGATCCCGGAAGCGGAGCGCACGCGGCTCCCGTCCCGTCTGTCCCGTCCCGTCCTGGCGCAGCCGGCGATGGCGGACGTGGCGGAGCCCGACGCCGGCAGCCGGAACTACCAGATCGCGCTGGAGAGGATCGACCCGGGCACCAGCCGGTACCCCTACTGCATCGTCTGGACCCCCATACCCGTCCTGACGTGAGTTCCGCAGAAAGCGCGTCGGAAGCGGGCTCTCCGCTTCCTCGGTTTATGCCGGAAGTAAGACAGGAAAGCCGGTACCAGCAGCGACCTCGACTTCATTTTTTTTTTACGTTTTGGCGTATTCATTTTCCCATGTAAACATATAAAAAAGATGCGTCGTTTTTATAATTTTTTTTTCAACAACACAGTGCAAATTAGTGGATAATTAAATTAATAAGTGTAACACTTCTAGGCAATCGACCTCTGATGATTATTATTTAGTTTAATTTTTTTTTTTTAATTCTCAGGTTAATATGCAGATGTACTAATCCTGTATTTCTGTGACGCGCATCTGTTAATCTCCAGCTCCACGCAGATGTGTCCTGCTCCAGATGTGGCATCATATCTACACACGTGGCCCTGAGCAGCGTATTCGGGTCAGAAGTCCTCAGACATTTGTAGTACCAGCCTCTGTCCTACTCCACTTTTCGTTTTTAACCATTTCCCTAAAATTACGCTCAGGACTTCATCACTCGCACAACCGCTGGTGCGGTTACTTCACAAAGAATATGGACGAAACCGGACGCTGGAAAATGTCCCATGTCCTCTTTCACACTCTTGGCTGTGTTGAGAAGTTGACTCGTGTTGATGAAGCTGTTCATGATGATGATGATGACATTTTTTATTAGTTCATGAATAAATAACACATTATACGTCTCTTCCTGTGTTTCTCGCAGTTGGCTTCTGCCCTTCATCGGCCACATGGGAATCTGCACCTCCGCCGGCGTGATCCGGGACTTCGCCGGGCCGTACTTCGTCTCGGTGAGGCGCGCGGCTGATCTGTGTGGTGTAGCCCGTTGTAGAACCGCAGGGGCCAGAGCAGCGGCTCCAGCATCAGCACCTCCCAGATCATTAAAAAAAGAACCTCCAGTCCCTGCATGGTGTGAACACTGTGGGCCTTTGCTATCGATTGATAATGAATAGACTTCATCCGGCCCTGGATGAAGAGCCGGGCGGAGCGGGACCTCCCTGTTCTATTTAAAGTCCGGTCGGAGGTGCGGGACGCCCAGATGCTCGTGACATTTACAATCTCGGCTCCTCGTCTGAAGGAGCAGGAGGCGGGTTGCCGAGTTCTGTTACAGGAACGTTCCGGGACGTTCCTAACCCCCCAGGATCGATGAGCTGCTCAATATTATTTTTCCGGCGGCACGGAGCTTCCCAGTGCGCGCTGGTTCCTGGAGGCTGCTGGTGAAAGTGGATCCTCCCTCAGAGGGCGCAGGGCGTTTGACCCGCCGCCATCAGCAGCTCGGGTTTACTTGGTGGTAGTAGCCTAGTGGGTTAGACACTCGCCTATGAACCCGAAGACCCAGGTTCAAATCCCACTTACTACCATTGTGTCCCTGAGCAAGACACGTAACCCTGAGTGTCTCCAGGGGGGGACTGTCCCTGTAACTACTGGGGCAGCTCCTCGTTAGTATAGTGGTGAGTATCCCCGCCTGTCACGCGGGAGACCGGGGTTCGATTCCCCGACGGGGAGGCGATGCTCTAGGGGCAGTGGTGGCCTAGCGGTTAAGGAAGTGGCCCCGTAATCAGAAGGTTGCCGGTTCGAATCCCGATCCGCCAAGGTGCCACTGAGGTGCCACTGAGCAAAGCACCGTCCCCACACACTGCTCCCCGGGCGCCGGTCATGGCTGCCCACTGCTCACTCAGGGTGATGGGTTAAATGCAGAGGACAAATTTCACTGTGTGCACCGTGTGCTGTGCTGCTGTGTATCACATGTGACAATCACTTCACTTTTTTTTACTTTTTACTGACTGTAAGTCGCTCTGGATAAGGGCGTCTGGTAAATGCTGTAAATGTAAATGTGATGGAACCCGGCTTGTATAGTTACGGTAAGAGACGTGCGTCTCTAATAACACGTTTTTTTTTTTTTTTTTTTGTTCCAGGAAGACAACATGGCGTTCGGGAGGCCGACGAAGTGAGTGAATCCACCTCATTCTGAAGTGAGCGGTGTTCTCCAGCATGGTGACCGCGGCGCTTTTCTCCGCAGGTACTGGATGCTGGACGTCAGTAAAGTCTACGCCAGCGGCTCCGACGCCTGGGACTGCGCCGTGCACGACGCCTCGGAGGAGTACAAGCGCAGAATGGTACCGGTCGGTGTTGCGCAACGGGCCGCGCGGAGTCGTATTTTTCCTTCTAAAGGCCTTGCCGGTTCTTGCCCTCAGCACAACCTCTGCTGCGACAACTGCCACTCTCACGTCGCCATGGCGCTGAACCTCATGCGCTACAACAACAGCACCTCGTGGAACATGGTCAACCTCTGCCTGCTGTCGCTCATTCACGGGAAGCACGTCAGGTGAGGCGAGGCGGCGTCCGCAGGCCGGTCCCGGCGTCTCCGCTGCGCGCCGTCGCCTTTAAATAGAACTCCAGGGCAGCTCCACAAATCAATACTGAGAGGTCTGAACGAGCGGAAGTGGCGAATGAAAAGATCCGGTGGAGGCACTAAAGTACGAAGGTCCGTCAACGGGGATGCTGTAAGGCGTGGTCGCCGGGGTGTAGTCGCTGATCTGAGATCAGCGTGGGCCATACAGGGTCACTGGGAGCTGCTTGGTGTTTAGTGACGTCAGGCTGACAGGGTGGTAGTAGCCTAGTGGGTAACACACTCGCCTATGGACCAGAAGACCCAGGTTCAAACCCTTCTTACTACCATTGTGTCCCTGAGCAAGACACTTAACCCTGAGTGTCTCCAGGGGGGGACTGTCCCTCTAACTACTGATTGTAAGATGCTCTGGATAAGGGCGTCTGGTAAATGCTGTAAATGTATGTAAATGGTTTGCAATCGTGAACCAAACGGTGAGTTTTTTTATGGACGACAAATCGTTTCCTTTTTACAGCGAATGAAAAACCTTCTATATTCTAAATTCTAAAAAGTGATCATGTAAATCAATTCTAGTCAAAGTCAAAGTCAGCTTTATTGTCAATTCTGCCACATGTACAGCACATGCAGAGAATTGAAATTGCGTTACTCTCAGACCCATGGTGCTTACAAGTAACATTTAAATACAAAGTTGTAAATACAATTTTAAAAACACAATATACAAATAAGGGCACATGGTGGAGAGTGCAAACCATGTAAACAATGTGAACAATGTAGTGCAACAGAGCTTGTAAGTGTAAAAGTGACAAAGTGAGGTAGTTGGCAGACCAATGCTGCACAGAGTGACTGGTGCGCGGTCAGTTTGTGTGTGTGTGTGTGTGTGTGTGTTAGAGTTCAGAGAGTTTGTGGAGCGGAAGAGGGGAGTGAGGGGAGTGGGGGCAGAGCCGGGAGAGAGTTGAGCTTCCTGACCTGAGCTTCTTGTTGTGATCAGATATTAGTTGTTATTTATCTGCACCGTGGGTCTAGTTGATGGTTCCCGACTTCTCCTTCCAGCTGTTTTGCATTCCTGAAGACCTGGCTGCCGTTCCTCATCCTCTCCACCGTCGTCCTGACCGTGGCGCTCACCCTCAACCTCCGGTGACCTGAGGGACGCTGCATCCGAGGGAGCGGGGACAGGAGGAGGTCCCTGGTCTGACTTGGACGGCTGCTGGTCACCTCATATCCAACGATGGACCCCGAGTCAGAGATCCCACCGCGCAGGCCGCGGGCTCGCTGTCCCCGGCGTGACCCCCGGTCTGGTGGGGTGTCGCTGGCGTTCTTTTCTGTTTCTTTCGCTAACATTTATTGTGTACAACTAGGGCTTCTGATTCATTTCTAACCTGGCTTTCGGTTTGCCGTGCTTTCTGAAGTTTGACTTGGTTTGATCTACTTTTTCATCCTGGTGCTTCTCGAACTTCCAGTAAACGTTGCACCGGACTGCGGGCTGAAGAGGTTTAATCCACACTTGTTGCCCGAGAGCAAGTCCTCAGCTTTGTTGGATTTAGTGCATTGATTCCAGTCTGTGGGGGCCGAGGAGGGGATGGAACGCCACCCCGAATCCAGTCATTTTGTTGCCTTCTTTATCCACTGATCTATGAAAGTAATGAATTCAGTCGTCCGCTCGTCCCTCGACGCTGAATGTGTCCGCACGGTTCCGGGATTAGGAGAAGAAAGATCTAAAGGTCTGGCCGAACCGCCAGTTGAACCGGCTGTAATCCGTTGCCATGGCGACGCTGGCAGGACCAGACCCCCCCATCTTTGTTTTGTTCGTCCCACCCCCTCTGAAGCAGCGTGGTCCGGTGGGGCTTCCCTCCAAATATCAGCGTCTCCCCTGCCTGCGTTCGCCACCCCTGATCAGATTAGCGCCACGCTGCGAAGTGGAAATGCGCCCCGGGGTGCTGATCACGTGCTCTTCTCTCTTTCTCTCTCGTGTAATTTGCAAAAAAAAAAAAAAATTGCCTTTATAGCATCGTCGAGTGGATTGCGTTCACGGGTGGGCGTGTGCGGAACGTGTATTATTAATGCCTTCTACACCACGCACTTTACCGACAACAAGCGCAATAAAGCCGATAGTTGCCTGATTGCATCCATGAGAGCGTGTGTGCAGGTACCTCCGATACCCCGACTCCGTTAGGTGAAACACTGCAGCACAGCACACGGTGACACAACGAAACGTGTCCTCTGCACTTTAACCATCACCGTTGGTGAGCAGTGGGCAGCCAGGACAGGCGCCCGGGGAGCAGTGTGTGGGGACGGTGCTTTGCTCGGTGGCACCTTGGCGGATCGGGATTCGAACCGGCAACCTTCTGATTACGGGATCGCTAGGCCACCACTGACCCTTATACCACAACTCCATTTATACTCCTCTGCAATACACGTCGTGTGGAATATTCCCGTCCGGGTATAAGCGTCTCACTCCGGACGTGTCACGTGGTCAGGTCGGACCGGGACCCCGCCAGCGACGACGAATGAATGTATGCAAGTGGCGTGGAACCGATTTTTCCATCATTTACATGCAGTTTCCAGAACCCGTGTTTCATCTAGACTCCATTTTCCGCGATAAATAAAAGGCGGAGCGCCGCCCTGCCGGTTCCCGCTGCTCATCTGGCGTGGACCGCGGGGCCTGACGCAAGGCCACTCCAAATTGACGTCCCATTGTCCTCCCACAGGGCCCCCGGGGGCCGTTTCGGGGGGGGGGGATGGGCGGCCAAAAACAAAAAGGATTGTTTCCGCCGCCGGCACTTCAGAGGAGGCCGCCGACTACGCGACACCATTGTCCCCGGCGAGGTCTTCCAGGGGGTCTCTCTCTGTTCTCCACCTGGAATTAACATCCACCTACGGCCACGTCCCGCTAGATTTAAACAGCGTGGAAAAAAGGTCAGATGGCTATAAACCCCCGCATAAAACCATCGACTTCATTAAAAAAGTGAAAAGTTTGTCTCGTGTCGATTATTGCAGATGGGATCCGACATCTCTCAATAACCGATTGGAGTGTTGTATTCACGGTGCAGAAATGTCTGACTTTTGAAGAAAAAAATTAAGTCTTCTTTTATGCCATCGAAGCTGTACTGGGGCAGTGGGTTGAACTTTTGTGAATTAAAACAGGTCGATTGGATTTGTTTCTTAACCCCAAGTGTCCCTTATGATGACCGCAGCATATCATGAAATATGCATAACATGTACGGGTTTCGTTTATTGGTTCCCGCAAATGAAATAAAGACATGAAAAGTATTTAAATGGAGTGTATTTTACAGTTTGCATGATCCGTGCGCTCCGGCCTGGAGAGGGGGGGCTGAAGTCCACAGGCTCCTCCCCGGCCATCGTGCCGGGCGGCGCCGCCGCTTTCATGTCATTGTTCCGCCGCGGCGGGGCTCAGACGCGCCTCTCTCTCTCTCCCTCCCTCCCTCTCTCCCTCTCTCTCTCTCTCTCTCTCTCCCGTGGAAACCGAGCCGCGCCGCGTCGCGGTCACGCGTGGAGCGCGTAGAAAAGGCTGCGCTTCCTCGCCGCGCAGCGCAGACGCGTCCCGGGCTCCCGCCAGAACCGGACCTCCGCCGGACCCGGGCCCCCAAGTTCCCGACGAAGTTTCAGATGCCGGTGTGACCCCCCCCTCCTCTCTCTCTCTCTCTCTCTCCCTCTCCCTCCCGAGATGATCCGGGCGCTCCTGCGCGTCGCCCTGGGCGCCGTGCTGCTCCGCCCCGCCGCCGCCGCCGCCGGCTGCCCGCTCCGCTGCGAGTGCTCCGAGGCGGCGCTGACGGTCAAATGCGTCTCCAAAGACCTGCAGGGCGTCCCGACGGGAATCCCGGGCTACACCAGGAACCTCTTCATCACCGGCAACCAGATCGGCCGCGTCGGACCCGAGTCCTTCAGGGGCTTGGAGAACGTGACCACGCTGGCGCTCAGCAACAACCGGTAAGGACAAGACTTACAGTTACATTTACTGCGTTTACCAGACAACCTTGTCCAGAGCGACTTACAATCAGTAGTTACAGGGACAGTCCCCCCCTGGAGACCCTCGGGGTTAAGTGTCTTGCTCGGGGACACAATGGTAGTAAGTGGGGTTTGAACCTGGGTCTTCTGGTTCATAGGCGAGTGTGTTACCTGCTAGGCTACTACCACCCTTCTCTTCAGATTCCCGAGAAGTTGGGATCAATATAGAAACGATCGCTTTGAAAAAAGGGGAAGATGCTGGCTTTCCGCCAGAATTCCTGTTCATTTCCCCCCTTTTCGCACCCTCCAGGATCACGGAGATCCAGTCGCAGACCTTCTCCAGCTTGCGTAGCCTGCGCTCCCTGGACCTGAGCAGCAACCAGCTGGTGCTCGTCCACCCCGAGGCGTTCTCGGTGCCGAGCCGGACGCTGCGGGAGCTCAACCTCAGCCGCTCCCTGTACAACCACTCCTCCGTGTCCGACCTGGCCACCTCCCTCCGCTGGAGCACGCTGGCGGGCCTGCAGGGTCTGGACCTCTCCGGGAACGGCTTGGTCTACCTGCCCGACCGCATCTTCTCCCACCTGAGCAGCCTGCGGCGCCTGCAGCTCGCCAACAACTCCCTGGTGGCCATCCACAAGGGCACCTTCTCCGGCCTGGACCTCCTGGAGGAGCTCGACCTCACCGTCAACTCCTTCAAGACGCTGACCGCGGGCGCGCTGCAGGAGCTGGACGGCCTGCCGAGGGCGCGGCTCCAGATGAGCCTGAACCCGTACACGTGCGCCTGCGGCATCGAGCCCCTGGTCTCCTGGCTGAACGCGTCCCGGGCGCGGGTGGCCGACTCGGAGCGGCTGGTCTGCGTCTTCCCCGCCGGCCTGCGCAACACGTCCCTGCTGGGCGTGGCGGACCTGCCGCTGGGCTGCCATCAGGCGGAAGAGGGGGCGGACCTCGCCCTCCAGACCTCGTACGTCTTCCTGGGCCTCGTCCTGGGCTTTGTGGGCCTCATGTTCCTCTTCGTGCTCTACCTGAACCGCAAGGGCATCAAGAAGCGCGTCTACGACATGCGGGACGCCTGCAGGGAAGTCTGGGAAGGCTACCATTACCGCTACGAGATCGACTCGGACCCCAGGCTGTCCCAGGTCTCCACCACGGCCGACATGTGACTCGCCTGTGCCACACGCTGTAAATATAGACGACCGCATTATCGGACAGGTGAACGCATGCGCTGCCGGGGCTGCGGGAAGTGTCCCTCTGTCGTGTAGCGGAGCACGTTGGCGTCTCCGGTTTCTGAGAGGCCACGGAGGAATTCAGATGCTGCGGCCCTCCATCTCCCCATCTGAGGCATTTCCTGTCTGCAGCGGGCAGCTCCGGGTTTAAGTGCCTTCCTCCCCGATGCATTTAACGCCATACGGACGGTCGGCCGCCTTCGCTCCGGCGTTTGATGTGCTGCGCCCCCCCCCCCCCCACCCCCCCCACCCCCCCCAAACAGTAAAGCGGCCAGCGGCGGCCTTTTCAGGAACATCTGCGATCCTCTTCTGTCCCCGCACCCCAGGGATCTGGGAAGAATCTGAGAGGCTTATTCTCCATGGCATTCCGAGAGCGGGATCGCCTCTCCAGCCTTCCGAGGCTCCTCGCAGGGCTCCCTACCCGCCGGGCTGTTGGGGGGGAGGGGAGAACCTTTTCAGCAGAGGGGCGCTTACGGAAATCTCAAGGCCCTTTTTCTTCTTCTTCTTCTTCTTCTGAGGAGGAGGAGCTCGGCTTTGTTTTTATTCCTCCACTTTTATTGTTGCTGATGAGAACCAGCTCCAGACTGGCGCGGCCGACAGTCGTCACTCCTCCTCAAAGACGGCAGACGCTCTGGAAGCTCTTTGAAGGCGAGCCCGGCCCCGGCCGTCATAAGCCGACCAGCTTTTTCCGTTTAAGGGGGACTCCTCATTGATCAAACGCAGATGAGTCCATCTGGCTTAAAGAAGCACAGCGGAGCGGGACATTTTTGAGCACAAAGCGCCTGTGTCTGGACTTTGTTACGTGGGACAAAAAAACAAAACAAACAAAAACCTCAGGATCTGATTAAGCGCCGTTTTAGCATCTTCTGTTTTTTTTATGGGGTACAACGATAATCTGTATTCTTGTTGTTTTTCTTAATATTAGTCCTGCATGTTTTTGATGCATCTGTGAAGGTAGCCACTCGTCCACCCGATTGGTCACTTGCAGAGAGCTGCCAAAAGAGCCAGTATTATCGTCTTGGTATCAAAGTGTAATCTTTATGAGATGAAATGCATCATTTCATGAGTGATGTAACTGGAAGTCGCTCCTTCTGCTCTTCGCGCGGCCCGGGCCAGGAAGTCTCGGGCGCTGGTGCAGGTGTGGTCCAGGGCCCTACCAGGGTCACGTTTCATGGGTTTGCATGGTCTGTTAACGGGGTCGGACGTTTTTGTCCTACTTTAACTAGCCTTTGAAATAGGCATGCTGGAAATAATAATAATAATAAAAAGAAAACTGTCTGAATCACTTTATTCTGCATATCATTCACCTTCATCATAGGCTAATGGGGACATTTTCCAAGTAATATATTCACCAGTTCACCCATCAGAACACTTTAAAGTATGGTGTGCCACAGGTTTCAGTGCTTAACCCCTTATTTTTTACCTTCTCCTTCTAAATCCGTTAAAAATCCACACGATGGCGTGGATCCACTGACAGGCCCTGGTATTCAGAGGGGAAAGCGAGTCTCGCCTGAAAACAGACTTGGTGTGGGCCAGCGCTCCCAATACACTTCATCTTATACGGTGGCCGAAAATTTAAATGAACCAGCTGACAAAAAAACTCACAAATGACTGAAAAATGGAACCATTTCCACACCAGACATGTGTTGCATGTGAAAGGTTTATGAGACAGTCCCTTCAAAGGGGCCATTTTGGAGTAAACGAGCAGCATAGTGCATGCCCGCTGTGCTTCATGCACTGGGGTTTTTGTCTCTGTCCTCTGTCTCATTACATTTGGACATTTAAATGCAAAGGAGAAAACAAATAAGCCCGCGGCCCGACTCCACTGGCCGACGTCAGGTCTTGTGAAAAGTGCTTTGTCCTTCAGACCCAAAGATGCCTTGTGCCCCCCCCTTCCCCTCGCCTGCTGCACAGTGGACCATTATGCTGTGGAGTGAGGGACACGCGGACAGTTGCTGGTGATACAGTCCCTCGGAGGATATCTGACCTTGGCCAGGGTCAGACCGGAGACGGACTGGCCGACGCCGGGCCCCCGGATCCGCTGATTAAACCAAGGCTACAGGTGGCCCGAGGTTGCCGCCGCTGGTCCAGGACTAATAAGGAGCTTACAGATCCCGGCGCAAAGGGGGACAGGCAACAAATCGTCCCAATTAGCAGCATGTTGATGAGAGGGGTCGTGGTCTAACCCTCCGTCACGGTGCCCAGGAGACGCGCTGATGTTCCATTTGTTTTCCTCGCAAAATAGCTGCAGCCCTTTCCCTGCCGCCGGCGGTCCAACGTTCTGAGAGACCACTGGGCCCCCCCAGTCCCCAGAGCCTCAACGTCTGGTCCCTTCGCTCGGCTTTGAAAAATGTCTTTGTCTGCAGAATATTTCTATTAAAAAAAAAGAAAAGAAAAGCTCTTTCGTGGCAGTTAGCAGCTTGCGTTCTGATGTGGGAGGCTAGCGGGGGTGCGTTTCGGTACAATTACGGGCTCCGTCAACTAAAAAAAAAAAAAAAAGTGATTCCCACATCTGTAAGAAATTATTTAACAGACTTTGGCATGGCAGTGGTGCCATCTGACTCAAGGCGACATCGTCCTTTCTTTTCCTCCCAGATCCGTTGCTCTTGTTATTCCCCGTGGACGCGGTGACGTTCGAGGCACTGACAGGGTGGGGCAACATACGTTGGGAAAGCAACACCGTGAATTTGACCAGCAGTCACATTTCAGTACGCGAAGAAAGAAATTGTGCTTCGAAAAGCATGCAACACAGCAGTGGTTGAATCCCGATCCGGCCACCGAGCAGAGCACCGTCCCCACACGCTGCTCCCCGGGCGCCTGTCATGGCTGCCCACTGCTCACCAAGGGTGATGGTTAAAAGCAGAGGACACATTTCGTTGTGTCACAATGACAATCCGCGTCACTTTCACTTGGACAACAGGAACATGATCTTTTATTGACTGTCATTTCATAGCGCGACGGATATTCTAAAAATGCGCATTTTCGTGGATTTTGAACACCAATCATCGTTACGTGGGTAGCGAATGGTGGAAATCCCAGCCCCGCCCCCTCCGGTTGTCCAGGTTGGCCCGTTTATGCCAGTCCAACTGTGGGACAAGACCTATTTGTTCTCTGCCTTTGTTCCGTGGTTCTCGTCGTCAGTAGGAACTAATTGCAGCCGCTTCTCCACCGACGTTCCACGCCCATGTGCACATTGTTAAGAAGCAGACTCGTATTCCAACAAGAACCACAGCTATGCGACGGCTGCAGATGCAAACCCAGAACGCCGCTTTGATCTCGGCGGGGTGGGGGGGTCCGCTGCGACTGAGACCGTGCCACCAATGCCGGATTGCCAGGTCCCCCAAGAATTAACGGCGAACCCCGGGGCCTGGCCGCGGTGGCTCGGAAGACGAACGCTCCGCGTTTGTTGGAGGCCCGTCATTCACCGTGCTCTTTGTCTCTTGAAATCAGAGCAAGAGACCGTTTATACGGGGTCACGCCAGTTCGAGGCGCACAGTCTGGCCGCCGGCTGCCACTCACCGGCAAATTAGCCGCGAGTAACAGAAAATCAAGCCATCAATCGATCCGGCCACCTCCGACCAAGAATAATGGCGGCGGAAGCTGCAGTTTGTCGGAGTCCGCCGTTAATTCCGCGGCAGGAGCGGGGACCATGTGTCTCCTTAATCACTCCCCCAACGGATCAATGGTGCGCCGCTGAGGTGAGGCGGCGGGTCAATAGAGCAAATTTTCAAGAATGAAACTGCACACATAAGGAATTTAGTGGTCGGCCAATTAAACTGGGCCGGGGGGGGCGGGGATAGATTTCCCATTTCGCTCTCGCAAACGAAGGTCCCCGCATCGGCGCGGCGCCATCGAAGCGACCCTTTGATTCGAAATCAATCGCGGGGGGTTACGTGGCGAGGGGCAAACTAATGATCCGCGCGACGTTACTGTGGCTTTGTGAGGCGTTTTTAATAGCGGCCGAAACCGACATCAATCAGTGCTCCTCCGCGTGGGTGTGGCTCTCCGCCGGTCGAACGACCTCTGGCACCTTCGGAGGGAGGAGCTCTGAGCTCATTATTAATCAGATTACGGTTGCCTTCGCTATTCGAAAGGGACGACCAGATGCTTTAGCAGGAGGGTGCTCTCCGCACCCAACCTGGAGCCGCCTTGTTTGATTGGCTGGAAGAGGCAGCGCGGTCTGGAGGTCAAAGGGCAGATTCCTCCAGAGGGGAGACGCCATCTGTGCAGTGATGTCTGTGTTATGAATATGACTCCCGTTGTCAGGCCTGGAAAAGGCACAATCGGTTGCACGGCCACTTTATTAGGAACACCTTCTGCGTTCGCGGTCGCTGCCATGAAATGCGACATGCATCTCCAGCCGAGTCCTGCGCAGTCGAACTGCGGCGCTCGTGTGTAATAAATGTCTCGGCTGCAACTTCCGCTTCTCCGCAGCCGACCGCGCCCCTGCGTTGTGCTGTGGCAGCACATTTTACATCTGTGATGGCGACACCGAAGACTCCTCGTCTTTTTGCCAGATTTATCAAGGCAGCTTCTCTCTTCTTTACAACGGGCACAGTGAAATGACCTGTCCTTTCGTTTATTCATTATTAAAAAAAGATCTCGAGAAGCATTTGAAACAGAATGATTTAAATTTGAATGACAGGTCATATGGCGTATAGTACTTAATTCATGATATTCGTGGATCACTATACGTAGATATTGTGTCACTTTTGACGCTCTAGTCCACACATTGAGATAGAAAGGACCTCGACTCCTGAATATGGGTTATGACTTTAAATAACCTCCGAGCCTGGCTTTGTGAAACGAGGAGCCGTGCGCTTGATGAAGTGACGTGACAGCGAAAGTGGGGCAGCGAGACGGATTTTCTCACCGCGAGGACGGACAGGACCCTCTCACTCATACTCTCCCAGGCTGCAAGAGCATGACTCTAATGATGCCCATCCATCAAGTGTGTATGTGTATGTGTGTGTGTGTGTGTAGCACTAATTTAGGATGAAATCCTTGGCTTTAGACGTCTGAACAGAAATGGATGTACTTGTGCACAGTCGTATGCACGCACTTTCTGAGATGAGATTTTAGCATAAAAACTTTACCATTGCATAATCTCAGTTGCATTCTGAAAAATAAAAAAAGATGCCTGATCTGTGGCTTCCCCAGAGCAGGAGGATTGGGATTATGGTTAAATAAAATAAAAAAGTCTGATTATATTGCATCCATATTGTTTGAAGGACGGATTCATGTTTTTATTTTGTTCATTTATTTTTAACCGCTGATGAGATTACCAGATTTGTCCTGGCACCGTTTCCGTGGTTTGATGTGGATTGAACGGTAGGTGCGTGTCAGAGCCATGCTGGATATTGGGTCTGTTCGGCGTTAGGGGGGGTCTGTACAGCACCATTTATCATGTTCATTTAGAAATGCAGGAGGAGCAAGAGCTCGGACATTAAAACAATAAAAAAATCACTACACAGTCGGACAAATGGACAAATAATCAACTAAATGAGCAAAACACACAAGATGCACAGACGAACGCACAAAATGAACGCAACACACAAATTTTACCATAGAATACCCTGATAAATGGACTCTGAAAGGCAGCCGGATTAGAAGTTCCAAATCAGCGACTCAGCGGCTGTGCATAATTAGTTCATTAAGTGCTGCTGGAATTAAGGTCTGGAAGGGGGCGGGATAAGACCGAGTCAGTAATGGGGCAGCGAGCTCAACTGGAAGCTGGTGGCGCGATGAGTTTTGGTGCCTGCTTCCTGTGGCTGCTGCGAAGGGACTGTTATGACTTTTGGAATATGCGTATGGTGAGGCTGGGCAGTTGTTAATTGCCATTTTTCTATGGACTTTTATTTCTTTATTTTTATGTTCCTCAATATTTTCCTTCACCTAGGATGTTGTTCAGCTTCAGACTAGCTGCTCATGGCAGGTCTTTGGCAAATACGGGTGGTAAGTTCTCAGTTCAAAAATGCTTTTAGTCTTACAGCTAAGCTTAATAAAATGGACCCATAATGTTTCACAGCAGCTTCTTTTTCTGTTTACCACATAGGTAAAGATGTGACTGCCTTTGTGAGCCAGAACGATGCCAACGCTGCCCGATACGGCTTCTATCAGGTGATAGGCGATCAATCATCTGGTGTGATCCCAAATCAACAAAGCTATGGCCAGGACCTTTATAACCAGAGGTTGTCCACCAATGAGATGCTTCCTTACCCTGTCTCAGACCCTTTGGAGGACCTCAGTAGTAGACGACAACATCCCCAAAGGTTGCATGATGCTGCCCAACCACCCCAGGGCACTTTTGGGGATGTCACATGGGTAAAGGTTATTCCGAATGCCCCAACTACTAGCAGCCTTCCTTCAAGCAGCTTTGGTTCCACGGAGAACCAAAGGGCTCTGAGTGAAGTCAGTGGAAGTCTGGAGACTCAGAATGGACCAATGTCTGCTTTTAGGCGAAGCCAAGCACCTCTGCAGAGCTCCTGTCAAGAAAAAGTCTTCAGGTTTACTTCTAGCACTTCTGCATCAGTCCAAAAAGTCATTGGGAGTGGCAAATGCAACTCAATCCAGGGTACAGGCCAGTCCTCTATCTATGGTCTGGGTGGAACCCATGTGTCACATGCCGTCGTTTCTGCCTCAACTAGCCAAGATGTCCCTTACCAAAGCTCTTCCCAGTTGTCACTGAGCAGGCCGCTGTACCAAACATCTAAACCAAGCAGACTTTCTGAGCCATGGCAGTCTGTTACATGGCCTTTGGAGGTTTCTAGGGTTCGGGGTAAGGTCGACGTCCCAACATCTGGTAGACCCTCTTCTAGAAGCTTGGGCTTTGTGACCCAAGCTGTGGACAATGTAAATGTTTACGACCCACCTGGGACAATTGGTGTCCATACTCACATGGGGGATTCTGCTTCTCGTTCCTCCTTTGAAATCCCCAGTCATTTAGGCCAAGGCACCATCTGTCGCTTGGCTCCACACCTCGCTTCAAGCCATCGGCAGAAGTCCAGACAGTATTCTGTTCCTTTCGGATCGCGTGAGCAAGTCCAAGCCACCCCAGTTCTTGTCAACTGGCATCCACACAGTGGCGTTAAATCCCAAGGTGTGCCCCAGACTGGAGGATCAGAATCTCCTCAACCCCACCAAGGAACCAATCAGTGGCTTGGTTCTGCTTTCTCGCAAGGATCTCTCCAGCCTGTAGAGTCGTTAACTAGCATGGCTCCATCGACCGCAAACCTGCTTGGTACTGGGTTCAGGTCAAATCCTGTGTACCAAGGCCCGGGACCGAACCAGGGTTACACATGGGGGTCTAGCAGTCGCTTTACTGGTTCCAACAAGCAGCCGGTCCTGAAGCCTTTTCAAAACCTGTATGGTGCTGCTGGACAAGCTGAGGCCTCCAACCCAAGATCTTGGTCACATGAAGGCTTCCAGCCACACGGCTCTGCTCAAGATTCTGCAGAGATGGTCTTTTCAAGCCATTTCTGAATGTGGTATTTGCAACCCATTACTGCCAAGATTGCAGGCATAAGGTATGCAAAGGTCCTTTTGTATGTTTTATATTAATAATAAGGTACTGATTTTTTATTTATTTAAATTTTTATTTATTTTAACTTTCCCCGTTTTAGGATCCTCCTGGTTCCATCCGGAGAAAACATGAGCGGTCTCCTTGGTAGAAAATAAAGTTTTTAAACCTCCTCTCTGCACCCTGTCTCAGATATATCTGCTCTGGATGTTACGTACATACGAACTACGGCCCCCGCTGTGGAAACTGTAACGCGACACCAGCGCCACCTTCCGTTCAATCAGGCGACACTGCAGTGCTTTGCACTACAAAACAAATGTAGACATATTAGTTAGGTGGGTATAATTACTAAATATCAACACTATTACCTTTTATTGCCTTATAATGTGAAATAATTAAATTATATATATTGAATAGCATGTGGTAAGACTACAACAGAAGGGGTTCTTTTATAGTAGTAATTTATTTAGCTGGACTGTGGAACGGCAACGCCGTGGATATGTATTTACGTTTTGTGTTACGTCATCGCGCTCCTGTGGAGGATGTGACGTCACAGCGGCTCCTACCTGCCGCTGCAGGTAAACTTCACCCTACCTGCTCGACTTTTTTTTTTTTTTTTTTTTTTTGGAATCCTGTCGCGAAACTCGTTCTCGGTGTTGGAATTACGTTCCCAGAGGGCCCGAATTAGTCCGCGGGCCGGATCGGATCCAGCAGCTACAGGCAAAGAAAACGTCGGACTTCCGGGAGGCTCCCCCCCCCCCACCTTTCTTTTAAACCAACAAATTACCTCGACTTGTTCGCCATATGCCGTAAGTCACGGAACACGTGATCCGAGAACGACGCCAGGGGTCCGGGGTCTTTATATTCGTTCTACAAATCACCGCACGACGGTCGTGGCGGCGCCTGGAGGACGCGGACGAGCAGCGGCTCCGCGCGTAATTCGCGCGTAATGCGTAATGGGTCTGGAGATCGACGAGAACGTTTCACTTTTTCGAACGGACCTTTGACCCGAAGTGACCTTATCACCAACATCAAAAAGTTCGTTTCCTTTTTTTTTGTGTGTGTGTGTGTTTTTTTTTTTTTTTTTTTTGTTCCAAATGGAGGCGTAAAGTGACCTCGGCGTGTTTACTTCTTGTTCGGGGGTAAATGTTGAGTAAACGTTGACGGACCCGCTTTCTCTTTCGCTCCGTCGTGCGACCGGTTTACGCGCATCAGTTTATTCGATTTTTTTCCTTATGCCCTTTGGTTTGACTGTTCGGTATGATTTCCCTACAATTAATGAAGAATCGCTGGCCTCCTGGCTGGTGCTTTTACTCTCGCAGGGTTTATGCACTTCATTGTAGTTCTCAGTTTAAAAACTCTTAGTCTAGAAATAGGATTAATCCATGACTGTTAACATGTATTTATTGTCCTAGTGCCTTGTCGCCGTATTGGTGTAAAGAACTACGGTACTAATGTTACATAACATTCTCATGTCGGCTTTAATATTGGCGCCTTTTCTGTTTGTTTCAGGCCCTGGACGCGGTAAATCATGTCCGGTCGTCACTCCGAGAAACGGGGCCTGTCTGGGCCGGGCGGCCACGTCCGGGAGAGCAGCAGAGGCGGCGGCCACTGGACTCCTCCATATCAGGAACGATGCGTGGACCCTCCGGACGCTTCAGCGCCGAAGGGGGCGGCGCACAAAGCTCAGCACCAAGACGCCAACGGCAAGGAGGCGGAGATCCAGGAGTTCCTGCCAACTGCAGCCGAGTCGGCGTCCGCGGCGTGCGCGTGTGCACCCTGCGTGTCCGTCGCCGCCTGCCGGAGGATGGCGTGTAGCGTGCTGACCTGTGGCCTGTACCGAACGTGCAGGCGCGTTCCGTGTCTGGGGCCCGGCAGCGGCTCTGCGGACGAGCTCAAGGCCGTCCGGCCGGCCGCGCCGAGGAGCCCGTCAAGGTCCGAGACGGAGTCGGATTTCCGCATCCGCGGAGAGAAGGTGGTCGGCCCGCTGCCGGTTATGGACGACGTCGTGTTTGTCGGCCCGTCGAAAGCGGAGAGCGCGCGGCCGAGCGTGCCGCACCCGCTGGACAGCTTGTATTGGGACGACGACCCGGAGGACACCTGCGGCGACGTGGACTCGCTCATCGCCCGGAAGCTGCTGGACCTTTACTCGCTCATCCAGATCGAGGAGCTGGCCAGGTGCACCTCGGACTCGGTGTTCCTCAAGCGCACCAGCGAGATCAGCCAGCTCATCGCCGACGTGGTCAAGCAGCACAACCTGGAGGAGCAGGACGCCGAGTGTCGCGTGGTGCACGGCATCATCCGCCTCAGCACGCGCAAGAGCCGACACCGGCCGCCCGGCCGCCGCCTGGACACGCCCCCCGACAGCGGCAACGACACCATGCGGCCCAGCGCGTCCGTCACCGACAGCAACTGCAGTAAATATGGGGCTCGCTGCCGAGGCGACGGAGCGCCCGCGCGCCACTAACCTGTCCCTTCCTTCTTCCCGTGTCCTCTAGATGACCTGGAAATATCAAAGGAGACGTCCGAGGACGTGAGAGCCAGGAACATGCGGCACAACAGCGGCCAGGGTGAGGAGTCTGTTACGTCCCGTGCTGTTATTGCGCGTGTTTTTATTCTCTTTTATTTTCTCGATCTAAAGTGAAGTGATTTGTCACGGCAGCACAGCACACGGTGCACACAGTGAAATGTGTCCTCTGCATTTAACCAATCAACCTTGGAAGGAGCCCGGGGAGCAGCGTGCAGGGACGGGACTTTGCTCGGTGGCACCTTGGCGGACCGGGATTCGAACCGGCAACCTTCTGATTACGGGGCCGCTTTCTAGGCCACCGCTGCCACAGATCTGCGACTGGCGTAGGCGCGCTTCGCCGCCTCGTCTTTCTCCACACGCGCTTTCATTCTGTGGCAAGCGAGTGAGAACGGTGCTCTGAACGTCTATTCTTTTCGGCGCGGACAGTCCCTCGTTGTGAGGAACAATACCCTGCTGTCCTGCGGCCCCCTGACCGCTTTCAGACAAGTTACGATGAGGTTTCTGATCCTCGTTTCCTGATTCTGGCTGTCAGCGGTGGGTATAAATACGAATAAAATGCCATCCAAGATCAGGGAAATCTCATTTGTTGTTGCCGCATGGACTTTTTATATTAAACTATCTGACCGCCAGTTATCTACAGATGTAGGTACTTTTCTTTTAACTCCGCTATCTGATTGGAAGCTAAAGTCATCTGATTTTACAGATTTATTAAGTAAGTACGTAGACGAAGAGTCACGTAGACACCTTGATCTGGAAAGTTCATGCCCCTGGGAACAATTGTTGGGAGGTTTGGGGCGCGTCTGTCGGAACAGCGGGAATGGGGGACCGATCGGGGAGAAGTGTGAAATAAAATCTCCTTCTGCTTCCAGCCCAGTCCTCCGGCTCCCCCACCACCTTCTCCCCGGCGTACCGCGACACGGACACCGACTCGTCTGGCCTGCCCCTGCTGGCCAGGTGCCGGCAGACGTGAGGCCGCGGCCCGACTTCTGCCGCTGAGGAAGCGGACCTGGACCGGGAGACAGGGGGGGGCGCAACGGTCGTTTTTACGTGTACGGTTACGGCCGTTTTTTTTTTTGGTGTGTGTGTGTGTGTGTGTTGGGACCCGAGTGGGCGAATGAGGGACGACTAACGGAAAGAAACCCAAAACCCTGTTTATTTCTCTTGCTTTGTGCTGCACCAATAGAAAGGTGAAGTAAGTCACGTGACCAACGGGCCGCTCCGGGAGGTGCAGCTTGGCCGTCCCTGGAAGAAATCCGACACCCGGTGTCCTGCGGGCACTGCGTGTCTCTCGTGGCGCTGTGTAAATAAATGAAGGCGAATGTCAATCACAAGTAACTCCTCCTCCTCCTCCCTCAGGCTTCTGGGGGATTTTGGCACATGAAGTGCAGTAAATAAGATGTGTGTAAATAAGATGTCGCTCTCTGTTTGTACAGTTTTGTGTGTAATTGTTGGGCCAGTGTGGGAGCGATGGCCTTTAAAGAGGACGTAAGATTAATTGTCCTGGATGAAACTAGAAGGATCGGTCTGACTGAAAAAGCACACTTTGAAGAAACTTCAGCATGTTGACAAGCGAGGGCATTAGAAGGGCCTGCGGCGCTACAATAACCTGAATAGAATAGTCGGTAGTTCTAGCTGCATAGTTTTTGAAACGTTTATGGCAATGTGAAAAAAAGAAAGTCACCGTTACCGTGGCGACACATCACTAGAAAATATGCTGTCCTTAATGGAGCCAGAATAGTGTCATATATAGTGCAAAGTTCACATACAACTATATATATATATATATATATATATATATATATATATACACACACACACAGACACACTTGTATGTGAACTTTACACCCGTAAAGAGAAGTTTGCAATTTGTCTTCGCGAAATACAAAAAAACGTTACCAAGTAAGGTATGACCAATCCTGGCAGCGTTGAATCATTGGTTACCTTACCTGCAGCTTCGTGATTTAGCTAGAAAATGAATTAATCTGATTGGTGGAGAGAGATATAAAAACACATACATCTATAATTTTCTGCCAGCGCTGGGCAAGTTAGTGCTAAAACTAAATAAAAAAAAATTGCACTCAAGGTTGCTATTTGCAAGAGCGCTTGGATTCCTGAACTCAAGATTTCAAGATTTGCACTACGTATTTTGCATTTGAAAACCATTCAAAAATTTCATACAAATACAGATTACTTGACACGCGTTTCTGTTCAGTATTTCGCGAATGGATTTCGGTGCGAGCAAACTTCCTTTTTGCAGGTGTAAAGTGCAACGTACACATACGAGTATATACGGCACTATCCTGTCTCCGTCGTCCTTTACGTTCCTTCATACCGTGAGGAGCACCCCACCGTCTGAAGCCATTCAAGAAACAGACGTGATGTTTGATGGTGTTTGAGCGTGTGACACACTGACGGGCACAGGTTTAAATTCATTGTGGATGAGAGCTGTCAATCATGATGCTCCTCCCATTTATGAAAACATAATTAAACATGGTGTTCCCGGTGACAGAAATAATAACACCCCAACAAAAAGGGTTCTTTTCTCCATTTTATATATTGTCGTAACCCACGTCTAAATGCTATTTGGAACTCTCCTGTATCAGTAAACCAATTTAGACTGTAGCTAATTGTTGCAAAGTGTCTGTTTTGTAAAGTTCAATATTTATTGTGAACACAGTATCTGTCTCATCGTTATTAAAGGTCATTCGAACAATGTATTTGGATTATTATTATTAAGTTTGTTCTGAAAAATGGTGAGATTCGATCTGTTGGCTAGTGTCACTCTAGTAATGACTTGTCTAAGGTTACACTTGAAATGTACTTTTTTTTTTTTTTAAAAGCTTCTAACTCATAATTTAAGGGGCGGGGCTTGATGGCCACACCTTAGTTGTAGCTCAGTGGCTGCTCAGGAAATTTCTGCACAGGAACTTAAGAGCTGTAGGTTACTTCACTGTTCATAGTGTGTTGGTTTGATTTGTCTAAATTCTGTATTTCTGCAAATGCTTGTGGTAGAGCAGTTAATGTCATGGCGCCAGATCAGAATAAAAGATATTGAAAGGAGTGATCAGGGCTTTATTCATTTCCACGGAACTTTCGTCCGATCCACCACAAAGTAACATTTATTTGTTTTAGCTGTTCTTAATTAAGCAAACTACAGACTCCTCAAAAGAAAGAATACATTCAGGTTGCCCTGAGGTGTGATCCGTCGCCGTTCCACATGTGCACACAGTGCGCCGCACAGGATGAACGCTGTAAAAGGAAATGTACACAGTTGGGCAGGTAAATGTTACCTGAGGGAAGTTTTTGGTACTTCCCTGTGCACCTGCTTTCCCTGCTGGTGCCTCACTGGATTTGCATCCTTCGCCGTCAAATCGCCCTTTTAAAAAAAAATTAATAGAAATGTATAAGTAAATCAAAAATCTTTCCTCGTCTCCTGGTTTTATTGCACTAGGTGTGACTGGTATGTGCCTAGTTTGGATGTTCTGGAAGCACAACCCATATAACAGAATGAATATTTGTGTGTTAAGCTTTTGTTGTCCATTTTACAGGTCCCTTCACCACGTTTGCTGCCCCCAATTTCCTTCCTTCACTCACTAAATAAATGTTGTGAGAGATGACAATTTACAGTTCATCTAGGAGGAGTGTACAAAGCACAGTTCCTACAAATACTCAAATACCTGCTGGCCAATGAGATGAAGCCCCGCCCACACGAGAGAACTGCCAGAAGCCCAAACGAATCCTCAGGCAGCGTAAATGTGAAACGGGGCGGAGCAGTGAAATTGCGTAACTCACAAGCGAAATGAATAAAAGGTGTAAATGGCCATAGGTGTAAAGGTGTAAATGGTGCAACGTGCACCTTTTTCTGCATGAAGTGCAATAACGTGAGAAATAGCAGGATTATTAGTTCAGAGATGAAGTTCCCAGCAGCTCTGGAGTTAAACTCCTACAAAATACAAAAGCAGGGAAACAGTCCATGCGGATTTTTTTTTTTAAAAATGTTCGTTTGACTACTGTAGGCCTCTCTGGGTTAATCAAAGCCTCTATATAAATAAGAATTCAGTGGATGCTGAAGAGAATGTAAAGAACTGAGCAGACAGCAGATCGGGATCAGGATCATTTATTTAGGAATAAAAAAAAAAAAAAAAAAAAAAAAAAAATCACCGCCACACATTCACAACAGGAACAAAGAGAAAAAAAAAAAAAAAAACAGAACATTGAGGTGCAGGCCTGACCATGTCTCCTCAGCTGAATTTAGCTTTTGAGAAGTCCATCTCGGGGTGCTGATCCATGAACCTGGAACCACAACAAACAAGCACAGTAAACCCTACAGCCAACAATCGTTCGTTGTCTAGATTCTAGAACATTAAACGGAACTAAGACGGTTTACTTCTTCAGGATGTCCTGTTTCTTCTGCTCTTCGGAGGTGGGGAGGCCCATGGACTTCTGCCGCTGGTCATACATCATCTTCTCCACCATGCTACGCGTCTCTCCATCCAAATCTGACAGCTGCTCCACAGCAGGACAGAACATGAATGCAATTAATAAAGCAGATTCTGGACGTTGATCAGATCGTGATGACACTGGAGACATGATTAAAAGCTGCATTGTAATTAGTGGGCGGAGAATGTGTGTCGTAAACAACGTAAACAGTGATGTCAAGCTACGTCCCTGCTGTCGTCAAATTTGACATTTTCCAAAAAAAATTCAAACCAGATCCTAGTGCCGCAGCTGTCGTTTCAGCAACGTTTTCCTATTCTTATCCCAACTTCTCTGCACTGTTACCACATTAGGCAACTTTAATATTAAATGCTAAATTATTGATCATTTTATTTAACCAGATGCTACAGATGTAGCTTTCGTTTCAGCAACAAACGTTGCTCTTCTCGTCTCGCTGCTGCTAAAAAGCTGGATGCAGAAGTTTCTATTGACCGTGAGTTACAAATGAGAAGATATTCCATGCCTAGTAGTGAATAAATGGCTTTTGTCACATATTTCATATTGGTATCAGAGCAGAAAATATGATGTGCAGTCATGCGAACCACCTTTGAGTTCTCTGGACAGATCTTCTTCGTGTTAATTTCAGGGTCGGTGGAGATCATCTTGCTCCACCACTCCATCTTATTAATCTGTAAGAACAGGAGCGCAGCGGTGAGGCGGCGGCAATCAGGCAAAGTGGCCGGAGTCTACGTTTCAACGCAGGTACTAACCTTCTCTAGATGGAGGGTCACCACCTTGCCGTCGTCGATGAGCCAGGAGCTTTCTTCCACCTTCACCTCGTTGTACAGCTGTCCATCAATCACGGGAGGGTGGCCCTTCAGGCCCACCTTTAGAGAACGTCTCTGGACGTCCACCACCACGTCCCGCCCCTTCAGACGGAAATTCACGTCAAAAGGTACCACCAGCTGTTTGAGGAGGATCAGAAAGATGTCCGTGAATGAATAGAATGTTCCAGATGATTCCCATATTGAAGCGAAGGACTTCAAACTCACGTCCAGTTCAGACAAGGTCTGTGTCCACCTGTAGCTGGGCAGGTCGGCTCCGTTACCAGCGTTGGGCTTCAACTTGCCTTTGTCCTTCTCATCCTCCTCGCCTTCCGACTCTGCCTGGTGGGGTGAAAGATCACATGAGTTCTGAAAATAAAAGCAGAAAATGACGACTTGTTTGGCAGATGTGGAGGAACCTCTCCAGGATATTCTAATCTGGGTCACAATATCGGCTGTTCATCTCTGGTCATTATCTAATTATTCCTGTAATAAAGTGCAGTTGAAGGTGGGATGCCCACTCACCCCTTTATCTCCCTTATCTGTTGGAACCATCTGGGCGTCTTCCGGGGTCCCCAGCTCGCTCTGCTTCTGCTGAGGTAGGGAAAGGGTGGGGACCATGGATGATAATAAATGTTAAAAGCAGACTTTATATGTACATTATTGTATATTAGGGTTCCAGAATCCCATGATCACCTGGTCGAGCTGCAGCTGCAGCCTATCTGCCTCTTCGTCCGTCAGTTCGCAGATCCTGGGCTCCTCCGCGGCCTCCTTCTGCTTACGGGCGTCCTCCTCCTCGGCGAGCTTGGCCGCCCTCTCCGCCTTGTCCTTCTTCTCCTTCTCCTGGCGTGACCGGACGTCCCTCTGGGCCTCCAGAGCGCGCTGGCGATGGCTGGAGAAGACCTCCTTTACCAACTACCAGCAGAAAAGGACCGACCGGCGGGTGAGAATCGATGAGGGTTCGGGCAGAAATCACGGAACAGTGTTCTGCTGATTGACTCACCTTCTCCGCGGCATCTGGGTCTCCGCCCGTGAAGAAGTCGGTCTTCCGCCTCATGAAACTAAAAAACGTGTCAACTAACTGGAAAAAAAAGAGGCCAGAAAGCACCATGAGAGCTGAGCTGCCTACTAAAGACCACACCAAACATATCTCAGGATAAAATAAAAAGTGAAAGTCAGTGGCAAGTTTCTGGAAAGCCAGCAGCAGCCAGTGTCGTAAAACATCTGTTGCTATGCAACGGAACGATACAGACCACGTCGAGCATCATTATCGCATATAACAAATACGAAGACTGGGTAAAATTAAGAAACTGAGACGATGTCAGATTCTAGGTTGTCAGTGGAGAGCGGGTAGAATTCCACACTGTAGAAATCGCTTTAAATCGATTTACGGTCGAAGAAACACCGGCCAGCGGCGACGCTTAGCATGGCTAGCAGCCTCGTGTCGACACATCCCCTCAGGGACCAGCGCCGTGCTTTACCCGCTTCCACGGTCCCGCCGCGGTTATACCTGCTGCACCCCTCCTTCGTGCTGCTGCGCCATGGCCAGCAGCATCCCGTCGAACTTCTCACTGTCCTCCATCCTCGCCGCGGCCAAGCTGCTCTCAGATCACGCGGCGGCCGCAGACTGGCAACAAGAACCGCCCACAAATCCAGAAGCCGGCCAATCGGAAGCCAGCGACGTCAAGCGACGGCCGGTACAGCCAATCAATTTCATTAAACGAAAGCGGATGTGAGATTCCGCCCGTGTGAGAGCGCCGTCGGGAAACTGGCACCCTGAAGGAGAAGAACGTTCTGGAAGGATCTGGAAAACACACACACGTACACACACACCGAGACACTTCACCATTTACATTTACAGCATTTACACAGACGCGCTTATCCAGAGCAATCTGTAGTTACAGGGACAGTAGTTACAGGGACAGTCCCCCCTGGAGTAACTTAGCGTTAAGTGTCTCAGGGACACAATGGTAGTAAGTGGGGTTCGAACCTGGGTCTTGTGGTTCATATGCAAGTGTGTTGCCCACTAGGCTACTACCACCCTACCTTCACCAAGAACATTAAAAACAGCAGCGTAGCTCTATTACTGCCGTAAATGTAAACGTTTAACTAGCTAACGCGAGAATGTATTACTTATTATTGATTGTTATCCACACAAAGTATGTGAGGGAATTAAGAATTTTAACAAAACTGCACTTAAAACAGACAGTACCTGGGAATGTGAACAATTACCCAAGTCTGAGCCTTGCAATGATTAAAAAAAAAAAACAGTAGCGAAATTAAAACGGTTCAAATGATTAAAGAAGGAGTAAAACCGGACTTCTTCAGACTACTTGAAGTTCTGGTGCATCAGGCGAACACAGTTTCTGTCCCACTGCCATCAAAGTGCTAAATTCCAGCACACGCTGACCTCCGAATTAACACCGGGACTCACATCATTTATTCCACACTTTCATAATCAGCAGCAACTAGCCTAGATACTTTCTCTCTCCCTCTCTATGAAGCATTCAAAATAATTATAATACTTGGTTGGTGGTGATGGACTAGTGGATTAAAACACTCATGGCATGCATGGGTTCAAATCCGGTCCCCACTACCAAACAAAGAGGTTAAAATGGCATAGACTGGCATGGCACTGTGGTAACTCCCAGCAATGCTAGATCATCTGCTGTAAAATCCCGCTTGTGTTTTTTGATGATTCTGGTCACACCGCAAATAAAACACTTGTCTAAGTTACAAGATCTTTTGGTTTTGAGTCCATGCAGGGTTTATGTAGATGGATCATCTTGCAAAACAAATTCACCTGTAATTTTTGATTGAACATAAACATGAAAAATCCTGAACAAATTCCTGAAGAGGTTCAAATCATGAAATTTGAAAAAAGTTTATTACATTCAACTCTCAGAGATACATCTAGTTGCAGAGTCTCTGAGAGCAGGTTCACTTACATTTAGCATTAGACTCATTTACTGAGAATTCTTTAACTACTTCTTTAACATTTAAAGCATTCAAAATAATTATAATATTTGGTTGGTGGTGATGGACTAGTGGATTAAAACACTCTCTCTGTAAATATATCTGAGGATGCATGGGTTCGAATCCAGTCCCCACCACCAAGCCACCAAGCAAAGAGGTTAAAATGGCATAGACTGGCATGGCACTGTGGTAACTCCCAGCAATGCTAGATCATCTGCTGTAAAATCCCGCTTGTGTTTTTTGATGATTCTGGTCACACCGCAAATAAAACACTTGTCTAAGTTACAAGATCTTTTGGTTTTGAGTCCATGCAGGGTTTATGTAGATGGATCATCTTGCAAAACAAATTCACCTGTAATTTTTGATTGAACATAAACATGAAAAATCCTGAACAAATTCCTGAAGAGGTCTATTACATTCAACTCTCTGAGAAACATCTATTTACAGAGTCTCTGAGCAGCAGGTTCACTTACATTCAGCATTACAGGGAGTGCAGAATTATTAGGCAAATGAGTATTTTGTCCACATCATCCTCTTCATGCATGTTGTCTTACTCCAAGCTGTATAGGCTCGAAAGCCTACTACCAATTAAGCATATTAGGTGATGTGCATCGCTGTAATGAGAAGGGGTGTGGTCTAATGACATCACACCCTATATCAGGTGTGCATAATTATTAGGCAACTTCCTTTCCTTTGGCAAAATGGGTCAAAAGAAGGACTTGACAGGCTCAGAAAAGTCAACAATAGTGAGATATCTTGCAGAGGGATGCAGCACTCTTAAAATTGCAAAGCTTCTGAAGCGTGATCATCGAACAATCAAGCGTTTCATTCAAAATAGTCAACAGGGTCGCAAGAAGCGTGTGGAAAAACCAAGGCGCAAAATAACTGCCCATGAACTGAGAAAAGTCAAGCGTGCAGCTGCCAAGATGCCACTTGCCACCAGTTTGGCCATATTTCAGAGCTGCAACATCACTGGAGTGCCCAAAAGCACAAGGTGTGCAATACTCAGAGACATGGCCAAGGTAAGAAAGGCTGAAAGACGACCACCACTGAACAAGACACACAAGCTGAAACGTCAAGACTGGGCCAAGAAATATCTCAAGACTGATTTTTCTAAGGTTTTATGGACTGATGAAATGAGAGTGAGTTTTGATGGGCTTGATGGATGGGCCCGTGGCTGGATTGGTAAAGGGCAGAGAGCTCCAGTCCGACTCAGACGCCAGCAAGGTGGAGGTGGAGTACTGGTTTGGGCTGGTATCATCAAAGATGAGCTTGTGGGGCCTTTTCGGGTTGAGGATGGAGTCAAGCTCAACTCCCAGTCCTACTGCCAGTTTCTGGAAGACACCTTCTTCAAGCAGTGGTACAGGAAGAAGTCTGCATCGTTCAAGAAAAACATGATTTTCATGCAGGTCAATGCTCCATCACACGCGTCCAAGTACTCCACAGTGTGGCTGGCAAGAAAGGGTATAAAAGAAGAAAAACTAATGACATGGCCTCCTTGTTCACCTGATCTGAACCCCATTGAGAACCTGTGGTCCATCATCAAATGTGAGATTTACAAGGAGGGAAAACAGTACACCTCTCTGAACAGTGTCTGGGAGGCTGTGGTTGCTGCTGCACGCAATGTTGATGGTGAACAGATCAAAACACTGACAGAATCCATGGATGGCAGGCTTTTGAGTATCCTTGCAAAGAAAGGTGGCTATATTGGTCGCTGATTTGTTTTGTTTTTGAATGTCAGAAATGTATATTTGTGAATGTGGAGATGTTATATTGGTTTCACTGGTAAAAATAAATAATTGAAATGGGTATATATTTGTTTTTTGTTAAGTTGCCTAATAATTATGCACAGTAATAGTCACCTGCATACACAGATATCCCCCTAAAATAGCTAAAAAATAAAAACAAACTAAAAACTACTTCCAAAAACATTCAGCTTTGATATTAATGAGTTTTTTTGGGGTTCATTGAGAACATGGTTGTTCAATAATAAAATTATTCCTCAAAAATACAACTTGCCTAATAATTCTGCACTCCCTGTAGACTCATTTACTGAGACAAACCCGCTTATTTAACATTTATATAAATAAAATGTTTATGTTTCACTTAGTTGTTGTGACCGAGTCTCATCTAGACTCACAGATCTTCAGGTTCAAATCCACCTCTGAAAAGAACACTTCTCTATTATATTTTTAAAAATCATGTCTTATTCAGTATCTTTGCTTTCATATTTCTCATGTCAAAGAACATGTCTTTTGCATTGTTATACAAATATTCTTTCATTCAGAAATGATCTTACCCACAAATATTTTTTTATGGATTTGTGACTAAATATACTATAGTTTGGTCCCATGTTCAAATCTATTTTAACAAGAGATCAAAAAAATAATTTGTTGCATATTAACGACAAATTTGGTTGTTACAGTATTGTTGAGTATCCCCGTCTGGTTGGTTGGTTGTATCCCTGTCTGATTGTTGGTCTCTAATGTGGATCATGAGGATTTATGGATCTATATTTAATCTTAATTTCTTTTTTTTCTCTGCATCTTCTGCAGTGGCTGCGCTTCATCATCCCACCACATGAGTGTGCTGCTGCATTTAGGAAATGTGCTGCACATTAACAGCATACTCACATCTTTACATTTGTGGCAATGGGCAGATGTCCTCATCCAGAAAGCTTAACAACGTGCTTTCATGTCACCGTCAGCAGAGTAACCAGTTCTGGTTCAGTAGGACTCAACTATGAATACAATCGTTTTATTCGCTCGAAAATAACCATTAGCCTTCTCTAAAGTATTCTCTCAAGAAGAAGTCCTGAAGTTGTTAGGGTGGTAGTAGCATAGTAGGTAACACACTCATCTATGACCCAACCCTACAACTATTTTTTTTGTGTGGAGTTTTTCCTTGTGTGCAGAAGGGTCAAGTGTGGAGGGGTGTCAACTGTAGTGCCTGTCAAAGCCCATTGAGACATGCTGAATGTGATTTTGGGCTATAAAAGAAATAAATGCTGTTGTTGTTGTCGATCTATGAACCAGAAGACCCAGATTCAAATCCCACTTACTACCAATGTGTCCCTGAGCAAGACACTTAACCCTAAGTCGCTCCAGGGAGGGACTGTCCCTGTAACTACTGACTGTAAGTCGCTCTGGATAAGGACAAAGTACAACAAAGTGAAGTGATTGTCACATGTGATACACAGCAGCACAGCACACGGTGCACACAGTGAAATTTGTCCTCTGCATTTAACCCATCACCCTGAGTGAGCAGTGGGCAGCCATGACCGGCGCCCGGGGAGCAGTGTGTGGGGACGGTGCTTTGCTCAGTGGCACCTCAGTGGTACCTTGGCGGATCGGGATTCGAACCGGCAACCTTCTGATTACGGGGCCGCTTCCTTAACCGCTAGGCCACCACTGCCCCGTCTGATAAATGCTGTAAATGTAAGTTGCAATTTGAAAATACTCTGCATTTTTTGCATTCATCAGACGCCCTTATCCAGAGCACCTTACGACCAGTAGTGACAGGGACAGTCCCCCTGGGGATATTCAGAGTCATGCTCAGGGACACATTGGTAATAAGTGGGGTTTGAACCCCAAAGACATTTTTTGTTGTTTTACCCACTAGGCTACTAACACAGTGGTGGGGCAGTGGTGGCCTAGCGGTTCAGGAAGCGGCCTCGTAATCAGAAGGTTGCCGATTTGAATCCCAACCTTCCACTGAGGTGCCACCGAGCAAAGCGGTGTCCCACACACTGCTCCCCGGGCGCATGTCATGGCTGCCCACTGCTCACCAAGGGATATGGTTAAAAGCAGAGGACACATTTCTTTGTGTCACTGTGTGCTGTGCTGCCGTGTGTCACAGTGACAATCACTTCACATTCACTTCACAGCCCTGTCATGTTCTATTATATTATCTCATGTATTTTGGTGGCAGGTTCACAAGGGGATTTTGCACCCAAATCCCTTCTGGAGAAACTGGATTCTAGAATTTTGGAGAAATGTTTGTTGTAGCCCCTACTGCCAGTTTGTTTTTGTCACTTTTTCGATACAGTGCTACGGCTCCCAGTCAGGATGGCCGGGTGGCTGCATTCCACATTAGCCGCCTCCTATTAAACAGAAAATAATCGTTCTGTCATACTTGCTGTATTTAAGTTATGAAAATTACTGCCACATGTTTCTATATTTATTTCTATTTTATGTAGTCTGGGGATTTATATTCTGTCCATTAGATTTGCTTTGCGTGTGTGTTCTCCTGCCATTGATAAGAACATAGTCAACGTTAATTGGATGAATTTGACAAATTTTTGATGTTTTAAAGCTTTTGACTATAATAGAAATGCACAGTAATAACTGAAGATGTGATTTTATCGCAATGGAAAAATTAAATGAGATTTTTTTGGTATTTTTACCAAATTTCAAGAATCCATGAATTTGTTCTTTTGAAAGCAGACGGATGTGACCAGATAAAAATGCATAATAAGCGTTTGTTTTGTCACAATATTTCGACTGTGACGTGACCTGAGAGACCTGAGGTGGACGGTGCGCCTCCTCCTCCCCGCTGGCGGCAGGGTGGGTTTAGGGCCGGGCAGAGTGGTCTCAGCTGAGAATAATCTCTCACCCAGGTACCAGAATTTCTTCATTAACGAAGGCACACAGACATCAGAGGACGAGGAGGAGCTGGGGTGGACAGGAGAGGAGAGGGTGGTCTGCAAACACACACACACAGACAACTCGCTCATAAATCACCCAGAAGCCCCTGCTCTGTGACTCATAACCGGACTGTTTGCTGAGGCCGCCTCCCACCCGTCTCCGTCCTGGACTGAAATCAAGATATCACTGGAGAACCCATCTAGGATCCTTCAGAAGATGTTCACAATAATGCAGTAAAACCATCTGAGACTAGGACCATCAGACCCTTTATTAAAACACCAGTCTGATCTTCTCTGAACTTAAAAGGCGTGGATCAGCTCTTCAGACGAGACTGTGGAACGGCTAACAGAGTCGAGATGTTCTTTAGGTGACATCAAATCTTACAACCAGACATTCAACCAGAAGCCACTGGTCAGCAGTCACCATGCAGGGGAACTCCAGACGGTGTGTGTGTGTGTGTGTGTCTCCTCTGTTTGCAAGCCTGTGTCCTCAGTTTGGCGCCGACACACTCTCGCTGGGCGTATTTGGAGGGGGGAGGAGCTTGTGCGGTTAATCAGCGGCGCTTCCTTAACGAGGATCAGTGACTGCGGGCCGCTGTCAGTGGAACAAACATCTCTTGTGTGCGCAGACAGTGATCAGATGTCGTCCACCTCTGTCCAGCAGGGCATGTCCTTCGTTCTCCAACTTCAGCAGTCTCTTCAGTTCCTCCAGGGTCTTCTGTGCTTTTTGAGGGGATTGTTGAGCCCTGGATGAACAGTACCGTCATGTCCATGTCCTGGTGTTCAAATGTCCTCGTCCGTCTTTGAATAAACATTTACATTTAGGGCATTTATCAGACGCCCTTATCCAGAGCGACTTACAATGAGTAGTTACAGGGACAGTCCCCCCCTGGAGACACTCAGGGTTAAGTGTCTTGCTCAGGGACACAATGGAAGTATGTGGGATTTGAACCTGGGTCTTCTGGCTCATAGGCGAGTGTGTTACCCACTAGGCTACTACCACCCCATATAAACAGCTTTGGGACGTGAGTCTGACAAGATGTAATGTAAATATGTCTCCATCTCTCCGCTGATTTTTTTGTGGTCAGAGGAGCAAGGAGTGGCTATTTTGAGTGTCTGGCTCCGAGGACAAGGACAGGTCTGGAGTCACGTTGGCCCCACCCCTTCATTTACACCCGAGTGTGGGGCAGTCAATCGCAGCCCAGTGACTCCGCTGTCCAACCGGCCCTAGCCCTGTGCTGACGGGAGGGTCGTCATGGTTACATTGGTGTCATTATTCATGATTCGGTCATGTTATTAACGCTGTCCAAAAAAGTTTTTACATCTGTATTTACATCCAGGACACGTTCATTGTTTGTTCAATTAACAAGATTATAAATCTTCTAATTCTTCGATATTTTTTTTGATGCTTAAAGTGTAATTATTAAAATGTTTAGTCTGTTAATAATACCAAGCAATTGTAAAGGCATAGAATACAATTAGATTTCTATTAAATAATAATTCAAAAATAATAAATTATTAGTTTAAAGGCTCTTTGATATGACTGTTTAGAATGATTTTCATGACACTGAACACCTAGAACATTATTTTCAAATTGTAATAAGCATTGAAATATCACCTGTGTTATGACAACCACAAAATTATCAGTTCTGCCCCAACTCATGTCTGGATTTAATTTTCATATTAAAAAATTACATCAAGACTGTTCTTTATGCAAGTAAACAAAACCCCACATGCTCATCATATTGATGACAAAAATATTTATAACCAGACAAATGAAGTTGAGGGGAAAAAAATTAATTTATTATTAAAGTGACATAAATAAAACTCAAACAGAGTCCAACAAATACAAATAGATAGATATGTACATGTGATTGTTCAGGGCCGGAGCAACAACAAAAAAAAAAAAAAAAAACAGCAGCAAGAATGAAGCACAATTGTTGTTGTGATGAAGATGCGGGTTAATTACTTATTTACACACATGTACAAACAAAGCATATCAATCTAAATATTCTAAAATAATAATAATTTCATTAAAATTAATGTAACAGTAAACGCTCGTGTTCCTTGAAACGCCTTTGACTCGCGTTCTAGCGGGTGATTGGCTGGCGGAGGTCGATTTGGGCTTTGGTGCCATTCTGGACAGAGTCTGTGAGGGCAGAATGTCCCCGGCTCTTTGGACGTCTCTCAGTAGCTCTGGGCCACCGGCGCCCAGGACGCCGTCAGCCTGGCGATGGAGCTCTCGAACTGGGCGTCGCCCACACCCACCTCGGCCAGGCCGGGGTCGTACATGGAGGTGGGGGAGGAGACGGGCAGAGAGGAGGACAGGCCGGAGTAGGACACGGACGAGCCGCGCAGGAATTGTGACGTCAGGCTGCCAGGGATGGACCCCGACGCCGAGCCCGAGGGGCTAATGGTCGTCCCGGCAACAGCCCACAGACTGGGGTATTGGCTGTGGAGACGGGAGAGAGGTGGTTAGCGGGTCAATTCTGCAAATCCCGGATCAGAGCCGCCTGGCTCCGGGCCTCACCTGCTGTTGGAGGTGGTGTTGGTGGTGTGGACCAGGGTGCCCATGGAGCCGGAGTTGGGGATCTGCAGAGAAGACCAGCTGTCATGGGTGGGCAGGGTCCCTGATGTGTTCTCCATGTAGTTGTCTGCAGAAACACACAACAGTGAACGTAATCATTATTATTATTATTATATTATTATTATTAAATCATTAGATCAAGACGTAGGGGAGCTGAAGCCCTTACTGCTGGTGGTGCTGGTCCTGTGGGGGTAATGGCCGGGGTACGGTGCTGCCCTGTGGCCCCTCAGGCTGGAGTAGCGCTCGCAGTAAGAGCCCGACGAGTGTCCGGGACCCCCGGTGAACTGCGGCGGGCTGCTGCTGGGGCAGATGGGGCCGTTACTGGGCAGAAACCAGCCGCCCACTGTGGAGGGGGGAGGACGAGATGAAGAGAGAGAGTTATTGAGGACCCCAGCTGTATCTCCCACGTTTCACACCGGGTGTGTGTTGCTGTGCAGGCCTTACATTGCGAGTATCCGGACTGCTGACCGTCTCCACTGTGGTCCTGGACTTCCTTGTGGTCACTCCTGATATCCCCGATAAGGAGAGCAGCAGATTATACACACACGCACACACAGAATTACAACTTTCTGGTGAAAAGGTATGGATGTACTTTACCTTTCTTTGGCGTCCAGGAAGGCTTTGGCGAAGGGGTTGTGCTTGATCTTCAGCGCTGTGATCTACAACAGGAGACAGAACGGGAGAAGTGAAACCGCCGCCTCTTGCCGAGTTCTACAAAGTTCTGAGGAGATCCGCGCTCTGCAACGCACCTCCTCGTTCTGATAGGCCGTGACCGCGATGAACTGGGTCTCGGGGAACGACTGGCTGCTGATCATCTTCTGGATCCCACCGACCTTCACGATGTGAATCCTGGGCTCATACTTGTGCAAGGAGTTCAACATGATCTGGAGGGGGAGAATGACACCAGCATTTCATTTAATTATCCACAAAGGCCTTAGAATGAAGGAAATATTCCTTTTTTTGTGTGTGTGTTTATTCTACCTGTCCTCCCCCGTTGAGCTTGTTGGACAGCTTGACTTTGCTGAAGGACACCGGCGCCTTCATCCAGTGCGCGCCGAAGTTGGGCGAGTCCGGGTGGATGTAGACGCAGCTCGGGCTCTGCGGCTCCGGCTTGCCGCCCGGGACCCACTCCCCGTTCACGTACTTCCAGCGGTTGCTGTCGGCCGCCACGAAGTCCAGCAGCACCGAGTACATGGCGTTCGGGTCCAGGCCGGTGACGCTGGCGCGGAGCACCGGGAACATCCGCCTGGTTTAAAAACAAAAAAAGACGCCGGTTATTCCCGCCACTTCCTCCGGGCGTCGGGCCTGCGGGAACCGGCCGGCTCCATCGCAGCGTGCCAACACCTGCTTTCAAACCCAAGACCCTGGTCACACACCCCCGCTATCTGGAGGAGCTCCTGGAGAGAAGTTTATGGGCAATTAGGGCAGAAACGTCTCCGTACCTTCCAGTCTTGGTGACGATCATCTCGTTGGTCAGCTCCTTAAACTTGCTCCACAGCTCGGCGTCCTCCAGCGCCAGTTTAATGTCCCGCTCCGAGGCGTCGCCCTTCTCGCTGCCCCGGTGCATCTCGCTCTCCACGGCGCTGAGCAGCTGCTCCAGGCGCTGGTCGGGGCTGGAGGAGCTCATAGTTCCTTCGAGGTGGACCCGCTGGACTTCTGACCGCTCCCGGACCGCGGCCTGGATTTTAAAAGGCCAACCAAAGGCGGCATGTTGACAATGGGCGTGGCCGGCGCGAAGCCACGCCCCGCGGAACTCTTGATACTTTGTATTCATCTACTAACAACAACAAACAAACAAACAAACAAAAAACTGGAGATAATGTACTTTTAACTATTACAGTTGGCTGGACACAATGCACATTAGTTTATAATTTTATTACATTTTCAAACAAACACATGTTCATTACACAGTAATGTTTTCTTATGTGCAATATATGTACATTAATCCACTCTGTCCATATGTACGCATACATATTTTTAACATATATATTTGATACTCCACGTTTGATAATCCACGTTTTTTTCGCTATATATTTTTTATTATATTAAACTATTTCTTTTTCTGCCACTCTTATCTTGTACTGTGAAACTTTCTGGCATGGCAAAGTAAATTTCCCACTTGTGGGACTAATAAAGGATCATCTTATCTTATCTCCATTCATGATCTAAAATAATGGCAAAAACAGCCTAATTTTTTAAACCAAAAAAAATCATTGAAGAATTTGTTTCTACAAAAAGACTAGGTTATGTTGTACATTGATAAAATTAACACAGTTTTTTTTTTATTATTATAATAGTGAAAAAAGTTTTTTTTTTCAAACAGAGGGTGAACTTTTTTTTAAAGTTGCTTTGGCAATAATTTTTTGTTGTTGTTGTACTTGTTGTCATATTTCAACGTCAACTGTTAGCGTGGCTGCTTTTTTGGTTCTGCCGAACCTGTAAGAGTCTTTGAACTCTGCCGTATATTTGAGAATAATGCAAATCTTTTGTTGTCCGAAATACACACGAGGGAAGTGCTGTCTGTGTGTGTGTGTGTGTGTGTGTGTGTGTGTGTACTGCAGATGTGCCATTAGATGTGGATGGGCCTGAGGTGACACCTGAGGTGGGTGAGAAGTGAAAAATTTACAGATTCTGCATCATTCCATCAGAGATCAGATTTAATGGCTTTATGAATCCATGCATCCACTGTATTTCAGACAGGAGGAAATCCGCTGAAATAGCCCCGGGTGGTGTCTGACGTTCTCCTGATGTACCCGGGAGTTGGGATTGAAAGCGGGCCGTGAAGCACGACTCCCGTTTACTGCGCCACTTCCTATTCTGCAGCTCCCCAGAGGCCGTAAATGCGCAGCTCTCACACCTTCACATTCTTCCTCTTCATGCAGGCCCCGCCGACCAATTCCCACCGTTTCCACCATGCAGTCATGTAACGCTTGACACGGCCAGTCCAGCTCTCAGTAGATGAGGGTTGAGATATTGACGTCCAGTGATCCTGCGCCAGCCAGTGGTGGCGTGGGGGTTAAGCGAAGCCGCCCCGATCTGGACTCAGCACTGTCGCACCCGGGTGAGAAATATTACAGAGGCCTGGTGCTTCACAAAGGAGCAGTTATAAGACTATGCATATTTTCCAGAGGACTCCTCCGGCCCAAAATAAGTAAACAGGTGAGGTGGAACATGCAGAGCTGGGAAAAATGAGAGAACACACACACATTAAAACCAAGTGTCTGTTTGTTCCTTTTATTATAGTAGAGTCTTACGCCACGAACTACACACAGTCGTCCACCCGCTGCCCATTTAATTCAACTAAGTTGTATTCATTATTCAAGTATAGTGATTTTATTTATGCTGATTATTATGAAAATCATGAATCCAATCTCTGAAATGATTACGATAATACAAAACTGGGGTGAAGGGCTGAAGGTTTGTCTTTTAAATGAAATCTCTAAAAGATTTGATAGTTTTCACCACATTCTAATTATTCTCACATGAAATATTGTAGTCATATGTGTTTATGTCTCAGTTTTTTTTTTTGTTGCTGTTAAAAATGTGTATTTTAAATATGAATGAATATCACTTAAAAAGTATAAGAGTATTGTTGAATATTATAAGAAGAGCAACAGACAGATTTGTAATTTGAATGTGGAACCATAAGTCTGGTTGTTGTCATGGGACTTTGTGTCTCTGCGTGTTTCTGGTTTCTATTGCTGACTGTATTTTAATGTTTTTTTATGAGCGACGCTGCAGCTGAGGAACAGTCGGTGTGAAACAGGAAAGGCCCGGAAAACGCCGTATAAGCAGGGGAGGACCGATTCCTCTAACGTCACCTGAAGGCCCCTGTCCCCCACCAGCACCCGCCTGATGCGGATTCGGCCCCCAGAATACGTCTGTCACTGCCACGTTTCCACTTCAAGTTCAGGAAATCCAAACTTTCCTCTCCTAATCACCCGGCCCTTTGAAACCGATAAAAAGAATTAGCGGCTGCGGTCATTTACACCCCCCGCCCCGCCCCCCTCCTGCTTCAAGTGGCCACAATTGAGCAGGGGACCTTTGGGATGCTAATGGCAGATCGGGCTGCGGTGCGGAGGGGCTGGCGGAGCGCAGGCTGGGATCTGAGATTTACTTGTCACGGAAATGCATCCCCGAAATCTGAAGTATTACGTAAAAAGTCAAATATATGCAAATACGAGTAAGAAAATCATCTAATAATCATTTCATCTTGTCATGAGCTCATGTTAGCTATGCAAATGACCACACAAAAAAAAAACATGAAATTGAAATTGATAGAAAACAATTACAAGAAGAATAATAAATAGTCAATTACAAAGTTTGAAATAATGATTTAGTGGAGCCCACATCTGCTGGTGTGCCACATACTGTATTGGTGTGAATGAAGGCAGTTTCATTGCTTTTTTAATAATGAATGAAGCTTTAAAAGTAACGGGGCTTGGGTAACGAACATCCTTCCATCAGAACTCCAGCTTCTGGACTGGAGTTGTTTCCCGTCCCAAAAAAAATTAAAATATGCGGACACTTCGAAACGAGCCTCAACTGTCAAACGGCAGTGGATATTTTACACAATTAAAAAAGCTAATGATGCCAAATTTTCAGGGCGATCCTGAAATGAAATACACATCTTTGTCACACCAGCGCCGGGGCCGGGTGGAGAAGCGAATCCGCCATGATTTACTGCTGTTTGATGTTTGGGTTGCCTGGCAATGAAGTCGGCGGGACGATATGTGATCGTATTCGCCCGGAACCACGGTTCTGTTCGAGTTCTAGAACATTTCACTTGTTTTACTCCTGTTTTGTTTGTTGGTACACGTCTATTTCTACATTTGAGGATGGAAGTTTGTGCGTGTGTGTGTGTGTGTTTCATGTTGCTGGCTGTAAATATGTGCAGCTGAGCTCAGCAGACACCACAGTGTGAGAAAACACGATTAAATCCCTACACTTCAGACTTCCAGCTGTACCATCACACACACACACACACACACACACACACACACACACACACACACACACACACACACACACACAACAAGCAGGGGGGACTGTAATCAGCCCAGAAGTCATTTCCAGGATGGATTTCATCCAGAACTAGACGTTGTGACAGCACAATGAGATATTTCTGAAGCTTTATTTGTGTCCTACAGGTATGAGATGAAGAAGTGGGCCCTGAATACAGGCGCAGGATAAAATGTTGGAAAGTATAAAAATGGGTTGGTGGCTGCAAGGTGGCAGTACGAAGGCAGCATCACCACGCTGAACCAGGAGAAGGCCTGCCTTTTACTGCCTTCTCACGGCAGCCGCGGCTCTCCGGGACGCGTTACCTGGACAGCGGGGACACGGGTCTCGGCCAATCCGCCCAGGTGAACAAACAGCCGGCGCAAGGCCCCACATCAAAGGACATCTCATTAAAGGACAAGGAATACAGCCCCCCTAATCCCGGCTTTTACCGCGGCACTGGGCCGCCCCTTCTCTCCGCCTCTTTACGGGACGCCACCAGAGCGCCCCCTGCAGGTCCGGCATTGACTGGATTTTATTGACCATCAGTATTCATTGGTTTATTTAAAGGGACAATGGCCATTACTTACCTGTGTAAGAACACTGCCCCCGGTGGACATGCTGAGGTCACATTATCAACTTCCACAGGGATGTTTTGTATTATTAGTACTGTGTGCTGTTAAATTATATTTAAAATTCATGATCTACAATTGTTGGTCTTCGTTCTCTATCCTCAACCTTCTCCAAATTTTTTCTTTCATTTTTCCCCTCTCCCCTTCTTTTTCTCTCTCCTCTCTATGTTGACCTTCTCCTGAACTTCTCTCTTTTTCTCTCCTTTTTCCTCTGTCCCCCAGTCATGCCTGTCGGGATTGTTAAATAAGTTTAATAAGAATTCTTTTTATAAATTGCATTTCAAAAATCATTTTTCATGTGTGTTCACGTGTAAAAGAAAACCGGATGCTAAAGTTTGTGTGTGTGAGTATATACACACACACACACACACGCACAAATATATACATATATCCAGATCCGACCTTCACTGTGCACAGCTGCATTTTAATCCGATATCTGATATCAGATATCTGATATCTGATATCAGTTATCAGAACCAGCGCGTTTTTGGGGGTCCTGGGAAAGGATGTCTGTCTAGACTGAACAGACACCAGCAGCCCAGGGCTTTGATGGAGGCTCGCTCTTTGTAGTCGGCGTGGAGATGGCCTGTTAGTCAGTAAAAGTGAGGGATAAATGGCTCCCTAACAGGAAGCAGTTTACATGGTGACGCTCAACCTGCCTGTGGCCCCTATTGTCTGCCGTCCCCTGTCCCACTTCATTACCATTTCCATAAGAAAGGAGAAGTAATTGCCCCTTTTCTTCTGCCGACCCTTCATCTTTCGGTTGCTGCTTCTTCTATTTTCCTTTCCTTTTCTCTCCCCCCTCCCCTACATTTTCCACCTCGCTCTCCTGCCCTGTGTGTTGGTGTCAGAAACGCAGGAAGGGACGCAGGGAATCCGTGGACACGTTCTTGTCCATTGCATGTGAGTGGAGGGGTAACAGGGAAAGGGGAGATTTTCAAATTGACTCCAGCTCGGGTGCATAAGTGAAGATGCTTTTCCGAATTTGGACATTTCTGTGTTGTAAATTCCTCTTTGATGTGATTGTAGGTCAAGTTCTGATCTTTTGTGACACTGGATTTCTCCAAAAATTAGGATTCCAGCCCTCCAGCTTTGGACACGTCCTTTTTTAATTTACCGTAGGTAATGTCCGATGATCAGTGACACTGGTTTACTGGTTTCTGGGATCCTGCAGAAATCTGGTTTAAACAATCAGCAATGTTAGCAACAAAAAATAGATCTGGGCGGAGAGCAGGATCCCATGAAGGGATGAAGGTGACAGAACGAGGAGCCATCTCCCCCATGACACTTCCATTCAGCAGAACGACCCACCGCCACCTTCATCCCAACACATGCAAACCAGAAGGCCGCCACAGTCCTGCCGGGTGACCAAACAAGCCCCAGCATCCCTGATCACGTGACCAACCGGTGGGGTCTTTTATTAACAGCTGAGCGGACAGAGATCTGCATTCATCTGGTCTGCTGAGTTCATCTTCCAGGCCTTTCCCATGATTCAAAGTGCACCCCACTTGGCCCGTGGCCACTGGACTCGGCTGCCGAGTATCATTCAGTCTCCCGTTCACCTTTCACCTCTGACCCCATGCAGCTGCTGAAACCAGGGACCCCCGCTGCCACCCACGTCTCCTCCCGTCACCTTTATTTACTTATTTCTTTAGGCGTTCTGCAGACGGCGTCGTTTCCGAAGCCGGTTCTTCTCCGCAGGGGAATACTTAGGAAGCGTCTGATGCCTTGAGGGATGATAAATCATCATTTTAATTGTGAGAAAAAATCTGTCGGACAGAGTGAGAAATTGTGATTTGGGAATTTGAAAAAAGAAAATCACATTCAAATCAAGAATTTCAGAGCTCAGATAGAGAGGTTCTTTGATCACGAATTAATAAGTAAATAAATTGCATTATTTGCAATTTGGTGTCATGATATATTTTCCAAGTGGCAGCAGGTCAGGCTTCCTTTTTATTTTAATCTTGTGTGTTCTCCCTGCAGGCTGCTCAGGGTTTATTCCTTTTCTACGTTTGGCGACATCTCCCTTGATCCCTGCATAGCCGATGGGAGGGAGGGAGATCAGCAGCAGATGAAGCGTCTCCTGCCGGGACGCCACTGATCCAGGAACATCTTCTGTGGGATCACTACAAATATATCCCATTTTGGTTTGTCAGCAGAAGTTCAAAATTGAATTTATAGGATATGAAGCATGCACTTTCTCTAGTCAACAAGTCAAAAGCGAAAAAGCTGCCGTCTGAATTTCTTGTTAGTTTGATGTGAAACGCATGGAAAATTGCTGAACTGATTCTGAATATAGAATGACACATAACTGCATGTTCTCCTGACATCCAGCTGTAGAAGGTTCCATAGGTTTCAGGTCAGCGGTAAAGTAAAGTAAAGTAAACTATTAAATCTTACAGGACACAATGTTTCAGTTCCGTTACGCATATGGAATATACTCAAATTTTATACTCCTTTTTACGGCATAGCCTGACATCTATCGCATTCGTGATTGTAAGAAGTCAGAACCACTTTTTTGTATGTTAGCCCACGGCAGAAACATTTTATAACATGAGCAGCCCGTTGTTCTTCCTTATTGTGAAAACCACAATGGAAAACACTATACAAGTACACTGTAAAAATGTAAGTATTCTGCTTAATATTTTAGCATTTACGTAATATAAATAAACCAATTAAACCTGTTTTAAAGCCTGCTTTATTTACATTTATTTACATGACATCAATTCTGATATAATAGTTGTGACCGTGTTCACTTTTTACAGTGTATGCACTTAACACTAAGCATTGTGGAGATTGTCATATAATGATAATAAAGGAACTTTGAATTTCAGCAGGATAAAGTTCTTCATGCAACTGTAATTACGTGTAAAATACAGAAGTACTGTCAAAGTTCCATACGTGAGGACCCTCTGGTCCAGGGTGAGAGGAGAGGAGATGATTTGCGCCCCCTGCTGGAGACGAGAGGGTGTCACACCACCAAAAATTAAAAGAAAAAGAAGAATAATATACACACACATATACAGTACATTCCAAAAGATTGGACACATCTTCTCATTCAATGTGTTTTCTATATTTTCATGACCATTTACGTTGGTAGATTCTCACTGAAGGCATCAAAACTATGAATGAACACATTTTGTTCACAACAATTTTTGTTAAGTAACAATTTGTTACTTAACAAAAAAAGGTGAAATAACTGAAAACATGTTTTATATTCTGATTACTGCTTTGCACACTCTTGGCATCCAATTTTTGTTAAGTAAATAACTCCACATGTGTTCATTCATAGTTTTGATGCCTTCAATGAGAATCTACCAACGTAATTGGTCATGAAAATAAAGAAAACATATTGAATGAGAAGGTGCATCCAAACTTTTGGCCTGTACTGTATGTATGTGTGTATTTATTTAATGTTTGCACAGCATTTGATTTCATTTTCTTTTGTGTCATTTTTATATTATCAATCTGAACTTAGGTGACATTGGCTGGTGAGAAAACCAAATTCTTCATAAAACTTCATTTCATTCATTCATTTCCAAAATAAATGAAGCCCTCCACCTGTTTGTGTTGGCAGGTTGTAATTGTAATATTGGAATGCAATTCTCCCGAACCTAATCACGACAGAGAAAGCCGGATGACAAGACGCTGTATTGTGTAGATTACACTGCTCAGGCGGCGGAGGACGGGATCCAACGTTTCTGGCCTCCTGCTCTGCAGGCCGTCCACGTCGAACGAAGGGCCGCCGCTGATGAACCGCCTGTGGATATTTTATTCATGAGCATCGCATCTGGACGTACAGTAGTCAATTGGAAAAGCTTTGCATACATGTATGCATAATTCAATCAGCAAGACGGGTTGAGAAAAGCAGCGCAGAGGCGCGTAATCCAGGTTCCGATAAGCGCCGCTGAATGATGCATTTCCTGCTGCATGCGCCGTGTGTGGCTTTTATAAACCTTGGGCTGTGGTTCAGGTACGAGGGTGGAAAGAAGCAGCGTCTTTGTTCTCTTGACTGGAAATCAGGAACCTCCTCAGTCTTTTCAGGCCGGTTCAAAACTGATCAGCAGCGGCTGACTGATGTTGCTTAGGAACAGCTGGATCAGAGATAAAAACAAAGAAGAAACAATAAATGAAATACTGACCCTAGATATTTTACATCTCTGAGGTTATGCAAGTATTCAACAATTGTAATAATAATAATAATAATAATAATACATTTTCTATTGCACTTCACATTGTCCTGAAATCTGAAGGTTATGGGTTCGAATCCAGAACCGTCAAGGTGCCACTGAGGTGCCCTTGACACTGCTCCCCGGGCGCCTGTCATGGCGAAGGGTTAAATGCAGAGGACACATTTCACTGTGTCACCGTGTGCTGTGTTGCAGTATTTCACAATGACAATCGCTTCACTTTCACTTAATTTTTCATCTAGATTGATTAGTTTGAAGATGAGCAGCAGCTATTTTCTACATTTTTTTGTTAAAAAAGGGGAGATTGGAGATGGGACATTTTGGGTCTGATTTGGGCCTTTTTTACAGCAGAGGGGACATGACCAGTTTGAAGAGAGTAGTTTGTAACTGAGGGGATGATGGGTGCAGAGAACAGGTAGAAGGTTTCATCCTCCTGATAAGACCCTGCACCTCTTCCCAGGTGACAGTCTGAAACCATGGCCTTTCACGTCGTGTACGGAACGTATTATTTTAATGCTGCCTGTTAATTTCATATATATTCAATCTTGTTTTATTCTATTTTATACATTTTATATCACATTGTATTCAGGCTGTCAAAAAGTTTGTTCCTTAATCACGGCGCTCAATTTTAAATATTTAACAAATTAAAATAAAAGTAAAATATTTCCCTATTTCCGCTGACGGTAAACTCACACGTACCTGACTGAGGGTGGGCGTGTCAGCCAGGTTTAAACCTGAGCAAGACACTTAGCCCTGAGTGTCTCCAGGGGGACTGTCCCTGTAACTGCTGATTATAAATGTCATATATGCACATGTTAATGTAATGAGCCTCAGCTGAGAATCGCTGTAGAAAAAAAAAAGACTTTTAAAGAGAGAATTGATGAAAATCAAATTGCTGCCATTCTTCCCTGCTCCTCTCCTTTCTTCCTTCTTTTCTTCTCCTGCCTCTGACTGCTGCCCTTTGATTCCAGCCCGTCTAACAGCGCAAACCGTGACGAGCCGACACATTAGCGGCCTAATTGCTGAGAGCGCCGCGCCGCACCTCCTTCCATTTAATGAAAGCACCATCCTTTTTTTTTCTTTTTATCTTTTACGGAAATTGAAGCCAATTCGGTTTCGCCCGTTTGAGGAATAAAAATCGGACTGGTAACATCGTCCAGTTCAAAAGGTTTGTTTCCCGCCCTCACCCCGACGATCTCACGATCTCAGCCTCATCCCGTGAGCTGCTGCTGCCTTCTCTCAAAAATCGAAATGAAAACAGAATTTGAGAATGAGGAGAACCAAGGGCCGTAGCTTTCTGTCTGTCTGCATGGGGAGGGTCAGCTACTTTACAGAAACAGGAAGTGGCTGCTAGTTGCTAGTCACCTGCAGGAGGAAGTAACCTAGTTATTATTATTATATTATTATTATATCATTATTTCTGGGACATCAGAAGATGAACTGTAATGATGTTTTTTATAAAGGGGTGGAGCCTGTAGGCATGATTGACAGCTCCCACTCGCCCTACTTCCTAAATCTGGAAGATTTAAACCCCTCGCTGTCAGCACACTCCTCACACTCTGCAGAATCTCTGACAACAAGAAATATGAACAGTGGACCATTTTAACCTGCAGGTCATCTTCAAAAGCTAAAAAGGAAGGTAGAACCCAGTTCTCCTCCCAGAGATGCGCTGAAGACCATGAAAATTCTCTAGCGGTGAATTATGAAGAACCCACATGAATTAGCCAGATAATTGCAGGCCATTCTTAACAGGCCCGCTGGTGATCGCAGCAAGTCTCCACCAATGGCATCGCACCAACGGCTCCTGTCAGTCAGACTCAGTTAAAGCAATACATTTGGGCGAGAAGCTCATTGTCAGTGTGAATAAATGCAGATAAATGCAGAAAGATTATTGACATTTTTAATTACAGTTTGACCTGTCTTGTTGTGTAGAAATTTACGACAATAAAGAATGTCCAAATTTGTTCTGATAAACGCACAAAATCACAAACAGGGTTAATAAAAATGGAATAAAAACAGCGTATTTGTAGTAATTTTTTTTTTTATGCAAACGTCAATTGCATATATTATTGTGCACGCACTCACACAAACGCACACCTACACACATGCAGACCCACATGCATACACATAATTAAGCAAAAAAAATATATATTTCTCTCGGACCAGGGCGGGTGCGTTTCTGCTGTTTGGTCAGTAGAGGTCACCAGAGGTCAGACTGGGCCTTGCGGCCGGGCCCCTCCTCGCCTCTCCAGATGGGCGAAATGCTCTCTTCCTGCCTCCTTTATACCCCTCGGAGCCACACTGCTCCAGATAACAACACCCCCGTTCGCCGTCGGAGCGTTTTTTAAAATTAAACAGGCGCGTTAATTAATTCAAAAAGTGCCCGTAATAAAGCAACACTCAGAATAGCAGCACCGTCTCCTTCCTGCGGCGCAACTCCCCACCCCAACACACACTAATTCATTTCTGTCAAACAGATAATGCCGTTATGAACAAAGCTGCGGCCGTGAGCCGTAACTCGTTTTGTGCAGAAGAGGCTGGTTTTTAATTACATGAAGGAGTCGCCGGGGCCGATCGCTCACTTCCTGTTCACTTCCTGCGTGTCGAATGAAGCCAACGCATATAATTCCATTATCGAGTCCCGTTTGATAAAGTAGGTCTGTCCGATGAATAAAAATCGACTTAATCCGAAACCCTTTTGGCCCTTGTGCTTGTCGGTGTTTCATCTGTCTTTTGGTATGAGGACCCCGGAGCCGGCCCCTCACAATGGGCCAGTCCTGGGCAGCGTCTCCCGCTCAATGGCCGTTGTGTCAATAAACCCAGTGACAAGGTGACAGGGCGTCTGGGGGCTCTGCGTAAAGCAGGAAACGCCGCGACCTGCTGGGCCACCAGCCTTTTCCAGTCTGACCACAGGGGTCAAAGCGCTCGGAGGCGGCGGGGGTCCGGGAATGGTAGAAATATATCAACCGTCCATATTCGTAGATGATTGCTGTCGCGGGTCACGTTACCACGCCCGATAACGGTGGCCTTCTGTTTCTCTTAAAGATGCAAATCTAGAATCCATACAGACCCACAGGATTAGCGCGCCGTGACCTGAATTACGCCGGACGTCAACAAAGCCCCTTTATTTTACTTCACGGCTCACATCTTTCATTATTTTTATTTATAATAAATGGCAAGAAAGAAAAAAGGAAGTGCAGGGTGACAAAAAAAATCTTGAGTTTTTATTTTTGCGCTGAATTCCAGGATTATGTAAAATTAATTCAGTTTTACCAGGCCATGGAACAGATGGCTATTTCATTCAGGACTCAGGGTAGTTTTGTTGCCTGGCAATCTCTCCCCAAACCAAATCAGGGACCATAAACTGTCACTTAGGGGCAGCGGAATCTCGTTTTCTGTGCAAACTCCACCGCCAAGACAAAAAAAAAAAAAAAAAAACCTGGTCCCGTCACCCCGACCACCTCCAATGCTAAAGAAAAAAATACACAGACTACTACTATTCCTAAAATCTGCAACAGAAATGGTACAGTTTTCAAACTGGGGGCCAGGGTGCCACCAATAATAAGACGCGTTGGGGTTCACGCCCTGCGGTCATCCGAGTAAAGATGGAATTTTATCCATATTGGGCCACATTAAGGGAAAGCGATTGTCTATCCGGGGTGCATAGACGCACTGTGTTTCCAGAAAAGGTTCATTTTGCCACGCATGAAACCCAGACAGCTTCTCTGCCAGTGGGCGTTACATATTTAACACAATACTGCCATTTTTTTCCCACCAAAAAAGCCATTCATTTATGCAACGGGACACGTTGTACTAAGTATGACTGTGCAAATAATAATAATAAAGTGAAGTGATTGTCACATGTGATAGTCGGGGTGTTAGTAGCCTAGTGGGTAACACACTCACCTATGAACCAGAAGAACCAGGTTCAAATCCCACTTACTACCATTGTGTCCCTGAGCACGACACTTAACCTTAAGTTGCTCCAGGGGGACGTCTGATAAATGCTGTAAATGTAAATGATACACAGCAGCACACAGTGATATTTGTCCTCTGCATTCAACCCATCACCCTGAGTGAGCAGTGGGCAGCCATGACAGGCGCCCGGGGAGCAGTGTGTGGGGACGGTGCTTTGCTCAGTGGCACCTCAGTGGCGGGTCGGGATTCGAACCGGCAACCTTCTGATTACAGGGCCGCTTCCTTAACCGCTAGGCCACCACTGCCCCGTGTAAAGTGTAAAGACAATAAAGCTCCCTTCCCCTCCCCAACAGTTTGTTGCAAGAAGTGCGCTCTTAAGAAAGATGCAGATTTTAATGCGGAGAGGGAGCCTGAATTCAGATTATATTCCCTACACAGCAGCATGGTGTGTGTGTGTGTGTGTGTGTGTGTGTGTGTGTGTGTGTGTGTGTGTGGGTAGTGGGGGGTTGGTTGTGCGCATGTGGACCTTTACTTTTTTTGAAGCATGTTTTCGGCGGTTTTGTTTTAGAACGCTGGTGTGTCGGACTCCTGTGACGGAGGCCCTGAACTTTAAAAGCTCCTCTCTGCCTGGACCGAAGGCGGGAGTTTACAGGAACAGCAGGCCGGCAGCAGGCAGGCAGGCAGGCAGGGAGGCAGGGAGACAGCAGGCCGCAGCACACGCGGAGGGACACAGGAATGTATTGTATGCGTTGGACAGACAGGACAAACGGGCGAAATAGTGCTCAAGTTCGCCGAAACCGCGGCCGGCGCGTGTAGCCGTTTGGTACGGTGTAGAGGGTGGAATAATAGGCGGCCTTTAATTTTGCCCGGCGGTTTTGTGCCGCGTAAGCGCCGCGCGTCGTGCGCTTTCGTGGCTACAGACACAGTCACACATCCACACAAGTGCGCCGCGGAGGCATCGCCGAGGTTGCCGCGGCGCGCTGCGGCCCTGAAAGCGCACACAGTAAATTGAAGCGCGGAGCGCGCCGGAAAACCAGGACTGGATCGCCAGCGCCGCGTCCCGGGAGAAAGGCACAAAACGTGGCGCGGGTGGCCGTCTTGCGGAGCTCAGGGTGAACTATTGACTGGCGTCTCCGGGGAGTGGGAGCTGATGGACTCTGACCTCCAGACACGGAAAACGAGCTCTCCACATCTCACATATCGACAGTGTTGCCAGACGTGCGACAATTATCGTATTTGTTCCATAATTTACCCTCGGTACGACGTACGATCGAAAAAATGGGGGAAATGCCATAACGTACGATAATTTTACCGCTTCATTTTACATTATAAGTTATTTCATTAGCACGACAGCGTCCAGATATTTGCCTATGAATGTCGCGATCAGCGATATGAAGTACCGATAACAGACAAACTACAGATCCCATAATGCAGTGCTTCAGTTGCCTTGTTGCATGCCATCCGTCCTGTAGGTACAAGCTACGTTATACTCTATAATATGCACTGTCTATCATAATATGTGTTATTGAAGCAGATTTTCTGAGCAAAGTCAGAATGTGTACGATCATTTTTCTTAAAAACTATAACTTTAAGCTGCTGGTAGGATCTGGCAACACTGCATATCACACTCATGCAACACCAGGGCCTGTCAAGAATTCAAAGCTGGATCTGCTTTCATATTTCACATGAAATATGACATGCCAGGTTACTCTTATCTTTACTCAAATGTGGCATTTCAAGATGAAAAATCTAATTTTTGCAGACCCCTTGCGGATGATGTCACCAGCCTTTGTAAAACAAGATTAGTGCCAGAATTAGTCCATATTATTGACATATTATTTATATTGAAAGCATTATTCCATTTTGCACAGTCAGTTGAGCTTGAACAATCCCTTGCCTAAATTGACCTATGAAAGGACAACACATGCAACACACGAACCTTAACACAGATAAAATCAAAACAAAACACAATTACTCAAGTTAAAACTGAAATAAAAATGGAATCAAATAAGCATGACCATGTTTTTCCACTCATGAATACGTCATACTGTGTTTTGTAGATGCTGATGTCAGCTCAACAAGATGTAGAAAAAAAAGTTGTATGTATATGTGTGTGTGTTCTGAGCCAGACCTTAAAAATAAAAATATTAAAACAGCAGTTTAAAAACTCTGTTAATGCGCGATAAAATAATTGTTGCCGTTATTTAAATTATGCTTTAACATGATAATAACCTGGCACCAGTGTTAACACATAGCATAAAGCTGTTAAATAGACTACTAAATTCTTGCTTTTGCAGTTCCTGTGTGACAATTACCAAATATTTTGCCCGACAAGGTTATCCCAAGGTCCCCTGCAGCTCCAGCCTGATCTCTGCCGCTGCCGCCATCAGATCTCCAGCAGAGACAGGGACTTCAGAAAAGAGGGCTGAAAGGCACCCGAGTCAAAGTTAATCAAACATTAGGGTGCCTCAGTGATCAGCGTCAATGCGCCACCCTTTGAAAGGCGTGACACATTAGGCAATCAAGGGCAGAGCGATGAGGAGAACCCGCCCCGCCTCGGGGTGCCGTGGGACTAAACAAGTGCACACGCTCAGTCCCGATTTCTGAAAGGGACGACCAGCGGGGAGGTGTATTAGACAACACCCGTCCTTTGGAGAATTTGGGCCTACGCCTGTGGTGTCTGCACTCAGGCCCTGGCCGTTGGCCATGCAACATTGCCATCTGAAAAATGCACAGATAAGAAAAAGCTAGAATGGATTAAAACCCTGTAAAACAGTCTTAAGCAGTTAAACCCATTACGATTATCACGCAGGCTGTTTGTTGGCTCCTTATGAACATTTGTGACCTAATGTGGCCTAAAAAGAGCACCTATGGTTGTAAAATAGAGCAACAATAGGATTTTAAAATGAATGTTTATGGAAAACACATATCCTGTTTAACACAGTGGATGTGTAAAATCTCTTTTTCTGGATTAAAAAGTCCCCCCTTCCCCCCGAAACAGGGTGCCCTCCGGCACGCTTCTGCACCCACCTACGCTGCTGCTTTGATTCGGAGAGCCGCCCTTCATCCATAACAGCAGCCCGTCCTCCTCCCCACCCCTCGACGTCTTGGCCCCTTCCAGATCGTCACGTCTGGCTGGCACAAAGTGTTGCCGCGGTGACGGGGTTACCCCTCCCACGAAAACCCAGCTGTCGGCGGTTACATAATAGCGGGCCCTCTCCGGGTTTGGTGGATGGCTTTGTGCGGCTGCCACGGCGTGTGATTGCGGGCGAGATTAGGTGGCGGGCGAGGGGCTTCCTACCTGATCCCCGGCGGCGAAAAACAAACTGCAGAGCCACAGGTCTGGAGATGGTGGCGCTTCCCAGATTTCTACTTTTACCCTAAAAATCCCTTTTTAGTCAGTCCATTCAGAGAAATAAATTAAGAAAATCCAAAGACATTTTGGCATGGGATGAGTATGATGAACATCAATGAAAATCTGTTACATCATTTCAGCATATAAATGTGTCTTTTTACCTATTTCCTCTATATGTGGTATATATAGCCAATGAATTCTACAATTTTGATGTTTTCCCACATCCCATTGCTTATCAAGTTAGGCCAACATGTTCCAGTGGGATTTCCGAGGTGGATAAATATACGTATGGAGACGTATGTATACTAAAAAAATAAAAAAAGTCTCGCACGTGTGGCGGGCGGCGAGGAGGGAGGCCTGCTGTCAATTTATAGCATGACGGCTTGATTTCCCCAGGGCGTGGACTGTTAATTTAGCGCATCATGGCATTGTCTGTCCATGTGGCAGAGCCACCGTCAGGCAAAACAGCTAAGTTCCGACACTTCCCAAAAAAAAACAAAAAATCTATTTATCAAAACTGGGGAAAAAGTGTGTATGCAGAACAAATGACTTCCCATGTTGGCGTTCTAGTGACCTGTAATAGTGTAATTTTTGACCCAGAATATGATCTGCTAAGAAATCGAGAATGTGTAAGGAATGTTACTGAACACTCAGGGAGCGTTTGCCTGCACACAGACACACACACACTCTGTTCCCTCGGATCCGGCCCAGGTTTTTCCTCCCACTCCAGGCCATAAAGGGGAGCCGAGCCTAACATTAAATCTGTGTTTCTGCACATGCCACCTCCAGTGTTTTTTCTAGCCTCCCTTCCTCTTCTTTTCTTGTGGTGTACAAGACGTTTACAGGCAGATCTCGGCCTCCGAATAACAGCAGGTTCAGAAAAAACGCGGCTTTTATAAGTTATGGGAGGTTCAGTGCTACGAAGCAGACAGTCGTGTTTGAAGCCGCGTTCGTTTCCCCTGAAAGAGGCCGTGGAGGAATCCCTCCTTCGCCGCCTGGCCGTCTACTGAGCGCGCTCAGTGGAACAACGTTTCCTAAGCACGCCGTCATTCTGGGCAGTGCAATGAAAGCACGCTTTATCTCTCAAAGGATGAACATATCACACACACACATGTAAAAAAAAAAAAAAACTATTTTCTTCTCCAGCTTTTTCGATATCAACTCCGCAACAAGCTCCCTCTGTAGAGAAGCGAGTTTATGGGCTGAATAATTAACCAACAAAAATGGAACACAAACATAAATCGAGAGTCATTTCTTTTCTCCTTCTTATTTTTTTTTTTTGCCTGTTATTACTCGTCTCTGTGTGTCAGGGCAACAAGTAGAGCGGCCGGCGTTCTTCAATCGCGCCTCCTCCTGCCAAGCGGCTCCACGTTGGCACCTCAGCGCCTCGTGGTTCTGCGCCCGGGTGCCAGCTTGTCGTTGCTGCACGATTACACTGGGCCCGGTCCAGAGCCTCCCGCCGGGCTCCTGTTACCGGCGTGCGGTTCAGGTGTGGTCAACGTTCCCTCACTTCTGTTCCAGGCAAATGAGCCCTTTCTTCAGTGTCTCGGGCTGATTTGAGACTTTGTAGGCGGCAAAGGAAGCAGGAACTCCGCGGAGGTTGGTTGTTTCTACCAGGGCTTCAGGGCTTCTGCCCCCAGGCCACGGGACCCCGCCCCGCCCTGCCCAGAGAGCCTTGGGCCAGCCTGAGGTGCCACCACAAAGGGCAGCTCAGAGCCGCGTTGTCTCACGCGACTGGCCAGCGCGGGGGTGAGAGGTCGTCCCCAAAACGGTGCGGCGTCTCACACAGCTGGCCCTTCTCCGATGGAGCCCTGCGGAGGGGGTGTGTGATTGGTGGGACGTCATGTGAGTCTCATTCTCAGCCGGGTCAGGTGACTTCATTTTTTTTCCATCCTTCTCCCATCCAGACTCCCATGGGTCTGGAAACCCTTAACTTGGGGAGTTCCTTCGCTCATATTTCCCATCTGTTGTACTAAAATTATCTTTTTATTTTTGGGCGCGAGACACAGCCACTGATGCTACGCCTGTCTTTCGTGACTTAATGGTGTGATGAATATCCTTTATCACCACGATAAGCTGATAAGCTGCGGTAACTCTTATCAGCTCGGCAGAAATGAGACAGCCTAACCCTAGAGGTTAAAACAGCAACAACAGTCCATTTACTCACATCATTATGAGTAATGAGTGTGCTCCTTATTATATATATGTTTAAAGAGCCACTCATTCATCCCCCATCGGCTGGAAAAACCATTCATCTCCACAGAGTGATTCGGACAGAGCAAGGCCCCAGAGCGTCTCCATTCAGTGTCACCATCGAGTCAACGGTCGTCCTTCAGTCATCCCTGTTCCAAATGCAATTAAACACGCCGGCCTTGTCAGGGAGCTTCCTCCCTCTCACTGCCACTACTACGCCGCACAGTTCGACTGGCTCAGCACAGGACGGAGACTACAGTACCGGGTCTCCGGAACAACGTTCTTTTCATGAAGAGATCCGCAGAGATCCACTGATGCAGCTCATGAAGCCTGCCATGTGATGTATTGACTGTAATCGTCCAGAATGAGGAAGTAATGAGGAACTTCATTACATTTTATAGAACTGCAGGAAAATATTGTCGCTGACCGAATCCATAACTGCAATCTCTGGACGTTGGAGACCAGATTGGAGCAGATCCAGTTTTGCCGTGCGTTCATCTAAAGCTCTTCTTGTGCTTTGACTGGTTGGCTTCCTGGAGTGAAGGTCCCACAGTTTCCAGTTCAAATTGCTTGCACGAAACATGAAGGGCGTCGGAAATCCGAGCAATCCGCACGCAGCAAGAGCTTAACCGAAAGCCAGATCCTTTAAGTGGAAAAGGCAGATTCCGTTCCCGCTCTCACGGCGGTTCTGTTCGCCCCGCTGATATGATCAGAAGGCGTCTCGTTCCGTCCTCGCTGAACACTCGTCCGCTCCGGCTTCGCAGGTTCTCGGCAGGTAAACAGTGGAAAACGCACGGAGACAAGTCTCGCCGCGTGGCCTTTTATCCTCTCCGGAGGGAGCCGCTTTGTGTGCGCGGAGAGCGAAAGGGGGGGGAAGGTTCCGGAGGAGCCCCACTTTTCCTGGCAGTGCGCTGTTTAACCCCGCCACGCTTTGCAGGGCCCTGCGACACTCTCTTGCGCCGACTCACGCTGGGAGAAATTGAGGGCTCGGGGAAATCGGTCTCCGGCTCTTTGTGTCTGTTCAATTTTGACACAATCCTGAACGAGCGATGGGAAAGGCCCGTCGGCGGCACACCGATGGCGCCAGGCAGCCTTGTGGGCACCATATGCCCTGTGGGGTCTCTCAAGCACACCTAATGCTGCTGCTCCAAGGGATCGGACTGGAGTGTCCCTCGTGGCCCGAGTATGAGGTCAAGAACTGACATTCCATCGGTATGTTTATTTGTTAGCGGCCTATAATGGCGTTGATGTAGTTTAAATAGTCCGGAATTTTCCTGCGGAGCGTTCAGAACCTCGGCCCAGGGCGCTTACCTGGGGGTGGGGGGCGGGTGGCCCGCTGCTTCGCTCAAAGTGCCACTTCCTGTGTTCCCCAGCTGCCCGGCAACTGGCTGGACGCGGCCCAGGCGTGCTGGGTTATGAGTGTGTGTGCGTTACTATAACCGCTTGTGCACGTGTTTTTGTGCGAGTCCATGTGGGAGTGTCCGTCTGTTCCAGCGTGCATGCGTATCCACGGCAACGTGTGAATAAGCATGAATGAAATGTGTGTGGCGGAGGACGGTCAGTGGGAGGGGTGGGTCTTTTTTTCTGGGAGCAACACTTGAATGTGTGTGTGTGTGTGTGTGTGTGTGTGTTCCTTTTGAACCCAACCTGACTCCAGTCTTGTTAGGAAATTCCACTCCACATTACTGGGTTGTCTTGGCGATCAAATGGCTCAATTCCCAGACTGGATCCCAGGAGATTAAGGAAGGGAAAAAAAAAATTCTGAATGATCTGTCATCAATTAGCTTCCCTCAGACCTTACACTTCTGCCATGCCTCGGCCGGGTCACAAATTACAAGTTGTTTATACACGATCCAGAATTGTGTTTATACAGTTATGGTTTCTGACACTGACCGAGGGGGGAAAAAAAGTGCTTGCGGTTAAAGGAGCCCCGGCGGTGAACTTTGGAGGAAGCTACACATGTTCCGTGCGGTCGTTTCGCCTCCTTACTCGAGGTTCGCGCGCCGTGGTTTCCAGGCCGTGCCAGCGACGGGGGAATGCGCCTTTCGTCACTTCTCTGAGTGAGCAGAATCAGATTGAACCCTGTGGTCGGAGTGGAGGGTGCCGGCCTGGTTCAGCGCTGCGCCAGGCCTGTAATTAGCTCGCGTGCTGCCGCCGGATGACTTCGCCAAAAAAAAACTCAGCGCTGCCGTGTGCCGGCCGAGTTGCTGTTCTTATCACATTTTGCATTAAAACGGTCATTTAAGCGGTGCTGAAAACGCCCTTGTCACCTTACAGCCGTCAATTTGTTTATTGTTCTGACATTTCAATGCACTGATGGGGTTCAGAGACACCGTGACACTGAAATTATACCCATGATGCAGATTTTGGACTCTGTAGGTACCCTCCTCAGGCTGGAGGCCTTCAGGTAAAAAATGGGGTCCGACTTCTTTGGCCTTTTTCCGTTGCTGCCATTTGGTGAACGCCCGAAATAGAATGATGCATCATGGGGGAGCCACATACGAGGCTTTAGGTAAACAATCTTTAATCATCTGACGACAGTTGGGGCGTGTCATGGCGCCCCATTCACTTTTTTTCTAGCGCTTACAGTCACCTAACTGGTCGGCGGTCTGGTTACTCCGCCTCAAATCTTTGACTTTTGCCGGGACTTTTGTAGGGTGGAATCCTCAGTCTTTTTTTTTTTTTTTAACTCACAGATTTGGAATTTTAGGCCCCGATCCCCTGCAGCAACAGAGGGATAAGCGTGAAAAAGAAGTTAAATCGAAACGAGGTGCCTCGCAGTTTTCGTTTCTATTTCTAAAAGCAGCTTTGGCGGTGCTGCCGCAGATGCATTGTGGGTAACGGAGGAGTAAAGAGTAAGTACACGCCGGCATCCTGTATTAAAGTTCATGCTCCCAGCCCCCTCCGCGTCTGTCTGTATTCACCAGCACCAGGCTCATACTCGGGCTGATATAGTCAGCAGTTGACCCCCCCCTCCTCTCGCTCTCTCTCTCTCTCTCTCCCCACACACACACACACACACACACACACACACACACACACACACACACACAGCCTTTTTAAATATTCATAGGCCATTCTCACCACTCGGGTTAAAGAGTAAAGTAAGGAAATGGGTGTTTCGGCCCGGGTGATGCCCAAGGTCACCGTGTCTGTTGGCCACCGCGCGCGGCGCGCAGAAGGAGCCGCGCCGAGCGGCCTGGCTGGCTTGTGTGCCGCGCCGCCCATCCCCCACGTTCACATAGCAAAGTTCTGCTGCTTCTGCAAGCGGCGAGGCTGGCGCTGCAAGAGCACGAGACAGGCAGGCAGGCAGGCAGGCAGGGAGAACGGGAGAGGGGGTGGGGAGGGCGACAGGGAGAACCAGCAGCGTGCCGGGGCTGCTCTCGTCGCGTTTATTTACTTCGCACCGGCTCCCAGTCCTCCCAGTGCGCCCGCCAAAACAGACACTGGCGCATTTGCCGGGATATTTGTTGGCCTTTGTGGATGCAGCATCCTCGAGCGGATTTCTCCCTCCCTTCCTCCACCGCGTGTCTGCGTGTTTCACTTTTTCATCTGTACTTCCTGCTCTCGGTCCATCCCCCATCCGTCTCCCTTCTCCTCCAACACACACACACACACACACACACACACACAGTCACGCAGAAGGAGAGAGAGAGGCTGTAATTTCATGCTTTCTTCACAGACCATGCCGTGGTTACTCATTTGCTCTCGACACATGCAAAAGAAGGAGTTTTCACCACCAACACCCAGACTCAGCAATACTGCTCGGCCTTACAGTAGATGTTATCCAGTAACAGGACAAAACCGTCCAAATGCTGCCAACGTATCACATGTTTGTACCAAAAAAAAAAAGAAAAAGCACGAAAAGGCGTCGCCCGTTTTACACCTGGACACAGACTGGCAATTTGGACTCATTAAATAATTAACAGACGGGAGCGATGAGCGTCTTTCACCAAGTTACACCGGCGGAACTTCCGGAAGTGCATTTGTAACGGTGTAAACGTGTATATTAAACCGGCGGCCGCAGGTTACTAGCAGGTAGTAACGCGGGAGGATCCGCGTCCGCGTCCGCTCCGCGTCTTGCGCGCGCCTCGGTAAGATGGCCGCGTCTCGCGGAGCCTCGTGCTGGTTTGGTCGGTTTCTCTCTCTCCCTCTCTCTCTCTCTCTCTCTGTCGCGCGCGCTGCGCGCGCCCCCTCCCCCCCGCGCTGCGCGCGCCCGCCCGCCCGCCGTCGGTTAATTTAATTCCCGCGGATCCGTATTTATTTCTCCTTCTTCCAGGAAACTTTTTTTTTTTTTTTTTAAACCGCCCCCCCCGTCCTCTCCCGCCGCTGCTGCCCGGCGCGTTTTTAATTGTGAGGACCGCAGGCGGAACCGGGAGCCGAGTCCGGATTCGGTCCGGAGGCGGGGGAATGGTCCGGGACACGGGGACTTTGTTCTGAAGAGGAATTGTGTTTATATTCGGAGCCCGAGCCGCGCGCGCCGAAGCACAGGGAATATCATGGCCGCGCAGGTCGCCAGCGTCGCGGCTCTCGGCACCAGCCCGCCATCCGAACTCAAGAAGCCGGAGCGGGAGCCGCAGGACGAGATGGCGATGGCGGCGGCGGGCGATAAGCCGGAGAAGAAGGAGGCGGGCGCGGACGGCGGCTCCCCGGCGCAGAAGGAGCTGCAGGACGGGGCCGACGCTGGGAGCGCGGGCGGAGGAGGAGGAGGCGGAGGAGGAGGCGGAGACGCGGACATGAAGAACGGCAACCCGGCCCGGGTGAACGATTCCGGGGGGCCTGAGGGGAATAACCACCCCGGCATGGCGCACCACCACCCGGGCCCCTTCCCTCCACCTCCGTACGGCTACAGCCAGCCCTACAACCGGCCCCCTTTTCATCAACATGGCGGACAACAAAGCCCTGGCATGGCAGCTGCGGCGGGCGGCGTGATGGACCCTTACCCGCCCAACTCGCACGACCACGGCTTCCCCAACCACTTCAACAGCTACAGCCCCTTCCCGAACCGGAGCCCGTACCAGGCCCAGGGCTACGGCGTCAACTCCCCGCGCGGCGGGCCGCCTCCCGCGGCCGGGGCTCCGCCAGGCAAGCAGCCCGCCGGGGCGAACTACAACACCCAGCGGTACAACATGGGGAACCCGCAGCCCACCTCCACCCCGACCCTCAACCAGCTGCTCACCTCCCCCAGCTCCGGGCGGCCCTACCACAACTACACGCCGAGCGACTACAGCGGCCCGGACGGGACGAGCAAGGGAGCCGTGGAGCTGGGCAGCGGCGGCGGCGGCGGCCAGTACGGCGCGGGCCACCCGGCCTGGACGCAGAGGAGCCACCACCCGCCGCCCATGAGCCCGGGGAGCTCCGGGCAGCCGCTGAGCCGGAACCAGGTGAAACTTTTCCCCCACTTCCCGCCCGCTCGCCTCCCGGCCTCCGCGGCGCTGCCATTGTCTGCGTGTCTCTAAAATGGCTGCCTCGGTACCTTCCCCCCCCGAACACCGGCTCGTTTCGGGGCTTTTCCCCCCCTGCTTTCTCTTTAAACCGGTCCGGAACGCACCGGACCGGCTACGAACCTCGCGGGCCCGAACCGGCGCTCCGCTCGGCGGCGACGGGGGGGGTTCGGGAACCAGGGGGGGAGGGGGGACTTTTATTTTATTTTTCTTCCGTTTTTATTTCCTCCTCCTGCCCGCTGCGAGCGGCTATAACCGCGCGCGCCACGTTATTCGCGTTATTTTAAACGTCTCGTTTTATTCGCGTTTTCCCTGCACAGAGAGACAGGCGGGGTGTCGAGGGCGACCCGGCCCCGCGCCGACGCTCGGGCTGTGCGCGGCGGCCCGGTTCCGGTTCTGGAGGCCGGTCGGCGTGCGTGTCGGCGCCGCGCCGCGCCGCGCCGCTCCGGGGTTTGAATTATGGAGGTAAAACCCTGTCAGAGCCACGGGACAGTTGGTCCTGGGTTGACAGGCGAGCTGCGATCTGATTGGCCGGCCGTCCCCTCCTCTCGGCCATTTCTAATTGACTTCTAACGCAGCGCCATGTTTTCCAAAACAAAACAAACGCCAACTTTTTTTTTGTTTGTTTTTTGTTAGTATTGTTGACTCGTTAATAATTCCTCAGTTCGCATAGTACGAATTTGAATTCTTGTGTGAAATGTAAGTTTCTTGCACAAGTGTCACGTGGACTTTTCCCGTTTATTTTATTTTATTATTTTTTTAAATGATTGACATTAATTAAATGTCTATGAATTAACATTGATATTAATTTCCTGGTGACCTACGATTATGGCTTTTAGTGTTTGCATTTGCATTATGCGTGTTTTTAGGATTTAATTTGATGATTATTCACAGTGGCGTGTTCTGTTCCTGGTTCTGACCCATGTGGACCAGATGACGTTGGATCTCTGGACTCTCCGAGCAACTAATATCCGCCGCTGTGCTGAAAAACGATGTCCACGTTGGGACAGCGCCACAGTGACCGGGAGCGCTGGGGACGGGTCACACGGCAGTCATGCGAACTTGATTTGGGGGGCCTTTTGTCGCTACAGGCCGGAGCTGTCTGAGTGCTGATCATCCAAAAGTGTTCTATACAGCTGCTTCAATCACAGTTCAAAAGCATTGGAAATGTAATTATAATTATTTTTGGTAAACTTGGTTATATATCTGATAACGTCATGAATAACTTTATTTGTATTGCTTGGTTTTATTGCACTGCCTTTTTGTTTCCATTGTAGCCCTCTGCTGAGGGGTTCAATTCAGTAGAACCATTGTAATTTGTAAACGGAGGCTCTTCATTGGTCAGAATTTGCATTAGATTATGGGTAATATTTAATGAGAGTAAAAGTACTATGTACTAATTACTAAGATATTATGATTATTTAGATTAAAAATAGAATTTAATTTTTGCAAGTGTAGAGGCTAGAGGGACTGGTTTGTTTCTGATTGGTCGATAGGCCGATCAGTGGAAAAGGCCGAATTGGGGGTTGAAAGTCGTCCATATCTTCACTTCTAGTGATTGCACACATTCCGACGGTGGGAAAGCAGTGGCAATGTCCCAATATGTCCAGCTCATTCTGTGTGGTTGGAGCGCTGTGGGGACGCTTGACACACTTGGCTCTGATTCGTCAGTCAGCTGAAGCGCGCGAAGTCCTGGACCGCGGGGAAGCGGGCCGTGGATGTGGTCAGTTGGTGCCAGAGCGAGATGCTGCCTGCCAAGCGTGGAGGCGGAGAGTAATGAGATCAGATTCTGCCGTTTAGTCCGTTTCGTTTTACCTCTTTTAATAGGCCCGAGTAACACTGACCCGCGTTTACAAATTACGCTTTACAAAGTAGCGTTTTCTTCATCTTCGTTAGAGGTGAAATTCCATTCAGTACTCGGCACCCGGTGGGGACAACTCTCTTTGCAGGTTTGACATGTGAGGACCGTCCTCACAACTTGACGAATATAAAAGATCTCTGAATCCAGGGTTTGGTGTAACGTTTTTGCTCTACGGGGACCAGGTCCTCAACTCGATATTCTGAACTATGAGCAGACTAGTTGGGGTTTGTGGTGTGTTTGATACTCTGGAAGCCTTTTTTTTTTATGAATGGTCCTCATCCGCTTATGACAGCTGTGTGTGTGTGTGTGTGTGTGTGTGTGTGTGTGTGCGCGCATATGCCTCAGGAGTTGCTCTGACCTGCTCACGCTCCACGTGCCGTCAGCTGCTTGGCTTTTCAGGAACGCCGGGAAGGTGGGCGGCTCTTTCAGCAGGAGAACCCGAGCGGTTCCTGCCCCAAACTTCGCAGCACCCCTCGACTTCATCCTGCTCTCCCGTTCACATTCTCTGTTGGTTTTTCGTTCCGTGCGCATGTTTGAACAGCCGAACAGGCCTAATGAGGAAATATTACCGCTATAATACCAGCGATGGAAGCCAGACGAGGCCGCTGTTTTTCCCCCCACGTTGTTCGAGGGTGAAATTCACCCACAGGAGTCGCCGCCCTCACGTCAAACAACGATTATACGGCAGCATGTTAAAAGCGGTTCTGATCTAGTACGGTTCTTTAAGAAGTTCCGAAATGTTTCGTTCAGTTTCTGGTCTCTGTTCTCGAGTGATTTTTGGCGCAGGAGGTCGTGAAATTAATTTTTATTGCTATTTTTATCATGTGGAGAGCTGCACAATGCAATAAAAGTCGTCGACTTGCACATGATTTACAAGAATTTGAAATGCCGTCTGAATGTAGCAATTCCGTTAGTTTTGGGAGATTCCGGTCTTGTTTATAAGGACGTGGACAGTGGGTGTGGCTCCGGTGTGTCGTTTTGCGAGTTTGATTAGTGAGCCTGGCGGCGGCGGCGGCGCAGCTGCGTTTGCGTTTTTCCAAAAACATTTTATTTATTTATTTATTTGTTTGTTGTTTTCTGAACAGATATTTCACTCGATTGTGATGTAATCACTTGTAATTCGCATGCTGCGATGCTGTTGACGCACGTCGCCTCGCTTGCATTTGTTTACCGGCGGCTTTGTTGGCTTTAAAAAAAAAAAAAAAAAATGTGCACATTTCTCCACCAATATTATATATATACACACAGACACACACACACGTTCTCCACTGGTCAGTCCTTCTGTATTTTCCATGATTTGGGGATTCTTTTATACGACTAGTTGAAAATGCACCACTGCTTAACTGTCCTAACATTGGAACTGCTTTTTGCAAAAAGACATATGGAGGAATGTGGAGATTATTATTGTTATTGTTATTATTATTATTATTGTTATTTTTTTTTTTTTGTAGTATTCCTGTTCTGTTCCTTGTCTCTCATTCGCCAGCCGCTGAAAGGGAGGGTGTTTTGAACCGCTACACCATCCTGTGACGCCCTCCAGAGCGCCAGGAGCTCCCGTGTCCCTCCACGCCTCACCATTTGCATGCCGGTTGTCTAACCGTCTCTGTGCTCATGTGCAAATTGTCACGCCGACGTCACGCCGCTCTCGTGCTTTGGTCTCCCTGCTTGCTGAGCTCTCGAACCCTGTCAGACTCTTTCACGCTCAAATCAGGAAGCTTCCGGATCAATCAGGATCACGTTTTATTTTTGCTCGACGCCTGTGTAGAATTGCTTATTTGCGTTCATTTTTCTTTTCTTTTTGGACCAGAAATAATAGAGATTGATAATGCTGTGAAGCTTAAATAATAAGGAATCCATGATGTTCCCTTTTTCCTTTCTCTCTCTGTGTGTGTGTTTTTTTTTTTTTTTAGATTTTAGGAATCCTCTTGCGTTGCTGATAGGCAGGATTGTCTTGGATGGGGTTAAAAAAAAAAAAAAAAAAGGTTGTTCGTGATGTTCGGCCTTGTCTGTATCTTAAGTCCAGGCGGTTGATTATCCTTATATATATATTTTTTTTACTAATAACAGTGTGTACTGATCTGCTGAAGAGTTGCTCATCTTTTGAACAGTTTAATTTAAGGACGGCTATTTAAGACAGAAGGAGCGTAAGCTCCGCCCACCCCAGCTCCATAGGGAACGGCGCACGACGCCCTCATCCCTCTGCTGGTTTTGTTTACTTGTGGTCGTGTTACGGGATATAACGCGCAAGGTGCGCCGGCACCCCGTCGGGAGTGGGCGGGGCCCGTGTTGCGTGCGCGCGCGCGGACGTTCTGTCTGGAACGCCACGCTCGTGTGCAGGGATTAAATTAGCAGCGTTTGTTTATCGTCTGTTCCCGCTCTCCGTCTGCTCCGTCTCCACCATCAGGCGCCGCTCCAGCCCTCCCGCAGCCACTCCCCTAGACGCCCGGCCCGGCTGCGCAGCCGCTGCCAAGCCTGCCTGGCGTGGCTTTATGCAGATTAGCCATGTGCTAATTGCTCATTTGCCTACCTCACTTTGGGAGGAACTTCCTCCAGTGGTTGATGGGATGATGTACGGTATATATATTGATGGGATGATGTACGTTTTTACAAAACCCGTTCGAATGAACAAAAATATATGGCTTTAATTGTCCTTGTGTTACAGTGTGAGAATATTTGGATGATTTGTGAAACGTCACTTCTTAGCGCTGTTCTGATTTCCGAAATCCCATCTCCCCGTGCCAGTTAATGTGGCCACCGGCGGATTCGTAACAATGGCCGCTGATTCGCTTTATTTCGATCCCGGTTTGCTGCGTTGCGCTCCGCCTGTACGCCGTGCGTCCTCTCGGTGCCTCGTCTTGTAGGAGCCCTGGCTAGTGGGAAACGGCCCCCCGTCTCTGTCGGCGGTTCTCTCAGGGTTGCAGGTATGCGGTCAGGAGTGTGGCGGAGCGTTCCGATTGGTCCAGATGCTCGTCTCGCGACGTGGGTCGACCCGTCTTGACTGTGTGTACGGGACTCCCTAAAAGCTAAAATGCGTTACAAGCACACAGCGTCCCTCGCTACACCTTTGTCATCGTTCGTCCGGAGCCAAGGCTGCTTTATCGTTGCCAAGGAGATTCGGCGCTGGCCGGGGTTCAGCCGTCGCACAGCTGGGACGGATTACACACGTGTGTGTGTGTTTATTTTCTCTTTATGTCCATAAAGAGCCTCCATGCTCAAGTCACGTTCCTCCCCATATTTGGGGGTCCTGTTACAGCCTGAGAACGGCGTCCTGACCGGAGGCGGACTGCTGAGTGGGAGGGGCAACTGTGCTGAGCGGGTGGAGTCTGACGGTCCGTATCAAGAGGGAGCGTAAATCATATCTGATCGTTTCCGGTAACGTTTGGAACCGGACTGTCATCCTGCGTTTTTACCAAAGCGGCCCCCGAATACTTACCTGAAACGGGCTTCAAACGCGCCGCTTCCTGCTACCGTGCTTGGAATGGGAGCGTACGCACAGTCCCGGCGGATCCCGTGTCTACCCATTGGCACGAGGCACCGGGGAGGTGGGTGGAGCTCGGCCTTCATTCAGCGGCAGCCAACTTTCCCCTCCTGGCAGAGTGAGCGGTCTCGCTCGTATTTCTTAACTAGGCTGTGTGTGTGTGTGTGTGTGTGTGTGTGTGTGTGTGCGCGCGGCCAATCATAATCCTTTAAACGAGCGGTCCGGTGTCGACGGTCACAGTCCAGCGTCACCGGGCGTCTAAATGAATTTTAAAACGACTTTTTGTTGACATCTCTTTCACCTTCTCCTTCTCTCTGCAGCCTCCTGGACCGATGGACCCCGCTGGAAAGGTACGGGGGCAGCACTACGGCTCGGCCAGCCCCTACTCTCAGCAGCCGCCGCAGCCGCAGCAGCCGCAGCAGCAGGGCGCCGCCCCGGGCCCGCAGCAGGGCACCTCGTACCCGGGTCAGGGTTACGGGTCCCCGGGACCCCAGCGGTACCCCATGGGCATGCAGGGCCGCGCCCCAGCGGGTATGGGTGGCGTGCAGTACGGTCAGCAGGTAAGATGGTCTCGGTTGTGATTGGCTGTGTGCGTTTGTCCGCTGTAGGGGAGGTGACGGACTCTCCTGTTCCGGTACAGATGGGGGGCTACGGGCAGCACGTTCCGGGGGCCTACGGTCAGCCGGGCCAGGCGGGATACTACAGCCAGCAGGGACAGCAGCAGTCACCCTACCCGGGTCAGGCGGGGCCTGGGGGTCAGCCGCCGTACGGCCAGCCGCCTTCGGGCCCCTACCCTCAGACCCAGGGGCCGGGGCAAGGTCCCCAGCAGGGTCAGCCGTCGTACTCGCAGCCCACGCAGTCCCAGCCGGGCCAGCCTCCCTATGGGCAGGCCCAATCCGGACAGCCGGGGCCCCAGGGGCCACAGTCTCAGCCGCCGTACTCCCAGCAGCAGCAGCCGGCGGGGCCAGGTCAGGCTCCTCCGTCGCAGCAGCAGCAGCAGACGGGCCCTCAACAACCGTCGCAGCAGCAGTCGACTACGTCGGCCCCACCGCAGCAATCCCAGCACCCCCCGGGGCACAGCCAGGGCCAACATTCTCCGTACTCGCACACCCCGCCCTTGCAGCAGCAGGCGTCTCCGTACCAGCGGTTCCCCCCGCCCCCTCAGGTGACAGCCCCCACCCAACCACGCAAACTAATAATGATGATAAGTATTAAAGGAAAACTAGAGAATTGACGCGAAGTGTGGTGGTTTTGCCGTCCCGGTCAGGAGCTCTCCCAGGACTCGTTCAGCTCGCAGTCCAGCGCTCCGTCCTCCAACCAGCCGCTGGTGTCCAGTAAGGGCGGTCCGGACGACAGCATGCAGGGCCGCCCCTCCAGCCTGCCGGTGAGTGAGGGTGTAGGGGTCTGATGCTTTTTGTTGTGTGTGTGTGTGTGTGTGTGTGTGTTTTTAAGCACAGTGGAAATTGAACAGAATAAAATAATAAAACGGGCAGACTGGAAGTGACGAGGGAGGTCTGTGCCAGTCCGGGATGCCCTCAGGATGCCTTTCCTGCCATGTCTGTTTATATATTTCTGTCTTTCTCCATTGGCCAGAGCCGGGCACACGCCGTTTATTTATATCAGTACTCCGGGAAATCCCAGGAGCGGGTGTCCGTGTGTCGGTCCAAATTCCCGATTTTCACAAATGACTGCTGCTGGCCGATCGTATCAGATGTTCGTTCATTCAAAAGGTGTGTGTGTGTGTGTGTGTGTGTGTGTGTGATATATATGTCGACATTATTACATGTAGAGAAACGAGTGAAATCTACGCTACTGAAGTGTCTCTAGGTTCGTTTAATGGGCACCAGAGTACGACCCTCATATCCTGTTAGACTGGGACCAGCATGAGTTATAGCTTATAGCCATGTATTTACATTTACAGCATTTACCAGGCGCCCTTATCCAGTTCAGGGACAGTCCCCCTCCCCCGGAGACACTCGGTGTTAAGTGTCTTGCTCAGGGACTCAGTGGTAGAAAGTGGGGTTTGAACCTGGGTCTTCTGGTTGTGTGAGTGTGTCACCCACTAGGCTACTACCACCCCTGTATATATACAATATTTCTGTAGAAAGACTGATTTTTCTCCCTGATTCCTCTTGAAAGTGGGTGTTTGTGTGACCCGGTCGGTTCGTCCTGGGACAATGGCGCGGCTGGCGTGCCGCGAGGGAAGCTTCTGGTGAAGTGAAAGCTCTTGCTCGGGGGAGTTGAATGGGAACCTGCCCGACCCGTCCGGCGGCTTCTGCACTGTGTCTCTCTCTCTCTCTCTCTCTCTCTCTCTCTCTCTCTCTCTCTCTCTCTCTCTCTCTCTCTCTCCCCCTGTGTGTGTGTTACTTTTTTTTTTTGTCGCTTGTATCTGAACCCCCAGATGTAAATCGCCATTTTTTTTTTGTTTTGACTCCCGGCATATGATGTGTTCTTATAATTAGATTTGGAACGAACTCGACGACCTTTCTGAACCGTCGTTTTAGAAAATTGCTTATTTGCTGAAAATGCGTGTTTCTTCTTCAGCGTTCAACTTTTCGGTCTGACCATTTTGTCCCTGCCTTTTTTCATCTGCGAGTGTCTTCCTGCCCCTCGAGGTCCCGGTTCTCTGGCGGTTCCTTGTCTTTACTTCACTTTATTTTGCAGACGCTTTTATCCAAAGCGACTTACAGGAGGAAGACACCAGCAATTCTCGTTCGATTTCTATAGATTTTGAGTTTACAAAAACTAAGAGCCCTGATAAGGCTGAAACTTGTCAGCAAAGAACAACACGACCTGGAACTAGATTCCAGGTTCACATTTGAGAGCAACAGAAAATTCTAAGGGAATAACGACACACTTGGCCAGTTTTTATAGAGCGAGCGGGTCTGTGTGTGTCCTCTTTTCCCTGGAAGTGACACTTCCTCCATCTATCGGGGCGTGGGAATGTGAATATGTCTGCCGCTCTAATCTCCCGTGTCTCGCTGAGAGGTGCCTTTGTACCCCCACCTAAATCAGCAGCTAATCCACACACAAACACACACACACACACACACTCTCTCCCCTTTCTCTTCTTTGTTGTAGCTCTCAGTGGAAGGTCACATGTTGGTCACACACACACACACACACACACACGCACTTTTTAGGGTGACGTTGCATGTCACACGGGGACCCTGGTGTGTATGTGACACGTCCCTTCTGTGATCCTCCGCAGTGTAGCGCGTTCATACGGAGCCCTTCCTTCCGTCCCTAGATTCTCCTGCAGTACACTGAAGATGATGGTGAATTTTTTTTTTTTTTTTTTTTTTTTAAGCTCCGCCCCGTACCCCCCATCTCTGTGGTCTGGTTTATTTTATTTTATTTTTGTAAATCCCTTCATCCGGGCGATTTTTTTTTTTTCTCTCCGCCTGTTATTTTATCTCGGCGCAGCTCTGCTACGGCCGTATGCAGATTCTGGGGCGGAGCTTCCTGTTGCTATATCTGGGTTTGTGCTTCCTGTGCGCGCATGCGAGTCGGCACTGCGCCGCCTCTCTCCCCCTGTTCCATCACCGAACCGGGCGGCTGCTCGCTCACCTGCTTTTATTTAGTTGCCTTCGTCATTTTCGCGGATGGAGCTGTTCTGTTCGCCTCTATATATCTCTACCTCTCCCTCTCTCTCTCTCTCTCTCTCTCTGGCCCCTCCCCTCCTAGTGCAGCACAAAGGCCCAGCCTTACTGCAGTGACGCCTCCTCCGTTCTCCCCCTCCCCGTCTGCTGCTGCTGTTTGTTCTGCTGCTTGCTGGCGGTGAAGAGCCGGGCCTCCTCTTCCTCGCCTTCGGGGTTCAGGGACCCCCTGCCGCCGCCGTGGCGGCGGAACACGCCCAACGTCAGTGTCAGAGGAGAGAGACGGTGGAGGATGGGCTGTGTGTGTCTCCGCCGGTGTTGGGTGTGTCCTGCTTGTTTATCGCTGCAGAAGTGACCCGGTTGGCGTGACGGTGGTTCTGTCGCTACTCTGCGATGGGGAGCCGACATCGCTCCCGCCTCCGCCCATTTTCCTTTTTATTGCCCGCTTCTCTCTGCCCTCCGCGGGGAGGCAGCGCCCCCTTATGGTGGAGCTCTGCCCCGCAGGGCGTCTCTGAGGGGACAGGTTGTCCACGTCCGAACCGTCTCCAGCCACCACAGTCCAGATTAATACGTTTCAGCGAACAGCAGAGTGAAATATGCTCCACACGGCCACACCCACCCGCCACTGCAGTGGGTGGAGTCACTCAATTCAGAGGCTAAAACCCGCGATCAGCGTCCGATACTTGTACCTTCTGTCTAGAGTCGTTTCTCCGCGCTTGCGTGTGTATTTTTGTTTCTGTTCTGGGTGTGTCTACTCTGTGACCCCGCAAGACTGGTTGGGGATCTGTGTGTGTGTGTGTGTGTGTGTGTGTGTGAGGTCCTGGTGGCGTCTGCTCCGTTGCGTCCATGCACATGGACCTTAGACCTCTACCATGGCAACTTCCTAGACGCCACCACACCCCCACACAACTTGTTAGTTTTCTGAAAACGTTTGTGTGTGTGTGTGTGTGTGTGTGTGTGTGTGTGTGTGTGTGTGAGAGAGAGAGAACAGGAAACGGACGTTTTTCATTTGTAGCTGTGTGTGTCCAGGACTCCCTTTGTGACACACAACCATGTTTTGACCCACACACACCGGTGCCAAACCAGTGTGTCCTGTTGTGAAGGACCTTTTGTGTGCTGATTACAGTGATTACGGAGTTAACTAAAAGTGCAGAATGTTGCAGATCCGCTGGCTTCTCCGTTAGCATGTTAGCACAACTGAGCACAAAATGGCTGCCGTGCTGCTGTTAGCAACCTGCTGATCTGGTGTAAGTGTGTGTATGTGTGTGTGTGTGTGTGTGTACTCTTATCATGAGGGGTAGGATGAAGTCATGTCACGTTACACACTTTGTGCGCCTGGTCCTCACTATCTTGGTCCTTGTCAGCCAGCGTGTGTGTTGTCTCTGATCCTCTGATGTTCTGGGGTTGGTCCTCGGTGAGGTCATCAGTGTTAACCCCCGCCCACCTCAAGGTTTCTCGTGTGTGTGTGTGTGTGTGTGTGTGTGTGTGTGTCCCTCACTCACCATAGCGTATAGGAATTATAAGACAGTCTAGTCAGGTCATCTGCACCCGTCTTCATTTAGATTATTTGATGTTTTGAGGATACAAGATTCTTTTTAGTAAGTGACAGTGATGGTGCTTAATAAGGAATCTGTAACGTTGTTGGCTTAATAAAAATACGTTTGTAATATTGCGTTGACACGTCCTGTTTTGGCACTGGTTAATGACTAATCACACACACAGACACATTTTGATAATTATTTCTCACTTGAGTGCCAAATAAATACCTCTGTCTATTAAAAATGTGTATATTACAGAGGCGTACGTGCACACACATTGGCTGGACTGCAGACAGGGTGCTGTGTGTGTGTGTGTGTCAGCGTCCTCCTCCTGTCGCTCCCGCTGGGCTTCCTCAGTCAGGTCACGTTCCAGAAATAGCAGCGGGCGCCGTTTCAAGTGCAGAAGCGACGGATTCGGGTCTCCGCCAGCCGTGTGTGTGTGTGTGTGTGTGTGTGTGTGTGTGTGTGGTTTTCTGTGGGTCAGTCCCCCTCCCTCGCACTCGCCCTCCTCCCTCGTTTCCTCCTCCTCTTATTTTTTTCCCTCCCCCTTCTGATCTGACTGGCAGATGAGCTTGCAGTTCTGTCGAACACATGGAGTCCACGTGGGGGACTGTCTGTGTGTAAACACACACACACACACACACGCAGCCGTGCCGCTGCTCTTATTTCACTCGCATTATTACCTAATGAACTCTTGCTCTCAAGGCCAAATACTTTTGTGTTTCTTCACGGCGGCTGTGGTGTGTAATTACTCTCTCCCTCTCTCACACACACTCAGTGCCGTGCTTATGAATGCTGGTTGTGTGACCTGCCCGTTGTTCCGTCCTGCCGGGTTTTCTGAGTTTTTATGGCGCCGCAGAAGGTTCCAGAAGCTATTTTTTTTTTCCTTCTTCTTCTTTAAATAGTAGACCTTTTTTACACAAACTTTGTTGGAATAATTATAATTTTTTTTCTCCTCTCTCCATTTCTCAGGACTTGTCTGGTTCCATCGATGACCTGCCCACGGGTACGGAGGGCGCCCTGAGTCCGGGTGTCAGCACCTCGGGCGTGTCCAGCAGCCAGGGCGAGCAGAGCAACCCAGCGCAGTCGCCCTTCTCCCCTCACACCCCCCCACACATTTCGGGCATCCGAGGCCCCTCCCCCTCCCCGGTGGGCTCCCCAGCCAGTCAGACGCCGTCGCGGTCGGGACCGCTGTCGCCTGTAGCGGTGCCGGGTGAGCTTCAAAACACACGCACTCGGCACTATACACGTCGTGATAAAAATGGCAGAAATTATCGTCTTTTTGTATGTATCTACATGGTTTTAAATGGAGTCACTTGGCTGCTGAGGTGCTGGAATGAGGAACCATGTAACGTGGTTCACTGTGTAAAATGGAGCCGAGGAGGCCGCGGTTGTCGTGGTTTTTAAATGTTAATAAAATTGTTTAATCTTTGGGTTTGGTCAGCAAATTGGATCGAAAAATGGAATTGTTTCATATGGAAAAAATATATTGCAAAAATTAATTTTTTGGACGCTAGACTTTCTTCACCAGTCACACTAGCACTAGGCGCTAGTTTTCTATCAGGGTTCTTATGGTCATTAAAAACCTGCAAAAGTCATGGAATTTGAATTGTCTAGGCCTTGAAAATATTTGGAATACGAAATTAACATATAAATAACTGTACATAGTTCCCGGTTTTCTTCATTTAAATTTAACGCAGGTCCGTTGTATCTTTGATGGCTTTAAGTAGTGATCCAGCGTCGCTTCCCCCCCCCACAGGAATGCAAATCTCTCATGTTTGTATTTAATGTTACTTGTAAGCACCATGGGTCTGAGAGTAACACAATTTCAATTCTCTGTATGTCCTGTACATGTAGAAGAATCGACAATTAAGCTGACTTTGACTTTGAAATCGCATGGTCATGAAAATTGAGGTGTCATAAAAAAATTTTTGTAAGAACCCTGGACTGTGTTTATTGTCCCTCAGGCAGCCAGATGCCCCCGCGGCCCCCCAGCGTACAGTCGGATGGCATCCTGCACTCCTCCATGAACCAGACCCCCATGGGTCAAGACAGAGGTACGTGATTCTCTTTTTCCCTTTTCTTTCTTCCTCAATCGTACTGGAATACATGACATGATCCATGTTCTCTCTCTCGCTCTCTACAGTGTACATGCGAAATCCGCAGATGCCACAGTACGGTTCGCCACAGCCCGGCTCAGCCTTATCCCCCCGCCAGTCATCAGGAGGTCAGATGCATGCTGGGATGGGCCCCTACTCGCAGAACACCTCCATGGGGAACTACGGACCGCAGGGCAGCCAGTATGGGCCTCAAGGTGTGTATGTGCATGTGTACTTGAGGGATTTGTGAAACCCTACACATGATATGATGGTTACATTTATATTGATGACATTTACCAGACACCCTTATCCAGAGCGACATATAATCAGTAGTTACGTGGGCAGTCCCCGTCTAGCAGCTCAGGGTTAAAGGTCCCCCATCATGAAAATGTCACTTTGTGATTATTTAACATTAATACGAGTTCCCCTGGCCTGTCTGTGGTCCTGCAGTGGCTAGAAATGGCGATAAGAGGTGTAAAGAGCCATTCTGCTTCGCCGTTCAGAGAGCAGCAGCTCAAGCGGTCAGATCTGGAATTTGTCCCCTTATGTCGTCATAAGGGGAAAAGTTACCTCGCCCAGAGAATTTCCCACCCCTCACCTAAAGAAGGAACTCCTCCGACCGTCATGGCTTCAGAATATGCAAAGCATTGCAGTTTCTCGATGATTGATTGGATGTAAAAATGAGCACTATTTATTTATTTATTTATTTATTTATTTATAGTTTAGTCACGCGAGACCAGTGGGTTAATTAATTTTTTTCTGGATAAACGCCGACACTAGGGTTAGGGTTACAGCACCGATCATTGTGCTTGGTGAATGGTGTTGATTACGACATTTCCACTCTCTTCTATAGGCCGCTCTCCTCCTCGTCCCACCTCTCTACTCCTCATTATCATTTAAAGCTACACACTCCGTAACGAGGGAAATCTCATTGTGGCACTGGCTCAAAGTGGCTGTAATTCTGCACCAAGGCTGAATTTCAGAAAGACACTTCAGATCCAGCATTAGGGGACCACTAACACCGATATAAAAGCAAAAATAATTGCTTATAATAGGGGACCTTTTAAGTGTCTTGCTCAGGGACTCAAAGTGGGGATTGAACCTGGGACTTTCTGACGCGATGATACATTTCACATTGCGGGGTTTATTCATCCTGGTGTAGGTTGTAGCCATGTGGAAATATTCCACTGAAGTGTTATGTGTTTGTGTTGAATGGAATTCAAATTGAAGTGACATTTTGAAATGATTTTGGTCCAGGTTACCCCAGGCAGCCAGGCTATAGCGCCATGCCCAATGCCAACTACCCAGGCCCAGGCATGAGTGGTTCCATGAACCCCATGGCAGCGCAGGGAGGAGGCGGGCCGTATGGAGGGATGCCCCCAGGGAGGATTGCCCCAGGGCAGATGGGCGCCCGCCCTTATGGCCCTGGCATGGTACCCAACATGGGTGCCATGCCCCCTCAGGTGGGGTCGGGAATGTGTCCGCCGCCTGGCATGAACCGAAAGCCGCCGGACGGAGCAGGTCCTATGCACCACGGCCCGACCAACTCCATACACAGGTGAGAGATTTTTTTTTAAATGACTTTTTAATAAAGTTAATCAATTGGGTCTCTTTAATTCACGTTAATGAAATGTTTCTTATTCCAGACCACCAGGTTATCCTAACATGTCTCCGGGCATGATGGGAGGGGGCTCCCCATACCCTCCTCCGATGAACAGCATGCAGGGGATGCTGAACCAGAGCGGGCCGTACCCGATGGGTGGCAACATGCCCAACAACACGCCGGGTAAAAAAATGTTCCAGAACTCATTTCTGCTGCATGAAATATGTAAAACTGTTGCGAGAGGTGGGTTAAACTTTGTGACCATAGCCTCGCTCTTTCCGGTAGGCATGGCCCCCAGTCCAGAATTCGGCATGGATGGGAAGATGACCCCTGCACAGAAGATGAACAATAAGGTTGACGGGACCCCCAAAACAGAGTCAAAAAAGGTGAGAAGGGGTTATCACGGCTTTTCATGTTTTAAATCTGTATTGCAAAAACAATCTAGTAGCCTAGTGGGTACCACACTCACCTATGAACCAGAAGACCCGGGTTCAAATCCCACTTACTACCATTGTGTCCCTGAGCAAGACACTTAACCCTGAGTGTCTCCAGGGGGGACTGTCCCTGTAACTACTGATTGTAAGTCGCTCTGGATAAGGGCGTCTGGTAAAGGCTGTAAATGTAAGTCGGTAAAATGTTTTTATGTGGCTGCCAGCCTATCACTAAAATGGTTGTCTGTTTTCTGCCCATCTACAGAAGTCCAGTTCTTCCACCACCACCAATGAGAAGATCACCCGGCTGTACGAACTGGGGCCGGAGCCGGAGCGGAAGATGTGGGTGGACCGATATCTGGCCTTTGCCGAGGAGAAAGCTTTGGGCATGAACAACCTGCCCGCCGTCGGGCGCAAGCCGCTCGACCTTTTCCGCCTCTATATTTCAGTCAAGGAGATTGGTGGTCTCACACAGGTGGGTGTGGCTTGGGCTTCCTTGGTGGGTTGAGCCTTTTGTTATAGCATTATTCTATATTAATGTAACAGTGATCATTTATTCATTGTCAATCTGTGTCCCCAGGTCAATAAGAATAAGAAGTGGCGTGAACTGGCCACCAGCCTCAACGTGGGCACGTCCAGCAGCGCTGCCAGCTCCCTGAAGAAACAGTACATCCAGTGTCTGTACGCCTTTGAGTGCAAGATTGAGCGTGGAGAGGACCCACCTCCTGACATCTTCTCCAACGACAACAAGAAGAACCAGCCCAAGATCCAGCCTCCTTCTCCAGGTACGCTACTTTGGTCTTTTGGAGCTTCAGGTCACTGCTGATTTATCTTAATAATAATAATACATTTTATTTCAGGGCGCTTTTTTAAAACCAAAGGTCACCTTACAGAGTAACAACAAATTACAATTTAAGGAGCAGAACAGTAAGCATGAAAAAAAGATCTGTGTTGAAGTAAATAAGTCTGTTGAAACAGATTTTGAGCCGTGACTTAAATAAAGGAAGAGAATCTAAATTCCTAATGTCGGCTGGGAGTTACGCAGTGGTTTGTCATTGTAACACCTTTGGGTTACGAGTCCACTTCCTTACCTGCATTACACTGGCAGTGGGTATCAATTAAAGATCAACCAATGGAACAATTCATTCGTGCTTGTGGAGTTGTGGATGCGTTGCTGGTCCCGAAGGGGCATCCCCAGTGACGTCGGCTGGCACCGTGCTGTGTGTGTGTGTGTGTGTGTGTGTGACTGAGACAGGAAGGAGTAAAAAGAAGGGGAGGTGTGGAGTTGATTAAAAATAGAAGGGTGGTGGGGGGGTGTGTGTGACCTCTCGGTCACCCTGTCTCTGTGTGTGTGTGTTTTAATGAATGGAGGGACGTGAGTCATCAAACAGCCATGCGAATAGTGAGAAGTGCCTGGCGTGGCTGAGGGCGTCTGGAACACGCCCCCCTCCCTCGGGGGTTACACGTCATCATCTGTCGGCTCTTTGTCTGCTTTGGGCAGGCTGCTGGTGGAGCGTGTGTGTGTGTGTGTGCGTGTGTGTTTAGATTTAATGCACTACGCACAAACAACATGATTTATGCATGATTATGCACGTTTGGGGTGCAGTTGTTTTGTTTGTGCCGTTTATATGCTCTAGCAGACCGAGATGGGACTGAGACTGGTGGGTGGACTTGAGGTGATCTGTCTCAGGCTGTTGACTTCTGTAGAATTTCAGACTACTTTACCCAGGAAAATACTGTTGTTTAATACATATGTATTTATTAACAATTAGAAAAATACCAACAATAATAAAAAAAACAAAAAAAAAAAACACACTTTTTACAGACCATCTACTATTATGCTGTTCAGGGACCAGAGGGGCAGGTTGGATAGTTTGCTGCCTATCCCCCCGATGTTAACAGGATTGATTTATTGTTAGACGTAGCTGCCTGCCTCTACCATAAGGGCAATGTAATGGACCACTAATGTGGCTATTGACTAGTTGGTAATAATTAGCAATACTGCAGAATGATGGGAGTATCATTAGCCTGCATTGGTCTGTTATCTTTTATATATATATTGGTCATTTACAATTGAGGTATTTGGCAGACGCCCTTATCCAGAGCAACTTAAAACATGCTTTCATGTTACCATCAGTAATCATTTCAGGTTCACTGGGACCCCAACTATGAACATGATAATTTTATTCACTCTGTTATGCATTCTTGCATAAGTCAGACTGTAAGAAAGTTACAAGTTAGTCTAAGTATTCTACATTTACATTTACAGCATTTATCAGATGCCCTTATCCAGAGCGACTTACAGTCAGTAGTTACAGGGACAGTCCCCCCTGCAGCAAATTGGGGTTAAGTGTCTTGGTCAGGGACACAATGGTAGTAAGTGGGAAGTCCCGGGTCTTCTGGTTACCCACTAGGCTACTACCACCCTGTCTTTCTCTAAAGAGGAAGGTCTTAAGCTGCCGTTTGAAAATACTCAGTGACTGTGCTGTTCTGACCTGGGGTATTACTACTCTAACACAAATGTAATCCAGTATAGTTAACACGCTTTAGAGATGAGTGCATTTTCTCTTTTACACTGAATAATAATGTAAATGTCACTTGGTCTGTTGGATTGATTGTTTGTGTTGTGGTAGTTTATTTATTTTTTCTTTTGGTCCAATCACCTGCTTTCATTTGCGTGCACCCTTTTGCAGCCGGATCCGGGTCGCTGCAGGGTCCACAGACACCACAATCGACTAGCAGCTCCATGGCCGAGGGCGGTGACCTGAAACCCCCAACGCCTGCCTCCACGCCACACAGCCAGATGCCCCCAATGCCTGGACCCAGGTATGTTCGGCTCCCCCCGTTCTGGGTGTTTTGCGTTGCAGTCATGCGCTGTGCTGCCTGATTGCACTCATTAGATTTGGCTTCATGGCTGAGCGGTTGTGAGAATTTGCAGAACCATGTGATTGAAACAAAATACTGCAAATGGCTTTTCCACCTGACCCCAAACGTCACAGTTTTGCCATGCGTGGCGACTTGTGCACATTGTTCATAACATAGTCATATGGCTATAAAAATGATTATTACTTCTTGTCAGGAATAGCGTGAATCTCCAGGACCCATTTGCTGACGGTGGTGACCCTGCTTTTGCCCGGAGGAATTCCATGACTCCCAACTCCCAATATCAGCCGGGAATGGTAGGACCAGGCATGGGTGTCGGCCCTTATGAACCTAATAAGGACCCATTTGGAGGGATGAGAAAAGGTGAATTGATTGATTTTCAAAAATTGAATCGTGTTTCTATGATTTAGAATAAGTTTTGTTAACAACGCAATGTATGTTTTTGGGCAGCTGGAGAACAGTTCATGTCTCCAGGACAAGCTCCTAACAGCGGAATGGCAGAGCAATATAATCGAGCACCCCCAGGGCCTATGGGTAATATGCCCATGGGCCAGAGGCAGCAGTACCCTTATGGACCTGGATATGAGCGAAGGTAGAATTTCAGGACAACCTGATATTTTATTCTCTGATTGATTGATTTCCAGGATAGTGGACTCAAAAATGTTTTCATGCTTTACCTTCTCAGACCAGAACCTGGGATCGGCCCAGATGGTGGTTTGGGTCCTGGGGCTCCGCCTCCCAATATGATGCCTTCTAGCACCGATCCGGGGATGTATTCACCAAACCGGCCGCCACAGCAACAGAGGTTCGTTCACAGCTGCGGAGTTCACTTCTGAATAATGTTCAGTTCTGTTCATTTACGGGTGCCTTGGTGTGTAGACCAGTCTTGTCAGGGTCAAGTGTTTTCTTTTACCCCAAGCTCCCATTGCTGGGAGGTTTTCTTCACGCTCTGCATACAGTAACTGGTTGTATTTCCTGCTCTCCTATTCAGGCATGATTCCTATGGTAATCAGTACCCTGGCCAAGGAGCGCCCCCTGGTGGACCATATCCCAATCAGCAGCCAGGAATGTATCCACAGCAGCAAGCGGTCAGTACTGCTTTTGTAAAGAAGCAGATGATGTAGAGCAGTATATTATTATAATTGTTTATACTAATACTTTTTTGCTTCTGTAGAACTACAAAAGGTCGGTGGATGGAGGTTATGGACCCCCACCTAAGCGGCATGAGGGTGAGATGTACAACATGCCCTTTGGTGGTCAGCAGCAGCAAGGACCCCCATCAGCGGCTCCTCAGTCTCAGCAGGAGATGTACAACCAGTACAACCAGTATCCTGGCTCAGATCGGCGCCCACCGGGTCCACAGAACCAGTTTCCTTTCTCCTTCAGTCGGGATCGGGGCCCAAGCAGTGGTGTCCCCAATGCCCAGGCTTCCATGCCACCTCAGATGATGCCATCTGTATCAGATGGACCCCAGGGTCCCATGTGGCCAGGTCGCAATGATATGAGCTATCCCAACTACCCAAACCGACAGGGACCACCAGGAGTGCCTGGCCAGGGTCCTGGGTACCCTGGCATGAACCGAGCAGATGATATGATGCCATCAGAGCAGCGGATGAACAGCGAAGGCCAGTGGCCTGGGCATGTTAACCAGCGGCAGCCTCCCTATGGGCCTGGTGCCTCTGGCCCGCCCATGTCACGCCCCCTTCAGTCCAACTATCAGTCTTCACAAAACCACATTCCCCAGGTGCCCAGTCCCTCTCCAATGCCCAGAGCCATGGAGAGCAGGACGTCCCCTAGCAAGTCCCCCTATATGCACTCAGGCCCTGCTGGCATGAAGATCCAGAAGGCAGGACCCCCTGTACCGGCCTCTCACATCACACAGGGCCCAGGTCAGCCGCCTCTGATTCGGAGGGATGTAGCCTTCCCTGTGGGCTCTGTGGAGTGCACTCAACCCATGCTGAAACCACGGCGACGGCTTACCATGAAAGACATTGGTAAGCAACCGGTCTCGCGGTTCTGTCATTGGCTCGTGACCGTTTGACCAAGTTTTAATAAAGGCTGCTCTTAATTCCAGGGACTCCAGAAGCCTGGAGGGTCATGATGTCCTTAAAGTCAGGCTTGTTGGCTGAGAGCACCTGGGCTTTGGACACCATTAATATTCTACTGTACGACGACAACAGCATCTCTACCTTCAATCTCTGTCAGGTAAGTTCCTGCAATGGTGCAATTTGGGCTGAACTGTTTGTAGGGGTTCAGCGTCGTGACTCTGCTTTTCTTGTCTTGCAGCTCCCAGGCTTCCTGGAGCTCGTGGTGGAATACTTCAGACGGTGCCTCATTGAAATTTTTGGCATCCTGAAGGAGTATGAAGTGGGTGACCCGGGCCAGCGTACCCTGATCGACCCCGATGCAGTGGACCCGGACTCCTCCGATGATGAAATCCCAGAGGTGGAGAACATGGATGAGGGCGAAGAGGACGAGGAGCTGAAGTCTACAGACAGTGTGCCGCTGGGCAAGATCAAACTGGAGAAAGATGAGTGCTTGCAGGGCAAGAACCCTGAGACAGAAAACGACAGGAGGGAAGAGAGTCCGTCCTCAACGGATGGCGGCACCACTTTGCTCTCTGAGAAGTGCAGACAGGCTAGCAAATTTGACAAACTTCCGATCAAGGTGATGCGGACAAAAGACCCATTTGCTGGCAGCCGTGCCTCCAAGTTGGGTCGAAGGCAGGCATTCGACAGCGGCCTGGTCCACTGGAGTGTCGGCGGTGGCGACACCACAGAACACATCCAGACTCACTTCGACAGCAAGACGGAATTGCTGAAACCGAGGGAGCGGCTGCCCGTTCGCGTGGAAAGCCGGAAAAAGGTAGTACCACTTTGTGAAGAACCAACCGAGGAGAAAGCGAACCAGCAGCTCTCGGCATCAGAGGACAAGAGTCCCGCACCGAGCAATGGCTCGAGTGTAACGGCCACCATCGACGATGTCCTTTTATCCCGGCCGGACTCCGCGGCAGCGGAGTGCAACAAAGAGAGCGAGTTCCTGCTGAGTCGCCAGAACGTCACCATACTGGAAGACGAGCCGCACAGCAAGGACGAGACGCCGCTGTGCACGCTGTCGGACTGGCAGGACTCGCTGTCCCGCCGATGCACCTGCGTCTCCAACATTGTGCGGAGCCTCTCCTTCATCCCCGGCAACGACTTTGAGATGTCCAAGCACCCGGGCCTGCTGCTCGTCCTGGGACGCCTAGTGCTGCTCCACCACCGGCACCCCGAGCGCAAGCAGGCGCCGGTCACCTACGAGAAGGAGGATGACGAGGACGAGGGGGTCAGCTGCGAGCGGGACGAGTGGTGGTGGGACTGTCTGGAGGTCCTGCGGGAGAACTGCCTGGTCACCCTGGCCAACATCTCGGGCCAGCTGGACCTGTCCATCTACTCTGAGAGCATCTGCCTGCCCCTGCTGGATGGCCTCCTTCACTGGGCCGTGTGTCCCTCAGCGGAGGCGCTGGACCCCTTCCCCTCAATAGGGGTCAGCGGGGTGCTGTCCCCTCAGAGACTGGTCCTCGAGACCCTCAGCAAGCTCAGCATCCAGGACAACAACGTCGACCTCATTCTGGCCACGGCCCCCTTCAGCCGCCTGGAAAAGCTCTTCGGCTCGCTGGTGCGGTTGGTCGGCGAGCGGAAGGTGCTCGTCTGCCGGGAAATGGCCGTGGTGCTGCTGGCCAACCTTGCCCAGGGAGACAGCATGGCGGCTCGCGCCATTGCAGTGCAGAAGGGCAGCGTGGGGAACCTCTTGGGCTTCCTGGAGGACAGCCTGGCCGCCGCGCAGTACCAGCAGAGCGGCGGCTCGCTGCTGCATGTGCAGGGGGCGCCGTTCGAGTCCACCAGCGTGGACATGATGCGGCGGGCGGCCCGGGCCCTGCACGCCATGGCCAGGGTGGAGGAGAACCACTCGGAGTTCACGCTGTACGAGTCGCGGCTGCTGGACATCTCCGTGTCGCCCCTAATGAACTCCACGGTGTCCCATGTGATCTGTGACATACTGTTCCTGATTGGCCAGTCGTGACAGGCGTGGGGCGTTCTTTCTTCGGTCCGGTCCATCCAACCTCCCCCCCCTGCGCACTTTGGGTTTTTTTTTTTGGCATGAGTGCGGTGTGTGAATGGAGAGAACCTTTTAACTGACGACATGCAGGCTGTCTACTTCCCGTCTATTTTTTTTTTTATTTATGTAGAATCGCCTACGGTTCCGCAACCTTTTCCCGCCTTCCTTTGCTTCGTTCCAAAGGAAGGATTTTATGAAGTAGATCTGGATTTAAGGAGGAATCTGAGTGGAACGTGGCCCAGGATTTGGAGAGTGTGCTGCCCTTCTTTTTTTTTTTTTTTTTTATGAAATGACAACTAGATTAAAAAAAAAATTATACAAAAAAACCCGAAATGGACAAAAAAATCTAACCAAAGTTGCTGTCTTGTTTACAGTGAGTTTGGGGGAACTAGACGTGCCGGGGGTGCTTGGAGGCAGGGGAGGTTGGGGGCGTGGCCATCATTCTCGGGGGGTTCCGACGCTCAGGCCCACAGGAACCGGGTCATCGGCTGTGAACAGACTTGTATATTTTTGAGGCTTGTGCAGTAGATTGTAGGACTGTTTTTTTTTTTTTTTTTTTTCTGTACTGTACACCTTAAAAGCGACGACTGTAAACATACTGTAACGATACTGTTTCACACTGAGATTCCGCTGGCTTGGCAGCAAGCGAAAAAAGGACAAAAAAATACACAATAAGAACGGTAGTTTTTAAATAAAAACGATTTTAGATCCCATCGCGAGAGAGAGAAAAACAAACAGGCTTTCACCCCAAAGTATCGTGAACCTACAACACCCCGACCTCTTCTCTCTGTCCCTCGATTGTATGACTTGACCCTTAAAGAAATCACCTCTTAGGACCGTTCTTCGGCTCTAGTGTATATACTGATGATGATGTACATTTTACATTCTTCGCTCTCTTCAGCTCTCTGGCGCCCCCTGTTTTTAAGCCCCCTTTTTTTGGACTGACACCTTTCCCCATCGTGTGACCTTTTTAACCCTGCGTTTGACACGCCACGGGCCGCACAGCTGCTGTCCTTCGCGGCGCCGAGAGACATGTGGACATGAGCGTGGCTGCAGAAAACCAGAAGAGAACAGTATGAAATATTTTTACTTTTTTTTTTTTTTTTTTTTTCTGTCCCCGCCCTCCCGTCAGTGATAACGCATTCTGCCTAATTGCTATTTGTATTTCAGACGATGTAGCTAAGAACTTGATGTAAATTCCTCTATTTCTTTTTTTGGGGCTTAATGAATATCATTTATTCAGTATGAAATCTTTATACTATATGTTCCATGTGTTAAGAATAAATGTACATTAAATCTTCGTAAGATGTTTGTGATCAATTTATTAATTTTTCTGCCACCGCAACTTCCATTAGTTTTTTTAGTTTTTTTTTTCAAAATGTACATGCATAGCACTGGATCGTGGAACCTGGAAATATGTTTTTTATGGTGGAGACAGGAATTTGGAGAAATGTACCAATTCTTCTAGTTCTGAGACGGGATGCATTAGAGAAGTGGTGAAGTGTTCCGAGGTCGGCACCTTGTGTTTTAGGAGATTCAGTTGCAATCTGGGCCCTACGTTTGTCCATTTCCTGGATTCTTCTGATGCTGTCAACATGCTGTCCGAGCCATGTGATCAGAAGGCTGCAGCCCCGGCTGAGTGGGGTGGCCCTGCCACGCGAACAATTTCTGGTGTTCGTCACCAGCAGTCACCCCAGAGGCAGGATGAGCCTTGAACTCACAAACATGGCAGCGAGAGATGAAATGTCCCCTTGTGTTTTGGCTGCCGGGATGACCTGTGCTGTTAAATTGTCCTACCGGCGGATCTGGACCCAGAAATGTTTGCCTCTGGACACCGCGTTTAATCGCGCCACAGCGATAACGTGCGTGTGCGCATGCGCAGGTAGCACGTTTTGCCGGGAAGGCGACATCACCGGTGTCGCACCATATTCTGTGACCGTCGTATTTTGTGACCCTAGGGGCGCTGTTTTGCTGATTTGATCACCGCACACTTTTTACGTAAAGCACTCTATTATTTGTCCTAAGCGTCGGCCTTTGCGTTTCTCATATAGAGAGAGAGATATATAGAGATATATATATATATAACATTTGTGGTCTCCGTTTTTTCCATGTTTGCGTTACTTTGTGACAAAATATTTATACTTGAATCGTTTTTACCAATCTAAAATGCGGCAAATCCGTCAGCGGCCCTGGGGTCCCAAAACACGACGGTCCCAGAATATGGCGTAACACCGGAATACCCCGTGGCCCGAACTTTCCCTCCGACCCGCTTGGTGAATATTACCTCACTGCCACGTCCATTTATATAACGGGCACGTTTAATTATAGGGTGTACCCTAGCATTTTAAGGTGTAAAGTGCCTGAAATAGATCAATTCTGTGTACGCGCTCCTGGAAAATAAACTACAACCTTTTAAGGAATAAACGACATTTACGACGTTTCTTGAATCGTGTCGACATGCGCGGTCTGAGCAAACATCCACCTTTCTTCCACGAACTCTGCAGCCATGTGGTGCGTTGGATTGGCGGTGACAGTGGGTCCCTCGCCGACCTGCTTTGTTCCTGCGCAATAAGAGCGTCCTACACGGCAAGGCCCGAATTATGTATATAATTATGTGTGTGTGTGTGTGTGTGTGTGTGTGTGTATATATATACATGGTACAGGCCAAAAGTTTTGACATTCAACGTGTTTTCACCACATGTGTTCATTCATAGTTTTGATGCCTTCAGTGAGAATCTACCAACGTAAATGGTCATGAAAATAAAGAAAACACGTTGAATGAGAAGCTGTGTCCAAACGTATGGCCTCTACTGTATGTGTGTGTGTATGTATGTATGTATGTATGTATGTATGTATGTGTGTGTGTGTGTGTGTATGTATATATATATATATATATATATATATATATATATATACACACACACACACACACATACACACAGTGTAGTGATTGTCACATATGATACACAGCACCATATATATATATATATATATATATATCAGACGCCCTTATCCTGAGCGACTTACAATCAATAGTTACAGAGACAGTCCCCCCCTGGAAACCTTCAGGGATAAATGTCTTGCTTAGGGACACAATGGAAGTAAGCAGGGTTTTAAACTGGGACTTCTGGTTTATAGGCGAGTGTTTTGCTCACTAGGCTACTACCACCCCTGAAAATAAATATAAATCTTTATTTTCTTTTTATATGAAGATGGTCCCAGACTCCTGATGTGGAGCTGGAGCAGAGCTGTGAATCTGTACTACTGGAACTGATTTTCCTCTTTATAATCTGTATTTTGCCCACGTCTGTAAATAAGATGTATGTATATTGTTTATGTTGCTCTCGCGTCTATATTGTATTGATTCGAGTCGCCCCAACGGCCACAACGAATTTTTTTGAGTAATAAACTCGATCGTGATTTGTTTTTTTTGTCGTTTTTTCCTCCAGGCAGACAGGTGTCGCCGCGGCGCCCTGTCCCCCCAATTACCAGACGTGTAAAAAAAAAAGGAAGAAGCAGGAAAGGAAGCGATTTTCACACAATGGCTCCGTGTGCGGATTTACAGCCAGCGCTCCGCCGAGGCGCCGAAGGCAACTGCGCGGCCGCTTTCACGCCCTTTTATCGGATATGTTTCTCGTATTTGTTTCCGGAGCCACGACACTGAAGGACGACGTGAACAAAAATCGGGAAATGGTGCGCCCACCTCCCGCAGCTGCATCGGTATACGCGCTTATATGACGGTGACGAGGGCGACAAATATTCACAGGCGACAATATTCACAGCGTGTCGTCGGTTTTACGTTAAAAAAACAAAACAAAACAACGTGGGCCGCCTGGATGTAAACAAACCTGAGCCGCGGGGTCCATGATGGTCGCGGACCTGCGTACGTTGGTTCAGTTTTTACCGCACGCTTCTGTGTAGTCAGGCGTGTTTCTCTGCTTTTTTTAAATGGCTATGAAGTGTCACGAAGGCGAGTAAAGCAGAAATGACGCCGGGCAGAAGCGCGCACGGGTTTGGGTGCTGTGACGATCTGTGTTGCCCCGTCGTATTTTCCTACCCGCGGGTCTAGCCGTACAGAGCAAGTAGGCGTCCGCTCGTCGGTATCGTGGATGGTAACGTCGTGCTTCGCAGCAACGCCGAGATGCGCCGACAGCCTGCGTGGGCTTGCGCGCATGCGCCGCGGCGCAGGTAGGCTGATCTGACGGGAAGGCGGAAATGGCGCGACCTCCGCTATGAAGAGCCGCGAGTACAAGCAGATCGAGCCCCGGGCGCTGCCGGCCTCGGCACCCCCTGCTCCGGCGGCGGGGAAGGAGCAGGCGCAAGGCGGCCGGGCGCGGAGGAAGTGGGAGGTTTTCCCCGGAAACAACCGCTTCTACTGCGACGGGCGCGTGATGGTGGCCCGCGAGACCGGCGCGCTGCCCGTCACCCTGGGACTCGTCCTGGTCACCAGCGGCTGCTTCTTCATATTCGAGTAAGGAGCCGAACTTTTACTGCACTTCACACTGCGACCTCAGACCAAGTCCAAGACAAGTCATATTGAAACAAATATATTCTTACAATATATTTAACCCTGTCCTGCGTTATAACCAAATCCATCACTACACAGTACGAATCTGGCCAGTCATGTAGTCATCCAGCTGACTAAGTGAAAGTTACTTTTGAATAATCTGCAGTCGCAACCAAAATTGGGTTCAGTGGTGGCCTAGCGGGTAAGGAAGTGGCTCCTTAATCGGAAGGTTGCGGGAATCCCGAACCGCCAAGGTGCCACCGAACAAAGCACCGTCCCCACACACTGCTCCCCAGGCACCGGTCATGGCTGCCCAATACTCACCAAGGGTGATTGTTAAAGTCAGAGGACACGTTTCATTGTCACCGTGTGCTGTGCTGCAGTGTTTCACAATGACAATCACTTCACTTTCAGTTCCATTTTTTGTTTCCTCATTTTTCACGTACTTTAAGAAATATAAAAAAAAATTAGTCTATTTCTACAATCTTATTGTAATTTCTTTCTCCGTGGCTCTAGCTGCCCCTTCCTGGTGCAGCACCTGACCGGCTGCATCCCGGTGATCGGTGGCGTGCTGTTCGCCTTCGTTCTCGCCTCCCTGCTGCGGACCAGCTTCACCGACCCGGGCATCCTGCCTCGCGCCACGCCGGAGGAGGCGGCTGACATCGAGAAGCAGATCGGTACGAGAAGTTAATCTACTCGCTTCCACCTGAAGCTCGCGGTGGGCGGGGCATTCTGAGGTCATGCTGCTGGTTTAATTAGGTGGATAATGATGAATTTCAGGTGCAGACGTGTGTGAACACGAAACTTTGCTTGAAAAAGGCTACAAAGTAGCCTAATAATAAATGACCACTTTCAAATGAAAATGAAATTAAAATGAATGAAAAGCACAGATATTCACGTTATATATTTTATAATTATTGGTATTGATTGTGTTTTTTGTTGGACTTGTATGAGCATTAATGAATTTGCTTCACTCTTGCCACAGATAACCCTGGCTCCTCCTCCTCATCCTCCTACAGACCTCCTCCCCGCACCAAGGAGGTGGTGATCAACCAGCAGGTGGTGAAGCTGAAGTACTGCTTCACCTGCAAGATCTTCCGGCCACCGCGCACCTCCCACTGCAGCCTGTGCGACAACTGCGTGGGTGCGTGACTCTGGCGGGGTCGTTACCAGGGAGACGCCCCTTCACGGCCCTTTAATCTTTCATGTGCTTCTCTCTTCTTTCTGTGGGTTTTTTTATAAATCTATTTGCGAGGTTCAAGCTAAAACGGCTTTATTTAACAAAAAAAGAAAAATGTTCTCATCCTGTAAATATGGATAAATACATTTAGTTAGTTAATTAACTGACTAATTAATTAATTAATTAATTAATAAAAAAAAAAAAAAAACACTCAGAAGCATTCCGGGGTGCTGCAGTATTTAGAATTTAGCTGCGTACTTCAAACACGTCTGTTACTTTTCTTTCTTTGTTTTTCAGAGAAACCAGCTGCATCAGTCACTGGGAATTTTACGGTGTGTGTGTGTGTGTATTTCAGAGCGCTTTGACCATCACTGCCCCTGGGTGGGGAACTGCGTGGGGAAGCGGAACTACAGATTCTTCTACTGCTTCATCGTCTCCCTGTCCTTCCTCACGGCCTTCATCTTCGGCTGTGTGTCTGCTCACCTGGCCCTCAGTACGTGCTCGCCTGGCCGCGCCCCACTTTTAACATCTCACCTTACATTACATTTACATTTACAGCATTTATCAGACGCCCTTATCCAGAGCGACTTACAACCAGTAGTTACAGGGACAGTCCCCCTGGAGTGTCTTGCTCAGGGACACAATGGTAGTAAGTGGGATTTGAACCCGGGTCTTCTGGTTCACAGGCGAGTGTCTAACCCACTAGGCTACTACCACCCCCTTGCAGCGCACCTTACTGGTTTCATTCTCCTCTTTAGGGTCTAAAGATGGGAAAGGTTTGATCTTCGCCGTCCAGGAGAGTCCAGCCAGATATCCTTGAACCGTCGTCATAACTGCATTCTCTAGAGGAACTTCATGTTGGTCCTCGTCCTTCCTGGTGCCCCTCGATGACTTGTTGTCGACATGGTCTTTTGTTGTCCTTGACTCTGAGCTGCACTGCTGTGGAGCTGGTCATCTGCTTCTTCTCAGTCTGGTCCATTCTGGGCCTGTCGGGCTTCCACACGTACCTTGTGGCCTCCAACCGGACCACTAATGAAGATGTGAGTGTTTATTATTATTATTACAGGTCATTTTGCAGTCAGGTCCGAGTCTGATTGTCTGAACTGTTGGTGTGTGTTTGGCCCAGATTAAAGGCTCGTGGTCGGGGAAGAGCGGAGCGGAGGAGACTGGGAACCCGTACAGCTACAACAACGTCTTCAAGAACTGCTGCGCCGTGCTGTGTGGGCCCATGCCTCCCAGGTGGGATTGTACAATATTAGCACAACAAAATATGAAGATGGTGTTTTCATTGTTTGTATTTTAAATAAAATTCTTAGGAGACTGTTTTCTAGAACCCAGTTGAGTTCTAATCTGAGAATAAAACCATTTTTAAAGAGCCTGGTGAATAACTGGTGAAAATATTCCGGTGAATAAAAGATGAACTGGCTTCTGTATGGTCCACTGTATGGCAACAGTTGACCATCCGGTGCCACCTTGCTTTCTTTGCACCGTGACATTATTCATAATAACATAAACAAGGGATTTAGTATTAAGTTGATTTTCAGATTCAGAAATTGGTTTTAATAAAATGATTAAAGATTCCGAAAACTCATTATCCCCTCCCACCTCAGTTTGATTGACAGACGAGGCTTCCTGCCCACCGAAGATGCCCCTCTTAGCACCGCAGTGGAGATAGTGGAGATGCCTGCTTCTAAAAACGACGTCAACATGGTAGGAGGAGCATTCACGTAGCGTGACCCCTGACCCCTCCCCAAGTCTCACCACCCTGCACACCAACCTCTGGTCCCCTGTCAGATATCGCCTGCCCTGCCCCGACTCGGGTTTAGATGGGGGTTGGTTCTGTAGGCCTGGGGCTTTAGAACCTGAATGTGGCTGCAGTCTGCATTTGTTTGGATTGATTTTTTTTTTTGCGTTTATTTATTTTACTGTATGTTGTGTCCTTGTTGCATCAACTTCCCAGAATTCCTGGCAGAATGTCTGAGGACGTTGATGAAAATGTTGTATTTTTTTTTTCGCCTTCACTTCCTGTGTTCTGGTTTATGATTTGGTTTAAATTCGACCCTGTTCTGCTGACCTTGTGAAAATGTTTTTCATGCTGGAGTTCTGTGCAACCTGACTGGGGAACTGAAAGCATCTGTTCTACACGCTTACCAGTAAATGCTGATATTTATGGTGTGTGTGTTGTTTTCGTTTTGTGTACTGAGTTCAATGAACTGCAGTATTAATAACAATAAATGCCTTAATATTCTGATTCACTCTGCACTTTCACGCTGAATACAGTACTAATATAAAACATTACAAACAGAAAGAACTCTACAGGACCTGGGTGGGGTCTTGTGATTCTCGTGTTTTGTGAAAGTGTGTCCTCATACTGTATTTGTGTGTTATTATGTTTGTCTTATGTTTTTGTTTTTAAATTATATTTTTTTTATCTGAATAAACATACGTCTTTTTTTTCCCCCCAGACGTTGCATGCATCTTGACTTCAGAGAGTAGCTTTCCCTTCAGGATCTAGAACGTGATGAGTGGCTGTCCATGTTAACTGTGTGTGTGTGTGTGTGTGTGTGTGTGTAGGAGGAACGTTGTCTGGACTTTGCTCAGTCCTGCACCAGCTGATATTTCGTGACGGAGGTTGGTACAGTGCCGCCATGCCAGGCCGTATCCGATCAGCCTCGGCAGCGCTATCGCTCCCGCCTCGCCTCGCCTCGCCCAGCGAGGAAACGGGCTGCTCTGTCTTCTCTTGTGTTTTAGTGTGAACCTCATTATCACTCATTTCTTTTATTTGGTGGCTCTGTGTTTTGGTTTACGACGTCCCGCTCCACAGTCGATCTTTTCTCAGACGTGGTACTGGTTTGGTATTTCTGGCGGCTGTTCTGAGCTGCATGTTGAGCTGCATCTGCTACAGCTGTCTGTCTGCCTGTCTGTCTCTCTTTGTTGTGTCTTGTATTTTGAATCTAATTTCTGATTGTCTTTTTTTTTTTTTCCCCAACTTCCTTGCCTCTCTGTCTCCATCTCTCTGTGTCTTTATGTGTCTGTCTGATTAAATATTTATCTGTCTGTCTGTCTGTTTCTGTATATGTATATGGCTGGCTGTCTGTCTCTGCCCCGCCCTGTCTCAGTGTACTCAGGGCACTAAGGATCTTCTGGAGTCGCCGTCCGTGTCCCCCATCCTCTCTGCCTCCTGTCCCCAGGCGAAGCCCCAGATGGTTTCATCCGCTCCGCCCGACTCTGTCCCAGCTGCCACCTCCTCTCAGGGCGGCCGGGGTCACCGGTCTAGTCCCCCCGACAAGCGGCGTCCTCGGCGTAGCCGCAAACGCTCCGCCTCCCACAACCCGGCCTACATTGCCCCGGGCTCCGGTCTCCCGCCACCTCTGCCCACACAGGCCACGTCCTCCAGGCGCAGCAGCCGCAAGGAGCCGCGGCGGAGCAGCTTCACCTCGCTTCAGTGATCATGTGACCTCAGGACCACGTTCCAGAAGGTTCCTGGATCGATATGCAGAACAAGTCTTCTTTTCAGCCATCAGGGGGCGCAGTGTTTTAATCAGCAATAAAAAAAGTGTCCCTCCTGCGCCCAGGGGCCCGAGCTGCAGCCACCCGCCTGCTGTTGCATGTTCTTCAACTCGATAAACTCCTATAAAAAAAGGCGGAACCTTCCACTGAACTTTCCACCTGAGGCCAGTGGTCCTCAGTGCGTCTGTAGCTGCTTCCGTTCTCGTTCTAAAGCCACAGGACCACCTTGACCTGATGTTCCAGACTCCTTCACTCACAGATTAGCAGTACATTTCTAATCCTGCACAGCACTGATAGAAATCCCATCATGCCGAGTTCAGAGACCAATAATCCTGACTCGTTCACCAGAGACACTCAGTATGCAAAACGTGTTAATTCTGTGACCCTCATCATATCTGCAGTAATTTGCACAGGAAATCTAATGATGTAACTGGCTGACTTGACGTTTGTGTGTGTGTGTGTGTGTGTGTGCGCGTGTGTGTGTGTACGTACATGTACATAAACTGCTTGCCAGTAGTTTGGGCCGACCTTCGTTTTCTACAGGAAAAACTTCAGTGTTTGCTAGTCTGTATTGACACGGTGTATTAGTAACACATATTGGTGGTTGTGAGAGTTTTTGAAAGAGCAGCATATAAGGGGTGACCCAAACACCTGGCCTGTAGTGTATGTGTATATTTTCATCAAAATGAAGAAAGTACGTCCCTGTGTAGTCATCCCTTAACTATGATCTTAAGGAATGCGTTCGTGAAACCTCCCCAGTTAATTCACGGGTATTTTAAGGGCTCGTCAAGCCAATTTTGTTGCACAATGTCATTGAAATAAATCATGGAAGGAAAATGTACTTCCCTGTGTGTCGTATTATGTCGCTGATATGTAAAATCTTGCTCTATGCACTGGTGTGTGTGATGTGGCTCTGTCCATTTTTAACGCACTGTCACGGTCTCTCCACCACCAGAGGGCGACACGCACCAGAAGAAAGAAAGAAAGAAATATAACACCCCAGTTTTCTGAAGCATTCCATGTTCTCATGCAGGTGTTCTAAGCTTTGCAAATTAATATTAACATTTATATTAATGTGTGCCAATTTTAACACCCAAGGGCCTCCAAAACCTAAAACAACACCATGATCAATGATCAATATATTGATACACCTAGTTTCTACTTCAGTTTATGTTTTTTTCATTACTGTAAATGCAGTTTAATTTATCTGAATCGTATTTTTCTTCTGGGGAAAACCGAGCTCAGATCCAGACGTGGAGCCACCCGCTCTGGGCCCCTGGGTACGGATGGGCCCTGGCTCGCCCTGCGGCCGCTCTGATTGGACGCCGCCAGCTGACGCGTGCGGAATGTGTGTAAATAACGCATGTGGCCGGTGCGGAGGCGCGTTTGTGGTTGCAGGTAGATTATCTTTTATTGCCCAGGTTGAGGTTCAGTAACCGTAATTACGGCGGCAGACGGCCGCAGTCGGGGTTTTACTTCCCCGCCCCATCACTCCTTCACACGCCGGGCCAGCCTTGACCCTCTGGAACAACGGCACGTTTAGAACGTCATCAGTCAGTGTCTCAGAGAACTTTTCTATTTAACCGATCAGGAATGGTTCCCTCAGCCAATCAGAGCACCAATCCCGGTGCTACATTTCTAGGAAGTCCATTGGTTGAACAGTTTGCTAAAGTGTGAAAAGTGAATCTGGCCCTCTCCTCTACTGGAGAAGTTGACCTTTAGGGAGGGACGCAGGCTTTGCCTTTCGTCCCTGTCACCCTCTGTCACCAGCCGGTAGCTGTTTTTCAACAGCTGCGACATCTCACCATCGTGCTCAAAAGATGGAACTTTTTCGAGTGGCCGCTGATTTAAATATTTTTTTTAATGAATGTCACGCCCCATCACAGTTCCTGTCATCTTTAGTTCCCCGGAACGCCCCTCCTGAAGGCCCCGAGGACGCTGGCATCTGATGATCCATTTTCCTTAGCAGAATATAAGTCACTGTCTTTTCATGTGCTGCCTCCATCGTCACCCAGGAAGGGACGTTTCTCATCGAGGAGTATTCTGATGATGGCGATGGTGGCTTTATATAGGGTATAATTACGGTTAAAACGAGCTTTACCAACCGTGGCTGCGAGGGGAACCAGAGCAGCTGAGCGACAGGAGCACCAGGGGAACCTGTTAACTGGAGAACACGACACCCCAAGGCCAAAATCTAAACACGTGTCCCCCGGGGACAGTGGCTAATTAACCCGCCCACCTTCTCATGGCATTAAAAAGAGATAATTGGCGGCTTTTCCACCGCCGCCCCCCCGCTGCACTTGTAAACGTCCCGTGGCAGGCAGGCCGGGGACCATATGGCCCCTAAAATCGCTTTCATATGCACACAAAACCGCAGTATTAATAACATCACATAATTATGACGCAGGACTGAAACATGCGTTAAACATATTTTATTACAGAGATTCTATTTTATGACATTGCACAGTGGGCTTGGTTGGCTGGTGCTTCATGCATAAAATATGTATAAATATGTAAAAATGTGTATGTAAGTAAAAATAAGACAAGCGTATATAACACAGTAAAATGCGAAACAGACATGCCGCAGTGGACATATTGAATATCGTGCTCATCTATGGACATTTCGAATGGTGGGATTTGGATTGTTTGTTTTTTAAATTTGACATTTTACAGTGTTTGGCAGACACTCTTATCCAGAGCAGCTTACGTAAGATGTTTAAAATGTCCATCATAGAAATTCATCATTTGATCTGTAAATACCATTATTTAATAACTCAAAACCCAACTAGTATTTCCTAGAAATGAAGGTTTTTATTTTGGGTTTGAAGGTCTCTAGTGACTCAGCTGTGAGTACATCTAGTGGAAGTTCATTCCACCACCTGGTCTCCAAGACAGAGAAGAGTCTAGATGAATGCTTTCTGGATACCTTGAGAGGCGATGGTACCAGTGGAGCAGTGCTGGAGGATCAGGGAGAGATGAGGGATCTGAGGTAGGAGGGTGTGACACTTCCTTGGCTTTGCAGGCCAGCATCAGTATTTTGAATCTGATGTAGGGGTAGACACCTACAGGAACCCCGTGGACTGGTGTGGGTGAATTTGGGAAGGTTGAAAACCTAAAAGTCATGTTGCAGCAGTCCGGAGAGGTTGAGTAGAGCTAAGAGGAAGACCAGCCAAGAGCCCGTGTCGACGAAAATGGACGAATCCTTCTAATGCTGTAGAGAAGGAATCGACCTCAGCGAGAGAGACTGGAAATGTGAGACGAGTAGGAGAGTGGATTTTGGGAACTGGATATAAATGAGCGTCAGACGGAGCGGCTGCATCAGGCCCCTGTGGTCTCATTACCGTAACACTAAAAACCACCAGGCTGCTGCTCTACTCCGTGCTCAGGGCCCTTGTTTGGCGTCGGCGTCTCGCTCAGCTGCTCCATTCATGCTGCTGGATCTGTGTGGGGTCCTGCTGGTTCATGGCTCCTGTTGAATAATCATGAATTATTCTTGCCGCCTTCGGCATTTATTGGCTCTTTTAGTGCTGGGTGGTAGGGCCAAAAATTCATATTGTGTCCTGTTCTGAACATCCTGTATGATTGAAATGAATGATAAAACTTGCAAAAAAACAAAAACAAATAAAGAGATGTAACGTTCTATATTTAGAACGAACTTTAAACATCTAACAATAAATGAATATGTATTTCAGAATCTTAGATGGAAATACAGTACAGGCCAAAAGTTTGGACACAGCTTCTCATTCAATGTGTTTTCTTTATTTTCATGACCATTTACGTTGGTAGATTCTCACTGAAGGCATCAAAACTATGAATGAACACATGTGAAGTTATGTACTTAACAAAAAGTGGAGATCTGGCCTCCACAGTCACCGGACCTGAACCCAATCCAGATGGTTTGGGGTGAGCTCATGTGTGTGTTCGGCTTGTGTTCATTCATAGTTTTGATGCCTTCAGTGAGAATCTACCAATGTAAATGGTCATGAAAACAAAGAATGAGAATTAGTGTGTCCAAACTTTTGGCCTGTACTGTATGTAAGCATCAGATGAATCCTAACTCTCAGTTCTGAAGACTCAGAGTTGGTGATGGATACAGGGGGAGTTGTCACAGTAAAAACTTACAAGCATGATGTCACACTGACCTAAATTAATACATATATTTATTAATTTATGAACACATTATAATGGCGTTAGGCATTTTGCATACAAGTGGTTCTGTGGTGGGTGAGGAATTGGACAATATGGAGAATGCTGTCCAGACTTCAGTCCATCTTGAACAATGCAGATCAGCATCTGAAAAGCCCTTTTAGCCATAGACTGACCAGTTTAAAGTGCTCCAATGACTGTCAGGGAAGATCCTTCCTGTTTCCCACCATTAGACTCAAACTCCTTACTCAGTTCCACACAATAATCTGCACAGTAACCTGCTGCTTTTACTGTATATTTATTTATTACAGGTTAACACTGTCATTGTGTGAAAGACATTCTTTTCTATGATGTGCAACAGCCTTCAATGTGCAGATTTACAGATTTTATTTAGATTTAAGTTTTGATAAAAAATTTCTCATTCTGATTTTGAAAATGGGAGCAGCCTTGGAAAGTGGGTGGTAGTAGCCTAGTGGGTAACACACTCGCCTATGAGCCAGAAGACCCAGTTTCAAACCCTGCTTACGACCATCGTGTCCCTGAGCAAGACCCTTAACCCTGAGTGTCTCCTGGGGGGGACTGTCCCTGTAACTACTGATTTTAAGTCGCTCTGGATAAGGGTGTCTGATAAATGCTTTAAAATATTATCTGTATTCAGTGTCATATAATGAAGAGCCCCTAGATGGTGCTGTGTGATTGTACTCTCGCAACATAATCTTGTTCACGTAATGTACATTAGATTAGATTCAACTTTATTGTCATTACACATGTACAAGTACAGGGCAACAAAATGCAGTTTAGGTCTAACCAGAAGTCCAATAAGCAGCAAGTGCAGGATAAAGGTAAAATAGGTTATGGGTATACATAAGGTGAAGAGACTGGATAATATTTACAGATGGATGTACAGTAATATGTAATAACATACAGTTAGTATTAACTATTACTATGAACATATGTATAAAAAAGTGTATAATCAGAATTCTATAATGTAGTGCAATGATTATGTGCAAAAATGTGCAAGATTAAATAGTACGGTGGTTATCCATAGTGTATGAGGGGGCAGAGCAGTTCAGCAAGGAGACAAGTCTGGGATAAAAGCTGTTCCTAAGTCTGCTGGTTCTTGTCCATGGTAGCCTAAAGCTTCTGCCCGAAGGCAGGAGAGAAAACAGACTGTGGGCCGGGTTGGAGGAGTCCTTAAGAATACTGCATGCTCAACGCAGACAGTGCTTCATCTGGATGTCCTTAATGGATCCCTGTGATGCGCTGGGCAGTTTTCACCACCTGCTGCATCGCCTTACGCTCAGCAACAGTGAAGCTCCCATACCACACTGTGAGACAGCTGGTTAGGATGCTCTCTATTGTAGAGCGGTAGAAGTTCACCAGGATGGTAGTGGATAGCTGGTTCTTCTTTAATGTTCTCAACAATAAGAGGCGCTGGTGAGCCTTCTTGACCAGGCTGGAGGTGTGGTGTTAGCTTTAGCTTAGCTCTTAGGCCTCCGTGCTTCCCCCGTCAGGGGCTATGGGCTGTAGGCCTCTACAGCATCCTGTCTAACAACTTTTCGGTTTTAGAACACGTAAGCCAATAGATGCAGTAGAACATTTGCACAGTTGTGAAAAGCAAAGAGGTTCTCATTTTTTTTTTGGACGTAATGTCCTCCTTTTTGAGCAGCGGTGATTACATTTACATTTACAGCATTTACCAGACGCCCTTATCCAGAGCGACTTACAATCAGTAGTTACAGGGACAGTCCCCCCCTGGAGCAACTTAGGGTTAAGTGTCTTGCTCAGGGACACAATGGTAGTAAGTGGGATTTGAACCTGGGTCTTCTGGTTCATAGGCGAGTGTGTTACCACTAGGCTCCTACCACCATTAAATTGTCTTTGAACCGGTATGATTTCTTCTCAGTGCATGGTGGGATGTGCTGAATATTGTTGTTTGAAGTTGATCTTGTGTTCTGTTTGAAGGTCACCACAGGCCGTCATGGCTTTCATCAATTCTCACGGGTCCGTTTCAACCAAGAGGAAAAAGTTCTTCTGCGGTTTATTCAGCGCCCACGCCTTCCTCGCGCCAGGGTGGACGTGGCTAACCGACGACAGGTGCCACCCGAGCCTTCATCAAGCGGCCAAGGGTGCGCTGGACGAGCCAGCTGGCCATTCCTTTCGGGGTGAGTTCAGTGACTCTCACACCAGGGGACCCCACCTACCTGCGGCCCACCAGCTCCCTGCTTCCTGACGGCCACTTCTGGGAAAGGCCTGCATTTGATCCCCGGAGTCACTTTCCGGCTTGGAGTGTTGGGGCGAGCCGATGTGGTGCTTTCCAGCAAAAAAAAACCTCCTCTTTGTTCCCCAGCTTAAGTTCGAGGAACAATCGGCTTCAGTTTTCTGAGGCTGAAATGTGGGCAGGCAGCAGTAGAGATTTTTTTTATAAGGATGTCACATGCTGCTTAATATGCATGGAGATAAACGATGTATAGAAGTGCTCGTTTTTGCTTCTGGGAGTACAACGCTTGGAGATAGATGTTCTTTATTAAATACTCCCAATAACCATTACATTATGAACTTCAAAAAGGCCTAGAATGGGCACGTGAGCAAAATAACTGTAATGCAGGGCAATCGAAAAAAGTATCCTCGTCTAATGAGTCTTTTACCTGAGGAAGACATGGCACCAGGAAGCACTATGGGCAAGCCGGTGAAAGAGGTATTACACAATATTCTTCTGGGAAATCTTCTGCATTCATGTGGTTGTACCACCGACCTCCACCCCTTCGTGGAAACGGTGTTCCCTGGTGGCCCTGCCATATTTCAGCAGAATGACGTGGCCAACCTGCAAAAATGGTTAAAGGAGGTTTCGAGGTCTTGACTTGGCCTCAAAAATGTCCAGATCTGTGGTATATGCTGAAAAAAACAGAGGCAACAGCTCCTGAGACCCACTTTCGAAAGCTTGGTAGCAGATGCAACAGTAGGTACCTCTGGTTAGGTCTGGTTAGGTCCACACCTCACTGTTTTTGCTGCATACTCAACATTAATGTCCTGGCTGATTCATATTCATAGCCTCTACATGCAAATGACTTATTACATTTAAATATTAGAAATGACATTTTTAATAAGTAACAGTTCTGTTGATTTTGTTGGCTTCTAAATCTTTATGTTTCCCTTGTGTGTGTGTGTGTGTCAGTGTGTTTGTGTGGTGGGAGGAAAATGATGAATAGCCATGTGGAGCGTTCTGGGGGAAGATTACAGCTCCTTTAATGGGGGCGCGTTGCTCTGCAGGGGACAGACCACCCTCCACCTCCACCACATTTTCCATTTTAATCCCAACACATTAACGCGAACTACAGCTGCGATCGCGGGAGGTCGAGGTGTGTCTTTTGAGAAATGAAAGGAGCCGATTGTTCTCCAGACCACGGACTCTCCATGTACAACGTATGTTGTGTAATTGTGCATTGTTCCATCATTCGACTCACACTGCCACGTGCTGGCCATCGTTGCTATCACGTGAGTTTTTTTTTTTGTGGAAGTAGCCCACTGAAGCTGAGCAGGCTTTGGTCTGGGCCGCTTTTGAACCGTAGCGGACTAAGTAGGTGTGGAAGAAGTGTTGGTGTGGTCACTGGTCTCATGATGTCTTTAAATATGTCAGTGAGATGAGAGTTAAGGCCTTGTTCACATGGACGTCTGAACTAGGCATTTTTCTGCCGTTGGTGGCATCATGTGATCGCAGACTGAACACCGACCACATGGGCGTTCAGCACCAGTGTTTGGTCGACTGTGTTCGATGCTGTCAAATGAACGCTGCATTGCAACGATTTCTACCGCGTCAATTTCTACAAAAATCCTGACACATGTTGTCATGTGTTTCTATACCACCGCCAGAAAATCACCAAGCAACGACATTATGATATAATTGATTCTGTTCTGCACTGCATCAATGCAGAATGAGATTCATGATGGCCCTGTCTGGCTGTTTAAATGACATTTTTTAGTGTACTGGTATTACACGGTTGACACGGTTGCCTTCACACCGTCTCAGTGGATGTGTTTGCCGCTTCAATACAGTATCTTGCATTATGAAATGGTGTATTTCTGGTTACTTTCTTGAATTGACATAATGAACCTGCTACAGTTCAGCACTACTGCTCTTCTGCATGATGTGTACATGTCCGCAGCGGCGGCTTTCAGCGACCTCTCCAGGGCTCCTGGCGGCTCCGGTCCGAGGGCCGCTTGTATGTCAGCACATCTCCGGCCGGCTGCAACTGCGAGGCGTGATGCATTAACACGGCTGTAAAAGAAAATTTGGGGCTTGCGAGCAAAACTGACATCTGGGCTCAATCTCAACCACAGCGTGCAGCGCGATGGTGGGGTGGAGGAGAGTGAGCATATAGGAACCAAAGGTTCCGTGGTGCGGTGAAGTTGCCTTCGTGTGCTGAACCTGTTCACCTTTAGAAGAGGAAAGTTGCTGTCTCAGACCGTTGTGCCCTCGTGGTGGCGATCTCAGCAGAACAGCAAATTTAGAATTTAAATAAAAAAACATCACATGTACATAAGTATTCAGTCTTTGCACTGAAGCTCAAAGGTGCCTCCTGTTTCCCCTGATTATCCTTGAGATGTTTCGGCAGCTTCTGCACAGTCCTTGTGGAAAAACAGTTGATTGGACATGATTTGGAAAGGCACACTTTGTCTATATAAGGTCGGTTGACAGTTCACGTCACAAACCAAGCATGAAGTCAAAGGAATTGTCTGTAGACCTCCGAGACAGGACAGAAGGGTTACAGAAAATGAGCACAGTTCAAAACCACCAGGACTCTTCTTAGAGCTGACCTGCCAACGAAACTGAGCTATCAGGGGAGAAGGGCCTTAGTCAGGGAGGTGACCAAGAACCCAATGGTCACCCATTTAGAGCTCCAGAGGTCCTCAGTGGACAGAGTAGAACCTTTTACCACCTCTGCATCCGTCCACCAATCAGGTCAGTACGGTAGATTGGCCAGAAGGAAGTAGTAGTAAAACTCCCGCCTGGAGTTTCAGACCATGAGAAACAAAATTCTCTCAGGACTCTCAGACCACGAGAAACAAAATTCTCTGGTCTTTGGTATGAACGCCAGGTGCCACGTTTGGAGGAAAAAAAAATGATTTGAACCATTGTGGAATAATGCTGTAACCTAACATATTGTGTAAAAAGTGATGCCGTGTGAATACTTTCCGGATGCTCTGTACTACCACTGTGCCTCTGACACTTAACCCTGAGTGTCTCCAGGGGGACTGTCCCTCTCACTACTGGTTGTGAATGTCAACGGCCTTGACGAGGTTTCATGTGTCATGTTGGCCACTGTTTGCTTTGTCTATAGTTCACCTCGGCAAAATGGTTGACAAAGTGCGGTTCAGCCTTGGCCTGGGGGTAAGGCAAACGGAGAAGACTTTATCTCTACCAGTCATGGGTGTGGCCAGACAATGATATATGATGTAAAGGCTAAAGACTTCCAAGAACAGTCCATTGCATGTGGACGCCTTAGAACTGCCTTGATGTCTTTGGCAACAAGACCTCTGGATCACCTTCGCCGCACCTTCACAGCTGCTGAGTTTAACCTCCATCTCTGTTCATTCATGAGCAGATGAGCCCTCGGCGTTCCTGGCCGTCCTCAGACTTGCTGCTGCCAACTGGATCTTCCTAACAGGTGGCTTGTTGTCACTAACATGGTGAGGTTTTTTTGTAGAGTGTTCTATTCATTTTTATCAGCTGATGGGTGGACTGTGCTCGTCGTATCTGCAGGTCGAGTTTCAAACTGACCCCTCCCACGGGCCGATCAGGCCATGCTGCCGATAACCTGCTGCATATTTAGGCAAACTGTGAAATCAATCCGCCTGTAAGCGCATTGCTACCCCCGCGGCCGTGTGTCTATAGATCCACACGGCGCCTGATATGGATGCTAACGGCAACGCAGCGGGTGACCTTTCAGAATGCAGGCCACGTCACGTCGGCCGCACAGGATAAATGTCACAAGACGCCGCAGGATGGGGAGGTTCTTATTATATCCTCCAGTCCTACTGGCACAATAGCTGCAGCTTGATGGGTTCTTTCGTCTGACCGTGGCCGGTGCTAAGCATTCTTCTATGTAAGACCCATCATGCACTGCAACAGAATTAAAAAATAGCTAAAATAAGGCTGGGTAATGCTGTATTTTAGCATTACCCATGCGGAAACTTTTGCTTATTATTTAGATTCTGCCCCAATAAGCTGTGAGCATTTATGTTTTTTTAAGAACCAGGTTCCAGAGAAACATGTACAATAAAGCTCACTTCAACTTCAACACACACATACACACACATGTATATATACTACTGCATTTTCAAAAAAATTGAATAAATAAATTAGAATTGAATTAAAAAAGGTAAACCTTCATATATGTTATATTTGTTATATATGTACAACTGCTGAAAAGTGCCTTTATTAATTCTCTAGATGCTTGGCTCACCTAGAGAAGGCTTGAAATTTGCCGGCCTGTTGGGTCGGCACCGCGAACAGTTACTGAACCACGTGGCACCGCCATTTGTTTTTTTTTCCGGTGGAAATCAAACTCCGGGATGAGATCCACACCATGCTTCTCGGCCATTTACTGTCTCCGGGCGTGAAGGCTCAGCCAGAAGATGTGAAGCGGTTCTCCTCCCCGACGCCTCTGGCATGTGTTCTGCAGAAATGATATTTCACTGCGTTGCGTGACCTGCTTAGGACGGGCAGACGCTGCTTTCCTCATCAGAGAGGACGAGGGTCTAATTCATGTCCCCTGAGAGGAGGGGGATGAAATGGACAGGTGCTCGTTTCTCCAGAAATTGGTTGAACTGGACTTTCCGTCATGCCTTCAGGCAGATTGATATTTATGCTTTTCCCTTTTCTTTCTGTCAGTCTGTTGGAGGAAACTTCAAAGCACTGAGTGACCAATGGCTCTGTTCTCTCTCTCTCTCTCTCTCTCTCTCTCTCACACACTCACTGAAAGCTGCTGTTTTACCATTACTGTCTTGTATGGGATCAAATCAAACCAGTTGACCAGTTCATGAATCCCCTGGTGACCCAGTAATGTTCAGAGACGTCCCCAGAGGGAACTGAGCACGTTGGATTAGTGGCTTTTTACCAGTGACCCTGCTGCTGGTGACATAAGTGATCCCAATCCAAGAAATCGGCTTTTGCAACGTGAAGCATTCCATCAGATGGGAATCCATGGGGATGGAAGACTGTGTGGGAATGAAAATGTATCTCACATCTTACTGTTATATAAGAAGAGAAAAGCATGCGCCAACCTAGAGCTACCATCTTATAAAGAACGGGTGTAGATGTGGGATGGAATTCATTCCAACTTGGGCGCCACTTCTCTACAAGCGTTATTTCCATCAGCTCCCTAAGGAAAACACTGCCATGTGCCATGTGGAGAATGGAGATTCTTTCTGCTCCTCAGTTACTAAATGCTGCTCAATTTTGAAGATGTGAAGTGCAAAAGAAAAGTCTGAGTGGCATGAAGTGCAATAGATGAGTCTTCAGACGTTCCTGGAAGGTGAAGAGGTGGTTGAAAGCTCCTTCCATCTTCTGTGAACCATGAATGAGAGCCTCTTCTGTGGGCAGGCGATCTTCTGGCCTTCTGGACGGAATAGAAGCCTTTATTATGGAGTTCAGAAAGACATGTGCAGAAGTGGCAAAGGTGGTCTAGCGGATAAGGAAGCGGACTCGTAATCATAAGGTTCAAATACTGGACCGCCAACTGCTCCCCACACACTGCTCCCCAGGCGCCCTTCATGACTGCCTACTGCTCACCAAGGTGATGGGTAAAATGCAGAGGACACATTTTACTGTGTGCACTGGGTGCTGTGATGTGGTGTATCACATGTGACAGCTAATCACTTTCACTTTTAAGTAGACACCACTCTACTGGACTCCAGCTTTCGGATGAAGGTTCTGAGGTTCTGTGGGAAGCAACACCTTTCACCCAGGCATGGTCTGCATCACAGGAAGTGTGAGGTAGTCGTTTGGGTGAGAGAGGAGGAGATACACAGAGATGATGCACAAAAAAAACAGACAGGCTAAAACGGCCAAACCTGTACAAAGCACGTCCCAGGAGAACATGTCTGGTCTTCAGGGCCCTTGATAAAATCTGGCTGTCTGGGAAGTCGCGTGAAGAAGGCTTTAATCTCTGCTTCAGGGGATAGATATCTTACGGTGCGTCATACGTTTATCTTCTGGAACATCTAGAATGCATTAAACAAAATGAAGATATCACAGAAGGTTCCTGGATCTTTTCTAGTGACATTGAATCAGCCTCGTTTTCCTATACAAAGCTGTCATGATCCGGTCCGGCAGGGGTTACTCCGGGTCCGGAATTCGGACCGGAGTTTCATGTTGGTCCTGTGTAATGTTCCCTGATCGTTATCACCTGTGTATCACTGTATAAAACAATCCTGATCGTGTCTGTTCGCCGTCAGGTCATTGTTGGGTGATGTTCCGGTCCTGTGACGTTGTGCGTGTGTGTCCTCCTTCCTCGCCATGTCCAGCTCTCTTGACAAAAGCTCATTTTGGTACTTTGAGAATTTGTACTGGTTGACCATGAGCTGGAACCAGAAAATAGATCATATCCTTCTGCAGTGAAAAGGTCAGGCTGGATGGTCGGTACAGTTCCTGCTCGCTCTTGTATTTCGGCTGTTTCATGGGAACGCGGCTCGTGGGGTTTGTGTGAACATTAGCATGGAGATTCTGACCTTTTCTTCACTGGCAGAGATAAATGCCTCATCCAAGCAGAACCGCCATCACACCACCTGCTGACCCAGAATCCCCCTCATCTCCGGCGTATGGAGTTACATTCGCACGGGGGTGGAGGATGCACCTGAATAATACAGCGGCCGTTGGGTGGAGACATGGATTTACCTTTTATTACTTAATGAAAACATTCAGCATGCTTCTCTGATAAATGATGGCCACCATTTATTTTCACCGCTGCCTTCATAGCTGCCAACGTTCTAACGGGATCCAGATAATCTGGTGGAATCATCTCCTCCACCCTGTAGGAGAAGCTCCGCCACCTGAGATTTCATTTTTTTTCACGAGTTCAGCTGCTGATGATACATTCCTGGTTTTCCTGGTTATATATATCTTCTGTTATGGATCTGTTGGTGATGTCTGGGCTCCTTGGCGATACGTTTGTTTTGATATCTGGACGTTTATGTAGCAGTAAAATGAAAAACTCTCTTTTACTGTCCTCCCTCGGTGTGTTTTCCTTCCCTCCCTCACGCTGGGTCTGTTCCAGGCCAAAATTTTTTGGAGAATGAAGCCATATTTCATCCCTGCAGGCTTTCCCAGCGTGCTGAATGTCATCTGAAACCTCTGGCTACTGCTGGAACGTTCCAGAACGTGCACAGAGAGACGCCTTATCGCCCGGGCGGTTTAAAGACCTTGTGTGAAAAAGTCACCGTTGGTCTGGCTTCAAAACTTTATTCAAAAACTTTCCGTCAAGTTGCACATTTCCATGTAAAAAAAAAAGAAATAAAAACAATAACAGCGTTTTTAGTGTAAAATATGCTATATTTTACACTAACAACGCTGTTATTATACACACGCACATACACACACACCTCCAGAATGTATTGTATGTCTTTAGCCCAGCCATCCCTAAACCAATGGCTTTCTCTTCTACTTCTGCTGGTGTGTGTGTGTGTGTGTGTGTGTGTGTGTGAATGTGCCCTGCTGTTCTTCTCTCTGCTCGTAGCTTAACCCACCACAAAGAGAAGTTGGCCAACTGACCAGGTGAAGGAAGAATGTGACCTTTGACTCCCCTTCCTGGTCCTGGTGCTTTGAACCGTGACCACTTCCTCCAACAGAAAGTTGGGCATACAAGGACGCTTCAGTTCAAAGATGCTGCCACCAATTAACCCTTTACTACTCACGTGTTACAGAGGAGGTTTTGCTCATCTTGTTACCAGGCAACCCTGTCCTGTTAATGAGTGTTTGTATTTACATGGAACGAATGAACACGTTTTATATTCATGTATTTTATATTCAATATTCATGTATTTGAGACAGGAAGGTATTGTAGATGGTGCGTTGTAGTGATTGTGCCTCTCGTCCATGTTCTTCTGCGGTTCTTATGGTGGGAGGTGAGCTCTGATCTTCAGATCCACCGTGGATCTGCGTCACGACTTCCACTCTGCGGCGTGATGCAGCGTGCGGCGTTCCAAGAGCTACTGATTAGCTGCTGATTGGCCGGTAATTTCTCATGTGTATGGAGATGCATCTCCTGTAGCTGAACTCCCTCCTCCTCCCACGGATTCAAGAATCTTTGTTTATCACACACACAGTTATACAAGCACAGCTAGTCGAGAGATGGGCCTTGAATCGGAAGAAAAGCCTAAAAAAATATTTATCAGAAATAAAGCACCTCAGAGCAATGGTCACCAAGTAAAGACATCTTAGAATATATTTCCAGAATACTGTTAAAATATTACAAAAAAGGGACCAAACTGCAAAAAAATATTACAATGCAAACTGGATTATTTTATTAATTCCATCCAATCAGCAGTGACCAGTTGTGACGCAACTTACACGCGAATGCATATGTACGTTTTAATATTCATACGGCCCAACCAATCAGAGCGCGTATGCAAATCGCAGCGCTTCTTAAAGCGTCTTTTCTGCGGCCGCAGACGGAGTTTCTGAGACGCGCGTCTCTCGGAGTAAAAGCCGAAATCCGCTCCAGTCCGGACTTTTCGCCGCTTCCAACCTCCGGAGCTGCGCTGCGCTGCGCTGCTCGGCCCCGCCGCCAAGCCCGCAGAAGAAGCCAGCGAGTCGGTCGGCGGTGACCATGTCCTCCGGGGACGCGGGGCCGGAGCAGGGCCGACGCTTCTGCGTGCTGTCCTGGGAGCAGGTGCGGCGCCTGGACTCCATCCTCGGGGAAAGTGTCCCCGTCCACGGGCGCGGAAACTTCCCCACGCTGTCCGTGCAGCCCCGGCAGATCGTGCAGGTAGGAGGATTATTCACATAACATTCATCCCAAATATATCTACATTCCAACATTCTAATTAATCGACATTTGTATAATTTATATCTACATTCCTGTGTCTTTCTTATTCTGGCTGTTGTTAGTGTAAAAAAAAACTCAGGATTATGATATAACTCGGTTATGCAGTAGAAAAAAACATTTGAGGTTCCGCCAACACTTATTATATTATGGGGAATGTTTTTTTCTCCCCCCCCCCTGTTCTGTAGTTTTATGGATTTATGTTTATCCCGCAGAGACTTGTGGGAAGTAAACTTTACTATGTCAAAAGGAGTGGAAAAACTTTCTCCCAGACCGGGACACACCACGAGCATAGACCAGGGCAACATCTGCGTTATCCATCAGCGCGTTTCCCTTCCTTCCTCTCCGAGGTCCGTAGTAAACAGAGATCCTGCCCTGGATCTGGGGGTCGTCAGTGGGTGGGAGAAGCTGGATGGGCCCTTTGTTGACGGCGATCATTTAAATAACATCTGCTGCCGCTGGAAATGGTGTCCTGTGCAGGACAGATAAAAGCCATCGTCATCATGATCATTGTCACTTTTTTTCTAAGGTAGCCTTCCGGTACTTAAATAATTCTTAAATCAAGAGACTTGATTTATGACTCGTGGGAGGGGAGAAGACGTCACCGTAAACCCTTGTGCACCAAGCTCTGCTCGAGACACTTTTTTCAATATACTGGGGCTCAGGCCCTGGTGTCCTCGCCATGTCGGCGAGAGAGAAATTCCATTACACTCAGGGACCTGGTTGGTCCTCAGGCTGTGGTGCCATGTTTCTGAGGCAGAAGGTGGAACCTGGATTAGGTGCCCACCGGGGTCAGGCTGGGTGTTAATTGTCATGAAACACTGGCCATATGGAGACCTTTGGCTTGATGGGGACATTTGCTGAAATGTGAGTTTTTGGGCACTGGTTATGCCAGCATGACGCGAGTTCCGTTGTTGTCCCTCACTGCGACTCGTTCAAATTGGACGCCAGTCTGGGAACTTGTAAATCTCCCTTCGCTCTTCCACCATTGCTGGCAGGGCTGCCCCTGACCATCTGCCCAGTGACTGGCAGGCTCCCCAGCAGAAACCGTAAAATGTTTCGGTAAAGAGCAGTCAAGCAGTCGCACGGCAATAAAAGAACACGAGAATCCCAAAGTGGAGTCAGACAACAAATGGGTGACCGTGCACATTGGCAAGGTGAAGTCTTCCTTCTGTGAAATTGAGTTTCTCAAAAATGCCCTCCCAGGCTGAGGGGCCGCAATAAAAACGTTCAGGTGCCTCCGGCCCACCAGGTGGCACCAAATTCAGTTCACATGGTGTGTTCCTTTATTTAAGTCATTGCCACCCTCACGATTGTGTCACCCTTTACTCTGCCATGACTCCGGTGTACTCATTCTCTTGGTCCCATCATTTAATCCACGTTTCAGATTTTTTTGCTCTCACTAATTCTTTGGTGGCAAGATTATCTTTTTTGACAACCGATGAAAAGACTGTTTTCTGCCTGCTTCTGCATCCTCGTTAAAGGTTATATTTGTCCATCATGGTTATTTTTTTACTGCTTGGTCACAAAAAAAGCCAAATTAGAATATGTTTAGCTTCTCTGTATTTGAGCCCAGCAGTGGGTGGGGAGTCCCAGAATGTGGCAGAGAGCAGATAAAACCAGGAGAAGAGAGCTGGAGAGGCCACAGAGGACATTCATGACTCCAGAATCTGGCAGCACCAGGCTGTGGTGCGTCCAGACTCCTAGAGACTGAAGCCACCTCAGGGACAAGGGGGAGGAAAAGCGATGAATCACTGACTCAGATTAAAGGGAACAAATCCAAACTGTACCTTCTGGGAACCACTCATCCTATTGTTCCTTGTTGCTAAAGACCTGGTAAAGACAGTGGACCGCTGTATCGCTTTCCACACCGTATTGTTAGCTTTGTCATTAAACTGCGCTCCGATCATTTCGGAAAGGGCATGTGACGTGAAGGTGCTGGCCTTTTAAAAGTTGTGTGATGCATATTTTAAATAATTCTATATATTTAATTTCTATGGGAGTTCAAGGTGATGCTGGAGAGGAGATGTTGCTCGTTCTTGGGGAATTTCATGGGATTTGATGGTAGTATGATGTCAGAGTCTGGTAGTAGGATGGTAGTAGCCTAGTGGGTAACTGACTCGCCTATGAACCAGAAGACACAGGTTCAAATCCTGCTTACTACCATTATGTCTCTGAGCAAGACACTTAACCCTGAGTGTCTCCAGGGGGGGACTGTCCCTGTAACTACTGATTGTAAGTCGCTCAGGAAAAGGGCGTCTGATAAGTGCCGTAAATGTAAATGTAAATATCATAACGTGGTCTCTTCTTCTACTGCAGTCCCCTGCAGCCAACGAAGACAATCCGGTACGTTGTTGCTCCAGCCCGACTGCAACCGTACTTTCTGACTGACACACCCGGATAATGCGTGTCAAGCGACTCCTACATGTATCAGTTCAGCTAGAACAGAAATGGCTTAGAGGCAAATCGCATGGCCGGTTAGTCGTCCATGAATACGGGGCTTTCAAAAAGAACCAGCAGAGGTTCTGCATTTTCTATGGATGCTTTGAGGGAACTGAAACCGAACAAGTGAGAGGATGACTTGTTTCAGAAGCAGAAATGGCCAGAAAAAAATATCCCTCCGGCCCTTTGAGAATCTGGGACACCGGCACGCTCAGTATTCATTCACTTGTGTTTCCTGATACGTTTGTTCGAGATCCTGAACACCAGAGTTTCCTTTGTGACTGATTGTTGGAAGATCTCAGTCCCCCATTATGTGCTTTCTTTCTGCTTTCTTTACGAATGGTAACCTTGTGGAAATTGAGAAGTAGATATTCGTTTATGTTTCTCCCCAGGTGGTCCGGGCTCGACTGGAGGAGCGGGGTGTAGTCGTGCGCGATGTGAAGCTCAACGGCTCTGCGGCAAGTCACGTGCTCCACCAGGACACGGGCCTGGGCTACAAGGACCTGGACCTGATCTTCGGCCTGAGCCTGACAGACGACCGGGCCTTCCGGCTGGTGAAGGACGTGGTGCTGGACAGCCTGCTGGAGTTCCTGCCGCCGGGCGTGAGCCGGGAGCGCATCACGGCGCTGACGTTGAAGGAGGCCTACGTGCAGAAGCTGGTGAAGGTGTGCAACGACACGGACCGCTGGAGCCTGATCTCGCTCTCCAACAACACGGGCAAGAACGTGGAGCTGAAGTTCGTGGACTCGCTGCGGCGGCAGTTCGAGTTCAGCGTGGACTCCTTCCAGATCGGCCTGGACTCGCTGCTGCTGTTCGACCGCTGCTCCGAGACGGCCATGTCGGAGAGCTTCCACCCCACCGTGCTGGGGGAGAGCATGTACGGCGACTTCGCCGAGGCGCTCGGACACCTCCGCGGCAGGACCATCGCCACGCGCAGCCCCGAGGAGATCCGCGGCGGCGGCCTGCTGAAGTACTGCCACCTGCTGGTGCGGGGATTCTGTCCCGCCTCCGAGACGCAGATGAAGACGCTGCAGCGCTACATGTGCTCGCGCTTCTTCATCGACTTCCCCGACATCGGCGAGCAGCAGCGCAAGCTGGAGGCCTACCTGCAGAACCACTTCGTCGGCATGGAGCACAAGCGCTACGAGTGCCTGATGATGCTGTGGCGCGTGGTGGACGAGAGCACCGTCTGCCTCATGGGCCACGAGCGCCGGCAGACGCTGGCGCTCATCTCGGCCCTGGCGCTCCGCGTCCTGGCCGAGCAGAACGCCATCCCCGCCGTCTCCTCCAACGTCACCTGCTACTACCAGCCGGCGCCGTACGTCCGCGACGTCAACTTCAGCAACTACTACGTCGCGCGAGTGCATTCGCCCATGCACCGCAGCAGCAGCAGCTACCAGACGTGGCTGCCCTGCAGCTGAGCGCGGAGAGGACCAAAGACACTCCAGTCAGCTTTTGCCAAAATGACCGTACACCGTCCCACTAGGTTCCGGAGCAGAACTCTGACTTCGCCACCTCCTCAGACGTGCGTTTAGGGCTCTGCTGGTGTGTGCGAGCGGTGGGATGAACTGCGGTGATGTGGTGAGCGCCTCTCATCTGTAATGTAAAGTATATGGTTGTGACAGGAATTGTATATACGTTCTAAAGAAAACCTCCTCTGCGTTCTGTTCCGACTGTGGTTACGTTTGAATTCTTTTTTTTTTTTTCCTGAAGACCAAAGACCTTCTTAGTGGTTAAGTGGAATATAAATATAAAAATGTGTTTACTCCAAGTGCCTGAATGATGCCATCGTGTGTGTGTTCAATTTGCATAAATACAGTTCATTTTCACCCTCTGGGCTACTTTATAGTATATTTTTATTTTCAGGGTCAAAAATCATTAAAATGATTCCAGATAAAAGAGGTTTTCCCGCTCTTCAAAGTGTCATTTTGTGTGTGCTGTTTACTTAGTTTGCTTAAATATACACTATCACTAAAGTTGCATACGAATATAATGTCTCATCTGTGAAGTTATTTTTATTGTCTTGGGTTGTACAGTGCAGGAGCTCAGGGAACGACGAACACCCACAGACCCTTCCTGTGGAAGAAACACCCCGAGTGCCGAGACTCGGGATGTCTTATTTCTCGAACAAACCAGTGATTTCTGGGCGGTGATGGCCTCAGACCCCATGAGTCACTCTGCAGTGACAAAAAAAAAAAATTTCATTTCAGCTCATCCGGCAAAACATGCGCCCGCCACTCATACAATACATTTAATACAATATTAAACACCATAGCCACAGTTAAGTCTATACTGGTATGCAGTAAGACATCTTCATCAGATGCTGACGCAAGTAAGAAATTGTTCATGGGTCAGACCCCACCAAGAATTGTTGTAGTCTATAAATATGCGTACAGGCATCAATTACAAAATCTCAGATCCGACACTGTTAGAAATAGGACCAATGTCATTCCAGAATTTTACATTTTACATGGTTCAAGGCGAGTGTGTACCCACTAGGCTACTACCACCCTACCAGAATGGGTGGCTAATGAATGCAGGTAAACGATGAGCAAGTTCCACACTTCCTGATTCCATGAGAACATTCATTCTGTCTAGAGCCTCTCACTCCAGACGCTCTGAAGACATGCGAGTCGGGTCTGCGCTTCCTTCGGATTCCGGTCAGGGATTCGACCTGAGACAGACGGGTGACAGGAAGCCCCAGGTGTGTGATGAAGGTGCTGTCTCCATGGCAACCGTTTCAACAGCATCAAGTCCAAAAACCAGGGGACCGTCACCAGGGAAACACACCCCTAAATAAACAACCAGTTTCTATACAAAGAACAATTTACTTTGTACATCAGACACAGAAAACACGATAAAAAACAATTGTTCAATGCGCATGAAAACAACATTCTGAACGAAGACATCTGTAAAGGTTTTTCAGTTTGTTCTAAGCCATAAATACCTTCACCCGAAAACAACATGTTAATAATGCAAATCTGTTCTTGTAGTCATATTGTGGGGAAACGGCAAGCTTTGGAGAACTGATTGAGAAGTGATTTCACGATAGTTTAAACATAGTTCCCCAGGGGTCCCAGCATCGTTGACCATGTGACCTCTGTGGCATCACTGGAACTGCCAGCATCCCTCACCTCGACAAAACCCACTGATTTCCATTTCCGGGGTTTACCAGACGCCCTTATCCAGAGCGATTTACCATCAGTAGTTACAGGGACAGTCCCCCTGGAGACACTCGGGGTTAAGTGTCTTGCTCAGGGACACGATGTGACTGTGAACCTGTGAACGCAGGACATCGCATGACGTCCACCAATCAGTGGAACCTGGGATGGATGTATAGCTATTGCGAGCAGTTGTGCCAAAGACGTTCCGTGTATGGGAAGGAAAGGATTTGAATATCAGAACTGAAGCACCCCACAGCTGTAATCTTTTAAAGATGGTTACAAACAGAACCGTAAAATCGACAGATGAAGAGCGCTTAGTCACAGCGCGGAACGATAAGACCCAATAAATGCATTCATACAGGAACCGACATGCAAAATTAGATCACCCCCGGTTCCAGCATGCCAGGCTTCAGAACCGAGGATGTGGCGCCTTTTATGGCCCCATGTGGCTCTGGTTCTTCCCATCGTGGAACTCGCCACGCCAACTATTTGCAGTGCCATGTGGTCCAGGGCCTATGCTTGTTTGTTTTTTACTGTCTTTTATTGGCACCGAGCTGACCGCTGTGTTCCTGAAGAGCCAGCAAGTTGCACACCAACCAGATGCCCCCGAGAGCCAATCAGAGGCAGGCGTAATGAAATTGCTCTTGTTCTTGCCTTGTCAGCACTTGGGGAAGGAGGAAGTGGAAGGATGTCTGGTTATTTTGGAAATGCCAGAGAAATGAGAAGTTTGCTTGGGTCCGGGTGCTCGGTTCTTGATTCTTCACTTTCAGTGGCGTTCCTCTTGTCTCACGACTCTCGTCCACGAACATCTGCTGGAGAAGAAACATCATCTTGCTCTCATTTGCGGCTGAAGGGGGGAGATATGGGACGGGAGTTCCTGCCATTGAGAACTCGCACCAGGCGAGTCTGGCCCCCCTTCCTGACCCCAAACCTCCTCCAGTCAATCAGCTCCAAAGACTCTGAAATTTCCCATTACATAATGTAGCGTAACTTATGGTTATGGAATTGTGTTTTTTTTCCCAGACTTTTCCAATGTTCTGCTACTGGTTCCGCTACTTTCTTAAATGTAGGTTCCTGGGAGAGGACATAACCGGACCCACATATCAAATGGCCCAGTAGTCGTTGCAGAAAGCACAATACCTGACATCTGACAGATGTCTACATGGGTAGTAGTGGCCTAGTGAGTAAGGAAGCGGACTCATAAACGGGAGGTTGTGCGTTTGAATCACGGACCGCCAAAGTTTCACTGAGGCGGCACCCCCCCCCCCCCCCCCCCCCCTTTCATGGCTGCCCACTGTTTACAACAACTAAAAATTTCACTTTCACTTTTAAACTGGGCCATCTGCTCATTCAAGCAGAAGGCCCAGTTTAAAAGTCAAAGTGAAGGCACAGCATCAGATATCTAAGACTATTCAAAACTTGACTTTTCAATGATTTTGCCATCGGCATTGCCTCCTTCACCATCCCCAACTTCCTGATTTTCCTGCCCAGTCAACATCATCCGTAAAGAGAGACCTCCAATCTCCAGACTACCTCACACTCGAGTCCTCCAGCCTGGTCCTTACACAGAGCTTCAGACCGACATGTTCTCCCAGCACTACGATGCCTTCTATGTCAGCTGGAATTATTCATCTTACAGGACGTCTTCAGGACTGTGGTGAAGACGTGGTTTTAGCCCGTAAAAAAGCCACCCTGGAATTGTTGTGTTGCCACACAGACTTTTTCAAAAGATTAATATTAGCATGTGGGCTCCGTTCCGTCCCATCAAAAATGGAGAACGCATTTATCCCGTATTTCTGGTGCCCACATATGGTCCCGTTTCACCCAGTGTGGTTCCTATTACGGGCCTGGACTTCTACAGAGTGGCATTTTGACTGCGTGTGAATTTGTGGATTAATGAGGGTCCCGCTGCACGGTTCTCCACGGACCAGCTCGGGCGGAGAACCCAAAACAGGCACCACTCGTTATGCAATAGTGACCTGCTTCCCCATTGAATCAAGTGTTTAACCCTCCAACCACATGCATCTGGAAGTGAAAGGCGACTGAACGATGTTGCTCCGCCCCCCTGACCTGAACTCCATGGCAATGGAGACGCATAATTTCAGTTGATTATGATGATCTGTGTAATTAAAAAGAGCATTTCATTACAGAACAGTGGACTGTAGGTTATCTCTTTTGGAATAACAAGACCGTCACAGAAAAAAAAACAGGCCTGGTCCCTGTGGCTCCTTCATGATATATACTTGTGTTAATATTTATCCGTGTGTATTCCAGGGAACAGCAGGACCTTGTTTCAGGACGGTGACGGGAGGAACACGGGTAAATTGCATCTCCTCCAACCGCGTTACGATTTCCCCTTGAAATACGGTCAGGGTCTGGATGGCCACATGGAGGGTAGGTCGAGTTTGGCCTGCTGCGGGGTCGGGCCATTCAGGAACCAAGCGATCAACCCCAGAATCAACCCCTAATTATCTCTCAGCTGACGGGGGTGACAAATGAGTTATGATCTTTGAGTCTCGCAGGACAAAAATGTACATTTATGTTTGAAACAATCAAATATTACTTAATAGAACTCGAACCGGTTCTATAAGCATGTAGTATTTATTAGTGCAGTTTAAAAAGTTTTTAAAAATAATTATTTATTTTTTCAGTAGATCCAAAAATTGGCAGTTGCACACACCAGTGGTCTGTAATATTATTGTAATTTGTACCAGAATATTCAAATATCCAGCCAACAAACTACATTACAATAAATGTGCAGAATACTCCCTCACTGTGCAAAGCATATTCCGCATATTTTTGCAATAATATGTGTATGTATGAGATGAAAGAAAATCATCTTTCAAGCACCAACAGTTCATACAGCCGAGGAATAAATATACTTAATATGTAAATAATCTACCTACTGCCATAAGGAAGGGTTACTGTTGCATGCTGGTTATTTTCACAGGGTTCTGCCTGCACAGGCCTATTTTGGTCTCGTCCCCGCCCTCCTCATTCATCCCCGTTCATCTGCCCGGGTTTATTTGTGTGACATTTCCTCACCGATGTTTGCTAGTGGGCTTCATAAGTAACGCTCTGGACGGGGATTCGGAGACGATTAGGGCATCAATCAGGCGACAGCGGTGAAAGCAGCCAGACGACTTTTCTGGACTCCGTCTCGCGTTCCTCCCTCCGTCTTCTTTTTCTCAGGGCGATCAAATATTTGCCTTTTCTTTTTCCCTCCCGGCTCTGTTTTTGGCGGTGGCCACCCCACGTGGACACTCAACAGAGCCGCTGTTTGATTTAGCAGCAGAGCCGGGCCCAGCCCTGGGTGAGACGACCCGCCGGCTTCGCTCCCTCCCTGGGTAAACTGGGGCTCTGGGCGTCCCAGACAGAGTGTCCATTCAGCCTCCCCGTGCGGGATAGAGTCAGGATTGTCCGCCACAGAGCGCCGGTGCCAGGAATGCTGGGAAAAAATCTGTTTCCATCCATCCCTGCATTTTTTTTCTCTTCTCACCTTATTCCTTTGTACTTCTCTTCTTCTCAGGGCTGGAATGGAGGTCTTCAGAACTTGGACCATCGATCAACTGACCAATACAGGGGGTGATGTTCACCAGTGTCCCACCCAGCCCTTTGAATTATTTCATCTTGCCCACAAGATGAATTTTAATGAGGTTTTAATAAACAAATTGTAAAAAGGGGAGGAGCTAGTTGGCATGATTGACAGCTCTGACACATTCTGGACAATACGTGACACTCCCAGGTGTAGTGCAGCATCCATCTCCTCCCTTCCTCTCCTCCTCCTCCTGTGTTCTCTACGCTCATAATTTAATGTGACGTTGGTGAACTGGTGCAACTAGACCGTTTTGGTCCTGATGGTTCTTCACTATCCCCTGATCTGATGAGGCTCATCTAGCTTGAGGGGCTCCCAACTCAGGCTGGGTTTGGCCCACATTGGCATTTCCTGGCCCAGTCCTTGTGGTTCAGGCAGATATGTGGAGTCACGACACTTAAAAAGTGTCTCATTCACGGAAAACAGGCTGCTCCACTCACTGGTGTTATGATTTCTTTTTCCAATACTGCTGCTTCTCAAAGAAACAGGGCTGAGATGAGAAGCAGAGGTCAAGGTTTTAGAGGTTAAAGACGGGGCAGAATTTCCATATCCATGGTCCAAGGAGGTCCAAAACTCAGCCAAACGCAAAAGAGATTTAATCTCATCACGATGTGAAGAAAACTCTTCTCTAATTGCTGCTTTTCCGACAGGTCTGCATATCCAATATCATTAAACAAAATGTTCAGCCCCCTGTAAACAAGGAATCATTTTATATTCATAAAACTGGTAATATTGTATTTCATTTACTGACAAAAAATGAAGATTAGATTAGATCTGAAATGGAGGGTTTTTGATGTAAAGATAAAAAAATGCTCTAGCCTTTGCCGATAGACTAGAGTTATTATTATTCTCCGCGTTTGAGCAAAGATGATGTTCTAGTGCAGTTTGTCGTTGAGGCTGGAGAAACCCCCCGTGTGTTGGTTATCTTCTCCTCTCCCACTGTAGGCCGTGACTGTGCCAAGAAGCGCAGCTGAATGTCCCAGGAAAAAGAAGCGAAAAAGAACGATCAGAGCGCTCACATCAGGCGAGAGCGAGTTCCCCACTTCACACGCACCACGGCCTGCCGAGCTCCCAACATGCAGCCCAATTCACACCAAAATTCAGGCACCAGGCCGGTTCTATCAGAAATGACTCAGGCTTTCCATCATCCACATTTAAACCAAAGTTCTCTTTTTGGCTCCTTGTGGCTCCAATTACAGCGGTATCACGCAATCAAAGCCAACATTTAAGTCGCCTGGATGAAACCTCTGCGTGCCGCGATGGAAAATAAAGAGGAAATAGACAGGAACGGAGTGGAAGTTTGCCAGATCAGCAGCCCGATTACCGACGCCATCTCCGTGGAAACCAAAGTCGATTCTTCATTTTTATTGTCCTGCTGCCTACATTTCACATGTTTTTATTTTGTTTAACTCCTGCCCAGCGGATGAGTCACTCTGAGCCCCACTTAGCCCCAGTGCATTGTGGGAGCTTTCTGGGCTTGTTTGCTGTGTCCTGTCAGAATGAACTTTTGATGAGGACAACCGATTCTCCCCCCCAGGCTTTGTATATAAATTGGATGTCTGTAAAACACAACTGTGGCAAATGAACCAAAGAATGGATGGAGAAGGTGAAATGTTGCAATATTAACTGCTGGGGGGGTAATCCTGTATAATCCTGTATGCTATATGGACTGGAGCTGTAAATCTTGGCCCGTGTCGGGTCGTGTTTGCACTCAATTTTAGTCATTTTAGTCGGTCTATGGTACCTATCCTTTCCACATGATTTGCTGCTTGTAAATTTCTTTTGGTGATTGGTAAAAGTGTTGTAAATTTGTTTTATTAAATTTGATTTGCAATTCTCTGCCCCTATCATTGTCATGGCTGGGTGACAGCAGTGTGACAACAGCAGGCTCTGGTCACGGGCAGCTGACACTGACTAAAAAGCACGAGCTGGCAGCAGAATTATGTACTGTTATGTACTTACCTTTGATCTCAGCTGCCATTTTTGTCCATTTTGGCCCTCGTGCCATGTTTGTTCACTTTTATTCAAATAAATCCTTTTGAGTTCCACCATGGCCGAATTCTGCGCCTCCTTCCCCACCAGAGTCCCGAGACGTGACAGCGGTCAGATGATGCATTTAATTTAATTAATGGATGCTGAGGAGGTGAAAAGGAGGTAAGCAGCTGGCAATTTTTTCAAAAAGCATGAACATTGCAAGAGCTCACAAGATCATGGCTGTACAGAAAGGGTGCAGTAAAAACACTGACTGTGCTGTGAGATGGTCACTTATTTAAATGCACCACACATCATAACAGTCGGGTCAGGCTGAATTCTGTTTGGGAAGTTTGGGCCTCACGTTTTAACTCTATATAATCTGCAGTTTAATACAAGGAGAATAAGAATAAACACGCACTTTATTCTTTTAATGGGAAGGAATTGGGGTTGGGGGGGTCCTGGCTGGTCTTGGACACAGGCAGGGGGGCTTCAGAGAAAAAAGGTGGGGAACAACTGATCTAGAGTGAAGGACTAAAAACGTTTCTGGTCTGAAGGAGCTCAGAGAGGGTTAACCTTTGGTGGTGGAGTCTGTGCCTGCTTCTCATGCCTCTGGCAGAGGGGAAGAAAGAAAATGTTTCTTTTTATAGGACAGCGGTCGGGCGGGGTCACAGGGTCCATGTGGCGGACAGACTGGGAGAGTGGCTGCTGTCCAGTCCAACACGGACAGACAGGAAGGCCTGAGAGGCTCCAATGACGTAAAAAGCTTCCAGTCTCACTCAGTAGGTTTTTTCTTTTCTCTCCCTCTGTGTGTGTGAAAGTGAAGTGATTGTCATGGTGAAACACCGCAGCACAGCACACGGTGACACGGTGAAATGTGTCCTCTGCTTTTAACCACCATGACAGGCGCCCGGGGAGCAGTGTGTGGGGACGGTACTTTGATCGAGGGGACCTCAGTGGCACCATGGAGGATCAGGATTTGAACCCACAACCTTCTGATTACGGGTTTGCTTCCTTACCAGCTAGGCCACCACTGTCCTGTGTGTGTGTGTGTGTGAGAGAGAGAGAGAGAGAAAGAGACCACCCATGGTCAGGAATGACATTGAGACCAGACACCCAGACCATGGTCAGAAAAAGCCGTTGGAGGTCAGCGGGTGCCTTGTCACCCGGACTGGACAGCCGTGACCTCACCCATGCCGGATGCAGTGCATGCTGGGAACACCAGACAGATAAGAGCCCTTGTTCCTGGGAAAGCCAAAAGGCAGCGGCTGATTTTGGACCGTCGAGAAGGAGCAATGCGGGTTTGATCTTTTTTAATTAGCTGTCGTGGTTAAACAGAACACTTGACCCACTGACGTTCTGCGTTTTTATCAGCTGGAACGTTGTTTATTATCGTGTTGTCATGCTGCACGTTTTGTGAAATTAGACTATGGAGTTCTAGCGAAGCGCGTGTGAACCGCAGACGGGTGACTGGCTGGTCCCTTGACCTCCCGGCCACTTTCGAGATTCCTCGCCCCCTCTTGTGGGTGCAAGGCCTTGTGGCATTTTCGGTAAGGATGATGATGACAAAAACAAAAGTCCGGGTCTGGGAGTGCCCAGCGCCACCCGCCTCCGTGTCTCGTTTCCCAGGCTTCTCCATTGTCCCGGCCTCTTTTGTGGCTGTTCCTGAACACAATAACAGCCGTCCTGAGGTCCCGTTACACAACAAGGTGGCCTGTAGCGTGAGGATCCAGATGTTCAGGGGTGTCTGTGTGGAATGAGTGTGTGTGGACACTGTTGACACTGGCACTTGTCCCTGCGTCCCGGTCGTATTACGGCCGAACAACAACAGCAGATAAAACCAGAGGAGGAGGAGAAGAAGAAGGCTTTATGAGTTCCTTCTGGACAGGTGTGACGTGGAGCAAGATCTCATTACGGCTCTTGCAGGCAAGATAAAATCAATGTTGAACAGTTCCAGATATATAAAGCAACTTTTTAGAACCATGTGCTCGGGTTGCGGTCGTGCAAGTTCACCTCTGAAAAGGGAGGATGGATGAATAGAAGCGGTGTGATGGGTGTGCAGGCCGATGCAGATCACAGCCCGGCAACGTCTGCGGTTTCATTCATGGGAGAACAATACAGATCACAACAAAAACATTTTGGATTAAATACTTCAGCATTGTAACTGTGCTTATTATATAATTATTCCAGACGTCCAGCTGATGGACCTTTCTTGTACAATCAAAGGGGGCAAAAAAATTTATATAAATAAAAAAAACATAAAAATTTAAATAATAAAATATGTGAATTAAACAATATGACATGCATTGAAATAATTCACAATTTATTAAATTTGGGGTCATGGAGCGCATTATGAATTCTGTCAGTCTGACCCATCAAAGTAAGATGACAGAACTAATTCAAGAGGCTTGGAATTCGGGGCTCAGCATGGCAGTGGTTTGCTCCCTACCTTGATGAGCGATCTTACCAAGTGACTTGGAAAGGATCCACCTTTACCTCACGTAGACTCTCCACTGGTGTCCCTCAAGGCTTGGTGCTAGGTCCTCTCCTTTTCTCCCTCTACACGAGATCACTTGGTGAGGTCATTTCCTCACATGGATTATCCTACCACTGCTATGCTGACGACACACAACTCCTCTTCTCCTTTCCTCCCTCTGATCTTCATGCTGCTTCCAAAATCTCTGCATGTCTAACAGACATCTCGTCTTGGATGGCAGCCCATCACCTCCAACTCAATCCCACCAAAACTGAACTAATATTCATTCCATCAGATTCTTCACCACATCAGGATCTTGCTATTTACCTAGACAACTCGCAGCTCTCTCCTTCTGCAACAGCCCGCAACCTTGGGGTAACAATAGACAACCAACTCTCTTTCTCAACTCACATCAGCAATCTTTCCCGCTCATGTAGATTCCTTCCTTCTGTAGAATCCGCCCTTATCTGTCAACCCAGGCCACCCAACTACTGGTTCAGTCCTTAGTAATCTCACGACTGGACTACTGCAACTCCCTTCTAGCTGGTTTACCACTATATACCATCCGACCTCTACAACTCATACAAAATGCAGCAGCACGACTAATCTTCAACCTTCCCAAATTCTCCCACACCGCCCCTCTGCTACGTTCCCTCCACTGGCTCCCAGTAGCTGCACGCATCAGGTTCAAAATACTGATGCTGGCCTACAAAGCCAAACATGGAGTAGCACCATCCTACCTCACAGCCCTTATTACACCTCGCACTGCACCTCGTATACTCCGAGCCTCCAGTACTGCTCGCCTGGTCCCTCCATCTCTGAAGGTAAAAGGAAAACATTCATCTAGACTCTTCTCTGTTTTGGCCCCTCGGTGCTGGAATGAACTTCCTCTCGAGGTCAGAACAGCTCAGTCACTGAGCACCTTCATACGACAGCTCAAGACCTTCCTCTTTAAAGAATATTTAGATTAAATTGTAATTTTCTTGTTGTCGAACTTTGTGTACAGAATCTACAACAGACTGAATTAAATAGATGTATTCATAGTTGAGGTCCTAGTGAACCGGAATTGATCTCTTCATCGATGGTAACTTGAAAGCACGTTGTAAGTCGCTCTGGATAAGGGCGTCTGCCAAATGCCATAAATGTAAATGTAAATGTAAATGTAAATGTAAATGTAAATGTAAATGTAAATGTAAATGTAATTCATTCACATAGAATAAAAGGAAGCTTTTGAGCAGTTCTGAAGTTCTGAAAATTCTAATTCTGACAGTTTGAATCTTAGGTTATCAATGTCAGAAAGATCTTCTTGTAAACTGACGGTAAACTGAATGCCATTGATGTGCTGTATATCGTACAATGATCAATTCCCAATAATTGATCCTAACATGTAAAAGACGTAAAAAAAATATATCCATATTTTTAATTATATAATTAGTAATAATAATATTTGTTTTTAATAGCAAAATAAATCTGGGCTTCGTCCCGAAATGCTGGTTGGTTCCATTGCTTTTGGTTCCATATTCAGCAGCCATATTCCCCTTTTACTGCTCCGGCTTGGCTCCCAGTCTGAGCAGTTTGGTTCAGTCGGGTTCTTCAGTCGCCGACCTTGCAGAAGCTCGTGGGGGCTGGATAATTCCCCTCCCGCGCTTTCCAAAAAAACACAATTAATTTGTGCGGCCGGGCCAGGCGTGACGTGCTGAGGGGCCAATCAGAGCACGGCAGGCATGATGAGAATAGCAGCCGGCCCTCTGCAGGGTGCGCGCCGTCGCTGAGCATGATGGGTGATTAAGCCGACCCAACAAAGAGCCCTTTGTGGTTCTGCGTTATGTTATTTCTCTCTTTTTGAAACGTTTCCCCGCGTTTAAGGCCGCAGACCCACGTGAAATAACATTCCGCTCCGACGTGGGGGACGGGATGAGTCACATGTGGAGGGTTTGGGGACGACACGTGTCTTCTTGCTTCCTGGGATCAGTAAATGAGAACATGAATGAAGGCTGTTGAGCTTTTTTTAATTATGCAACTCCTCATTCCAAAGTTGCTTTCTTTGTATAATTGTATAATACATCAAATGTTCTTCATCTACTCTGCTTATTAATTTTCTAATTGAACCCCAGGTTTAGAAAGAAGAGGTCATGATGTGTTTCTTTAAAGTTCCACTGTTCAGCCAGGAGGTCAAACACAGAAAACCTCACCAACCCGTTATGAACATTATTATAGTAAATCTCATTAGCGAATCTGTGTTCTGTCACCCAGTTTATTCATCGAAATGTCCCTTCAAAACGGAATCTGCCAAGATCTGAGGAACAGCAAGGAATGTTCCACGTTAAGGACTTTCCTTAAGTGTCCTTTAATTACGCATCTGTATTTTCCTAGAACATTCTTTCCAAGACAGAGCAGAGACTTGAGCCCACTTCTGGAGACCCTGACGATCAAAAAAATGACAGGATACTATAACCCAAAATTGACGAGCTGGCCATGCCGCTGACGGACAGGGGGGCGTGTGGAAACTCTGATGCCGTGGAGGTCTGGGCTCTGGCGCTGGACCCTCGTATGTTGCGGGGTTAAGCCTTTACACATGCGAACCCCGGGGTGATCCGGCCCACTGGGACGTGGATTCCTTCCACTACGTCCCTGATGCTGACGGAAAAAGGGAAATGGGATGGGGGGGCGACCATAAACTCCGTTCATCTCCACGTCCTGAGCAATGAGCAGAAACACAATTATAAAGGCAGACGATGTTGGTTTAGAAATTGGATATCAAAAAACTTTATTGTATAGTTATTGAATTGTTCCTGTTGGGGGGGTTAACATTTACATTTTACATTTACGGCATTTATCAGACGCCTTTATCCAGAGCGACTTACAATCAGTAGTTACAGGGACAGTCCCCCCTGGAGCAACTTAGTGTTAAGTGTCTTGCTCAGGGACACAATGGTAGTAAGTGGGGTTTGAACCCGGGTCTTCTGGTTCATAGGCGAGTGTGTTACCTACTAGGCTACTACCACTAGGCTACTACAACCCCACGTTGCCAAAATCTGTTCTACCAAAAACTCTCATCTGGCACCTTGCTTTTTTATGTCTATTACCAATATCCACCTTTTACAAACTGCATTCTTCCATTGTTGCATTCTGAATAATCTGTGATTATTAATCATATTTTTGATGGCTATAATCCAAATGTTTAATATTCAGAACTGGATTCCTGAAATTTTCCGGCAGCAAAACGTTCACATTTTTAAACCCATTCGGAGGAGGGGCGGGGCTCTGGAGGGATGGGAACCCACCAAGGGGCAGGAATTACAGCTGCCTGCTTGGGACCCCTTCATATGAAACACCTCCGTGCCCTCTGGGTCGTTCCTCGTTAAAGCAGACCCCCCCCACCACCGAGCCCCAACTTCCTGCTGAGGTCAGGAGCTTCGGGCTTTTGGGGGAGCCGGGTAGAAAGGGCTGGAAAATTAGGAGGAGGAGGACGTGGACGCAGATGTATGAGAGCTCCTATGTGCATCAGAGCCAAGGGCCAGCAGATCCTCTAAAAACCTCCATTATGGTCCCGTGTCCTCCAGTTTTTTTTTTTTTACAGACTCTTCAGCAGCTCCTCGTCTCGTTTTCTCCATCGTGCAGACATGATAATGCCTAATTACATCCTTAATCTGTCTTTCATTGCGCAGTTTGCTGTGGGATTTATGGCGCAGGGCCTCCCCATTAAAGCTGAGCCCTCAGCAGACAGCACGCTGCGAAATGCCAGCTTTCATCTTCAGCAAGTGCGGGGAGTCCCTTAATGAGGTGGCGTTCGGCAGCCGCTACAGGAGCATGATGGAGAGGAACGTCGCTGCCCGCGGGGTTGCAATTCCTTTCAAACCAGCTCCAAGCATCTATGCGTCCTCAGAGTCGACTTCTCAATATGGACCAGGCTTTACCCTCAACTGAACCATTTATTTTACAATTGCAATTGTATTTACGGCCAAGGAGATTCTCCTACAATGGCTTTATCAGACAATGACATATCAGACTCTTATGAGATGAGTCGACGTCTCACTCATGTCTCGTTGTGGGACATACACCAGATTCACTGGCAGCATGTTTGCTTTGCAGTGAGTGTGTGGTGTCCAGAGGTGTTAGTTAGATACTTGGGTGACGATGCTGGGAGGTTCTTTGTGGACTTCAGCGTCCCCTTCCATCGTCTTGGTGATTTATCCGGCTACTGTGGACGCGGTTTCATGAAAACATGCATAACCGAATGTATTCATATGTGCAAGGATATGCATGAAAATGTGGAAATTATTAGATAAATCATGTTTCCACATTGATGTTCGCTTTGTGTGTTTACTTTGGGCTTTTTGATTGGAATTGTCTTTTGGGGAAAGTGTCCTTGGCGGCTAAAGGATTTTTCCAGACCCAGATGGGCTCAAGGTTTCTCAGGCCAGGCCACCCTGTCTGCTCTGGATCTCAAAACGTTCCTTTCCAATTCCATCCCCAGTGGCTGAAGAACCATTCCACTGGTCCCATTCTAAACTGGAGGAAGTGGAACCTGACGGAATCGTTCTGCTGGCTGTGCTGGTTAACATCCTCTTGTGTGGACAGACAGGGCGGGGCTGCGGCAGGACGCTGTGCCCGGTTGGTGGATGGGTTTCGTCCTCGGCCGGGTCCTTGGCAGCACCGGTGTGTTGGGTGTCGAGGTGTTTGCTCTGCGGCTTCCTCAGCGAGCGGTGGGAACGAGGCGGGAATGAGGCCGGACGCCGCCCTCCCGTCCCCAGGACTGCCGAATTCCGGGCGAGCTTTAGCGCTTTATTTCCCCCTCGCCCGGCGTGTTTTACTCCGCTCTGGGGGCCGCTGTTTCCAATTTAAAGATGTGTTTCTCGGCTCCTGTAAAATCGGCCGAGGGCCCACAGGCGGCGCCCAATTACAGCCAGTGAAAGGCGACAGAGGAAGCAGACGCATGGATCCTGTAGGTTCACACATCATCAAATCTGGCCCATTTTATACGGACTGCACCTGGAATCGGCAAACGGCTCTCCTTGCAGAAGTGCCGGGTGAGTCCCCACTAAAGACCCGTCCACTTGAGAAGGCTTGTCCCTAAAACGGGTTTCCGGTTTTATTAAAAAACAGGAGCGTTTTCTGAACTGTAGTCTGTAAGTGGCGCTGCAACTCCCCGCTCTCCTGGTTTGGCATCTGGTTCTCCTCTAGACGCCAGTTTAACGCGTCGTTGTTCTCCAGCTTCGTCGTTTCGTTAGAAACGTGCAGCGTACAGAGGATGTCCTGCTGAGGCGAAGAGAAAGTCACTCCGGAGCCCGTTGTAGAAAGTAACCATTCGGGGTCCCCTGAAATGGCCTTTCTGTGTGGACGCAAGGCCAGATCGGCTAGAAATGTTCTCATGTAAACAGGCCATAAATCAAATGTCAGATTTCGACTTTTGTTGCAAATTATGAATCTTATGATTGACAAATTTTTGTAGAAACAGTGACGCAAGTTAAGTAACGCAGTATTCTGTGTTCCAGGTATAACCAAACAAATGTCTGATGTCTTCTTCTGATTCATCAGGAGAAGTGGCTGGTGACACATAATACGCCACTAAAGCATCTGTGGTGGAAAAACAATGGCCGTGTTTGCGGGGTTTGTAAAGAACAGGGAGAACTGAACACTTTGGCCTGAAAACGTCCCCCTCTCCCAGCCTCAACGCTCTGTTTGCCTTCTGTCGCAATAAATCACGGGGCTTACGAGGACGTGGCAAAAGCCCCGGCGAACGGCCTCTCAGCCTCAGGGGAGGAAGACGAAGGCCAGAGTGTCCCGCAGGTGACGGCGCGACTCACGTTTCAGCAACAGCACTGATGCGCAGGGTCCTCGCTCCGACCACGACCCCTATTTCCGGTTGCCCGGCAACAGCCTCTCTCCCGCCTCCGTGCTTCTGTCCGCGTCCAGACAATCTCGTCTGTATCCAGGAAGTGTGGGGGTAATGAAGGTGGACACGCCTGAGGCCAGGGCACTGGAGACAAGAGCTGATCTCCAGATTTGCACGTTTAAATATTGGCAGAGTTGCCGATTGCCAGTCGCCATTTGGCACCATTTCATCAACAACTGGGCGCCGATGTCGACAATGCCAACTGTCTAGTCAAGCCAAAGAATTACAGCAACTGAAGAACAAAAGAACTTTATTTTGGAGACCCAGCGGTCCAGTCAAGGCAGCGCGACGTCCTGTCACCAGATCAGCCTTGCAGTGCAAACGCTTACGACAGAATCCCAAGTTCGGCTGGTCTGGCCAAGAAATCATTCTGTTTGACTTCTACGGCCGGAACTTGGCCCTTTCGCGTCCCTCTGAGGTCACTGCAGAGTTTCCTTGAGGGGGAACTGTGTCCAAACCACGCTTCGGGACAAAGGCGCCGAAAGGGGACCCATATAAAGAAGCAGAGAGTTTATACAGGCCAGACACGGATCGCCAGCCTGTAGGAAAATGTCTGGTCCTTTTTCTGACTGCATTTGTGGTTGAGTTCCCCCCTCAGTGACACCCATAATTAGACAGAAACTTTCCTTGCTCATAAACACGAGCTGGACAACTAGAAGTGAGGAACCCTCCGGGAATCACGGGTTTGCCTGACAGCTCGGGGACGGAGCGATGGGAAAAAAAGGCCGGACACGTCCGGTCTGGGAACGGGGTCACCGTGTGAGCTGGAGTTGAATTACAGGGTTCATGCGCTCATACGCCTCATTCACTCACTGGAGTCTTCTGGGATTATGTGTCAGGGCCGGTTCCCAGGTGCCGCAGCAACCTGGTGGCCAGGGCAGCAAATGCTGACGCTAGTGGACGTCTTCTACTGTCCTGCAAATAACACACGGACCAGCAGCACGTGCAGAAGCAGGTACTCAGAGAGGGACTCCAGAATGCAGCATGAAGATGCCCTGTTAGATAACTTCCTTTATGTAGGGAAGTGCAGATCCAGTTTCATGGCATGATGGTCAGGAAACTCCTCCTCCTCCTCCTTCTGCTCCAAACAGGAATGCCTTTTGGAGATCCAGGACCTGATGGGACTTGCCCTGAGATCCTTCTGGTTTTCAAAGAATCTTTTCTCTTTATGTACAAATGTGTGTGTGTGTGTGTGTGTGTGTGTTTGCTTTTAAAAGGTCACGTGAGGGAGTCTCATGCCAAATTCTTCAGATGGTGTGAAAGGCAAACATATGCTGCTGATGTTCCTCACGTTGAAGAATTTACAGGTGATTAGAGCTGCGCTGAGCATTGCAGCCCTTATCAGATGACACCGGGTGATAGCTCCACATCCTACTGTAGAACTATAGATTATGCTGAAAGGTAAGCCACAAGCAGGTCAAAGTTCAACCAGCGAACTGACACTAACCCTGACACTGAGCTCTGTAGGAAAGTAGCTTTACCGTTGTAAACCATCTTCACCACCATTCCTGGGTTTTTTTTTCTTTGAGCTGTTGGTGAGATCCTGCTCTGTTTCTGAACAGTCGTGATGAGGCAGGTGGTCCATCCTGTTGAGTGTTCAATCACAAGGCGTGCTGAGAAAATCTTCTGTATATGGCTCTATGAGAACTTTTGCATGCTGATCTTTAGGGCTAAAGTGTCACTTTCAGGATTTATTAACACCTGAGGACAACCTTTTTATCTTCTCTCCAGCTGAGAACCATCAGAGTTGCAGAGCAGATAAAACCAGTAACATGCAATATCAGAACAAATTTATATAAAAAAATAAGATATGAAGACAAAGCCTGTGGTGATGAAACCTCCTGGAGTCTAGCTCCCCTGATGGCTGGCTGCAATACTACTTTAGCTCCACCCACCCTCCTGGGTTTCAATGAAAAAAAAGTTGATTTTGTACAATTGAGGAAAGTGCTACACGATTGGGGATTACTGCTATTTACTCATCTCTACTGCTCAGCCAAATCAGACTTTAGAACCAAAATCCTAGTAACTGTAAGGTTGACAATATTGCCAGGCCCTCAAGTTCAGTACCTGGTCTGATGGGTTCTGAACGTGTATTTGATAGGACGTTGCCCTTTGTCTGTGCCCTTGGTAAACAGGCAGTAGATTAGACGGCTCTCTGTTTTTAATCCTCGTAACCCCAGTAGGTTCAGTTGCTTCACGTGGTGGACTTTCTCCAGGAAGAAGCTTGGTGTTATTTTCTGCCATTTACAGTAATTGCCCTGCGAAGTTGGGCCCACCTTGAGAATATTAGCCATGGTTACAGTGGGCGGTGGGGGGCATTCATGTGACCGGGGTCTGTTGACACAGGAGATCTCAGGGACCCGTGTGTTGGCTCGCCACGTGTAAGTAAAGAGGCTCTTGGCGGAAGAGAAAACTCTGCACTTTTGGCACGCAGCCGGTAATATAAGATGGCCGTTCCACCGTTACAGCAGCTACCGGGCACTGATCCGGTCCGAAATTTACAGCCCCAGAGATATTAAAGGGGGAGAAAATTCCTGCCCCGGGTTTCCTGAGCTCACATAAACCCAGTAGGAAAGTGTCGGTCTCAATTTCACCGTTTACATGCAGGAGCGTGGAGAAACCGATTGGGGCGAAAAAAAATATGCAACCCTGGCGTATTAAATGTCAGGGGCCTTTTGAGGATGAAATATTGCGGGTGTTCTGCACGCTACTGTGGAAAATTAAAACGGTGCAGGGGGATCGGTAGCATGTGGAAGCGTGTATGTGTTTTCGTTGGATTGAAGCATACCGCCGGATTACGAGTGGAACGTTCGTTAGGGGGTGGAGTCAAATCTAAATATGGTATTCTGAAAAGCACACTTAGTGGCCAAATATTTTGTAAATGATCTGTATTCAGTAAGAAAGACAAATACAAGTTTGTGTGCCTCCACAAATAGATTAAAATACAAACATTTCAGTCTATGTTTAAATACGTACGTTTATATCACAGTGGGTCCCTGCATGGGCTTCTGACATGGCTGATGTTGTATCATGATTCCACATGACTGTCATGTGACTAGCTGCTGCTGAACGATGCTGCTGGAGCTTACATGAACTATTTCATCACATAAAATAAATCTAAAGGTTATCGGCAATCGATAAACCTGAACCACAAGAAGAATTTGGGAGACTTCTGGGGCAGCACGCGGTCAGAGTTCTGACCGCATGCCTGCAGCTTGTGCTCTGGACGCTGGTGTCTGTGCCACGTTGTCCTCGCTCCTCGATTCGCTGGCTTTCCAAACTGGCCGTGACCAGCGACACGTGAAACCGAGGTGATCAGTCACGGCCGCAGCACAGCACAAACCCAGCTTGAGACTTGAGGAGATCAGAGGGTCTTTTTCTCGCCTATGGGGTGACAGAGTTAAGTTTTCTCAGGGTTTTGGTTTTCCCTCTGGACTACGGTGTATTGTACAATGTATTCCAGCTGAATGCTGGAGCTAATGCAACACAACTGGACAAAACTGGAGCGCAATGCAATGATGAAATTTTTAGAACATTTGTCACATGCAGCTAAATGCAATGCAAAGTCCTATGCTTACATTTACATTTACAGCATTTATCAGACGCCCTTATCCAGAGCGACTTACAATCAGTAGTTACAGGGACAGTCCCCCCCTGGAGACACTCAGGGTTAAGTGTCTTGCTCAGGGACATGATGGTAGTAAGTGAGATTTGAACCTGGGTCTTCTGGTCCATAGGCGAGTGTGTTACCCACTAGGCTACCATCACCACTACAGCCTATGCTTCAAGTACATATAGATTAAAAGAAATATAACATGTAATAGGAGAGAAATATTTTACGTTGTGCGTGGATTTGATGTGTTTGGTTCCATGATTCCCGTGTGATTTGTGATCACCAGCCAGAACCTTCTGAACCTTTGGCTGATTTGGTTGTCCTCCAGTGAATGGAGACTCCTGGGTACAGGGGCACAGTAACGTGCCGCTCAGGCTCTCGCTGGCCGTCGGTTCCCCGCTGGGCTGGCGGATGTGCCAGGAGGTGAAATGGACGCCTTGCGAAAAACCGCCATTTTTTTTGTATGTAATTAACTCCGTTAGCTAGGTAGTAGTTGTCCACTGTCTTGAATTCCTCTGTCATTCCAGGGACGCTGGCTGTGTCGCGGGACCAGTCTTGTGTTTATGTGTCTTTGTCTGCTCCCCCCCCTCCTCCTCCGGGCAGAAGTGGCCTGCGGTTCTGGAAAAAGTGCAGGGCAGCGGGACCCAGTGGCTTTGGGGGAGGGGCCGGGGCGACTGGTTACTGCAAGTCCCATCTCGGCCCCTGGGGTCGAGTTCTGGCACTGGGGTGAAGAGTTCATGCCAGTGGGACCCGGGGAGCACGTGAACGTGGCCCTTCGCACCGAAGTGTGTAATTTTGGCGTAAGTTAAATAAACGGGCCCTTCCGATTGGCTCCTCTGCTTACAGGGCCTTTATTCATACCAGTGTTGACACAAGCGCATGTTAATGTGTACCATGCTATTGGTGGCGTGTCAGATTAGCATCAGTTACTGCCAGATGCAATTAATAATTGCACATTGTTTTAGCTCAGAGCCCCTAAAGCCTTGATGGCATTTTCACAGTTGGCCCTCCAACAAAAACCAGGCGGTGGGGTCCCTGCACGTCCAGCAGGTCTCAATTCTCAATCATCAAGCGGCCAAATGTTCAGTGAAACTTCGATATCGTTCATTTAGTAACGTGTAAACCCAGTCAGCGGTGGTTGTGCTCTACACAAGCTACTCCGTGTCCTGTTTCGTAATGAGCTTGAATCGGATTGGTTACTTCTATGCTGATCTTCTTTGCGTATCTCCATTGCGACGTGTGTGTGGCATGTGGCATATGTGGACATGAATTCTGGGAAAGAGGGAGGGGTTACCATCACTGACCACCGATTGAGGGTGTTCATTTTCGGGGCTGATGTCATCCCAGAATGCCCTGTAATTTGCCACTTCCTCCGGCCGTGAGTGACTGGCCGTGGTGGCAGCAGCGGGGTGCTGGGGACGCCTTTATCTCCTCCACCGTCTTCCAACAGATTTATTAGCTTTGCGGCTCTGTGGTTTCGGCCTGGACACAATGGGAATGAGTCACGCAGACGCAGATAAAGCTGCAGAAACCGAATCCATCCCGCCTGGGTAATGGTCCTCTAATGACAATCTCCCGCTCCTTCTGCGGGGGGACAGAGCGGAGGCGGACTGATTAAAGGCGGGACTCTCGGATGAAGGCTGGCCTTATGTACCTGCCGGCCTGAATGCCGCATTGTGTCTGCGTGCAGTCAAAGAGGGACGCGATCGGCCTGATTCATTCCCCTGTCCAGGCCTGACGGCTTGAATGGCCCTTGCTGGTAATCACCGGCGGCCCGGCGACCTGCCATTACCTGCCGGCGAGCAGACCAGACGTTATCGGCGCCGACCCTCGCCGCTTGCATTGTACCCGCGCCATTACTGAGGGAAGCGCCGCAGATGGGAGAGAGAAACAAATCAAACGCATCCCTGCAGGCATCTCACCCCCGCGTGGCCGTGGCTTCGATTCGCCACGCGGGACTCTCTGACGAAAGGCTCGTGCGTCACTGGCTGGAAGACGAGGGAAGGGAGAGACCTGCTGGGATAGACAAGGATCTGACCTCTGACATGCTGGTCAGCAGATGCGCAGGGTGAGAGGAGCCGAGGATGAGGATGGTGTGACTGCCCCCATCTGGTGGTTGCGTCCCAGTGCAGTTTAGCTTTTTTTTCCAGAAAAACTCTGTTCCAAAAAAAAAAAGAAGTATAATCATGGGTGTTTTAAAAAAAAAAGGTTTTCATTTCTAATTTGATGTGAATCCAGTCAGCAGTGCCTGGTGCCTAACCAAAATCATTTAAATGACAACCGGACCGCCCAATGAACCTACAGTTGTGGCCAAAGGTTTGAGAGTGACACAAATACGGGTTTGCTGCTTTAGTGTTTTTTTTATATCTTTTTGTCAATTGAAGTATAATTACAAGCTTTTTATAAGTTGCAGAGGCTTTTATTGACAATTACATCAAGTTTATTCAAAGACTCATTATTTTCGGTGTTGGCCCTTTTTTTTCAAGACCTCTCACATGCTGTCAATCAACTTCTGGGCCAAATCCTGACTGATGGCAACCTGGTCCTTCATAATCATTGCTTGGAGTTTGTCAGAATTTGTGGGTCCACTCGCCTCTTGAGGATTGACCACAAGTGCTCAATTGGATTAAGTTCCGGGGAGTTTCCTGCTCATGGACCCAAAATGTCAATGTTTTGTTCCCTGAGAAACTTAATGCTCACTTTGGCCTTTTGTGACGGTGCTCCATTATGCTGGAAAAGACATTGCTCTTCACCAAACTGTTCTTGGATGGTTGGGAGAAGTTGCTGTTTGAGGATGTTTTGGTACCATTCTGTATTAATGGCTGTGTTCTGAGGCAAAATTGTTAGTGAGCCAACTACCTTGGATGAGAAGCAGCCCCACACATAAATGGTCTCAGGATGCTTTACTGTTTGCATGAGACAGGACTGACCTTTTCACTTTTTCTTCTACGGATAATCATTTTTACAGAAGGCCCAAACCATCAAAAAGGACCTTCATCAGACTAAATGACTTTACTCCAGTCCAATCCCTGTACTTTTTGCAGAATATCAGTCTATCCTTGATTTTTCCTCACTGAGCGCTCACACCTGATGTTCAGTTTGTAATGTGCAGTTTGAGAGGGAGAAATATCATCTGTAGATGGTTTAGGGCTTCAGATGTGGTTGAGGTGATGTGGATGTGGATCCTGGGGGCAACATATTGAGGAGCCGGACAGCCTCCGGTAAACACTGTTCCTTAACCTGGCAGATCTGGCTCTGATGCTGCAGTAATGTCTTCGGGAGGGCAGGAGTGTGAAATGTCTATGTGAGGGGTGTGAGGGGTCCTGCACGATGCGTCAGGCCTTACGAATGCTGCGTTTGTGAAATGTGTCCAGTAGTGGGGGCAGAGGCATCCCAATGATGTTCTCAGCTGTCTTTTAAAGTGCCCAGTCTGCTATTCTAACTCAATCAGCATGACAGAATGATCTCCAGCCATGTGCTCTTCAACACTCTCGCTTGTGTTAATGAGAGGATCACTGAAATGATCCCAGTAGGTCCTTTTGTGGCCGGGATGAAATGCAGTGGAAATGCTTTTTTTTGGGATTGAGTTCATTGTCATGGCCAAGACGAACTTCGCAATTGATCTGATCACTCGGGTCTATATGCAAATTGCCATAATTAAAACAGAAACAGCAAACCAGTATTTGTGTCATTCTCAAAACTTTTGGCAACAACTGTAAATTCCCACCTAAATCCCCCAAAGGTTCAAATAATATATATATTATATATTACATGCCATATATATGTCATAATGATAGGCATAATATCATTATACATAACACCATACTATATGCTATTTTGTGTATTTTTCTTCCTGTGAATTTGCAGCTGAGGTGATCACCATTTGATTGGCTGTTTAATGAATGAATTTAAGTTCACAGACACTAGGTGGCAGCGCTGAGCTGCGCCTCTGCGGCATGGATCCAGGGTCTTTTCAAGTCAACAGTTACTGGGATTAAACTGAGATTACTTCGTGCTTGATTTGTCGGGGCATTTTTTTAATACGTGGAAATGACCTTTTAAAAGCGCCGACTGTTAATCAGGAGCACATTTGCGTGGCGCCCACTTATCAGCTTTATTGACTGGGGCCCGTGAAAGACAGTAAATCCTGCAGGTGACAAATTCCCTGCTTCATATTCAGGTGGTGGAATCGATATTTGCACTGATGGAAGGTTGAGTGCTTCCTCACCCGCTGATGTCGCTCACTGGAAACGAATGCAGCCGAAAAACGAACCCCCCCCCCAAAAAAACAGGGCTTTTTGGAAAACCTCAAGAATCCAAAGCAGCAGCTGATGAACGGCAGTTGTTTCCATTTGAAAAAGCCTCCTTGGAGAATATAAATGAAGCAGCTGCCGGAACGGTGCATTAACAGGGGATGTTTTATACAACAGATTAACAGGCAAGAGGGACCAAGACGTTCTGGCCAGATACTTACTTTTAAAAGCAAAAGTTAAAGGTCCCCTATTATGAATTTTTTTCTTTTGCTTTTATATCGGTATTGTTGGTCCCCTAATACTGTATCTGAAGCCTCTTTCTGCAGAATTACAGCCACTGTGATCCAGTCCCACAATGAGACATCCCCGGGACGCACCGTTTCGGTGTCTGTAGCTTTAAATGCTAATGAGGAGGAGAGAGGCGGGACGAGGAGGAGAGCGGCCTATAGAAGTGAGGGGGCATTTAGCGGAAATTACATCATCAACACCATTCACCAACCACAATGTTTGGCGCAGAAAAAATAAATTGAACCCACTGGTTCTTCAGAGTCTCTCGTGATGAAAGTGGAGTTTGGGCGAGAGTCCCAGTCCCAGAGTCCCAGTGCGGGACCAGAACGTGAGCCCCGTTTGAGCCCCCGATTGACCTTCCGGTTTAATATATGAACGAGTGCCGGTGTGAGCCGCAACACCACACAGATGTTGTTGTACGCGTTTTCGGTTGAATCGGGGACGGGGCAGTATGAGAGGGAAGAGTGGAGAGGGGATTAGATGATCACGAGAAGTCTTACTGGTTTGAGGTGAAGAAGGAGCCGTGTCGAGTTGATGGATGCCAATCAATGACCGAGCGGCTGGCAGTGGCCATCTTGCCACGTTATAGGAGTCACGTTATCACGTCTCCGTGTAGCTCCCGGTCACATGGATGGAATCATGTGACAATAGGTCAGCTTCAAATAAGTATTTTCATTTCACGCATGAAATGAAACATTCTTCAACTTATAGAGACATTTCAGTAGCGTGAATGATATCCAGGAACTGATCAAGATGAAAAGCAAGAGTTTCGATGTGTTGCACGTTGCCAGTTCTTGTGGGATAGACATCTTCAAATGAGATAAAGTCTTCACATTGAAATGTGAAGAAAAATTCACATTGTGAGAATAATAATCTACAACATCAGCTGGTCCACGATCACCATTTCACGGCTCAGCCAGAGCTCAAGATGTTCTGGCTTATTCTTCTCAGTGGATGGGAACGGCGCTACAGTGAAAACATTTCTTTTTCTCTCCGTCCATTTCCCTCCAGCTGGGCGCCAGCATCTCAGAGACAGACACGAATTGAAATAAGTAAACGCGGCTTTCATGTCTATAACACGACCCGTTACGGCCCGCCTTTGATGCAAGGCGTCCCTGCGGCCGGCCCGCTCTCCTGCCCATGGGCGCGGCGATAATGGTGCCCCGCGTGCCCTGGAGGCCAGAAAGTCAGGCTTTTAATGAGGGATTTCTCGTTAACCTCCGTCCCCCACCCCGAGGGGTGAATTTCAATTTCGCCAACCCGCTTTTCCCCCGAGACACCGAACTTTAAACTTCGAAGCTTCCTCGGGTGCGGTGGAAACCCGGCGAAGCGAGATCAGAGCCTAACACAGTTCCGGCTCAACGGGAGGAACACTGTCCATCAGAGTCTAGTAATCTGCTCCCACTGGGCCCGGCCCTGCTGGACAAACCCACACAAGTCAGCGCCAACAAGAAATCTTTTTCATCCCTTACTGTACGATTTGTACCACATATTGCGACTCTCATAAAAAAAATTAACATTTACAATCATTTATGGCCGATCTTGACCCTCGTTCATTCAAGGTCATAACTGATCTCGAGTTAGGGCACCTCGAAATGACAAGAATATGGGGCACAGACCAAAATCCCAGAATATAGTGCATCATAGAGACCAGAATTTGCTCCACCAACAGCTGCGGACCTGAGCTCCACATGCAGCAGCCTGTGGTTTCGCTGCCCCCGGCGAAGCTGCTCGGTTCTGCGCGTCCTGCTGAGCGTCTGCTCTTGTTAAAAGGCCTGGCATCGTCACTTGGCGCTGCGCTCGGGGGGACTTTACTTCAACATCCTTTTAACCGCGACATTGATATCTTACTGCTAATAACTATTGAAACCTTGTAATCTCCTCATCTGTGAACCAATAATAAAGTTCTGTGTGGGACTCTGTGGACTAGTGGGAGTATCGGCTTCCTCCACGTAATCCTGTTTCCATAAAAAAAAAAAATTCATCAGCACAGACAGCTCAACGTCATCAACAAATGACAGAAAACGCATATTAATAAGATTATCCTCACAATGTTTTGTTTCTCTCTAGATTTCTGGACATCCATCTACTGGGGCTTTATTGTTTTTGGGTCCATTTTGCCTGGTAATTGTCGTTTTCTTCCCGCATTATTCGTATTTTTTTGTCCGATCTTACAGCGTCACTAACTGCTCCAGCCTCATTAATCCCATGAAATATGGGGTCATCAACAACGATTCCCAGTAATGAAATTTAGTTTGACTGGCACACCGACCCATCTCGCTCGACCCATTAGCCTGATTTGACTCGTCAGATCGTGAAAAAATAATGCAGCGGGCTGTGAAGTAATGAGATTTTTCCATCACGTTGTGTCTTGGCGGAGGACGGAGAAGTTTCAAGTCTCGTGGACACCAGACATCTGTCACATCACGCACAACCTGTCCCAGATGGCTTCAGCGGACATCATGGCTGGAAGGGAGAACTGAGCCAAGATCCAGCTTAGCAGAAGGCCGTCCTGATCTCCAGCGAACATCCCCTCAGACCACTGCGGGCTTTATTTGGCTCAGGGAGCATCGTTAGCGATTAGCATGTATAGCGGTACGGCAAATAATGCGTCATGTACGGCGTGTATGTAAAAATGCACCAGCAATATGCTATCCAGCCAAACAGGCGCTATCGAGCTACACTCGGTATAGTTTTTTGGACCAGTGTTGGTGTTCAAAAACACCCAATCTGGCAATGCTGCTCCCATAATTCCACAAACAGAAAACCTCCCTTAAACTGGTCAATGTAGCTGGTCAACCAGCTTAACCACCCTAACCAGCCTAAATTGGTAATGCTGTTATGTGGTAATGTGCACTGGAGTCTAATTGTCAACTGTAGGTGGTACTAGCCTAGTGGATACCACACTCGCCTATGAACCAGAAGACACAGGTTCAAATCCCACTTACTACCATTGTGTCCCTGAGCAAGACACTTAACCCTGAGTGTCTCCAGGGGGGGACTGTCCCTGTAACTACTGATTGTAAGTCGCTCTGGATAAGGGCGTCTGATAAAAGCCATAAATGTAAATGTAAATGTAAACTGTCGTTACCCGTGTCGAGCTTCTGGAACATTCCTCATATATGATCAACCAGCAGGGGGGGCTGATGGGCGGAGAGGAGCAAGTGTGTGTTTGTGTGTTTGTGTGTGTGTGTGTGTGTAGAGGATGAGTCTTGTGCAGAAACAAAATGCTGCATGTAGGTGTGACATGGAATGGATTATGGGCCGATGATTGAAGGCGATTTAGTCTCATTTTAATTTCGATTCCGTGAAATTTAGCGAGGAAATGGACCGACAACAGAAATCCAGAAATCCAATCAGAATAATGCCGTACCAAACCATTCACACAGCTGCATTACGGTCACCTTTAAATCTGCTTTTTGTGTACGCAGAATGTTTTTTATTGGTTTTTAGTTCGATGGCGTCCGTGTAATAAAACACATTTTGATCCAAATCATTAAAATAAATCTGGATGTTGATTTAATTATTAGATAGTCTTGCAGCATGTAAATTGTTTAAAAGTTTGATGAGTAATTGTGATTTTGTAGGGTTTTTTTTTATTGATGATGATGATGATTATGCCTGTGTGTGTGTGGGTATGTAGAGGTTGTGTTGAGGTGATTTGGGACATGCAGAAACACATGTTGGATGTGGACGTGCCGCGGCTCCGGATTGGATCCGGGCGCCGCGTCAATGGGGGCCGTTAATGAGAATTTACGCGCTCCTCCGCCGTCGATGGAGGACGTCTTGCCTTCCGGCCAGCTTTTATCTGCGTCGTCCAGCTGTTTCAGACTGATCCCTCGCACCTTCACCACGGCTCCACGCCGCTCATCTCCACTGGAAACACGACGGTGCCTGCGGGCCCGTCGTCAGAACCCGACCAGGCCTCGTCTTGTTCTCCCTTCTCCGCACTGTTTTTACGGAGAACAGGGCTGCTGAATGGGTTTTAATTACAATCGATATCTGTTAATGGCTGGAGGCTTCGTCCGCTAATAAGAGGTCTGCGGTGCCCATCTGCCAGCAACGCACGGTGCTTTTCGGGGAAATGTAATTAATTTGGGCTAATCACAGCCTCGTTTAATATAATTGAGACCATCCGACCCTGGTTTTGGGTCGTTTTTGGGAAGAGAATCGAAGGAAGCGCGGCTCCCGGTGGGGTTTTTTTCCTGCTTTGGGGGACATGGCATGGTGCAGAGATGATGCAGCTGATTCATATTACAATCCGGAGATCGCAGCTGTCGGTGCTGCATCTTCTTTTCCTGCACTCCTTTCCCTGGGCCCGGGTGTTGTGTACGTCCCAAAGCAACCTGATCTGCTGGTTGGGCACTAACAGGAACCCGGGCTTTGATCTCTCTGCACCTTTTTTGTGATTCTATGAGGCGTGATGCAGGAAATTCAATAAGAAACTAACTCAGCATCTGAAACGTTGGAAAAAATGTAAATTAAATTTATTCGTTCTATCCTGTTATTGCTGCTATTGGTATAGTATATGTGTACAATATAGCTTGTACACTATAAGTTTAATTGTACTTAATATTGTATCCACCCAAGAGTTCATTTTTAACTGTAGTTAGATGTATATTATATATTGTTTAATGTAAATTACCCCCCCCCCCCCCCCCCCCCACACACACACACAGATTGTCTCACTGTTCATGTACTGTGTATTGTTGTGATGATGATGTGTGTCTGTGTGTGGGTGCTCTGGCAGTTAACTGGGAGTAGCGGGGAAGGAGGCGAGGCGATGAGGCTGGAGCTGGTACGTTGGCTGTGACAGATGACAATAAAAATGACGATATGCATTCAGGATATTTCAGGTTCAAGTTTATGAGCCTCTAAAGGTTTTTAAAGGCTCTTAGACACAGATTGACCCTAAATTAATGATAAAGTAACCTGCCAATTCCTTTTACTTTACTTTACTTTACTTTATTTAGCTTTTATCCAAAGCGACTTACAAGAGGAAGACACCAGCAATTCTCGTTCGATTTCTATAGAATATTGAGTTTACAAACTAAGAGCCCTGATAAGGCTGAAACTTGTCAGTGAAGAGCATGCTCAGAGATTGTTAGGTGCTAGACGAAGAAAAATTATAATGTATTTATATATTTTTGTATTGTTTGTGCAATGTGTACGCATGTGCGTGTGTAAGTGTTAGATTTGTCTGTAATATTTTTTGAATAAGAGGGTTTTCACCTTCTTCTTAAAAGTGGTGATAGTCTCGGCTAGTCGTGTGGAGGAGGACAGGTTGTTCCACCAGCCAGGGACAACAACGGAGAACAGAGATGATTGGAATCGGAGACCCCGTGAAGAAGGAATTTTTAGTCTCCTTTCGTTTGCAGATCTGAGAGAGCGTGCAGGAGTATAGCTAGGTAGTAGTGTGTTGATGTAGGAGGGCGCAGTTCCATTTACAGCCCTGTAGGCAGCATCAAGGATTTGAACTCAATGCGAGCAGCTACCGGGAGGCAGTGGAGGGAGGTAAGAAGAGGTGTAACATGGGTGTATTTTGGCTGATTGAAGATGAGACGGGCTGCCATATTTTGGATCATCTGGAGTGGTTTTATGGTGACTGCAGAGGCTCCAGCCAGGAGAGAGTTACAATAGTCGAGTTTGGAGATGACCATTGCCTGGACGAGGAGCTGCGTAGCCTGTTGCGAGAGAAAAGGCCGAATCTTGCAAATGTTGTAGAATGTTTTGGGTTTTGTCTTGCCGTTTACATCTAATTATATAATGAGTAAGTAACTGTTAATGTAATGAACAATTGATGGCCATATTTTACAAAACACACACGGTACAATTGGTTATAAACAGTGTACCTATAATGTAGAATACATTGCAATGCATTAAAGAGTAGCGCTTTTTTGTTTTGTTGATTTGAACGTAATCTGTATATTACACTTGAATTCCTGCTGTCATGATGCCTGCTCGGTAACGGATGGAAATCCTGGTAAATAATGCAGTGGAGAGGGAACAGTGAGATTCAGGATGATTTTTCCTGATGGAGTGCATATCAAACCGGGGGATTTGATTCTAAAATTGAAGACAGTTTGATGCGCCGATGCCCCCCACATCTCCTCATCATCTGAGCAGGTTTGTGTGATGGTGGAAGATGGGAAAAACAATCACTCAACAATGCAGTGGAATACAGTGTGGTGACATGTGTGTGTTTACTGACTGCCAGTCACATGAGTAAAATGGATGCTTGTTGGACCGGATGCTTTCTTACGGGGGTCACCTTCACCCAAGAAGCTTAATTGAACGAACAGTCAAATGAAAAATTGGTTTTAACTGTTCTGTAAGAAAACTGTTCATTTCTTCACCCGCTGCATCATATTAATCTTGACCACGTTTAAAAAAAAATTGAAATGCATGTTGCCAAAATGGAAATTGCTGCAACAATTTGTCATTTTGGACGCAACTCTGAGGAAATCAGACCATTTTAATGTTTCCCAGTTCTTAGTGCAGGACACCAGTTATGATGGTCACTGGTTCATCTGTAACACCAGCAGGAACAGGGACGTGCGCTATGGTGAAGATCCAGTCATTGCTTCAAATTGTGGAAACCATGCTGGCTGGATGATGAATAGACACCAGTAGCTAAATCCAGTAGAACTTTTGCCAGCCCTGTTTGTCTGCCAGTTTAAATCCGTTTTATTGACCACCACCAGCCCAGTGCTACCGAAAGCAGCAAACATCACCGTGATGTCAGTTTTGTGTAAAAAGCTCATATTTCAGCTGGGAGAAGTGGTAATGGGACTCTGTTGAATTGCCCAGAATTCCCAGCCATCTCTCCAGGATCCCATTAAACAGCACTGCCGACTTCTAGACCAGGTTAACTGGAGCTGAAAACCTTCTACTCTCCTACAACATTTCTTTGCATCAGCAATGACAAATCATGTAATTTCTGAAGCTGGTTAGAGAGCAGATTCAACACGAGTTATGTTCCTCAAAAAGCTTCATAGAACACTCAACACTGATCCATAAACCACTGATCATGGATTCAGAAAAGCTGTGTAAGATATCAGTAAAAATGATACTAATATGTTACTAGTAAATTGTTCTCCTTTTCTGTTGCATGGCAACACAGAACTGCATCATTGCAGAATTCAAGGTTTAATAAAAAGCAATAAAAAATATTGTTCTTCTCTTATTGTTCTCTCCTCTGCATGGACCGATGGCATCGCTGGTGCCGAGCTGCCTCCAGTGGCAGGTGAAGCTGTTTTGTAGGGTGTGGTTAGGGGGTCGGGGCAGGGTTTGGGCAAACAGATCCAGTTACAGCCCCACGAATTTAATGTTCATATATGTGGGGGCCGTTCATATATCCGTCTGTCCATCTATCTGACGTGTGACCCCTCTGTTCATCACTGTAGATCAGAACTCTGTTGGCACACAAGGAACACAAGCAGACAATAGTTTTAACAAATTACAAAGCTGTTGCAGATGTAGATGTTTGGCCGTCATTCGAAGACCCTCACGGATTTCATGTCATATGCTGAAGATCGGGTAAATGTCTGAGGTCCAAAGCAACTGGTTCTTTGAATCTTGCTGCGGTCCTTTGAGTCTTGATGTTAAAGTGTAGCCGTCACGCTGCAGCTGAAAATGCGTCTCATTGTGCTCCATTAAAGGATCATTTTATTTTTGACTTTATTTTACTGTCCTTCTGCCTACTGGTGAAAAGTAAAAGTACTTCTCTGTGAAAATCCACCACATCACCTCTCAAGGGGGTCCAGTACAAACATCTGTGTCTCTCCAACACTGCAAAAGTATGTGTTATGATGTGTGTCTGTGTCCCTCTTAGCCCTGCAATTATGGCTCATTAGAACCTCTCAGACAATGAAAGCCACAGATCACAGAAGAAAAGCGCTAATAATCGGCTGTGTGTCTCTTCAATGAACGATGATCTGCGGTTCAGCATGAGGAACACACTCCGCAGCTTTAATTCCACAACAATCTCGCATCCAGGAGCAATTTGGAAAATTGGGCGGTTCCTTGGGGGGGGGGGGGGGGGGGGGGGCATCGCCACCTGGGGTGTAATCGGATGGTGTCTGACTGTTTATCGGTTTTTCCAGTTTCCAGTGTCATATGACCCATGGGTTGTGCTGGGTATAGTTGTTTTTGGTGGCCTGTATAAATTATGTTTTATTCTAGTCTTTGCGTCTAGCTGTCATTTTAGTCTTTATTAGTCTGTCAAGTCCAGACTCATTTTAGTCTAGTCAAGTTTAGGTGTGGAGTATTCACCAACCAGAACACTGATAACTTGTAGTGGGCGTGGTCCCGTGTTAGTGCGTTAGGAGTGTCAGGAGTGAGGGCATCTTGCTTCAATCTTTTTATTTCTGTATATCTAGGAGAAAATAGGGTCTGTTCCAGCGCTTCCTTTACTGTTTTCATTGTTTTTATGGGATGCAACACAAATCCTCATCTTCAAAGGCGGCTCTAATTCGGTCTGAAATGACAGCAGTTTGTGTGGAGCTGCTGTTCTGGGGTAGAAATGTACCTTTGTTCTGTGGTTTCCAGGCTAATCTTGCTGTCAGCTTTTTGATCTCAAGTCTCATTGTAGCCACCCTGTCCCTTTAATGGGGGATTTAGGCTGCAAGGGAGTCTCTCCCGAGGACGATCTGGAAACATGAGGCCTGTGATAATGAAGGTGCTTTATGGTTTCCAGTGGCAACCCAACCTGTAATGGACTCGTCAGCAGGTCCAGATGAGTCACGTAGACGGGAACGAGTGCGAAAAACAACACAGGCACACCACCCTGACCCCTGGATGCCCTTATGGACCATCTGGTTGTGACAGGTTCTGGGCCAAAAGTCCCCGCCGGTGAAGCCTGGACCAAGGTGGCCTGTGGAACAGGTGACAGATAATCAGCACCATACGCTGAGCAGATCCTCCAGAGAACGTTTACTTCACGGCAGTTCAGTCGCTGGACTTTTCTACCATGTAGGAACTCAGACGACCCTAAATTGTGTAGGTGGTTGGATGAAGGTTTTTTCTCTTCTCAGTATTTCCAATGTTTTCATGTAATCAGATTTTTGAAAGGGCAGCGTCATTTCATTTAAAATATGAGGTTCGGCCCAAATATCTATCCTGTTGTGTTTCTCCAGCCAGGACCAGAAAACGAAAGCCACTTAAATCCTGTTACCTGACGATCTTAGGAGCTCTGGCTCTGACATGATTGCCTCACAATATGAAACATATTTAATACGTTGCCAGGATTTATGTGGCTCTCGTGTGATTTCATTGCCGTCCAATGGCCTGGTTTCCATTACACCGTGTCACCATTAAATTGGCCGGGAATAAATGAGACAAATAAATTTTGAACCACATCAGGGTTGTGCAGCTCTGGAGGAAATGAAACGTGTGGAAATGAGGGGTGGCCCGGTAAACGCTGCCCTCCTCGCTCATTATCATGTTAAATGTTTTTTTTTTTTTATGTGTGTGTGTGTGTGTGTGTGTGTGTGTGTGGTGACAATGCTGGATCTGGATCATTTAGCACCCCTGATGTCTGGAGCCTCCTAGTTCGCTATTAGCAGGAAAGGGCATTTACGTTGGTACTGTTACTGCCGGTTCCTTCCCTGCCTGGCATCAAACTTCCCAGCAGAGAGAAATATAACTACGATCAATGCATATCAAAATTTTGTTGAATTATGGCAGTAGTATATCCACTGATGCCTTTTATGGTTCGATAAGCCTTCCAAAATCAATTACTTCCAGAAATCTTTTTTTTGGTGAATTTCGCCATGTGTTACCAGATTGAAGTCTTTTTCATTCACTGGAGGGTGAGAAGTTTTCTTCTACGCTGTGTGGTGTGGGCAGCAGGAGGTCGTTACCGGAAATCCTGGTGCACCCTGTACAGTAAAACAAGTCAAATAAAAAGCAGCCGCCACGTTGTGCCCCACAGGCGCGCCCGTAAAACTGAACATATAAAAGATTTGTTGGTCTTCCCGTCCTGAGAAGAAAGCAGCCATTTGTTTTCAGGTTCGCGATGAGCTTCAGGATCTAGTTGTGGATCACAGAGCACAATTTAGATGGCTTTAGAACGTTTGTAGATGGTGTCACAATGTTCTGCTAGAGCCACCTCCACATACCATCTGACCAGCGCTGACCAGGCATTAATCCTGATCTATGTCCTAGTGCCAGATTTCACATGCAGGGCATGGCTTCCACTCCACATATGCTGCCACTGTCACAACACTGGTCCATGTCACAGAGGTTTTACCCTATTTGTCTGACTGCAATGAGTTCTGTGCCCTCATTTCTCCGAAATGTAAAAAATGAAGCGCTCCTCTGTTCCATCCAAACAGCCTTGACATTTAACTAAAGGCCCTCGACTTGCTGCGGGTTGCCGCACGGCTCTCTGTCGACTGCGCGGCCCCCATCGATCTCAGGCTGACATTCAGAAGCAATCGTAATGAAGTCCATTTTAAACGTTGCATTCACGCGATGCCTCCCCGCAGCAGCTGATATTACTGCTTGCCGCAGATGCAGCGAGGCTCGGGCCGGCCTGTTCCGCCGCCGAGGACAGCAACAGCACTTCATTAGAAGACACTTCACACCGAGTCGATACCGCGTCCGAGTCCACGGTTCTCCTCTACAGATAAACCCAGCAAAAAATAAACTGGGTCCTGATGATCCTGCATGCAGCAACCTATAGTGTAACGGTGATTTTATTGGTTTAATGGCCTTTTTTGGCTTTTTGGCGTAATTTTTTGGGCTTTTTTGTGTAAGTATTCCAGATTTGGAAATTAGATTGAAACGGTGAATCAATAACTTGATGCTTTTTAAATTCACACTTGTTCACGGCTGCCTGAAAGGTTGCTATGTAGTTAAAGTTGAAAGTTCAACACTTAAATCAACGTTTTCACAGCGGATTTAAAATACAAAATGGCTTCCGGTGCATCCCTGCTGCGGTCGCCGCGGCGACGCGTCCGGTTTTTGCCGTGAAAAGGTGCCTGCTCAGCAGAACTAGCGTCGTTCAGGCCGGCACGTCCCTGCTGTTCTGTCGTTTTTTCCGCTGATCCAGGGCGTCGGCTGGTGGCGCCGAGAGAGCGTCTCTAAATCATCGTCCCCATAAAGCCGGTTCGCTGAAAATGAGTTTGCTCGCCACTTATTTAGTACAGAAATCAATACGGGCCCTCAGGGAGGTCGATGTGGACCCCGCTCATGCAAAACACATCAGGGTGAAAAAAGGGCGAAAAGCAGAAAGAGAGGCGAATGCTAAATCAACATTCATTTCGTTTATTGAGGCTGGCCCTTTGGTTCCTATTAATTGGTATTTTGCGTAGGAATGAGCTGCCTTGCCTGTGTTCGTTAATTCAGCCCCGTTCGGCACTCGTCCAGTCTCTCTCTCTCTCTCTTTATTATGCCATTAGTGTGCTGGAGCGCCGCCCGATAACGCAGCCGCTTTTCCTCACTCCGTGATTCTGGGCCATTGTTCCTCCGTCTCAACTGAAGGGCAGGGAGACCTTTACTGCCAATAAAATGTCAGGAGGTCCCTGCTCCTGTGTGTCCTCCATCAGAACGCAGTTCATTTGAAGGACGCTCATCTCCACCAACCTGGGACCTGGCCGCCTTTGAAGTCAGCTGAACTTTCTCTCCCCAGACGTCTTCCGCTCGCGCCATCATTATTCCGTCACCCCTCTTTTCTGCATGGCTCTTGCTGTTCCGACCTGGTCCCTGGCCGTTCACTTGACCAGGTTCTGCTCCAAGCTTCCTGAATTCTTCTCTCTTTGGATTTTCAATATTCATCCACTTTGATCAATAAAGACATCAATCACACATTGAGTTTTTTGCCGAATAGTTGGCGAAGTTGACCATCGCTTGGTTTCTAGCTGCATAATTTAATATCATTGGAACTCAACTGTCGATGAGCACCAATCGATATTCCCAAAGGCGGTCGCCTCAGTGGCATCCCATAATGAAAAACCCACTCACGTCCCACTCACATTCCGGTTTAATTGTTAAGAAACTCGTCCATCTTCTCATCAAAGCAATCAAAAGTCCATGTTTCAGTCTATGTAAGAATTATATAAACATCTAGAACGTTCAGGACCATGTTTTCATGATACTAAAAGATGTGTGGTGTGGTGTGGTGTGGTAGTGTTTACTAATTCCCTCCAAGACGGAGATAGCTTGCTGGGTGGTCACTTCACGCTTCTGTTGGTCAATTGTTAATATCTACAAATGAACCTGACTCCCACGCCCACGTCTCCTGCAGCTACAAGAAGGTGCGTCAAAAAGAGAAAAATTCCACCCCGCACTTAAGCACCATGTCAGCCGCCCGGCGCCACTGCTGTGGATCTTTAAACACTTAAATGTCAAACCAATGAGGCAAACTAATGCTATCACCGAGCAAGTCTCCTCGCCCAGCGGGGTGGAACTGAGACACATTCTGACAATGAGGTCTTAAAATGGATTCCCCCCCCTGTTTTGAATTTGTGTGCCTGCTTTGGTGAAATAGTGTCGTGGACAGTTGTTGCCCGCGCGGTCAAGGCTGCCTGATGTTTTATTCAGCAGAAGGATGCCGTGACATATTGTCTCGGGAGGAGGTTTACAGTTCGTGCAGAAAGTGTTCCTTCAATCAGACGGTGGATTTAAATTGTCAGCTTGGCAGGTTTATTGTGGTGCGTGTAACATTTGCACTCTGCTGCCTCAGCTCTCTCCGGACACCGATGCGCCATGATTCTGAGCGAGTTGTCCTCTGTTGGGAAGCTGCTCGTGGTGAGTGAACCATCTAACCGTTGAAGAAGCTCAGAACTGCAGGAAGGTGCCAGGTTCCAGGTGCTTGTGCGCACTCATGCCAAGATGAATGCTGGACAGTTTATCTCGAAGTGCCCGGTCTTTTTCCTTTCTGCCTGGCTTGACAGCCGTTCGTCCTCTCAGGCATAAATAGTCGGCCCATTCATCTCTCCTTCTGCTCGATGTGGGGCCACTGAGTGGCACCCTGGTCAATGGATTCTATTCAGAGACAGTGGATGAAAGGCTGACGAATGTCGGCCCATTTCTCACCATTACGTTGTATTTGGAGACTCTGGTCTATCGCATTGCTGCAGTGGTTACTGCCGTGGTGACGCATGGGATCAAGCCACCATTGGTCAGCCTTATAGGTGGATGAAAGGCTGATTATAGGTTAGATCATTGCAAGCTGTACAAAAGACAGTAATTGGATCATCATGGCAGGGGTGATGTTATGCTGTGAGTTGTGATTGTGGTGATTTTGAGCCATTATTGCCATGGCATCACACCATCATAGTTTGGATCATTTTGGTCTGACATTTTGGACCACCCTTGATTGGTTGAAGTGTCACCATCATGTTGAGGTTGGGGGAGGGGTCAGAGCATTATGGGTTTAGAGAATTAGGCCTGAAATGTTCAGGTGGTTCAGCCATTATAGGTTCAACATGAGGGAGACCTTCAGAGCCTCATGGGATGGTTGATGGGTTGTTAATCAAACGTAATCATTGGCCATGTTGTGGCGTCATGCATTGACTCCTTAGTCAGAATATTAAAGGTAATGTGCACTGTTGGACCATTATGGTTCAGGCACATGGAAGGTGAGGCCATCATTGGTTGAGTGTAGGATCAGACTGTGATTGGTCAGGTCAAGGATTAGAAGATCTGGGTCATCCATCTGGGGAGGTCAGACCATCATGGGTCATGCTCAGGGTGTCAGGCCATCATTTGATGGGCTGAATGGTTTGGGAGGTTAGTGTCAGAGCATCATGGACCATTCTGTGTTGGCTATGTTGATTGATGATTGGTTTTGTGGGGGTTGGACCTTCATGGGTCATGGTGTCAATTCATGATTGGTCTGCCAGGGATCCTCAGATCCTCAGGGGTGGGTTACACCATAGACGGTCATGTTTGCTTTATTTCCAGCCGGTTCTCCTGATCCTGATAAAGCTGAAGCTAGTTGCCTGGAGGAAAATAAGCGCCAAATCCATCACACAGCTTCTTCAATGACTGGAAGTCCTGCCTAAATGACTCCAGCACTGCACGTTTATTGTAATGCCTCTCCATCGCACCTGTAATTGCCTCCCTTCTTTCTCCAAAGAGGTTTTTTTTTTTTTTTTTTTTTTTTGCAAAGCGCGACCCCGGAAAGATTCCAGCTCCAGCTCGTAATGTGCAATCTCATGCACTGAAGCGTCTGCCCCTGGGCCTCAGAGAGAAGATGAATATCCCGCGATTCCCTCGCCGCCTGCCTCTGACCTTATCTAATGTGCGAGTGTGTGGAGAGGAGAGGCACGCCGTCTCATTTGCATGTAAAGGTGCCCAGGTTCCTCTGCGCTCCCGCTGCGTTCTGCAGTTAATTGCAGCGGAGATGCGAAGCGAGGAGGGCCGGCGGTCTCTGAAACGACGGGGACCGCGTCGGTATTTTCTTATTTTCACACACAAAAGGGAGGCCAGTAATGAGCACTTTACCGTTTCAATCAGATAGGGGGAGATTCAGGAATGGCAGATGAAGATGGGCAAAATATCAGATGAAACACCCGTTTATGGAGTATTGGGGGGAAGACAGTTTGAATTATGCCCCGGCAACGAGGAATATTTGAAGTCTTTGACCTTGCGTGAGACATTTCTGATCGACTGGAAGTAAACTCAATCCAACTTTTCCCCAAGTTCCTAGATTGCCCAGGGCCAAGCTTCAGCCCTGCCAGGATCCCTGTCCGTGGGGTTAGAGATGTTAGAGCTGCCTGGAAGCCACAGCCCACCTTCGAGTGTGTAGAAACGGCAGCACACCACAAACAAGCAGACTTTAAATCCCAACAGGCATATCACATTTAAAACAGTCCACTCCAGCAACATTTTACAGATGTATTTATAAGGAAGGAATGGAATACGTACAGTGTGTATGCTAAAATCAGACCAATAGACATGTGAAGCAATAACATATATAATATATTTAGTTGTCACACCTATGAGCAATTCATTCCAAATATAAATTATCTTCCCGTCTCAACAAAAATCCATAAATACACCATATTTTTTGGAATTGGGTGTTTTTATTTAGCAGTGTGCAATTCAGACTTTCATATGTTTTCCTTTATGTTCTGTTTCAGGTGAAAACTTGGAACTGGGCGGGCGATTCCTGGATTAGTCGTCGTTCCCTTTGACCCTGACCGGGATTGGTGATGGATTAATGGACGGATGGCTGTGTATATTTGTTATGAATCAACCTTGAAACTTCATAAATCTTCTAAGCTAAATACTTGGAAGGCCTAACAGTCCAAAGGCTTTTATCATGTCGCTGCTGAGACCAAAAGATGAATCTTCTGCATACGGTTCTCACCCCTTTGAAGACAATGTTTCATTTCACTCAGACGTAAACTCTTTTTTGCTGGAACCTGCTGCTGCTGCTGGGACCTGTTAAAACGGTTCCTTAGGCAATAAAGCATGATTTGCTGCTGACAAGGGTAATTCCCATTTGCATAATTACCCCTCTGCACGTCCTGACAGTACGTGCAACAAATCAAAGCGGTCGCTGTTGTTTCCACGAAATAAGCCAAGTGGAACTATGCATCTTCTGGAAACCCTTTGGAAGTGAGATGGGCTGGAAGGTGCCATGAAAAATGACTGACCCAGCATAATCAATTGGCTGTAAATTGTGACATGGCCGGCTTTGGTGAGAAGGATCTTGGCGCGGCACCATGGGACGCCTCCCGTTGCTGTGGAGAGGCGGCTGATGAACGTCTCCGATGCAGATGTCACCATCTCCCTTAACCAGGAGAGACGGGCAGGGAGAGACCCACGTTCCATTAGTCAGATAATGACTTTCCTCTCGTTTAGGAGTAAATAAAACTAAGAAAGGTTCCGCCATTCATTCTCCCATACTCCCATACATACTGATGCCATAGCTCCTTCGCTTTGGAATAAATGTTTTTCGGACCCAGTACAATGATCCAGATTGCGCTCCATTAATCGATTAAAACCAAAATGTTAAAATGTAAAACATTATAGTGTGGATCTGAGATTAGCAATTACTGTGACTTGACAGTCAATAGGGTGGGAGGTAGGCCTGTCAAAGCCTGATCATGAAACAGACAAAGGGCCCGAGAAGAAGACCTTGGACCTCCACCAATCCAGAGTCAGACATGAATCACCACTGGTAGCATCTGAGCAGCTCAAGGCCTCGTTCACAGTGTGAGGCACCACCAGGAGAGCAAAGAACTGCCATTGTGTCAGAAAGTCACTAAAAGCCTCTTTTGATTCATTGAAACGAGTAAGAAATTGCCATTTATTTTCCTTTGCCATCAACGATGGACACCAATTATAATTTACACCTTTACAAGCAGAGATTAGGCCGATTCCAGGCATCTGCCAATTTACTAATGCCGCTCCTCGCCCACCATAATCCCACAAGGGTTATTAATTCCTGCATGTCTGACTCAAGAGGCAATGCAATTATGTGTTCTGGCCCGCCAGTTAAAAGCGAAAACACGAGCGACGAGCCAGCGTCCTCCATGGGGCCCTAATGAATGTCATTTTACAGTTTCTTTCATATTCATCCCTGCTGCAGCCTTGTTTTATGGGTCTTTGTTCATCTTTCTGGGCCCAGATCATCTTGTCAGCATGAAGAATTAATGAAGCAAAAGTAAAAAGAAAATTATTTAGCGCAAAGGAAACCGTTCTTTTTTTAAATATAGTTCAATCTGTTAGTTAAAAAAATGATAACAAATCATTTGAAGTGCAGAATTGTATTACAGTGCCAAATAATAATTATAAATATAGAAGTTTTAAGGCTTGTTATCGGATCCAATCGCATAATATGAATGCACCTAGGACCAGAGTTTTATTATACATGTGAGGGACTTTCAAAATCAAAATTCTGTTGCATCCATTTTAGAGCATCATATGAACTGATACAGCCAATGACTGCAGAGCCACCTGAGACTTTTTAGAAGAAAATAAAAATGTCTGAATGTCGCAGTAGGTTTTTCCACATGAAACGGACGTGCTTGAGCCACTGTTTATCCGCTGCCATCGACGGATTACCCTGGAGAAAGAGAAAGATCCATTTCCTCTGAAGGACCCGTCTCTAATTGAGGGCCATAACGTGGCTCCCAGGTGCCTGCGGGGACCCGCCACGGGGGTCCGGATCGTTGGGCTCCGTCGCTCAATGGCGCTCACACTCTCTTCTAACTTGATCACTCCCCCTCAGATAATTAAAAAGTCATTGTGGTGCTGCTTCGATTTGTTTCTGCTGCGGACGCGAGAAATGGCCGGGCGGCTCGGCGTTGGAAGGAAGAAGAAGAGCGAGAGAGAGAGAGAGAGAGTGAAAAACGTGTGAGACAGAGAGTCAGTGTGGGAGTGTGTGTGTGTGTGTGTGTGTGTGTTTGTGTACAGATAATCAACAGGCGTGAGGGTGGTGCTCCGCCGGAGATGTTCGTCTCCATGGTACCAGGAGGAGAGAAACAAGAGGAGGGGAAGCTGGAGAACTCAAGCGAACACTTGCAACTCGAAACACCGGTTGTGCTCATGCAATCAAAGTCTGAAAAGCACATAAATATACACAAATATATAACGTAACTGAATATGATTAAATAAAAATAAAACGTGTCCCATTATGTTATTTTTCAGTGTCCTCACAAAAAGGACGAAGGCAGGCGAGCTTTTTCTCGGCAAAAGCCTTCGGCCACAGTTGTAAACCCTGATTGGCCCATGTCGTTTACACTGGCGCAGTCTGAAGGACGTTGTTTTAAAGAAATACGACCTGTCACCGTCCAAGACCCCAACGAGAGGCAATGAAAAAGCTTTAGTGTCACCAATAAACATGTAGTGGGGGTCTAAACACGGCAAGAATAGAGACTGGGCTTTACCCGCAGGCCCTTCGAGCGCCACATCTGCTGCGATTATTTACTGCTGCAGAGCAGCGGCGGCCATGTTGCCGTGTCGCGCGTTTCAGGCGCCTTTCACTTCATTTATTTCAGTCTTGCTAACGCGCTGCGTTTGGTGTTGAAGGAAACACTCGTCCATCAGATGTCCCTGACTCCCCTCCTTTTGTCTAAATTGAAATATGTAGTTCCCTTCTCAGGACATACACCATAGCTGAGTTACAAGAGGAATGACCGGATGATGTCGAGCATGATTTGATTGGCTAATGCTTGCATTGAGATATTTGCATGAAAACGATCTGATTGGCCACAGCTTGCAAGTAGAAACTTTAAAAACAGACACAGCTATAAAGACTTCAGCCACTTCACTCTCACTCTTTATTCGGGGTGTCGTTTGTGCTGAGGATCAAAAATCTGCAATCTGCAAAGAGGATAGCATGATGCAACATGACATCTTCTTAACAAAGATTAAAAACTGGTGAAATAACAATAACATTCATAAAAAAGACTTATTTATCCCGACAGCATCATGGTTGCATGGTTGCTAATTGCAATTGTTGACAGGTCACGCTTGTGCAGATGCATCATGGGGGACGTGTCTGGCCCCCAGGGGAACTCTGGGAAATCTGGTAATATTAGTGTGGCCGTGTCACCTGGCAGCCCGTTGGTCACGAGCTGCTGTAGAAAACGACGTGGACGGCTGGCGACCTGCCACTCCGCCCACGCCGCCGCACCTTTACCGACAGCTGCGCCTCACCTCTGTTTACACCTCGCCTCTCTGAGGCGGCCTGACGGAGGAGTTCGCGCCCAACGCCAGGCAGCTGGGTCCAGATCCGCCAGCACGTGACGCCGCGAAGCCGCAAGGCTCCTGCTCCGTGACTTTTGACTGAAGCGCGGAACAAAAGGGCCGAATAATTCTCTTCTGCGCACGAAGACGCGAGTGCAGATGAAAGAGCTTTTAATGAAAATCCGCAGTCTTATCGCTGCTGTAAAATCTTTAATATGAGACGCAGAACTGGGAAACTCTTTGTCCAGATTTGGCGGCGAAATTTGTGTGAACTGTCGCAGGCAGCCATCCTTCCAGCTTCAGGCGCCCAAACGAGAAATCGATTGAAGGCGCTGTGGCTTGGAGAGCTAATTATAACAACCGAGAAGCTACTGGATGCCGGCCGGGGGGGGTTCACACATAAGGTCTTCATGGGTTTCCTGGTGTTTACAATGTCGACCGTGTTGAGTACATCTCAACAGGCTTTAAAAGATTCCCTGCTTTGGTCGAACCTGAACATCCACATAGTTTCAGCCAAGAAGGCCTGGGCTGATAGGGAGACCCTCCGGTTGCATCTGGACGCATCGTGGAAGACATTTTGAGCTTCAGGCCAAGTCTTTAGATCCGGTTTGAGAGACTCCTGCATTTGTTTTACATGGATTTTGTGATGGTGAAGACCAGAAGAGACCAATCTGAAGAAGGCAAAGACTCTCACTGATAACATAAGATATAATGATGATGTTCAGCTTTGAGTTTTGAGCATCCCAGAAAATCGCAGTTAGTGTCAGGACCAGCCCAGACTTTGGTCCTTCACTTTCTGCTGTTGCTTCATTTCCAGCAGCACTCAAAACTTCCCCAGATTTGGCCGTGATGGGCGCAGTTTGTCAGGGAAGCACAGATCGGAGACGAGGAGGTTAAGGGGCTTGGAGGGAAAGAGGTGGAGCCTTCACTGAGATCAAAGCAGCTGGGCTCCTTCCGGAATGCTGGCAGCAGGAGAGGCAGAAATGGGACGTTGTGTCCTTGTTTACGCAAAAGTGACAGATTTATTGACTAAAACATGTCCAATTTTTTTTTTAATCACTGGTACACCACCAGCACCATAGAGTTGAAGTTGAGCTTTACTGTCATTTCAGCTACATACAACGTTTCTCCGCAACTTGGTGCTACATGTAACATTGGAACAATTAAACAAACAGTTACATAATGACATAAAGTGCACGTGTGTGACAGACAAACTGGGCTACATAAAGTGCAAACAGGAGACACAGGCAGTGCAGGAGTAACAATTAACAAAAAAACATGTAGACAACGATGAGACAGACAGCGCTAAACTAGTGAAATGAGAAATAAATGTGCAAAGTAAAATAGTGCAAATACTGCTGTGCAATAATAGATAATAATATTGATCAATATAACAGAGGTATTGTGTGTGTGTCAGACTAGAGTGGAAAGTCCCTGAGTGTTCAGGTGTCTGATGGCCTGTGGGATGACGCTGTTGAACAGTCAGATCGTAGTGTGTGAAATGACCGTGTGAAAGTGTGAAAAAAAGTGTGAAGTGATTGTCACTTGTGATACACAGCAGCACAACACACGGTGCACCCAGTGAAATTTGTCCTCTGCATTTAACCCATCACCCTGAGTGAGCAGTGGGCAGCCATGACAGGCGCCCAGGGAGCAGTGTGTGGGGACGGTGCTTTGCTCAGTGGAACCTTAGTGGAACCTTGGCGGTTCGAGATTCGAACCAGCAACCTTCTGATTACGGGGCCGCTTCCTTAACCGCTAGGCCACCACTGCCCCCTAGTAGGGATGTCCTGCAACATGAACATTCTCTTTGGGGGCGGAGTCAGACTCGCTCCATGCAGGTGGAAAAGGAGAATGTGTCACATCACCTTCAGCCAAATTCAGTCATCAAGGTGATCTTGATAATGAAATAAGTCGCTACATTTCTGATTTCGGGTTAATTTCTGGATTCAAAGTTCCAGTATTGAACTATGCCTCTATGAGGCCAATTCATATAATCCTACAGAGGGGTAGAGTATAAATACTTTATGAGCAGAATCTCGTTTATTCACATAGCGCCGTTGAATTAAATCGATGCCCTCAGGGAAAATCAGACAACTGATTGCAAACACAGAGGAAGGGGTTTAACTAAATTGAAATGTTTTTGCCTGATGTTTTATTCCCATCCCAAAGGAAATAACAATACAAAAACAGAAGAAAAAAAAGAGAGAGAGAGAGAACTGTTTGGAATCGACGCTGTAACCTTGAGCTACAATAAAGTGCAACGCGAGAAGGAAGCTTCAGCGCTCATTGTGGACCAGAAACCTCTCAGCAGGGCCGTGGCACGATTTGCACAAACTAATTTTTTAATTATAGCGACGGGACTTATGGGGACAGAAATAAGTGGGGACCTGCAATAAAGGGTGATGCATTAGGTGACCCCAGCAGCACACCTGGTTCCCAGGCTTAATGGCTTGAAATAAAAACAATTCAGAAATAATAATCCTTACGATTACAATCGTAAGACCCTTTGCCCAGTATGGTCTCAGGTGAAGGATCCGCTGTGATTATTAGATTTATGTGTAATAATCAAGACTTTCCCCCAACGCACAACACCCTCATTGCTGCATTTTGTGTGCATAAAACAATATTTCTAGCATGTGTTTGAATCAGGACAGTTGCTCCGACATTTCTGGGTTGGAGAAGCAGGTGGGTGTTTCCCATAAGAGACAGCGGAGGCGGTGCAGTTCTGCTGGGGGGTCCGGGTTGCAAAATTAATGCACGGCTGCAGGCATGGGCCGGAATTTCAATTTCGGTGCGCTGGTTTTCGCACGTTTTGATGGAAACAGCAGGGCTTAATAATTCCTGTCCGTGTTCCTGTGGACGACCTGGCATGTTTTATTATTCGACGCGCCAGAAGCCCTTAGAGGGCCGTCCAGGCAGCGCGGAATGCTGGGTAAAGCGGGGAAGGGGTTTGAAGGCCAGTTCCGTGGTGGTTTAACAGGCCGCATTTATTAACCTGTGGAATGAAAACGGCTTTGAGGTCCTTGGAAAGCTGCGTCGTGTCTGTGTAGTAGCGATTTTTAAAAATGCGACATCACCTCTTTACACAGTGCAGTGAGTTCATGTTACAGTTTAGATGTCTTCGCAACGTAGTTCGTTTAAAAAATAAAAACAATAAGGAAAAACTTTTACAATGCATCTACTGCAAATGTATGTATTAACAATGTATGACAGTTCTCTTAATAGACTGTTCACACTGATGCTGATATGCCAGTTGCCAGGGCGTTAATCAGTATTTTTTGAATGTGACTCAAATTACAATTAAAAATTCACAATTTTTTTTTTTACATTTTGGCTTTGCGTGCTCAAATGCAAATGTGATAATTAATCATATTCATGTTGATGCTGATGGTGCCAAAATAAATGGACACATTCACCTTATTGTGCAGTACAGCTGAACATCAACCCTAACCCTAGGTTTCTAACCCTAACACATATCAATTGGAAGACAACACATCTGCATGGAAAGTGACCAGTTTGAAAGTGGAAAAGTGACCAGTTTGAACAGAAAAGGAAATTGTCCCGCTGGCAGCCAGCAGGGGCGCTAGACATGTGTTTTTTTGCATGCTCACATTTTTTAATACTTTTCATCATGGTGTAGCTCGATCACTATGTGCAATGAAGGCTGTTAGAATTCGCTTTATACTTTTTGGCTTATTAAGCTCCTGGACGGTTACCTTTTTAACTTGCAAAGATTTCCTTCAAACTCTCCAGCACAAACAATGATAATGAGATAATCATTTAACGATTAATAAAAAAATCCTCCAGGTATGTCGCCAGGGAACGTGTGTTTTCAGCAGCATCACTGGCATATAATCCATATTTCATCACATGCACGGCTTCCTTCGTGCTGCATTATTGATGAGCGCTGGCCTGGTGTATAGAGTTTATACACTAACCCGAGTCACTTAAAGGTGACATTTCACACATGTGTATCTCCTGCTCCTGCACTGAGAGGATGTGTGTGTGCGCGTGTGTGTGTTTATCAGGACCGTGGTTACATGGGGACCGGCTCATGTCTCATTAGAGGTGAATCTGGGCCCCGTTGGCTTGTGGCCCCGATTCGGTCATTGCCCTGACGGAGGTGAGATGAGAGCGCGGCTGCTCATTAAGTGACAGCAGCTCTGGCCCCAGGGGTTCCTGGCAAATGAGCCCCTTTCAGAAGAGCCTGATGGCGTGAAATCCCATCCTGGGTGGGAGATGGGACCTGCGCTCATGATGGAGTCCAGACGTGACCACAGAGAGCTGAGATGGGAAACCAAGGAAACCATGGTCAAACCTTCTATACACTGCCAATCAATAATACATTTTTGTGTGCATGCATTTCACTGTGGTATTCTAGTGGGTAAAAACACTCGCCTCTGAACCAGAAGACCACAAAGTCCCAGGTTCAAATCCCACTTACTACCATTGTGTCCCTGAGCAAGACACTTAACCCTGAGTGTCTCCAGGGGGACTGTCCCTGTAACCACTGATTGTAAGTCCTCCCAGATAAGGGCATCTGATAAATACTGTAAATGTACGTGTTTTGTCGTCATGGTGGCACGACTGTAAGTACTGTAATCGTTGTTAGTCTCGATGCATATTTGTGTGTGTAGGTAGATAGATGTAGGTAGAGCAGATGTGGATATGCAGGTTTTTTGTATGCGTGCATGTACAGTAAACATGAATATGTCTCTGCTCGGTTATAAACCTCTAAACGCCTTTTAGAATTTTTGCATGGATGTCTGTGCATTAATGTATGAATGTATGAGTATATGGAGATGGTGTGTGTGTGTGTGTGTGTGTGTGTGTGTGTGTGTGTGTGTGTGTGTGTGAGAGAATGATGTATTTATGCTTTTTCAGCTTTTGTCACATGTTGTGCTTTCCAGGTTAAATAGAAAAAAATCTGAAATTTCAGATTGGTTTGGAAAATTGTTTGAGGTCGCAGACAACAAAAGCAATTCTGCGGCCAACCGAAATAAATGAAACAGCATCATGCAGAGTTCATGATGCTGCTGTCCAGCGAGCCGCCCTGCAACCCCGGCCAATCAGCATCAAGCGCCAGCAGCTATGCAGCTAATGAGTGTCCGTCTGCAGTAAAGACCACAAATATGATTTATATTTCCATATGCATCTTTTTTTGTAATAAATAATGCACTAAAGGTGCTGAGAAATGCATCGTTTGTTGGTAATTAATGCAAGCATTATGTAGCATTTATGCAAGCATTTATGTAGGTAAAAGTTGCAGGGAGCCTGTTTGGTTTTTAAAGAGGAGAGGTGAGACGGAGGGGTAGGACATTTATTTGTCATTTCCGAGTCTCTGCACTTTGACCTTGAGGAAATATCAGCGCCGCATGCATCTGACCCCACCCTGGGCTCCAGAGCCTCAGCGAGTGCCAACTTGTTTGGAACGTGGGGGAAATTCGACAGGATGACTCTCCATTAACCATCCCTTCAATCGTATGGTACGAAACGCAACTTTTATGAACCACAGCTCTTTTTGGATATTTCCATCTCCATGGTAACCAAATAAAGAAATAAAGCCCTCTGAAGTGTTTGTGTTGTGATTTGGTAGGAAGGAAAATATATAATTTAACGAATGTATTACTCAGAAAGAAATATCCTCGGTCCCCCAGTCATGCACTCTGCAATTTTACATATTTACTGCAGTTATTACACTCAGTAAAAGACCTTCCTGCAGAAGCAATAAATTTAAATAAATGGTTTATCTTTTATGCACTTTTTATGGTCTTTACTTGCACCACGTCACTCATCTTCTGTAACCCACACTCATCACACTGTAACCCACATAACATGTATGTTAGAACATCTTTTTAAAAAATATTTATTCTTATATTAGAATACTCTAGTGTTCTAGTGTTGGTTCTTCTGGTAAAATGATAATTTCATGCTACTAATCACTGGGTCACTCTAGTATTGGGTTAAAACCAGAGGACGCATTTCGTTGTGTCACCGTGTGCTGTGTTGCAGTGTATCACAATGACAATCACTTCACTTTCACTTCACTTGTGAATAAAATATACACGACATGATCTCTGAAGAATGAGTCTCCAGCTCGCTTGTCCTCGTCTCCTCAGTCAACATCCCGCGGCCGCTGCGCGTTTCTTAAATTAGCAGGCAGACATGTTCCTGGGTCAGGCCCGTCAGCCAGTGGAAACTGGGCCACCGCCGCCACCCATCATGTGACATCACATGGTCACACATGCTCAGGACAGGCACTAGTGTTTTTTTTGTTAAAGAAATCTATGACGAAATATCTTCCTCAATGATCTTTTTTGCCATGATGAAGACGAGACAAGGCGTAATGTAAATGCTGGTCATGTGATTGGGTTGAATGGGTTAAATAACTAGGCTAAATATTAATGGATAATTCTGGCTCAAATAAAACTAAAATGCTCAGACTTTTAGCTTAGACTAAAATGCTTAGACTTAAATGAGTCTGGATGTGACTAAAACTGGGCCACCACCACCCCTGACACTGTGACATCATCAGCGTTGGCCTCGAGACGTGCATGGCCCGGCAAAATCGTACCGCTTCCAGAGTATAGCGCCTGGCGTGACGGACAGAGGTTAGAGGTCATTCAAACCTTGCATGTTCCTCTTTCTGTACCATTGCGATGTGTTCAGATGGCACAACGCAGGATCACATCCGATCTTCCTCTCTCGAGCAGTTGTGGAGGGACGGGCGCCAGGTGCCAGTAAATGATGTAGAAATTCTGTTCAGAGCTTTTACTCATAAACCGAAGGACCAAGTGAAGGTCAAGGACGAGCCAAGCCAATAACACCAATCCTGGACTTTGCCTTGTGGCAAACATCCCTCTGCCCGCCCACACCTCCATCCATCCATCCATCCATCCTCCACCCAGGTCTGCAGCGCATCATAGGTTGCCAGATTCGGTGTAAAAAGGTAACAATGAAGCGTATTTCATATTTTATTAGCAGAGAGAGTCACATTTTCTGAGCAGAACACACAGCATCATATCAGTCAGAACTGAGGTCATGAGGCGTCGAATCTTCAGGCTCGGGGGGATTTGCTGCTGACCGGGTCTCTCCGCTGCATTCTTCACAGATTTCACACGGAATGAACGAATGGATCTTCTGATGTCTTCTTAATCCTTTCCGGAGGGGATTTGGACAGTCGTCCAGTAGGTCCGACATGAGGAACCCTGGAAATTTCGCTTGGAAGCAGCAGATAGGCCCGCAACTAACTAATAATTCAGTTAGTTCTTGTCGATGGGCTGGTGTAAGCGGACGCCTCGGTTTAAAATCTAAATTTTATTCCAGCACAATGAATTGTTCTCCCATGGAAATAGTAAATCGATTCTTTCTAAACCAGCCGCCCTGTTTTTCCGATCCCATGCATCAAGGCTAATCAATAATAAAACCAGCTGCTGTACTTATCAATATTTAGCCATTCCCTTAATTAGCTGAAGTTAGAATACTAGTATGATGGATCGTTCCCTGTCCTCTTTAAATCAAACGCTTCTATTTATGAGCAGTTAGTATATATTTGAATATTGATCATTCAGATGGGCCACCTGTGTGCACTATGCATGCAAATCAGCAGTTAAATATTCATGCGATTTCAGATATTCATAACTGTGAATTTTGGAAAATGAGACATCACTGTGCAGGCCACTGCAGACGCAGAACTTGAGGACAACAAACTTGGCAGGAGAAGGTGAGCAGCGGGGGTCGCCACGGTGACCACGGAACCGCTTTTGCATAAAAAGGCCGCGTTGCGACGGCATATGGATTTTGGACAACATGATTGCTGATGACCTGAAGTGACCCCTCATGAATAATCAGCAGGTTTTACGCGGTGCCGCGGCCGGCTGGGGATCGATCGGCGCGGCCCTGTTTACAGCAAATGATTTATTCCGATTACTGCTAATTACTCATGTGTCAGGCAGCATATTTCCTAAAAGAAGTGGCGTCCAGGCGAGCCTCCCCTGCACTTTAATTCATCTGGACAACTGTGAAATGAGGGAAAGGAGGAATCGTTGAAGTTTTCAGTATAACCGTGGCAGCCATGTCTGCGCTTTCAGCCTCGGCATGATCTACATGAGCTACATGATCGAACGAATTTCCTGCTTTTAGAAGGTGTCGCCATTAAATGTACATGCAATAAGGTCAACAAAGAAAAAGATGAATCACCTTCCCATAGTAGACGCATAGAATAATGATGTTAATAATAACTCAGTCGAGCCTTTTCGATGAATTGGTTCTGTGGGCTGAATTTCATTTCAGCAGAATGAATTATTGTTCCTGCTTGGAACCAATAAATCGACTCTCTCAGCTCAATAAGGCCAACAAAGCAAACAGCAAGCTACGTATTAAAAGAGGCCAATATTTAAATAAGAAAGATATATACATATATAAAATGTAGGTCTTCGATGCAAATATTGCATGTTCAGAATCAGACAGCTCCATCTAGTGGCACATCCTTATATGATAATAAATTCCTTATATGATGATAATAATTCCTATTATTTCTATGAACTTCTCGTTGAAATATGATCTTTTCTAAATATCTGTTGAACAGCAGCTGGACAAGGCGCCTGAATGGGAGTCACCATATGGTGTGGAAGTCAATCTAAATTTGGTCTCTTTCCCAATCCGAGACGAGAGCCGGCACTCACAGAGGCAGAAAATCTCCCCCGATAGCCCCGTCCGTCACCTGGGGTTATGTCTGCGATGGGATCTCCCCTCCTCTCACAAGGGTTCATCAGGACAGAACATGAGGAGAAATAAACAAATGGGACCAGTTCTTGAGAACCATTTGGTTCTTTTTGCGTGCAAATACAATCTGCACCTTTACAGGATCCATATGGGTCCATCCCAGCAAAACATAAAAATGGCTGATAATGGAATTTATTATTCAATTCATCATCAAATTATTTGTTTTCACCCAAACCAAGCTGGAATTATGCATGAAGCCCACGATGCACCAGTGTTTCTCCAAAATCATTCAAACCAGCTGCTGCAGCAGAGCTTCTTCATCGTCCTCATCCTCACTGTGACCGTCTTTCTGTCTCTGTCTCACGCTCTCTGTCTCTCCAGCCAGTCGACTGAAGAGCGGGTGATGAAGTGGATCAGGTGATGAAGAGGACCGAGGAGGATGAAGATCATGTGATGAAAAGAAGCGAGGAGGATGAAGAGCAGGTGATGAAGAGGAGCGGGTGATGAATCCAGGCGCCGCTGTGATTATATAGAAATAAATCTATGAAGGATAAGATCTTCTCCTGTGCAGATTCCACAAATGCAGAGATAATTTCTCAATTATTTATTGACTTTTTAATATTTTTATTTCTGTGTTTCCTTTGTGGCGCAAGCATGAATTTACAAAGCCAATTAAAGGCAATGAACAGAAAATGTTCCAAGCTACTGACATGATAATCAGAAGCTCATTAGAGGAGATAAAATGCTTCAGGGATGGAACTGAGATCTTTGTTTTTATTGGGTTTTTTAAATGAGTTCATAAAATAAATGTTCCCTTCATATCAAAAATCACCAATGCAAAGGACGATTGGATCTTAAGAGACCGATTTGCAATAGATGAATAAATGATGAATTAATGATCATTATTAACGAGTGGGGGGCTGAATTAAAGGCAGCATTTTACTAACAGGGTTTTGGGACACTTCAGATCCGTCCCGAGACACACTTCTGGCCGCAGGCCCGATGGCCGGATGTGCTGATTACTGTTTAAATTCGGTGCGGTTCAGGACACTCAAACTTGACATTGTCCGGTGCAACTTCATTTACTGTCTGTAATTTTTCACCGGCTGCAAAGACGAAATAACGAACATTTCCAAACGTCTGGGAACGATGGCCTCGTCTACAGGCTCTAATGAAAATGCACTCTGGCAACATGTAACCTGGGAAACTCAGTCTCCAGAACGAGCCTTTAAAGCCAGACATCCACCAGCTGCTCTCTACAGACAGACAGACAGACAGACAGACAGACAGTCACGCAGAAGCACAATGCACATTAAAACGCATTCAGTATTTATCACTTTTCTACTGACCTCAGAATATTCTTATTAGGTCCAGGCTGAAGTCATGCATATGAAATATGAATGCAGTGAAGCTGTGTGTCCCTCAGGTAATCTCTTTTTTTAATAAGCCCCGTCCCTCCTGCCCTTTATTGGGACAATTGCCCCAGGAATTGATTTTAGGCCACCGTGATTGGTCAGTATATTTTCATAAAGCGTCACTATTCTATCCTGACAGAATGCAGGAAAGGAGCTGTTGCCGCTCCGAATCCGCCGGTAAGTAAGAGACTGACGTCTGGCTCGCGCGCGCGCGTGCGTGCGTGCGCGCGTGCGCGCGTGAGTCCCTCGTCCAACGTCGCCGCTCGACGCGGAGCAGAAAAATCTGGAGAGCAGAGGGCGCACCGTTCACACCGCGCCGCGCACCGGACCGAACTCGACGTCCTCCGCTCGGGAAAGTCGGTGGTTTAGTGCGACATCGGGACGGGACGGTACAGGACGGGACGGGACTTGTCCTCGTCGCGTCTCCCGAGCCTCCGGAGAGGAAAAAGTTCCCACCCCCCGCGCGTAACGCGCCGCGCCACCGCGGACATGGAGGTGTCCACCGCGCCCGGCGCGGACCTCTCCGACCTCTACCCCGTCCCGCCCTTCAACGTCACCTTCCCCGACGACGCGCTGCGCTTCGTACCGGAGGGCAACTTCACGGAACCGAGCCCGAACCCGAGCCGCGGCCCCGCGGGGATCGTCATCGCCATCTCCATCACCGCGCTCTACTCCGTCATCTGCGTGGTGGGGCTGCTGGGGAACATCCTGGTCATGTACGGGGTGGTCAGGTAGGCAGCGTGAACGAGAAAGGTGAAAGGTCAGGGTGGATGCGGGGTGGCGAGACCCCGGGAATGAAGCGTGGACACCATACACGACGCCTTTACGTAAGAGCTCGGTGGGATCAAGCCTCAAATTTCATCAGATTTTAGAGCGAACATGGGAATATTAATAACAATAATTTGAATATATATCCTATCCAAAAATGATGACTGAATAAATTACGTATAAAAATGAATGTGACAAGTGTTTATATTTGACTCAAACATTTTCAGTGCAGCCACACGAAGGATTTTATAGCAGTTCTGCCCAATCATTTCTTTTAAGGAAATGTCCAAATATTACAGCTGTTCCTCAGAACTCGGAGACGCTCTCCAGGTCCCCAAGCCGCAGGACATAGTGACGAGTTTCGCTCTGCTGTCGTCCTCGTGTGAATGAAGGTCATCAGGGTCCCCGTGGTCACTAATGTGACACAGGGAGAATCGCTCCAAAAGATGTATGAATTTAAAAGGTTGTCATGGCGATTCCCGTTGTTTGTCAAGAGCTATAGCACTACAGAAGCCTTGCACTAATTTGCATGCTAACCGGGCAAAAATAATAATAACCAGCATAATATTCATAATGAGAATAAAAAGAGAAAGTGGACATCAGCTGGAGGTAAAAGAGAACGTGCAGAACGTCCAGATCCCCGTCAGTTCAGATGATGAAGCAGAAGTAGAAGAATCTGCCTAATTGCATTAACATAATATCTGGGGTCGGCGGTAATTTGAGAGTTGAGGGCCCTATTTTACTTGTTTCAACGGGGTCGCCTTACTCTTCCCCGATTGTTCCTTGGCCTCGGTCCACACACACACAATTGTGAACAGAATTTTAATAATGCACGGCATATTCTGATGGAATCAGGAGTTTGTGAGGAAAATGGAGGGCGGGGCTTCGTTGTTTTATTAAATTATATATATGTAGAATTTTTTTTCTTCGTGACTCACTGCGCCGCACTCTTCCGTCTCCTGTCCTACTCAGCATGCCGCGCCTTCCGCTCGCCGCTCCAGAACACCGGCAGGAGACAGGAGACGACCAGAAGGTCCCTTCAGCTTTCCTCTCGCCCCGTTTCCTACTGGCACCTGGCCGACGTTTGGCCCTCAAAGGCCACTTCATTCCAGGAGCGGTTCCGTTTACAAGCGTCTTGCAGCAGAAAACTGCAGCATCGCATTAATAATGAATTCATTAATGACTACTAATGCAGGAAATAAAACCTGACCGACAACAATGACAAGACAATTCTACAAATAAACACCATCATGTCCTTCGCAATACGCTGCAAGCAAGGAATGCAGTTAGACTGTCAAATTTTAATAATTCCACCATAGGAATTAGCATAGTTTAGAATGAAAAAAGTCATTAACTACTGATAGGGTGGTAGGGTGGTAGTAGCCTAGTGGGTAACACACTCACCTATTAACCAGAAGACCCAGGTTCAAATCCCACTTACTACCATTGTGTCCCTGAGCAAGACACTTAACCCTGAGTGTCTCCAGGGGGACTGTCCCTGTAACTACTGATTATAAGTCACTCTGGATAAGGGTGTCTGATAAATGCTGTAAATGTAACTACAGGGAGGCCCTAGAAAAAAACACTAATGAGATTTGTTCCCATCTTCTGGTGTCATGGTGTCTCAACGAGGACATGTATTACAAAATAGAATGTTATTAAAAGCTGGAAATGAATGGCCCCAGACAAGGCGGACAAACAACGATAACAGATAGACTGGACAGAACACAGATGCTGACGGGTCAGTCACCGGATTCAAAGTCAGAGTGAGTCGGAGTTAGAATCAGAGTGAGAGTTGGAGTCGGAGTCAGAGTGAGAGTCGGAGTCAGATTGAGAGTCGGAGTCACAGTGAGAGTCAGAGTGAGAGTCAGAATCAGATTGAGAGTTGGAGTCGGAGTCAGAGTGAGTCAGAGTTAGAATCAGAGTGAGAGTTGGAGTCAGAGTGAGAGTTGGAGTCAGAGTCGGAGTCAGAGTGAGAGTCAGAGTGAGAGCTGGAGTCAGAGTCAGAGTGAGAGTAACACCAGGTCACCGCTGTGGCCAGAAACCATGATGGGACCTCTTACGTGATGGTGGAGTGGTAGTAGCCTAGTGGCTAAGACCCTTGCTTATGAACCCGAAGAACACAAAGTCCCAGGTTCAAACCCAAGACTACCATTGAACAAGAAGACACCCTGAGTGTCTCCAGGGGGGACTGTACCTGTAAATACTGATTGTAAGGCGCTCTGGTAAATGCTGTTAATTTAAAGGTGCATGACCCCTCAATGAAGAGCAGGGTAATTAATGTGACTTTTTAATTAAACAGAAGACCCAGCATCTGAAAGCGTTGGCCTGCTGCTCTCCTTTCATGGTTTATTCACTCGTTTCTTACTGGTGGCTCAACTGCAGCCCAGCGGAGAAAACCTAACGCCGCGGGTATAGAAACAAGCGCAGAATCAATTTTTCATTTACAAAAAAACCCCAAAAAACTGGCAAGCTCTGCGTGCCACAGGTGGCCGCGGTCAAATTTTCCAACACGACTCGGCTACTTCTGTGCCAAATTGATCCTGTGGATGAGCAGCCTGCTTACAACGGGCGCCTTAAAGCCTTAAAGCCACAGGACGGGAGATTTATCTGGATTTATTCACGAGAAACAGTTAATCGTGTAACAATGTCACCTTAGACTTTTTTTTCTTATGCCACTGCACCTGTTCCTTTTTACGCTTTTGGTCACATTTTGTTTGGACACTCATGGACACACACACACACACACACACACACAGACTTTGTTTAATGTCAAGCATTTTAATATTCTGGACCTGAAGAGGGACCCGGAATGTTGTTGTCTTGTGACATGTGACTGCTGCGCTGCTCATTATCAGCTTTCCTGCCTCTGGACTATAATGACGGCCGCTGTAAGAAAGCAGCGGGAGGATCAGACCTGTCAGCTCGGTCATGTGTGTGTGTGTGTGTGTGTGTGTGTTAGTGTTCATTTCTGCCGCTTTAATTCCCATGAGCTGCTCGTAGTCGCTGTTTTTCTCAGTGAAGATGGTTACAGGTCTGGGGGGAGGACAGCGCAGGACCTGGCAGATGTCACCACAGCTCGGAACCCGCAGGCCATTGCAGCGTGTCCCGAGGGACCAGTCGTCTCGAATCACACGTTACGCAACAACAACAGCCCACTGGCAGTCCGGGTGGCGGCTGGCCACCGCCGCGGCACGGGGACAGTTGTGACTACCGCAGCTACGGCGTCCATCGCGGATCCCCACCTTAAAACCAGCGAGAACGGGGGACACGGCGGGCCTGGATGCTGATCCCAGACCAGACGGGGAGCGGCTGGACAGCAGGACACGTGTCCCACCAGTAATTGCGACCCGATGAGGACGAAGACTCATCCAGCCATGTCCTGCAGACAGTAGCGCAGGAGCTGATTCATTCAGCAGTAAAAGGTTGAGGCAGAACCGCTTTGACAGAGGAGCTCAGCGGAGAGGAAAACACATCTGAAAGGAAGCGTAAAACCAGGAACTGATACGAAAGATTAGTAGCGATCTGACGGCACAAAACGGAAAACCTTGGTGGTAAGAGACAGGGCTTGCTCTGTTTCACTCCGTTTGGCTCCGTTTTCAGCAGCGAGGGCCAAGACTGAGGAACACATGGAGACGCTCTGCGGGAGAATGATGTCAACAACGGTCTATTCTTTGGCGTCTCGCAGAACGTTTACGGCCTTCACCAGACTCCCCTATCCAGAGTGACTTAAAATCAGTAGTAGAGACAAGTGTCGCTTTTAAACGGAACCGCTCCTGGAATGAAGTGGCCTTTGAGGGCCAAACGTCGACCAGGTGCAAGTAGGAAAGCTGAAGGGACCTTCTGGTTGTCTCCTGTCTCCTGCCGGGTTAAGTGTCTTGCTCGGGGACACAATGTTGATAAGTGGGGTTTGAACCTGGAACTTTGTGGTCTTTTGGTTAATAGGCTACTAGGCTATTACCACCCATAAATCTAGATCTACTAGAACCCTAAGTCACAAACAGAACGTTACTAACGACCCCTCACAGGCGCGCCTTGTGTCAGGAGTTTAGTATTTATCTGTGTGTCCATGAACATCATCATGAACAGTCGGGTGAAGAAGAAACATTTTTTGTAGCCGTTGGTGCCAAAACGGGCCCAAAACGACAAATAAGTGTCCCATTATGTCCCTTAACATAAGCCCCCATCATGACAAAATGTGATGCGTTCCCATGCAGGTTTCCTGCCAGTGTGTCAGGGTGGAGGATGTCACTAGTGCATAAATGACTTCAGGTTATTGTGTCTTCAGTGTGTCTACTGGCGTTACTGTAATGTAATGTAATTTAAAGTCTGAAACTTTTCTTGAACTTTGGTAGAAATTCAAGTAAGTAATCTACTTCACTACTTTTAAAACCACAATTTGTTTAAGAGTACAAATTTAATTCATCGTCAAACCTTTCAGGGGCATTTTGGGAGCCAATACAGGGATCAGAACAGACCAATAAAATCCTGAAACAAGACATGACATTAAAGTACAGTGCAACTGAGGAAAAATCTCAGCAGAACTGGCTTTATTCCGTTCCAAAGCTGGGAAGGTCAACAGCACCTTTTTCTGACCAACATGCATACGCGATATTCTGACCGTGTTGCCAGATTGGGTGGTTCTTAATTCAGCTGTTTGTAGGTGTGATCATTTACATTTACATTTACATTTACGGCATTTGGCAGACGCCCTTATCCAGAGCGACTTACAACGTGCTTTCAAGTTACCATCAATGAAGTGATCAATTCCGGTTCACTAGGACCCCCAACTATAAATATAATCTTTTTATTCACTCTGTTGTAGATTCTGTACACAAGTTCGACAATAAGAAAGTTACAATTTAATCTAAATATTCTTTAAAGAGGAAGGTCTTGAGCTGTCGTTTGAAGGTGCTCAGTGACTGAGCTGTTCTGACCTCGAGGGGAAGTTCATTCCACCACCGAGGGGCCAAGACGGAGAAGAGTCTAGATGAATGTTTTCCTTTTACCTTCAGAGATGGAGGGACCAGGCGAGCAGTACTGGATGATGAATGATCCATTCATATACTCTCATTTGAACGCGGTAGATGAGAGGACAAAATTCGTAGTGTCACCGTGTGCTGTGCTCGCTGTGCATACTAATGACAATCTCTTCATAAGATAAGATGATTCTTTATTAGTCCCACAAGTGGGTAAAAAGACTAATGGTAAAAAGTAACTAGTAACTAGTGCCTTTTTAATTATAAATTGATTATTATTTTTAGCAATGTAAAGTACAGTACATGACGGAATCTGGCACACCACACCTGGACCCGTTTTAAATTAGAACCCGACCTGGCTCTGCACCGACAGAGGAGAACCAGGAGTGGAAACCTCCTAAAAAAGCGACATCATAGCTCCTTACATCCCTCGTGCCCACAGAACATCAATGTGAACAGTCCTACCATAAAACAACACGACTGCGATTCTTAACACTGTGGCTGTTTTCCAGGCAGCAAACATCAGACAGAGATCGGAGCAGGCAAGCAGCTCGCACACACACACACACACACACACACACACGCACACACACACACCACTTAGTCTACAACGAGCTACAGCAATACGTAGGCTGTATTTTTCCACCCAGATGAAAAATTGGTGTAGACAGACATCCAGCAGCCAGATGTTTTAGAGTCTGGACCTGTCTTGCATCGTAATGAATGTTGGATCTGCAGCGAGAACAAAGCCATGTGTCACGTCATGCCTCTCCTAGTCGGTTTCTGGAGCCTGGATCACATCAAGTAGCTCTGACGACAGTGGGGTATTAAATATTTTTATTTATTAGCTCCAGGCTTTTTGTTGGTTTGCAGATACACCAAGATGAAAACGGCCACCAACATCTACATCTTCAACCTGGCCCTGGCCGACGCCCTGGCGACCAGCACCCTTCCCTTCCAGAGCGCCAAGTACCTGATGAACACCTGGCCATTCGGCGAGGTGCTCTGCAAGCTGGTGATCGCCATCGACTACTACAACATGTTCACCAGCATCTTCACGCTCACCATGATGAGCGTGGACCGCTACGTGGCCGTCTGCCACCCGGTGCGCGCGCTGGAGTTCCGCACGCCCGTCAAGGCCAAGCTCATCAACGTGTGCATCTGGATGCTCTCCTCGGCCGTCGGCGTGCCCATCATGATCATGGCCGTAACCAAGATGACGGACAGCGGTGAGTGGGGAGCTCACTCGGGCGAATCTAGAGCTAAAGCGATACGATTTTTTTTACATTTTAGAATAATACTATAACAATACTATACTATACTATAAACCACTTACTTCACAACACCATAAACTTTGCCGAACAGGAGCTGCCGGCTGAAATTAAGCAGGGGCAATTCGGACGTGCCCCGCTTTGAAGTGGGAACTTCAGACAGTGAAACAGGGAAATGCATTTCATATTTATGATGTTTGTGGTGCATTATTTACTTTTCTCCTTGCCAGTCGTCTTTTGTAAGATGTAAGCCGCGCTGTTTGTCAGCGGTTCATGAATTTTTCCTATTTTGTCACTCTTCTGCGGCTCGTTTTTTTTTTGGGGTGTGGAACTAATGCGGATAGAAAAGGGGTCAGTCTGGTGGATATTTCTCGCCATGCCGGCCCTTTAAGACAGGCTTTAGTCTCAGTTTTTCACGTCCCGTCAGTAAATCTCGAGACGTTTCTCCTCAGGTAAAACCATCTGCACGCTGAAGTTCCCTGATCCGGACTGGTACTGGGACACCGTGACCAAGATTTGCGTTTTCATCTTCGCCTTCGTGGTGCCAGTGCTGGTGATCACCATCTGCTACGGCCTGATGATCCTGCGGCTGAGGAGCGTCCGGCTGCTCTCCGGCTCCAAGGAGAAGGACAGGAACATGCGGCGCATCACTAGGATGGTGCTGGTGGTGGTGGCGGCCTTCATCATCTGCTGGACACCCATTCACATCTTCATCATCATCAAAACCCTGGTGGACATCGACCAGAGGAACCCCTTCGTGATCGCCAGCTGGCACCTTTGCATCGCCCTGGGCTACACCAACAGCAGCCTGAACCCCGTCCTCTACGCCTTCCTGGACGAGAACTTCAAGAGGTGCTTCAGGGATTTCTGCCCCCCGTTCCGCCCTCGCGCGGAACGCAACCACCTCTCCCGGGCACAGAACGCCGCCCGGGAGCCCGTGTCCGTCTGCGCCCCGTCGGAGGCAGGGAAGAAGCCGGTATGACTAGGCATGGACCGGATCCCGCGGGGGTCGCGCTCTCGCAGGGTCCAGCAAGACCTGCAGTCTGAGGTCACCCAGATCTCCACCACCGAGTTTTAGCAGCACCTGCTGAGCCAGGTCTGTAGCGGGAGGTCTCTGGCACAACCTTTCTAATTCTGAGGCGTTCAATTCTGTCCTGAACAAGCCTCACACACTAGTGTTAAGTAGGCGGAGTCGGAGAGGGGAGTCGTTTTTTTCTGGTAGATGAGTGACTCAGAGCAGAAGCTCCCTCCACCGTTACCCAAGGCAGTGTTTACTCGTCTCCAGGTTGGAACAAATGCGTTCGTCACCTCACAGTCCCCATACAAGCCTGATCACCTGCGCCTCGGGATCGGGACATTTTTTTGGGGGGGGGGGCTGTGGCATTTACAGAGGGAGTCTGAGGGAGGGACCTTCCTCGGAAAAAAAGTCACACTGGTATGGATCAGATGCTTGGACTTCTGTGCTACATGTCATTTGTATTCATTAACTCGTCCCCAGAGATCAAAGCTCGGACAATACACAGAGCGGCCATTGTGGTGTCAGCAGAATAAACAGCCTTGTTCCCTCCAAGCCAATCACGCGACAGGGACGCGACACAGACCAATCGCAGTCCGTCATGGTCAACGGCAGCTTCAAGATGAACTTCCGAAGAACACTGATTACGGCACCATCATCCAACAGCGTTAATAGCGATAATTTCCGAGCATGCTGGGGGGATTATCGCAGCAGTTCGCAGATGTATATACTTCAGGTGTGTTCGGCATGCCCCGGTATGGCACGTTCCTCATTCTGATATGAAGTACATTCAAATGTAAATAGATTTTCACACAGGAAAGGTCCTCACGCTGAACTCATTAACCAGATTGGTGCTCTATTATCCCCGCCACTGCACTCAGTTTCCCCGGAAGAATTTATTACGCTCAAGGAAGGATCCTCGCCGGAATTACACATCAGTGAGTTCCACCAAAGGATCCAAGGGTTATTTGAATTCCACCATGGAACATAGACTACGTACGGAGAATTCTTGAAGGAAGCTCACCGGATTTGAGCAAAGAGGCCTAAGATTGGATCTGTGGCAGTAAGTGCCACTATATCATAAAAAAAAAAAATCATAATTTGGAAGCTGAGAAAGTTAGAGAGTTGGAAATGTTCCTGTAAAGACATCAGAAATTATCCATATGTAGGCAGGAGAGTTTTTTTTTTTAGCTTCAAGAGATTTTGAGGAGAAGATTGCATCCTTTTTGAAATGAATGGACTAAACATGTTCTGCGTTTAGCATAAAATGTTGAATAGATTATGAAGAAAAAAGAAAAAGTGAATGAATGTACTTTACACATTGTTTCCATATTTTAGTAAGATGTAGCGCGATGGGATCACGTCTTTTTTGGACTCTGTATTGATGTTTATTGTCTCGCTTCTTCTGAAGAAAAGTGTTGACAGCTCCAGAGCTGGACAGACCTTCCATATTCTGCTTGGCTGCCAGCGTTCAGTGACTCCAGATCATTTCCATAAAACACACTGTATGCCAGACCGTAGGCATTTTTGGTGACATGTGGAGCTCTTGCTGGAAAAAAAAAGAAAACAGATCAAAGGCAAATGGCTATTTTAAACTCCAGAAATGTGCTCTTATTCTCAAACACAAAAGGAAGCTGTACAATTTTGCTTTATTTTCTGCGTGTATTGTGTGATGTTGCCTTATTCTTTCAGACCAGAGCAACATTTCGGTGGAAATTGCCCTTTTTGGAGGGAGGAAACAAATTGACTGGTGGCAAAAGAAAAAGAAATCAAAGAGCAAGAGGTTGTGCTGTGGTCTGTACATTCAATAGTAAAACATACAGTACAGGCCAAAAGTTTGGACACACCTTCTCATTCAATGTGTTTTCTTTATTTTCATGACCTTTTACGTTGGTAGATTCTCACTGAAGGCATCAAAACTATGAATGAACACGTGGAGTTATGTACTTAACAACATGTTTTATATTCTAGTTTCTTTGCTCTGATTACTGCTTTGCACACTCTTGGCATTCTCTCGATGAGCTTCAAGAGGTCGTCACCTGAAATGGTTTTCCAACAGTCTTGAAGGAGTTCCCAGAGGTGTTTAGCACTTGTTGGCCCCTTTGCCTTCACTCTGCGGTCCAGCTCAACCCAAACCATCTGGATTGGGTTCAGGTCCGGTGACTGTGGAGGTCAGGTCTCCACTTTTTGTTAAGTACATAACTCCACATGTGTTCATTCATAGTTTTGATGCCTTCAGTGAGAATCTACCAACGTAAATGGTCATGAAAATAAAGAAAACACATTGAATGAGAAGGTGTGTCCAAACTTTTGGCCTGTACTGTACACACACACACACACACAATTCTGCACAGTATATGGTTCATTTAAGAGACCATGACAGACTGATGACCGATACTGGCTTTACCTGGAGAATTAATATGGTGGTGGGAAATATCAGGATATGACTGGGGACATTTGTGGGGACAGTGATGTTCAGCCAAAAGGATGCTGAGGAAGTTCTCTCACCAAGTTCTTCAATTTGATCTCTTGGATCTAGACCTGTCGCACTCCTTTACATGAAAATAGCCAACTGCTATCAGACATCCAGAGTGCTCAATATCTGGTTGAGTCGCCAGGTGATCAGTTTTTTGATCTGCATTTGGAGACACAATCGAACCAGTTGTGGGTGACAAACTGCCACCAATCAGTCTGGAAGATGACTAGCTAAACTAGTCCACACAATCTAACCGTTTCCTGCCTCCCCACATCAAAATCTCTGCACCTCAAGATCTGAACCCTTCTTGTACCAGTCTCCTCGCCCAGCACCAGTCAGCCATTCCATTCCATTCCAATCCAATCCAATGATCGTTTCCCCTCCCAAAAGCTGGTGGTCCTGCGCTCTGAACGTGAATTGCTCTGGTCTACATGATCTCTATGGGCTTCGAGAACAGACACTTCTCTACCGCAGTCTTGTTTTAGCTACGTGGTGAGTAGTTAGCGCTCGGCGCTACGTGTGCTGTGTCCGCTGCGGTTTGGGTCATGTGACGCCCCTGCTTTGCCACGATTCGCGCGACTCACATTTGTCTTGTTTTCTGTTTACAGATTTATAGACTTGCAGAAGAATAAAAGTTGCATTTAAAGCCGAAGACTGGCATTTTTTTTATCTGTGTTGCCACATTCTTTTGTACGTGGTTCGAAACGGTGACAAAATGACCTTTTTTATCCACAAGGATGTGGAGAGCCATTAAGTGTGGAATTCCCACACGCTATTTACCTTCACAAAGGCCACACGGAGCACAGGTACAATAAGATATCAGTCCATTCACTGCTGAAAAAGGCCATTTCCTGAGAAAATGGTGAACTCCAGAGAGCCAGAGTGATGGGCAGGTCGGCATCAGAAAGATTTGATCCCGCCACCTGCAGGCCCTGGTCAGGAACATGCAGCTTTGAGGCTTGTTTTTTTCCATGGTCGAGGGCTAAGGGGTGATGGGAGGGAACGGAAACGCAGACTGTGATTCCCGGAGACCCAGAGATGCGGGTGTTTCCATGGTAACGAGGGGTACGAGGCGAGGAGAGTAGCTGGAGTGTTTCTTTTTAATTAAGGATGTGTCCCTTCAGTCCCAATGACAGCATATTAATATCAAGACATAAAATAAGTAATAACCGGGGAGGTTTTTTTTTTGTAGTGAGCAGAGTAGAAACTGAAATAAATCTCAGTTCTTTTTTTTTCCTCTGAAGTTTTCATTCAAGTGAAAATGAGGAATGAGATGCAGCTTCAGGACCTCCACCCTGCCAGGACTCTCTCATGCAATCCGTGTGTCTCAGAGTTTCTACTTTTTGTGCAGGAACGTTTTGTTCAGACCCAGGCAGCACTCCAGCACTTTCTCACCACCCCCATATTCACATGCTGTCAGGATCGTGGGTCTTCATGTTCTCACCTCCTCATGGGCTGAAGATTGGTTATCGCTGCTCCTGCACCAACTCTGATCTAAAGCTGGCTTCTGAGTCGCGGGCGGGGCCCTCGCCTCCCAATGTTCCCATCAGCGGCGCTCCCACGCTCCATTAGTCGTCTGCAGCACGTCTTCCCAAGGTCAGCGACTTCCCCGGTGCCGAGCGGCGCATAATAGGCACTTAGCACCAATGGCCGATAATGCAACATCTGCCTGATGGTCTAACAGCCAAGGACATCAGGCCAGGTTTGGATCGACCACTGGACGAGGACCAGTCCTGCCTGCTCTGCCAAGAACTGATTGAGAACCATTGTGGTAAATGAAGCAACTCCAGATCTTAGCAATGCCTCCACAGACTTGTTCAGAAGGATGGAGAAGGAGAACATCATCCTGAATGAAAGCGGTGGAGATTAGAATGATGGGGCCATTTTCTGTAGGAAGAAGGTGGAGCATTTTTGCAAACAGAGGTGCATGGTCCATGGTTGGAGACCTAGCAGGGGACTGACCACAATTCAAACATAATTCATGATCAATAGCCAGCAGAGGTCCTTCACCACTTACTGAGACTTCTTGAGAGCAATTAGTGAGCCCAGCAGATGCATCAAAACACTGAGGAAGAAGAAGAAGAAGGTTTAAAAGGGCTCAGTACAATAAGCAGGAAGCATTGGCTTCACCAGAGAACCTCCTCAGGGACATGCTCTTCATTCTGGATTCTGGAAGAAGGAACGTTTCAACGCCACACTATTGATTCATCATACATTTGAACTTCTCCTTGCATTAAAATTAAACTGCACTTCTGAATTTTAAACACATTTTACACATTATATAAGAACTAATTTAACATTCAGAATGAAAAAGAAGAGCATCACCAGGTTATTGGGCCTTGACTGATGATTGATTTAGGTCATATATATTTTTTTTTGCATCCCATAATGATGCAGCTATTATTTAATTGCTTTTCAACTTCTCCTTTATCAAACGACCATGAAAACAGCAGTGTCTTTATCGGATAATTGTTAAATAATTGCATTAAACTCCAGGTTTGCTAAACCCATTGATGGGAGAAAAGCCAGAATTACAGGATACGTGTGAAGGGAAGTGTGTGCAGTGATCACCTGAAACATCTGAGGGACCTTGGTGGATAAGAAGAAGTGTGGTACAGGACAACCGAGCAAAAGCAAACTGTGTCAAGTGATCAAGTCTCTCCTAGGAGAACACACGGCAAATGACTCTGCGCTCTTACATTAACTCGAGTAAATTGTGATGTCTGATGAGATGTTCTGTAGAAGCCCACCGTTATTACAGACATCCATCTGAAGCAACATGCATTGCAAGAAAAAACAAGCGGCCAAACCGAATGGGCGTCTCCCGGATTACGACACGTCCTTCAAGGTCCTTCAAGAGATCATTATGATCTGCTCTGTGCCATGGAAGCAGGTCCTGGAGATCTACCTTAACTCCAGTCAAGCTGGATCCAGCGTGTTTCCATGAGTGACGTTGAGTAGGTCAAGTTCTCGGTGCGGCGGAGAATGAGAGAGAAAAACAGGCCGGTTACCACGGTAGCAGTAACAGAGTGTTCCTGAACAGTAATCAGGACCTCTGCTTCCACAAGGGTCACCGTAATGAAGCCCAGCGGCAGGTTTACGCGGCAGGTAGCTGCCGCAGGGCCGGGATGGATCGCTAGGTGATGGATGGTGGGCTTGGGCACGGCCGGGTTGTGGTTAGGGCATGTGACCCCCCCTCCCCCAGGGAAAATATGGAGGCACGGTGTCCACCTCTGGTGAGGATCGGTCTGATTTCTGGACCGATTTGAGGGGCTTTAGGGGGCAGATTGCATCTGGAGGTTTGATTCCAACTCCTGCAGGCGACAGGATTCATGATTTTAAAAAAGGGCAGAAAATTGCTACAGCGGCAAATGGAACATTAAAAAAAAAAATACATTTTTCAGTTCCCTAAACCGCAACCAGGCCCTTTAGTTCAGGATAAGATGTAGAAGATGTTCCCTCACTCCTTCACTTCATTCCACTGCCATCACAGCCTCATCAGACGAGTCAGAGAATCATTTCCGGAGCTCCTCACCACATGCTGCGGCAGGAACTGTGAGTTATACGAATCTCGTACATCGTTTTGATGATGCAACAGGAAAATTGCACACGACGCGAGTAGGCTGGAAAAACTGATTATAAGGTGGACAGAGAAGAGGACCCTGAACAAACTGCTGGCCACTATGGACAACATCAGGCGTCCGCTGTACACTGCAACCAGAGGAGCCTGATCAGTGACAGGACGCTTGTCCTCGAGCCCAGAACCTGGGGGGCAGGAGGGGGACAGGAGGACGGGGAGGAGCAGGAACAATTAATCTAACAACACAAATTAAACATGACAATTAAACATAACTGATTGTGCAATAGGACATATGACATGAAAGATTTAATTATTACTTTATCCCACCACTATTTATTATTACTCAGTGTCTCTATGTGATTGCTGCTATTTTTATACTTTATATTTTGTAATCATCTTTATTATAGTTCTTTATAAATTCTTACAAATTTTTGCTGGTGTAGAAGCTGCTGCTAGAAACTGAATTTCCGTGTGGAACCTTCTCAAGTGATTAATATCTACCTACCTCGTGTTCTAATTATCAGTGGAACAGCAACTGTAGTGTTTTTACTTGAACCATCTCAGCTGATGTGGTGGCATCCCCCAAGGACAATTAACAACCTGATTTGAAATGATCTTCGTGACCAAATTAAACGTCGCCTGCTGAAATCCCCATCGCTCGGTTTCGCTTTATGGTTCTGGGCTGAAGAGTCAACACTCGGACTGCCTGGACTGTCGCACAGTCATTAGTTCCCAACCCTCGGTGACATTTTCCCTTTCCCATTGGCTTGAAATGGGCTTTTAAAAGAGCCACTAAGCGATGAGAATGTAGATTTTATGCAGTGCAGGGTCTATTAAGAAGCCTGTAATGCTGGCTGTGCAGAATTAAGTACACACTCTGATGATAATGTCTGTTTTAATTGGAAGAAAGCTGCAGGATCCCCCCCCCCCCACTTATTCAGATTCAGCACTCGTACACCAACCACAAAAATCCTCTACATCTCCTCACTCTGACATATAGACATATGTACCGCTCATATTTCATCCTTAAATAATAGCTTTTGAAAGGGATGTGTTAAACTACACAATGCATTAAATATGATGAGAGTCTGCATGGTCCACAATCGCATAGAAGAAGTCATAAACTGGATCTCATGCATTCTATTTCTTTTTATCTAAAATATCTAAAATAAGTTCAATGGTAATCGCTAATTTGGGTATAAATCGTGGCCGGCATCTTAGTACAAAGTAGGAGGCTGTAATAGATATATGCACCATAGATATAGACACCAATCTGTGTTGAACAAGGCATCTTGGGACGAGGTAGCGCTCATTTTAAATGAATGAAGGTGGCATACAGTTAAAGCACCATAAACCAGCAAGTTTGAAAAGCGATTTTTATTGTCTTGGTTCCTTTCAAATGTCAGACATGTGTTGATGACCAAGTGGCGAATAAATTGATAGAGAAGCGTTTTTTGAAAAATTTGCATCATTTTATGGTCCAAAAATGATCTGCATATAGGTATTTTTTTTATACCTACACTATACTTTATTTTTATAAGTAATATAAAATATGGACAGGCAGGTCCATACACAGAGGCGTTTTGTATAGATTTGTCAAGAACTATAATATAGATAAGATAAGATCCCACAAGTGGGAAAGTTACATTGTCATGGATGTGGACAGTACAAGATAAGAGCAGCAAAAGACACTATGTTGACTGTACAATACAAAAGTTCATTGTCCTAATAAGCAAATAAATAAAACGATGAATGTGAGTTGTAAAAATAAAATATATGTCAATACATACATAAAAGCTGTATTTGTGAGATTTTACATACGTACAGAGTGGGTAGATATAAACATATTGAGTGTACGGTACTGTGTGTACGTGTACTGGATTTGTGTGTTTGTGTGGCAGGTGTCTGAGAAGCGTGGTTGAGTGAGCTTGTAACCCCGTCCAAATATGGCGGCGGCATTGGCGGAGGCTGGATGTGACTTCTAGCGTGTATATCTACGGGAGGCTGTAAAGCGACGCCAGGTGGATGCTGGGTAATCCTGGCAGAACGCTGGTGTCAGTGCAAACCAGCGGTTCTGCCAGCGAACAGAGAAGTCAGAGAACCCGCATACAGCGTACACCGCGTACCGTAAGACGGGAACTTTGATAAAAGCGCTCGGTAATTACGGCTCCATTTACAGGCCACAGTAATAACACTGTTTACGCATTTGTCTGCTGGGGTTTTTTGATTTTATTTTACAGCTGAAAGCTTCCTCACGCTTCTTTGTGGGGCCATTATTGGCTGCACTTCATGTGCCAAGCTAAAGATGCAATAGAGGGACACTTCAAAGCACTCTACCTGAAAGCCCCCGGCGTCACCGGCGCAGCGCGAGACAGTAATGGAGCTCTTTAACGGTGTCGAAACCAGACGGGGTTCAACCCGCCGACCCGCCAGCTTCTGACCACAGAGGGCATGAGGGCGGCACCAGCGTATAGCTTCACCGTGAAACCAGGCCTGGTCCTTTCGGTATCGGGTTAAATGGAGGCGACGCTGGGGTCAAAGGTCATGCGACCCAGCTGCCGCTCTCTGAACAAAGTAGAACAGTAAATAACCAAAGAATCATCCAGAGATGGACGCCGGGCGGCGAGACACCAGACCCTGCCCCCCCCTGCCCTCGCTGGTCCCGGTGGCAGGTGGCAGGTGTCCTGGCGTGCAGCTGGGGTCGGGGACAGCGACTGATCTGTTTCCACGCGGCCCGCTGTGAGCAGACAAACGCTCCCATCAGGGCTCCGTCCCTGGCTGCGCCGGGCCTTTTAGCGTTGTCAGGGCGATCTGTCACCGCGTCTGTCCACCTGACAGTGGAGCAGACGCTGCCGCACTGGGCACGCTTGGCGACGCTGAAGATGATTTAATGGCCTTGACTGACAATTCAGCATCGCTCTCTGTTTTTCTTTTTTTTATCGAATTTTGGCCTACACAGATCACATGGTCCAGATGAACTTTGACCTCTGACCACCTAGAACACAGCGGCAGTTGAGATCTTATTAACTGCTAGAAACACTTTATGGGCTACACTGGGTTCCTACGAAGTTCTAGGATGCTGGCAGGTGATCGAGGTGCTGTGGGGAGAAGCCCCTCATATTTAATATCATATTTAAGGATCATATTTAATAATATCCATGGAGCAATAAAGACTCCTTAAATGGATGTTATAAAATATGGCTTCCTGCTCACATTTTATCCTGCAAAATCCAGAATAAAACGGGCGAATGGGAATGAGGAACAGTCAGGAAAGGGAGACGAGATGATTAATTGCCTTCCTGCTCTGGCCACTCGCTCACCACTCGGCGGTGAGATTCATTCCCGGCCCGATGGTCCACTTATCACCCCGCGATAGCATCATTACAGCAGAGCTGCTTTTATCCTTCACAGGAACAAACATCGCCACGTTCCTCCAAAGATAAAAGTCCAAGCATGGGACGAATGAAAAACGGAGCCCTTGAACAAAGTTTACCAGGCGTTCTGCAAGAGGAAGGATAGAAGAAGCCTCACCTGGTCTACCAACGTCACACCACCATTACGCCATCCTGAGTCTTCTGACTTCCTGCTGGACAGCGTGGGACAGGGACAGTCCCCCTGGAGACACTCAGGGACACAATGGTAGTAGGTAGGGTTCAGAATTCAGAACGCTAATGGAGCCAACACAGACTTTACTGTGCATTTTTATTTTGTATATAGGCCGTGGACTACTTTATTCTCAATAGGCTTTCTGCATATTTACAAATTCATTATTTCTCTTTATTTTATGTTCTTAATTATTACTCTGCCCAGAAGAAGAGAGTTACCAGATGTCTTTTCATTGTTTCCTGCTAGAGCGACAATAGAATAGTACAAGAACTGGAACCTGCGGTACCTTTTGTTCTAAATATGATTTTATTTCCATCTTTCCAGATGACTGGAAGAAGTGCTTCAGGGGGGAAAGTTATGAAAAATGCGCATCCATAGTCATTAGTTTCCGTCTGCTCCTCTGGCAAACATGCATTTTTATTTTTACTGTTTAAAGCTCATAGCTTCTTAGCATCCCGTCAAATGATGTCACACACGACTTGAACTCCTGCAGGTAGACGCCACCCCACTGTCAGACATTACGAGACGCTCTAATTAACGGATCTGATTAACTACAGCCACCAACAAAGTCTTTTTTTTATCCCCTGACTGCTGTAATTACAATAGCCGTTTCATCTCTCCAGTGACGGCAAATTAACAAGACAAACGGAGCTGTTGGTTTGCGGACCCTCGCAGATGGGGAGGAACAATGTTAATTGGCCCAGATTGTGAAGCGTGCAGCGGCTGCCAGCTAATTACATCACAGCCAGAAAGCGCCAGGGGTCCCGGCGCAGGGTGTGAGGGCGGAGGAGGACGGTGACAAAAAGGCCTGTCAAGACCACACTTGGAGTCACTGAGGGGTTAGTATAAGGGGAAAAAAAACGCTAAAACAAGTGGAGAATTTTTTTATTTTATCAAGGGAAAAAGCACAAAAACAAGCAGAGAAAAAGAGAAATTTTATCAGGGAAAAAAAAAACATTAAAAAACACAAAAACAAACATAGAACTTTTTTTTTTTTTTTTAATGAGACCAGAAAGTCATTTTCTATATTCTGGTTCTGTTATACATTTTCCGTCAAATGCATTATGTAAAATATATTTAATTGTAAAATTTTACACATAGCTGTGTAGGAGCTGCTGTTACAGAAACACCAATTAATAAAAAGAAACTAATTTATTTCAACCAAATGACAGGAACCCAAAACCCCCAATAAACATCTGAAAATGGAGGAGATGCTTCAACTTTCCACTCGGTGCCTCTGCTTCATGAGCCAGGAATTATTGAAATGATATTTAAATCGTATTCAGATTACGTGCCATGAAAATGTATGACCGCTGTAAGCAGCATGCATGACTCTAACCCACAATGCATTGCACGCTTTGTTGTGTTTTAAGTGCACACCGCTTTTGATTATCATTCAAATAATACATTTCGGCGCTTGTTCGCGAGCGTATGTTAGTATTTCCATCGCCAAGGACATGATCATTACAGATGTTTTAATAAAAGATGGGTGGAGCCTGAAGGCTGTCTGCTCTCACACACGCTACGTCCTTATTTTGCATGATTTAGGCCCCTGTCAGGGTTAGATTCTTGATTGCTTGTGAGCCAGACACTAGCGAACAAACCCCACACTTGGTGCCAGTTTCGAAAGAACTCCAATTCATGAGCCACTTACGGGTGAGTCAGGTGGAGACCATTATAATTTATATTTATTATATTTTAATTATACTGTCTATGTGTTTTTGTTTGATTTAAATGTACTCTTGTACTGCCTGTGTCCCCTGTTTGCACTTAATGTCGCCCGGTTTGTCGATGTGACACATGGTCACGATGTGTCACTATGTAACGTTGCTTAAACCAGGTTCTGGAGAAACGTTGTGTCGTGTGCAGCTCAACTTGAACTTGTTGGGTGAAAACCGAACCTAAACTGATGTGTGGAGGGGTTTATCATGGCCAGAGTTGGTGACGCTCCTGGAGGGGATCCTGATTGTTCCTAAACGACACCTTCTCTGCACTGCGTGCCGCGTGGAGACCTGAAGAAGTCCTGGAGAGGAGAGGTGGACTGATGATGCTGGAGATGGAGAGGAGCAGGGCGGAACCGGCTGGAGAGCTGCAGGCAGATGAATCCGCTTTCATCCCAGCCGCTTGTGAAGAGGAACCGGGCGGCTGTGGGTTCTCCTCCGGGGATCAGAGTCGTTTCACAGCCATCAAAAGCAGAAGACAGGCGGCACAGCGCCACCAGCCTTCAAACGGCTGCCCGCCCACCTCCCTCTCCCGTTGCATGTGATTCCCATCGGGAACGTGGTGTGGGCCAGAGATTGGCAGGGAAACGGAGTGAGTGCAGTGACCTTTTTTTTTTTTTTTTTTAAAGTATTCCTCCTTGCTTTATCCTCAGAACACTACCAGCAGACCTCAAAGATTCCAATATGGGAATTCTTATGAAAAGAAAAAGATTCCTCTTCAGACAGATAATTAATACTTAACTAAATGACACGTACATCTGGCAGGATTTAGATTCAGAGAAGGCTCGTTACCAGATCTGATTAATACAAGCAATTTACATTTACAGCATTTACCAGACGTCCTTATCCAGAGCAACTTACAATCAGTAGTTACAGGGACAGTCCCTCCTCTGAAGTGGCACCAGAGGTCAGAATGTGCTCCACCGCCCACCTGCAGCAGGGGACAAGAACTCTGCCCTTTTCATTTCCTCAGGCGTGGATGAGCCAGCTCTCTCGCTCACCCCCCCTCATTGCTTTATTTATCTGCATGACAAATATTTAAGTTTCTTCACAACATGCAGTTTGCAATTACTGGAGCAAAGTTATAAGTCTGGGATTCATTTCACATAGAATCCAAAATAAACTAATTAAGCAACTGGTCTCCCTCTACATGTCACAGCAGAACACACCAATTAAAAGATGTCCCCGGTTCTGGGGATTCGTTAAGAGTCTGCTTGTTTAATTTCGGTCACCAAACCTGGCAACATGGTTTATTCATTTAGCTCTTAGAACCTTCTGCACTCTCCACCAGTTTTAAGAGTGAAATGAATGACCTCACCTGTTGGTGAGGGTCAGGGAACTCTAGATTGGACTTGGAGGAGTGGTTCCACACAGGATAAAATCTCATCTCGCTGCTGAGAAGCACTCGAACAGAGAGCCCCGAACCTGCAGGAGCTGCTCATGCAGTTCAGACGGGAGCCTGGAGAACCGCACATCTCCACGCCGCAGGCCATGGTACCATGTCCGTCACATGCCGCTGAAATACGATTAGCCGCTTATCTACAGCTTCAACCTGTTCAATAATCATTAGTCAAGCTTAATCGCTCACTTCACTTCCATCGATGCAGAAGAAACCCAGAGGAGCTGGATCTTGCCAAAGCTTGAGAAGATGCTCCATAGCCCTATTAATTTCTAGGAAGCCAAGGTCTCATCACATAATCATCAATGAGAACAGGTGGAATTTCAGAAGTCCAGAGATGCAGATAGGAGAGAGGGAGGAGGAACATGGCCTGGTTTGGTACGAGTGAGAACGCTGCACAGACCAGACAGACAGGGTAGTGATGAAAGCATGAATGATGGCTGTAGACGCAGACAGAGAGACTTTCTTGGGCTGGTAGAAGAAGATTGATCAATACCCAGGTTCTGCCTCCTACCAGCACTGCTCGACTGGTTACCACCATCTCTCAGGGAAATTAATCTAGCATTCATCTAGACACGTCTCTGTCTTGGAGACTAGGTGGTGGAATGTCATTGAATGGTTTCTAGGATGGACATGTTAAAGCTCTTTCGCATGTCGCTCTGGAATTAATCTGTAGTTTTATTCAGTAGCCATCGGACAGACGTGTTTTTTAGACTCCTGCTATTATATGGAGCAATGCTGCCCTCATCAGGATAATATTGTCACGACACATACACATGTGCACATGCAACCTTCCATTAAAAAATTATCCTCCGATACACTTCACTCTGTTGGTGTGGGTCATTTTTGGATTACTAAATTGCTTAAGTTCTCAGACATAGTGGATTGCATTTCTGAGGTTTATTGAATTCCCGGGCCAACCTGGCAACGTTGTACTGAGCTTCTCACATTAGAGACAGAGAGCAAAATAACAGAAGTTACAGACACACAAGTGCAATATTTCTGTGCTGTTCCCATTACATGCTTGTGGGAACAGTTCCTCTGGAGACACTCAAGAGTTAAATGTCTTGCTGAGGGAGACAATGGTAGTAAGTGGGGTTTGGACTTTGGTTTATATGCCAGGCTACTACCTCCCCGGTCCACCTTCAGATTCTTATTGATCTAATAACAAACCCGACTGGCTGAAATGAACCATTTCAGTATCATGTCCACCAGGACCTGGAATGATGAAACCCTGAGCCTCGTCCTCATTCTGGTGAAAAAACAGATTTTCCTTTAGTGGAGGATCAGAAGCAGGTAAACGGCTCCATTCTCACCACTCTGGGACTTAAAAAGGTGGTTTAATCTGGGTTCCAACGTCAAAACGTTGGTGGTTTAATCTGCCACACACACACACACACACACACAAGATGAAGTCCACATGAACCATGTTTTAATTCTGCAATCATGTTACTTCTCTGTGTAAAAGAACTATACAGGAGTAAAAGAGCATGAAGTGTTACCATATCTGTGTATAGAAAATAGTTCGCTGTAACACTTTATTTACATTTAAAAATATCTCATTGGGAAAACCAGATATACAGGAAACCAATGACAATCGAATGAAATCTACAGAACATGTACACTGGATCGGTCCCTGCTGCCAATACTCTGTACCATAAAAACCACAATGAGACCTGGAGAGCAGCGAATAATGGGGGTGGAAAGGAGAGAGTGGTAGAAAAGGTACAGGAAGTGGAGAACGTTCTGAGACCTGGGTCTGCAGGGTCAGGAGAATGTGAGAAGTCATTTTACCCTCATTGAGGGTCTGACTGAGACTGTGCAGCACTGCAGTTGGAAACCCCCAGACCCCCTGAATAAGGCAGAAATACAGAATATGCATTCAAACACACGCTCGCTCGCAGGAGTGCCACTTCTCACATTTATCTGTTCACGAGTAGAAAAGTGCGTTCCACTGCATTTAAAAAAAGAAAAAGGTCACTTCAAAGCCATAATCCTCAGTCAGCGGTCTGTTCGCCAGTGAAATGGCCAGTGTGAAGGGGGTCTACTCTCCTGCAGGGGGCGCTATGGACGATGAAACCTGCAGGGTGGGAGAGGAGAGTCACACAGAGCACCAAGCTAAACGACGTCATTATAGACGCATTAATAGAAGGGATCTCCTGCCTGGTGTAGATCCTGCTCTCCTCGTGAACCTCCATCTCAGAGCTCTTGTACTCGTTCAGCTCCTTCCTTATGGCAGCCTGGGGAAATGACACACACACGCATGCAGAGAGAAGAACAGAGGAATAGAGGTTTATTTTCAGACATTTCTCTCCACTGCCCACTTCTGGTCTGTTTTATATGAACGTCCAACAACTGTGTGTTTCTCTGAACTGGCCAGGTTGTTTGGTTTGAGAGTGTGTGTGTGACAGTGTGTGTGTGACAGTGTGTGTGTGACAGTGTGTGTGTGACAGTGTGTGTGTGACAGTGTGTGTGTGAGTGTGTGAGTGAGAGTGTGTGAGTGTGTGAGTGAGAGTGTGAGTGTGAGAGTGTGAGAGTGTGAGAGAGTGTGTGTGTGTGAGAGTGTGTGAGTGTGTGTGAGAGTGTGTGAGAGTGTGTGTGTGAGAGTGAGTGTGAGAGTGTGAGAGTGTGAGAGAGTGTGTGTGTGTGAGAGTGTGTGAGTGTGTGTGAGAGTGTGTGAGAGTGTGTGTGTGAGAGTGAGTGTGAGAGTGAGTGAGAGTGAGTGAGTGAGTGAGTGTGAGTGAGTGTGAGTGAGTGAGTGTGAGTACGCATCACCTTGTCAGCGGGGGTGAGTTTGGTCCAGGGTTTATCTGCTCGCCGGTCGTAGTCCTGCGCCTCGGTACACTCCACGTACTCGTGGAAGCGCAGGATCTTCCTGGCCTGCAGCTCTGCTACTGTGGGTCTCTGGGACAGCTGCAGAACACACACAGTTCTTTTGTTCCCTATCAGGGGGTATTACATTCAGCAACACACTGTTGCAAAATGTAATTATTTATCTTAAACTATGTGTAGTACCTTCCGAGTGAGCCTGCGCTTGATCTCGCTCCTCTCAGCACGCCGGACGTCCTCGTTCTTGGCTGCAGTACAGAAGACAGCGTGAGGGCGGGGTTTACGAGTCAGGAACGTAGCGGAACCCCTCCCAGAACTACCCGCCTCAGGGCCAGAGAGACTCACCTGGCAGGATGTTTCTCTGCTCGAGTTCCTGAACTGTGGGCCTCTGACTCAACCTCCTGAAAACACACACAGCATCAGAACACACACACACACACACATACACACATATACACAGAGTGTGAGGGCGCGTGTGAACGTGTATATGTGTGTTTTACCGTGTGAGGGTGGAGCCGATCTGTTCCCTCAATGCCTCCCACTGTTCCCTGTTGCTCCAGCTGCCACTGCCGCCATCACCGCCACCTTCCTGCCGCTCCAGCTTCAGCGCCAAAGTGTCCTTCCTCTTTACACGACTCGCCAGACCACCTTACACACACACACACACACACACACACCATCAAGCCTTCATCATCATGAGAAGGAAGGAAGTCACGAGGACACACCATACACCATAAATAACATACTTGTGGGGATCTCTTCATCCTCCTCCTCTTCCTCGTCTTCTTTGTAGAGTATGGGCCCGTCAGAATCCTCATCGTCGTCCTCTTCTGGCGCTCCAGCTTCAGGAATGACTGTGACGCAGATGTCCCCCACCAGGCCGCGTCTACTGCGAGGCTGGAGTTCCGGCTGCGGCGGGGGTGGTGGCGGCGGTTTGGGGCGGAGCTTCTGTAGCTCCTCCTCCATGTCGAAATCATCGTCCTCTGGCCTGAGACGGGTGGAGGAGATGAGGGACATTTTCATTTCTCAAGCTGCTGCAAACCTGGTTGACTGTTTTTAAGCAGTAATCACTGCATAAATCAAATCTATTAATTACATGAAGTGGTGAAAACAATCTGGCCATTTTGGGTAAAATGAATATTTCTTAAATTTACATATAACCATAAGATGTATTTAAAATGATAATATAAAAACACAAAGATAAAAAAAAAACAGATCAAACAAAGTTAGATCAAAATATGGTAATTTTTTGCTCACCTGTTAAGTTGGCAAATTGCCACTCAATAAATAAACAAATATTTTCCTAAACAACTTGCTTGTGTACTGTAAATACCTGTAAATACGAGTCCAGCTCCAGTGGGAGAATTGTTGTTAAAATAGTAATTATTATTTTAACATTTTCTTTTTACTTAAGTAATATATATTTTTTTATATTTGCAGAGCAAATGAAACCAATACATATAATTAAAACACAATTCCCTCTTCAACCATGCAGTGGCAGTAGAGACGGTTCCTACTTTCATTAGTATTTATACAGACAGCAAAAATACTGACATTGGTAAAGTTAGACTTCTAAACAGACTTCTAGATTGGAAATAATAGTGTTAGACTGGTAAAATACTTGGTTAGACTGGTAATGTTAGACTGGTAAAATACTTGGTTAGACCGGTAATGGTAATGTTATACTGGTAAAATACTTGGTAAGACTGGTATTAGTAATGTTAGACTGGTAAAATACTTGGTAAGACTGGTATTAGTAATGTTAGACTGGTAAAATACTTGGTAAGACTGGTATTAGTAATGTTAGACTGGTAAAATACTTGGTTAGACTGGTAATGATAATTTTACAGGGAGTGCAGAATTATTAGGCAAATGAGTATTTTGTCCACATCATCCTCTTCATGCATGTTGTCTTACTCCAAGCTGTATAGGCTCGAAAGCCTACTACCAATTAAGCATATTAGGTGATGTGCATCTCTGTAATGAGAAGGGGTGTGGTCTAATGACATCAACACCCTATATAAGGTGTGAATAATTATTAGGCAACTTCCTTTCCTTTGGCAAAATGGGTCAAAAGAAAGACTTGACAGGCTCAGAAAAGTCAAAAATAGCGAGATATCTTGCAGAGGGATCCAGCACTCTTAAAATTGCAAAGCTTCTGAAGCGTGATCATCGAACAATCAAGCGTTTCATTCAAAATAGTCAACAGGGTCGCAAGAAGCGTGTGGAAAAACCAAGGCGCAAAATAACTGCCCATGAACTGAGAAAAGTCAAGCGTGCAGCTGCCAAGATGCCATTTGCCACCAGTTTGGCCATATTTCAGAGCTGCAACATCACTGGAGTGCCCAAAAGAACAAGGTGTGCAATACTCAGAGACATGGCCAAGGTAAGAAAGGCTGAAAGACGACCACCACTGAACAAGACACACAAGCTGAAACGTCAAGACTGGGCCAAGAAATATCTCAAGACTGATGAAATGAGAGTGAGTCTTGATGGGCCAGATGGATGGGTCCGTGGCTGGATTGGTAAAGGGCAGAGAGCTCCAGTCTGACTCAGACGCCAGCAAGGTGGAGGTGGAGTACTGGTTTGGGCTGGTATCATCAAAGATGAGCTTGTGGGGCCTTTTCGGGTTGAGGATGTTTCTGGAAGACACCTTCTTCAAGCAGTGGTACAGGAAGAAGTCTGTATCCTTCAAGAAAAACATGATTTTCATGCAGGACAATGCTCCATCACACGCGTCCAAGTACTCCACAGCGTGGCTGGCAAGAAAGGGTATAAAAGAAGAAAAACTAATGACATGGCCTCCTTGTTCACCTGATCTGAACCCCATTGAGAACCTGTGGTCCATCATCAAATGTGAGATTTACAAGGAGGGAAAACAGTACACCTCTCTGAACAGTGTCTGGGAGGCTGTGGTTGCTGCTGCACGCAATATTGATGGTGAACAGATCAAAACACTGACAGAATCCATGGATGGCAGGCTTTTGAGTGTCCTTGCAAAGAAAGGTGGCTATATTGGTTGCTGATTTGTTTTTGTTTTGTTTTTGAATGTCAGAAATGTATATTTGTGAATGTGGAGATGCTATATTGGTTTCACTGGTAAAAATAAATAATTGAAATGGTATATATTTGTTTTTTGTTAAGTTGCCTAATAATTATGCACAGTAATAGTCACCTGCACACACAGATATTGATAGCTTTGATATTAACGAGTTTTTTGGGTTCATTGAGAACATGGTTGTTCAATAATACAATTATTCCTCAAAAATACAACTTGCCTAATAATTCTGCACTCCCTGTATACTGGTTACATATTTGGTTAGACTGGTAATGTTAGACTGGTAAAATATTTGGTTAGACTGGTAATGGTAATGTTATACTGGTAAAATACTTGGTTAGACTGGTAATGATAATTTTATACTGGTTACATATTTGGTTAGACTGGTAATGTTAGACTGGTAAAATACTTGGTAAGACTGGTATTAGTAATGTTAGACTGGTAAAATACTTGGTTAGACTGGTAATGGTAGTATAGGAAAAAAAAAAAACACTGAAGACTGGTAATGTTATACTGGTTAAATACTTGGTAAGACTGGTAATGTGAAAGTCAACAGCAGTCGTGTCTACTCACAGTCTGAGGGGTTCGATGTAGACGGGCAGCGAGTGGCGGTCTCCTCCTGCCCTCTCGTCCGTGACCTCTGGCGGGAGTTCAAACAAGAGCGAGTGGGCGCGCCTGGATGCATCGGGACTGGGCTTGACCAGCCCGGGGCTGATCAGGGCCCGCTGGATCAGGACGTGCAGTGGCGGCTGACTGGGTGGCTCCGTGGTGGGGCTCTGAGGTTCATTTATAATAGGCACTAGTGTGGGGTTGGACCGTGGGTGTGGACGCGGTGGAGAAGGTGGTATGTGTGCGGGTGGAGGGGACATGCTGTCTGATTGAGGGACACCAGGCCCCGATTTAGGATCCTCAACGATGGCAGGTGCTGGAGCAGGGGTAGGGCCAGTGATCGGAATGGTTGTGGGTGCAGGGGTGGGATTAGGGGCAGGGCCTGCAGCTGAGGCCTCTGTCTGATTGGGCGGGACGGGCTCTTCTGAATTGCGCTTGCCAATGGGCGTCAGCCTCTTGGGTGGCATGGGAGGAGATGGTTTAACTGGCACAAGGTTGACCCCACCGGCCGCCTGCGACAGCTCCGCTGTGGATTGAAGAAAATAAAAGTTATGCCACTACACACTACAGGACAGGAAAGTGGAATTTACGCAGGTCACAATCGTGCAGCCCCTAAAATGCAGCTCTAAAAATGCAGACAGATTCAGGACATAAGCAGCCACACGAGGGAGTAAAAATGCACTTTCTGCATGCCAGCTGACCATGCAACAGGACAAAACAATATCCTCAGAGTAGCTGAGTAGAACTTTTTCCTCCAACTGATGTACCAGATTTAAGGAAAAAAAAAAAAAAAAAGGTAAAAAGCATTTGGCTTACATGCGTGCTTTAAAATGTTAATCATAGAAACCCCTCATTTGGTTCAATAGAAGTAGATACCAACTGTTTTGTTTTTTTAATAAATATATACGTAATTTAATAATTTCCTTTAAAGAATAAGGGGGGTGGTAGGTTTCATTTACTTCAGTGATATGTAGATGAGTTTTACAAGATATTACTGTATTTCTTTAATAATGCGTGTTAAGGCAGATCAAGTATTAATCTGGAACATGCAGGTCTGCACACAACCATGCACAGCATCTCCATTAGAGGGCATTAGTCCATTCTGTGGGTAGTATTCCTGTCGTGGGTGCCCACTAGGGTACCTGTGGAGGCAGGCGTGGCCCGGCGGCAGAGGTAGGCGGGCAGGGAGAGGTAAACTCCGCCTTCAGCTTGCCGTCTCCAGCTGCTCCAGCAGAGGCGCCGTTGCGGGGTGGTAATGAAGACATCACCACTCACCCGTGGTGTTTTACTGTGTGGTCCCTGGTCTAGAAATAGACCGGACTGGGTTATAAACGGCGCTTTAACTGTCGCCACCTCCGCATACCAGCTGGAGGAAGGAGAATGACCCATCCCTCTGGGCATAGGCCACTGTTTGGGTGTGGGTACGGGTCACTGAGGTGGTGTCTGTGCAGTCAGGTTTTATCATCATGACTGACATGTTACACACAAACAAACAAAAATCCCATCAAATATCATCAAACATGTGGCTCATTTCATCACTTTCTGCATCCTTTTAACGTGTTAAGCAAGTAAATTATCAATAATACATTTTCATGGGTCAAACACTGAAGAGTCTTATCCTGTCCAAGTGGGGGCGGGACTACAGAGTGACTGACCCCTCCCCCCGATCACCACCCACAGTGACACGAACCGGGTGATCTGATGGACACACCTCAGCCCTGCTAATAAACAAAACGCATGCAAAGATGAGATGACTAACACACCTGCTGTTTGCCTGGTATCTAATGTGCAAGCAGCTGGTGCATGCTGGGACAGGTCTGAGCACGCCCGGCCCTCCAGAGGCGCGGCATGGCACCGCGAGGCACATATTGGTGCCGTCTCCAGTCACCATTCTGTACCTTTACTGCTAAACTTGCCATTAATTACAAGCCGCACCACCATCAGTTGCAAAAAATCTAGCATCATCTGAAATGTTGTCGTCCACGCGGAGACGGCGTTAAATAACGTCCTGAACACTGTTTTAGTGTCCCCCTCCACGCCTGTAGGAGCCGCTGTATTGCTGCTTTGAAATCTAAAAGGAAATCGGAAATGCGGAGTACGGGGCAAAGCATGAGGGGGTTACTGGTAAGCACCTCAAAACAAGGACGTCATTGTTTAACGACGGGTTACAAGGCAGGATGGAGGTTGGACAAACACCGCAGCGTCTTCACAGAACAGCCGCTTTGCACAAATAAACAAAAGAGAAGAGAGAAATTCATTCTGGAACCCGTTTTAGAAAAAAAAAAAATTGGGGTCCCCCAAACACCATTTCCATGTGGACGGGCCTGAAGCGAACTGAGTTCAGTAATCATCCATTATCAGTATTACCTTCTCGGGTCCTAATATTCCCATCTCTTCAACACTTCAACCTGGAAACCAAGCTCACTTCAGAAGGCAACATCAATACAGTCAGAAACATGCCTCTCTCTCTCTTCATTAATCTTATTGCGATGCAGATGTGGACTATTCTGCATTGATACAGTACTGAACATAATCAATTATATCATATCATCGGTATGATGATATGATATCACCGTTGGTATGTGTTGCGGCCTGATCAGAGTATTTTACCAGTCTCCTCCTACTGCACCGCAGTCACAGTTGAAATTTGAAGGGTGGTAGTAGCCTAGTGGGTAACACACTCGCCTATGAACCAGAAGACCCGGGTTCAAATCCCGCTTACTACCATTGTGTCCCTGAGCAAGACACTTAACCCTGAGTTGCTCCAGGGGGGGACTGTCCCTGTAACTACTGATTGTAAGTCGCTCTGGATAAGGGCGTCTGATAAATGCTGTAAATGAGAATGTATATTGACCGCTGTGCAATAGAACCAAAGCAGGAATGGAGGAAAAGCTGATCTTGTCAGTCTCTGAGTGTCCATAGATGTACAAAACGACATTATCGTCTTACCGGGATATTTAGAAAGTCACGGCTATTTTATGTGCGGAGCCCTGCGGCCCTGAGCTCACTGTTTTTTAAAAGAAGCGCGAACCTCTCGGCGAGCGCAGTGCATGTCGCGTTCGGTCTGCAAGCCGATTCAGAAGGTCTGCGTTCAGCTCAGCCGACGCCACGGACTATCGCATCCAGAATCCTGACGAGAGTTCAGATATACAAACACACAACAGCCGCGTGGCTTCCAGTTTCTGATAGGGTCGCCCGCCTCAGACACCAGGGCATTTATGGAAACTCTCCGCTTCTGAAAGGGCTAATAACCCCCAAGGAGAAATCCCTTCTTAAATGCACCTTACAGGCCGACGTCAGCTGGTACCTGGTTTGTAAAGGTCAATTTCAGGGTTTTTTATGGAAACCCTTACTCCAATCTGGTGTATTTATAGTAGCGTACACAATAAAAGCTGCATGTCAACTACTCTTACGCTTTTATAAACTCAAAATGTGGCCGGTACTTTTTGAAATATCCTTGTAGTGCAATGAAGGTTTACTGGTGAGGAACCTGGACAGAAGGGACGCGGCGGCGAACGGGACTCACCTAGCAGGGCGGGGTTGCTGCTGCGGTTGCCAGGTTTGGGTGGGGGCGCGGGGGGCTGCTTAGGCAGGGCAGAAGCAGCGGGAGCTGGAAGAGGCACAGGGGCAGGAGCAGGGATGGGCGCAGTGGGAGGGGCTTCCTGCTCTGTGGGCGGAGCAGCGTGCGGAACAGGCACCGAGCGCGTCGGATTGTCACCAATTAGGGACGTGGTCCGCGGCGGGGGCTTAGCGATAGGCGGAAGAGAGGAGGTGGAGGTGGTGGAGGAGGAGGACGAGGCAGAGGAGGTTCTGCCGTCAGACGGAGCCGAGGACATCAGCCACTTGGGAGGGAGGATAGCCTGTTTGGGGGGCGGGGCCTCTTTTTCTGAGTCCCGCCCACCTTCAGACTCAGGAAAGCGCACACCCACAGAGTCTGGACACACACACAAACACAGACAGAATTACACACAACACACACATGTACATTAAAGCAGAAAACACATACAGACATGATACAGGTAACGGTTTGATAGAGTGAGTTTGTGTGTGTGTGTGTGTGTGTGTGTGTGTACTCACTCGTCCTTCCTCTACAATCCTCTGCGGCAGGTGTGTATCGGGGCAGTGTTGAAACTGGGCGGGATTTAGACCACTCCTCCTGGCGGCCCTTGGACAAGTTGGTCAAGTCCATCTCAGAGAACGGCCTCATGGGTCGTCCATCCCTGTTCTCCTTTTCATCCCTCCGTTCTCTCTCCTCCCTCCTCTCTCGCTCGTCCCTCCCATCGCGTCTCTCCCTCTCATCCCTCCTGTCGCGGTTGTCTCTTCGTTCGCGGTCGTCTCTGCGGTCCCTGTAATCCTTTCGGTCCCTTCTGTCCCTCTCTCGCTCCTCTCGCTCCCTCTTATCCCTTTCCTCTCTCTCCACGCGATCATATCGCCGCTCTCGCTCGTCCCGTTTGTCTCGTCGGTCTCTGTTGTCCTCCTTGCGATCGCGTCTCTCCCTCTCGTCTCGGTCGTCCCGACGTGCCCTGTCATCTCTCGGGTCCCGATCATCCCTCCACTCTCGCCGATCGTTCCGCGCCTGGCCCTGGGTTAGAGTGGAGGAGCTGCGGTCCATGTCGGAGGGGAGGCGTGTCCTGGCGTCCACGTCCAGCGGGACGCGGTTCCTGACCAGAGTAGAGCGGTCAGCGGCATCTGATGGCGACCTGCTCCGGCGGTCAGGTTCCGGGGCCAGCGTGCTCCGGCGATCGTCACCTTGTGACCGGCGCGAGTCCAACTCCCTGTCCCCGCCTACCGGGTGTCCATTTTTCACTGGGAGGGATTTGGAGTAGTTCACGTCACTGCCTTCTGAAACACACACACACACACACACACACACACACACACACACACACAATGCACAATGTAACATTATACATGTCAATAAAGGTCATTCCAGTTATTAAGTTCATCCACGATGCAGAATTAAAAAGCTTATTTATTACAAGCGCCAGTCCCATTATGCCACACTCCCTACCATGAACTTTATTAAACGTTCATTAAACGTTTTGTAAAGATCACATGATCAGTGACATGCGAAGAGTCACCAAGTAAACAGAACCACTGCGATGCAATAAAAACCAGAGAGAAGAGACACAAATGATGAAGCATCTGCAAGCATAATGGACACGTAGAAAGCTTCAGCAGAGACATTCTGAAGGACATCATCTTCTCACATGGCAGGATTATTTAAATCCGGTATGATGATTACCCCTATCGTTCTCTGGGATCTCCTTAAGAACGCCCCTGTCAATCAGCTCCTGCCTGGGTCTCCTCATGGAGATCTTCCTCTCCAGCACTGCAGCGGGACAAGAGGCAGAGAAAGAGAGAGAGAGCGACAGCGCAGACGACAACACCAAAATTACAGACGGAAATCAACAGGCATCGACAGGGTGATCACAGCTCCGATCAGGCACCTTCAGATGTCTCCTTGAACTTCTCGCTGCTCTTCTTCTTCCTCCACTTCCACGGCTTGAAGATCTTGCCGAAGCTGGAGAACTTGGTCTTGCTCTTGGTGGACGGGGTCCCGTCGGCGGAGCTCCCATCCTCGCTGGCGTTCGAGCCGTGCTGGTGGTCAACATCATCGTCTGGAACAGAATTTCCATCCACTTTATTAATGGTGCCGGCCGCCTAATCCACATTAATGGTACGTAGTGGTCTAATTCGTAAAATACATGTAAATAAATAAAATTAAAAAATAACGTTTTTAGTTAGCACTTCATACGAAGTAGCAGACATTTCTGATACCCCTTTTCCACTGCCCTGGTTCCCGTGCCGCGTTTTTCCAAAAGAATACATTATTGGTGCCGATGCCGTAATGGCAGGATCTCTGTTTAGTCCGCATGACCGGTTCTAGGTTGGTTCCCAGCTAAGCACCGGCTGAGCACCAGAACCCGGCGAGTCGGTATATCAGTGTCATGGATTAACCACAATATGATCACCTTCACTAGGTGAACTTGAGTGCTGATGCAGCGGCAGAAAAACGTAAAAAGGTTACGCCCATACAACACGCTTATTCTGGATTTTCCTGCCAGATCATTTCGGAATAATCCAGCCAGCCCTGATGCAGAACTGTCCTTCAACACTGAGGCGTGGCCTCAAAAAAAAAAAAAAAAAAAAAAAAAAAAAAAAAAAAAAAACGGAAAGCATGAATCATACCCCGACCGTGCACGCCGCGGTTACTGCGATACTGCCGCAGAAACGGGTATATTGACTTTTCTGAAGCGTCTCACTGATTAATCGTATCTGTAAGGCTGTAGCTGGTCTGATGGATTAATTTTCATTATCCGCACAGTTTAACACTCAATGACAATTAAATAAATTAATTAAAACCGGTGACTTATTGCAGCCGGAGTGTAATGGAAGGAAAGAAGGAAAAAAGGAAAGAAAGAAAACATATCAGCAAAATAGGGCTGCACGATTTGGGGAAAAAGACATATTGCAATTATTGAGATCAATATTGCGATATGATAAAGGGCACTTGCTTGTATATCAATGAAAAGTCGCATACATATTACTAATAGTGAAATGTTTAATTTCAAAGTGAAACATACAAACTACTTATAACAACTTGAAATGCCCAGTGCTTTCAAAATACAATATTCTACAAAATTAAATAATCACAAAAAAGTCTTTACTTTAAAAAGCATTACTGTCGAACGACAAACCCTGGTAAGGCTAAACAACTGTTTTGATTATATTTGGCCATTATAAATTCCTGTATTATAGTTCTTACGTTTAAGCAAAACATTGATTGGAGGCTGACTTGAACACAGGAATGCATAGCTTCTCTAGCTTAGCCTAGCTTAGCTAGGGTTAAGACTTATAAAACGGGATTTTATAATGGCCAAATATATTCAAAACAATTGTCCAGCCTTACCTATGAAATGTAATCCCCCGGGATCTGGTTTGGAGCGTACAGCGGTTTGTACAGCCCCAAGCAGCACAAGAGTGAGGCATTTTTATGCACTTCTCTCCATAGACATGTATATGCTCCACGGCACAGTAGAGCCTATCGCAATATGGCGGCGACGTTGACGTACGTGTACCCATATGTGTATGCGAATCACGAATCTGAGGTCTCCATTGAACCAAATCGAAAGTCATGTGACCAAACACGTCACATTTAAATCACAGCTTTTTGCGTTCATGTAATCGCACAGACTGACATCGCGATTACGATTGCGATTAGATTAATCGTGCAGCACTAATTACTAATAATTTTTTTGTTCTACCAAATTGTCAGATTAGGATCATTTATGTGTAGGTTACAGTTTTTGGCATGACAGCGTCCATGGAAAGGGGGGAGGGACTATAAACCGATATGGCAAAGTTTTACACACAGTACACACACGCTTCCATTCGCCCGCGGATATCCACTGCCAGCTACCTTGCAGCCCGCCGATACGAGCTGCTCGCCAGAAACTCACAACGACTGGCCACTTTATTAGACACAGTCTGCCGTTCCAGAGGAAGTCAGGTTCTTTAGAAGCGCGTGATTACCCTCACACACAAGTTCACTGCTCGCTGTGGTCCGTTGTTCTGATAACAGGGTGTGTGTGTGTTGGACGACCTAACGGGGTGTGCGTGTGTGTGTGTGTGTGAGAGAGAGACTGAAGGTGTGAAAACTGGAACCATTCAGCTGTAATCTACTGCTGTTATTTATACACTCACACACACGCGTGCACACAGGCCCACGTCCAAGCGAAGTCCGGGTGATGATAGTGGGTGGTTGCCACGGCAGCACTACCTCATATTACAATTCAGGTGGACGAAACAAGTGGCTGATATCGGAATACGGAAGAGCGTACAGAGAGAGAGTGTCTCGTTGTCCTCTGGGGTTCCTCGACTACAACCTGCGCGCGCGCGCACACGCACACACACACACACACACACACACACACACACACACACACACACACACACACACACACACACACACACACACACACACACACACACACACACACACACACCTCTCGTCAATGGAGCCATTGTTTTTCAAGTGTGTGTGTGGGTCATGTACAGGGGTGTAAAATCCTTCATGTCACCCTCACCAGTGGCAGGCTTTCGTAATAACTGGTCACCGCGGGGCAGAGCAGTGAGTCAGGAGCCGCACGCATTACAACAGGAATGCCAAAGGAATGTGCGTGTGCTGCACACCCCAGGTCCAGTCAATGCCAAAGCACACACACACACACACACACACACACACACACACACACACACACACTCCTACTAAAAGTCAACATAAACCAGCCTGCAGATGAGGGACAGATTAAATTTGCTAAATTACAAATGACTTCAATACATTCTCATTAAGATCGAGTACTCTGGTGGAAAATGCGAATTAACCATCATTTTAAAGGGGGGTATTTAAAAAATAGATTTGAAATAATCCTACCAAGGTCAAGTACTTAATGCCTGATGCAGTTTAAAACAGAAATGTCAAGTAAAATTTTACTTCAGCAGCAGCAACAAACAGGCAAAAAGTCCAGATGAATACCATGACCTCCAACCGAACTCAACACACACACACACACACACACACACACACGGATGGAACTTTACACGGTTAAAATCAGAATTTACTGGTTTTATGTTTACTTCCACACTGGACTGTGTTGTACATCTTTACCGATGTAGATATACAGCGTTACAGCTGCCGCGCCGTTTGCTCATGCTTTCTGGAAAACTCGATTTCAGCAGCAGGTACAATCTGCGTCTCGCTCAGCAACATTCCCACAGAAAAGGATCTCCCAACACCGAAACGTCTGCACATTTGCATTAAACTCAGCATCTGTATGCAGAACAAAAACACCATCCTAACATATTTATAATAATTCAATGTGAAAATAGGAAGCCACTTGATCGCAAACGATTCGAATTTGATCAATAAAAGCTACTATTCCATTCTCCATTAAATCAGAATTACAGCTAAAAAGAGAGTGAAAATTTTAATGCGTCGGATCGATGTATCTGATGATACTCAAATCGTATCTTAGATCATTAATTCAGTACATGCAGGGGGATATAACTCGAAATACCGAGACAGCCATATGTAGGGATATTTTATGAGACATTTAAAAGTGGAAAACATATCCACATAACACTGATTCCTACTACTACTAACTAATTACTACTACTATTAACCAGAAGACCCAGGTTCGAATCCCACTTACTACCATTGTGTCCCTGAGCAAGACACTTAACCCTAAGTTGCTCCAGGGGGGGGACTGTCCCTAAATGTAAATGTACTACTACTAGCTGGATTCCTGCATAGCAGATATGCTGGACAGGGTCAGCTGACTGTCACATGTGGTGAAGCAAACATACGCGAGCGCGCGCACACACACACACACACACACACACACACACACACACACACACACACACACACACACACACACACACACACACACACACACCATATTCCCGCTGACTTTGCCTCTGCCCCGTGTAAGAACAGAGGACAAACGCAGCAGAGGAGGAATAAAGAACAAGAAGCCGCAGCCGCTTTCACAATCACTGCATTCCATCGGCAGTCGGGGATCCAGCACCTGTCCTGAAGGCCCCGCCCACCTCGGTCATTTCCGCGCAGAGACACGCGCCCTGTCGCTCGGAGCGCCGACTCACCGTGGCCGGGGGCCGGTGGGTGCTGCTGAGGCCGGGGTTCGGAGCTGGACCCCTGGCCCATGCTCCTGCGCCGACGACAGCTTCCTCCCCCGCGGAGACGCAGCCCGAGCCGCTCCTCACGTCTCCCTCGGCGTCTGGATCTGTCCCTCCCTTCCTTCCAGAGTCGAGTGTTTTGGTTCCCGCCCTCCCTTCCGCTCGGCCACTCCTCCTCAGCTCTGACTTCATAAATAAGGTACGCAGTGGAGCCGGGCCAGGGCTCTCAGATCGCGCAGCGGGGCAGATTTGAGATTTCTCCGGGCCAAAGTTCACCCCTGCCCAGTGGCAGCTGCCGCTGGGGGCGGGGCCTGAGCTCAGGTTGATGGTGTGCAGCTGACCGGCGGAGCAGCTCGACTGGGACTCTGACCGGCCGACCTGCCTGACCCACAGCCCAGGGTCTGTCGGGGCGCCACGCCCCTGCGGAGCAGCGAGGGACGCTGGGTAACCGGACACCCGGCTGAAAGATGAGCTCAGGTGGAGCCTGGGCACACGGGAGCCGGAAGTGACATCACAGCGGTGTCTGGTTACACCCACAGGGCGCACACGTTTAACAGGAACTGCATAAAACAAAACTGATGATGACTGAGAATATCGGGGGGAATAAATATCCACACCCGGCGTGTACCGGATTAAAAATAATGACAGGACTGATGTAGGGTCGGGGTTACCAGTGCCGTAACCTTCCATTGACGGGCCATATGTTGATGATAATGTATAAAAATGAGAGTGTGTGATCCACAGGTGGTCATTTCTCACCACACCGGCCCTTTAAGAGCAGATTTAGAGACTCGATACGAAAGAGCACGTCACTCCCCGCTCCCCTTAAGGACCCTACTGGTTCGTTAAAAGCAGCGGAATAGTTCCTCCACATGAACAGCCTCACATGACCTGCCGTGGGCGTCCTCTATACCGGGAGGGTGAGGAAAGTGTGTGTTTATCTCCCGTACCAGTTAGGGTGAGTGTACTGCCCACAGAACACACACACACACACACACACACACACACCAGCCGGGGGAGGCTTGTCTAAACTGTCAGGAGATCCAACCCAGAGCCGCGATAAGCTTGTGGAGAGAACAGTTATCACCGGCCGGTAACTGGTGTTGATGAAAACCAGGGCCGAACCGAATAACACTTGCACGCGGTCCAATCTAAACACAAGAGAAGCGTGATTCCGCCGAACCCGCCCAGCAGACCGTGATGGAATCGCAACAGGGAACCGGAGACGTTTACTTCCGGAGTTACGGACCTGGAATAATCGCGCCGCTGCTGAACAAGGCTGGAAAAACCGGCACACCAAAAACTTCCTAGAACCAAAAATGTGTCGTTTGCATATGTTTTTTGTACAAAAATACACACACAAAAAAAAAAACCTCTGGCAGGACATTCTCCAAGAAGAACAAAGGCCTCAGTGTCTTTGAGGAATGGTTTCCTTGAAAAAGCAACTTTCTTCTTCTCTTTCAGAAGGTTATCAGCGTTTCCTCGGATCAAAGTGAATTCCAGAAGAATGTAAAATGTCAAAGAAAAGAGAAGAGGAAAAAAAAACCAAAAAAAAAAAAAAAACAACTTAAATATCAAAGCGAGCTTTCGTAGCTGCAACCAACAGCTTACAGAGAGGATGACTGAACGCTGATCTGTTCAACAACCTTTATCCAAGGACACCGAAAACACACACAGATTTAACAGATTATTTTAGCCCCAGCGGGTAAGGTAGCAGATTCCAAACCAAATGGTTATATCCCGAACCGCCAAGGTGTCACAGAGCAAGGTATCGTCCCCACACACTGCTCCCCGGGCGCCTGTCATGGTGTCCACTGCTCACCAAGGGTCACTTCACTTTCACTTATAAACTATATTATTCCAGAGTAATTGCTGGTCTGTCCTGCAGTAAAATGTAAAAAAGGCTCCAACTCCAAACAGGTCCAAATGATAATACTTCTGTAACAATTTTAACAGTGTAGGGCTGATCAGGCCCAACCTGGCAACATGGCTTCTACGCTACGTGAGCTGCAGCGACCTCTACTGGTCAAACGGGGGCCGGAACCGCCTGAATGCGGTCATTCTGTGGAATATCTGGGACACCAGAAAAGTGACTAATTTCAGAATGAGTGACATTCCATGTTACATAAACACGTCCAACCCCAACCAGACAGTGTTCAGGCTGCTACCGCGGGCCATCAGACTGTTGTCCTCTGTACTGGTGTATTAGTGACATGTGCCTGATTTGGCATTGATCCTATGCAATTTGCCATAAAAGTGACCGTGGAGCGGTTTAACGTACGACTGCGCTGGGACACTGCAGATGGGGCTATTTTCATTCGAGGCCAGGTTGGGATGAAGAGATCTCATCAGATTACCTTCGGCTTGACTTCCTGACAGAGCCCCGCCTGGGACCTCCCGTCACTGGAACGTCATTCCTTTAACAGGGATCTACTGACCGCAGATATGACGAGATGCTGCAGTTAACCCGGAATTCATCCCGCTTTCCACTTCATTCTAGACTTTCGGTGCGTGTCTCCAAAATGAATCCTCTCACCAAATAACACCTGTAATATTATAATCGAGGCGCTTATTTGAATAAAAAAGTGGGAATTTAGAATGTTGGTATATGAATGGGAATATGGGGGGGACGCGTCACGTGCCACACGGTCATCAGAAGATCTCACTGAAGGCATGTTGTTTTTATTTATGTCTGACACTTAGATTCCGGGACACTCATTGTCCCGACGGCGTCTCGCATCCTGTGGAATTCTGCTCACTACGCAAGGCACAATACATGGAAAACGTTTGGCCCGACAACACTGTTGTGTCTACAGGAAAAAATAATAATAATTCCGCACATCCCAGGAATCCGGGGGAAGGAATTCTGTGGTTTTTACGGCCGTGTTTCAACACGAGCCACTGCAGAGCATTGTAAAGTAACAACTCCGGTTCTTCCATATACAAAAAAAAAATCCCGACATTCCGGATCTCTGCTTCCTCCGAAGGAGAGTAGGATGACACTCAAATGGAACGTTCACGTTCAAATTCGAACAAAATCTAACAAAGTCTATGAAACCCTGGCAATATCATAATCCTGGAATGACTCCTTTTAACAATGAGAACTGCACGCAGACCTGGTCTGGATTTAACTGGATCAAACCTCAAACCCCAAAAATGACCCTGCAGGCTCCGCAAGCTTAAATGCCAAACCGAAATCCTCACAGCCGACCGGCGGAAACATCAAAGCTCGGGGCTTTAATCATTAAACCATAAAAGAAGAAGAAGAAATCATCTGAAGCCTGGACAGCAGGTGTGGAGAGGGACGTCCCTACCTTGATTTTCCATCCCTGTGTCCACGGCACAGCGTCCTGTAGTTTCTGAAGAGAGGGGAAAACATGGGTTTACTCAGGATTGTTCATTAAAGTAATTAAATATGGCCCAAAGACTACAGAAAAGGCACCCAGGCATCTACACTTCCTGTCACACATGTAAACACACACACATCCACAGGAACCCTGGAAGAAGTGAAGGTCCACCTGAAGCAAACAGGCCACTGGGCCAATCACAGGCCGAGAGAATAAACGAGGAGACCTTCTGGCCAATCAGAGGTGGTTTTTTTCCCCAGAAGTAGGGAAGAGGTGGGAGGGATCTTGGTGTTAACAGGAGCGTTTCGGGCCGAGCTGTGATCCGACTCCAGGTCCGACTCGGGTTACTCAATTCAATCGGAGTTGCGCAAAGGGCAGCCAATCAGAGCGTAACACGGCCCCTCCCACCAACCAGAACCAGCAGTTTCGGGTTGAGAGGGTGACGCAGGGCGAGGTGCAGCAGATACGAGTGTGTGTTTGTTCAGCGCAGGAGGGACAACACACACAGCCACGCCCCAAGTCAGCAACTCTGAAGTTCATGGTGTCATTTACTGGTCCAACGAGGGTTAATCGCCACTAAGAACAGCTTTGTGAACTCAGCCAAGTGCTACAAAGCGGACTTTGATCCAAGAGAAAATCAGTGTGTGTGTGTGTGTGTGTGTGTGTGTGTGTGTGTGTGTGCGCGCAACCTCTCCACTGCACTCACACTGGGATCACAGCCGAACACCTTAATCTGCAGAATCAGGCTTGACGTATCATTGGCCAGCGAAACGGTTGCCACGGTGTCCCCACTGCAGACTACAAGCCAGTGATTGTCTCAATCAGGAACCAAGTTTGATGAGTGTCTACTGTGTGTTCATCAGAGGTTCTGCTAAATCAATCATTGACTGACACCAAATCAGAGATTGGTTAATAACCAGGGGGCGGGACCTTCAACATGACTGCCCGGAGGCTAGAACATGATGATCTCAGGGCATCGTCACGTCTCGTCAAGGCAGAACTAATCATACAGAAACTCACTTGTGCCTTTCAGGTGGACAGTGGCATTACGAGACTGGGCGAGTCGCTGCTAGCCGGTCAGCATGCTAACTTCAGTAAATAACCTGAAACGTTTTCAATTTCCAACATTACATTCCTTAATGTGCATGTCGTCAGGTTATTCGATTGGCAAATGAGAAGCACGGTGGAGAACCTGGACCAGGGCCCTTAACTCTGGATTAACGGGACTTTGGCGGGGCCTTGGAGCTACTGTTTAGTTGATGAGGCAAGAGGACTTACTCAATTCACTGCTTCATGAAGGCCTGCCAACGTCTTCAACCAGCCCTGGTCCAGGAACGTCTGTCAGGAGAAGAGACCAAATAAAGCACATTACATTGGTGACATTTAGCAGACATCGTTATCCAGAGCATCGTACAGTCAGTAGTTACAGGGACAGTCCCCCTGGAGACACTCAGGGTTAAGAGTCTTGCTACACGATTGTAGTAAGTGGAGTTTGAACCTGGGTCTTCTGGTTCAAGGCTACTTAAAACGACGCTTTTAAATAACATTTTTCCACCACCGGTGGGCGTGGAACGGCACTCGCCACATACTCTTTCTTACACTTACAGCATGTATCAGACGCCCTTATCCAGAGCGACTTACAATCAGTAGTTTCAGGGACAGTCCCCCCCTGGAGACACTCAGGGTTAAGTGTCTTGCTCAGGGACACAATGGTAGTAAGTGGGATTTGAACCTGGGTCTTCTGCTTCATAGGCGAATGTGTAGCCCACTAGGCTACTACCATACCATCTTCATATCGAGTGACGCCTGAGTATCAACGGCGGTGACATCGTGGACAGAAAACAGACTACACGGTGAGGTGTAAAAGGACAGCTTTACACGAACGTGATCTACACCAGATTTATTAAAGGTCGTCACTGTAGGGATCGGGCTTTTTGAAAAGGTAGCTCGTCAAATTAAAAAAATCAATAGCAGAGCATATAACTTGAGGTAGAAAATACTGAGCACATAATTCTTTATTTGGCGCTAATTCTGCTCCGTGGAAACAAAAGCAGCCGAATTCCAGCCGGCTTCTCACAAAAGCTGCGATCAACCGGTTTGGCAGCTCAGCGGGCACAGCGCCACGGGACGATCGCTCCAGAACCGGGGCAGCCGGTGCGCCATTAATCACCACCGCCGCCGCCTCGCGCAACCCCGGTAAGGCCGGCCTAAGCTGCGGTTAAAAGCTCCACATCCAACCAGCACCAGCGCACCTGACGTTACGACTGGTATCGACAGAGCATCGATATGGGAAAACGTGAAATGGCTCAAAACGTAAAGAACCTATACGAACAACCACACACACGCATAACACGCATAAGGAAGCCCGAATCCACACTAGGAGACGATACAAACACATCAGGTCCGAGCCGGGATTCAAACTCACCAAAGGTAGTTGGTGAAGGGATTTCTAACCATCGATCAAGTGACACGGCATCAAAACAGGATACAAGTAGCACATTTTATATGAATATATATTAATAGATATCTAGATATGAATCATCTAGCCTCTACTCTGTATTTGGTGCTGGAACGAACTTCCCCTCGAGGGCAGAACAGCACAGTGTTGAGTGTCTTCAGCTGAAGACCTTCCTCTTTAGAGAATACTCAGACTAACTTGGAACCTTCTTATTACTTCGCTCATGGTAGCACGAAGGCACGTTGTAAGTCGCTCTGGACAAGGGCGCCCGCCAAATGCCGGTAAATCCCACGCGGGTCTGGCGTAACGGACTTCCTACGCATAAGAACAGAATCGGTCATGTGACTCGTCAGCCGGCCACAGTATACCAGCAGTCACACAAACAAACAAATAATTCAGGAGTGGGAGCCGGCGCGTCCGATCAGGTATCTGCGGCGGCGGCCGCGGTGAAGCGGCGACTCCGTTCTGCTGGCGAGGCGTGGACGCGGCCGGGCGCGTTGGTATTCGCGCGACTGTCTGCGCGCTTGGCGGAGGTTAAAGTGCGCGCCCTGACAGGGGAAAGACTGGCATAGACGTCCCTCCACTCAACACACAGGCACGCTAAATAAAAAAAAAAAAATTTAAAACACACACACACAACTTGACAGAAAAAAGCAGCTCAGCCCTCACTAGAGAACAGATCCGGATCGGCGGGTTTTTGCAAGGCCAACCGGTCGGTTGGATATTTACATGTCTCACGAAGGTGAAAACACATGTGGGTGCTGTATAACATTTAAAAAATGTTTTTTAAAAAGTGACCAGCGCCGGACTGGTAGGACTCGAGAGTGCACAGTTCATTTCTAATAACGAGGAAATCTACAGATGTTTATATCACTAGTAGAAAATTCCACAGCTGTGGTCCTTCAGGCACGCTCGGGAATGTCCTTCAGAAAATTATATCGTATTCATAGGTTTTAAATAAATAAATAAATAAAATCTATGTCGCAATATTTCTTTGGGACTTACAACCAGACGTCTCTTTTCAAAATTCGTACAGAGTTGCAATGGGCTACAGCAACTGGTTTTATGTTAAACATGGGCTTGTTCGCACAAGTCGCTATCGAGGTAATCGGCAAAATTAGGATATGGGGATTCTCTTCTTACACCATGCACACCTACTCGCATTTTAGTCTGGCCTGTTCAGTCACATGACACTGACAATACACGTTTTTTCAATGTGCATGATTCCTTGTATCCAAATTCAGCAAAAATGTACATATTACTAGGGCTGAAACGATTATTCGAATAACTCGGATGATTCGATTACAAACAATATTTGAGGAAAATTATTTGCCTTGGGGCTTCGTTTAATTCGTCACCAAGGTCCATCTATTATCATATCACGCCCGCGGAGCTACGCAGCTCCGGTATCACTGTTTTACACGGACTGTTTTAACTGACTGATACCGGTGTGCGTAAAAGGCATAAAATGTCTGAAGTGTGGGACAACGTAGTGCAGCGTATACACTGTAAAAAAAGACATGGCTTACCATAATAGTACCTGAACCGGGCAAATTCTCACGTGAACCACTAGCGGACTCGGAGCCTCTACAAGATATCATATTTGATTGATTGCTAACTAACATTAGCGCTTCTTAGAACATACTTGAATTGTTTATTTATATTTTCTTTTTACTATTTTGTACCTTTATACTTTTTTTCTCTTTATTCTCAGATGGGCTATAGCAGGGGGTGCACCCCTTTTTCCTTTTTTTTTTTTTTATTAAAATAAAACAAATAGGCTAACCTATTTTTCAGTTTTTTTTCCCCATGTACATCATGAATGTTTCACAGAAAGATTGATTAAATGGGCTTAGTTCTGGAGCCAGTAACCCAAAGGTTTTAAGCTTTGATCTAATAAAAGTATTGAGTTAGAATTTTTGAGGAATAACAGCCAATTGCTTGCTCATTTTAAGAGGACTATCATATTGCATGAAAGATGACTCAATTAAGTGATAAAAAAATCAACAGAATACTCGATTCCAAAAATGTATATGTATATGTATATATGTGTGTGTGTGTGTGTGTGTGTGTGTGTGTATATATATATATATATATATATATATATATATATATATAAAAAGTTGAATTGTGCATCAGGCTCAATTAAAATATTCATACAGTGAAACACTTAGTACTCTCCATCATATTGTAGGAGCCGAAGGTGTTATGTGGTGGTGTGTGTGTCAAGAAACTCAAAAAACTACATGGAAGCGGTATACAACCTCAACATATACGTTAAACTTAACAGCACTTGTGTAGCTTTTAGACAAGTGACATTGTTGTCCTGTGCATCACACCATCTTGGTCATTTTAGTAGCATATGTTGGTTTTGCATGAACATTATTTTATTGAAGTGTTGTACAGTTTTGACTCTTTTATACATTGAAATATTGTAATAGTTTTGTCTGAATGCTCGTACAGTTTACAGAATTTTACTGTGGAAGTTGGTTTTGACAAGTGAGACTAGTTTTCTGTGTCCCAGGCATCACATGGAATATTTTCAACCTGTTTGTCTAAGTTTATATGGAACTACCCAGCAGTGAGGCACAACAAGTACTACATACACGTCACACTTGGTCATACAGTATTGTTCAAAATAAAAGCAGTACAAGGTGACTAACCAGAAAAAGCCAGATTTTTGGTTTATTTTTTATTGCTACATGGCAAACAAGTTACCAGTAGGTGCAATAGATTCTCAGACAACAAACAAGACCCAGTGTTCATGACATGCACGCACTTAAGGCTGTGCAATTGGGTAAATAGTTGAAAGGGGTGTGTTAAAAAAAAATAGCAGTGTGGCATTCAATCGGTGAAGTCATCAATTTTGTGGAAAAACCAGGTGTGAATCAGCTGGTCCCTCTTTAAGGATGAAGCCAGCACTTGTTGAACCTGCATTTGAAAGCCTGAGGAAAATGGGTCGTTCAAGACATTATTCTGAAGAACGGCGTACTTTGATTTAAAAAGTTGTTTGGAGATGGGAAAACCTATAAAGAGGTGTAAATAATTATAGGCGGTTCAGCTAAAATGATCTCCAATGCCTTAAAATGGAGAGGAAAAAACCGAGACGAGGAAGAAAACAATCAAAATGGATCGAAGAATAACCAGAATAGCAAAGGCCGAGCCACTGATCAGCTCCAGGATGTTCAAAGACAGTCCGGAGTTACCTGTAAGTACCGTGACAGTTAGAGGACGTCTGTGTGAAGCTAATTTTCAATCCCCCGCAAAGTCCCTCTGTTAAAAAAACGGCATGTGCAGAAGAGGTTACGATTTGCCAAAGAACACATCAACTGGCCTAAAGAGAAATGGAGGGACATTTTGTGGACTGTTGAAAATAAAACTGTTGTTTTTGGGGCCACTGGCCACAGGCAGTTTGCGAGACGACCCCCAAACTCTGAATTCAAGCCACAGTACACAGTGAAGACAGTGAAGCGGGGTGCCCATATCAAGCATCATGATATGGGCATGTTTCTCCTACTATGGCGTTGGGTCTATTTATCGCATACCAGGGATCATGGATCTGTTTGCATATGTCAAAATACTTGAAGAGGTCACGTTGCCTTATGCTGAAGAGGACATGCCCTTGAAATGGGTGTTTCAACAAGACAATGACCGCAAACACACTAGTAAACGTGCAAAGTCTTGGTTCCAAACCAACAAAATGAATGTTATGGTGTGGCCAGCCCAATTCCCGGACCTTAATCCAATCGAGAACTTGAGGGGTGATCCAAAATGCTGTCTCTGAAGCAAAACCAAGAAACGTAAATGAATTGTGGAATGCTGTTAAAGAATCGTGGAGTGGAATAACAGCTCAAAGGTGACATAAGTTGGTTGACTCGATGCCACACAGATGTGAAGCAGTTGGTCACACAACAAAATATTAGTTTAGTGATTCACAGGATTGTACGAGTTTGTACAGTCACACACACCCCTTTCTACTAATTCCCCAACTGCACAGCCTTAAGTGCGTGCATATCATGAACGCGGGGGCTTGTTTGTTGTCTGAGAATCTACTGCACCTACTGGTAACTTGTTTGCAATAAAAATATATATATATACTAAAAACCTGGATTATTCTGGTTAGTCACGTTGCACTGCTATTGTTTTGAACAATACAGCAGTTCTGACCATTAGTTATGAGGATAAAGTAACTTGTGTTATCAAAATGTCCCATGCGTCACATAGAGAATCGCCCTGTACAAAAAATGAACAAAAATCGTTAGAACTGGTGGTAAATGAATATGACACGGGACAATTACACTGCCAGTTAGCAAAAATGGTGCCAACCGCAAGCGCTGACCTGATAGTAACAGTCGGCCATTGTGCACCATTGTGAGTCCAACCCACATTCACCGGTGGCAGAACGGTGTCTGGAACCCGCCAGAACAGCCTCAGGAACTTCACGCGCAAACATAGTCACAGATTTATTACAAAAAAAAATATTCCACTCACAACACATACTGTATGATTATTATTATTATTAACAATCCAGTTTCTGAACCCTCCACCTGATCAGGCTTCTGGGGCACACAAAAGAACCCTGCTGAAGAACGGTGGGCCGCAGCAGGTTCTATAAACTCCGAGCCGCCGGCACAAGTGAAGTCTTGCACAGGGCTGGAATTCCAGGGAAGGCCGTGAAATGCAGAGGAATCGGGAAGATGTTCCCGTCCTTGTATCTACACATTCCAACGTGAAACTGCAGGCAACAACGACCTGGCTCCCAACCTTCTCCATCACACCACGGCTCCGAGAAGCCAAGGGCCGACACCAGAAGCAGAAAAGCAGCAGGCAGGACGATGGAGGACACTTCCTCCTCCACGGAGGGGCAGCTCGATTCAGGGGAGCCCCAGGCGGCCGGTTCCTCCGGGATCTGGGGAGCCAGCTCCTGATCAGGCATCTGCTGATCGCAGCCCGGGCGCTCCCGGACACGCCTGCTCAAGCCCGGACCTGAATACCCACCCCTGCATACTTCTCCAGCTGTCGCGCATTCTTCCAGATGGAAAAAAAAACGCAGACCGGAGACGGTTTAAAAGCGCGGATTCTCTAAAATAACCAATAATCCGCGGCATTAAAAGCAGCGTTTTCGCACTGCGGAACTATTACGACCCGCTCCAACCGCAACAGGTGGTTCACCATCCATCCATCCATCATTCCGTCCACGCACCCACCCACCCAGCCAGCCGAACGGACCCGGCGACAGTAACCGGTTCGCCCGTATCCAGTCGTTCTACGCCGCTTACCCACCTCTCCTGCGGGCTTCCCCCTCGTCGAGCCGCCCGGGACGAAGTTGGAAGTTGTTAGCAGCTAGCGCGCTAGCGGGCTGGCGGTGTTTACGAACTTCAGCTCGGGCCAGCGCGAAGAATGAAAGTGAATAAAATAAATATAAAACAAATCAAAATGGAATAAAAAAAAAACCACAAGGTTCCACGGACAGTTCCGAACTTTTACGTTTCCATCTGCGCTCCGGCAGCAACTTTTAGGCGGAGCGACGCGCCGGACGAAACTCGCGTCGGCGCCGCGACTCGACTGCTTACCTGTGAAAGGCTGCGGCGCCGCACCGCGCATGCGCGGCGGCCCTGCGCAACAGGCCCCGCCCTCGACCCACAATACAGTTACCCGATACAATAAGACGTGCGATAACGCCATCTAGTGGAATACTTATTTCGTTTTTTTTTTTTTTTAGAAGGACAAATTTGGTTTGTCCTCAAAACCCACTCCTCTAAATTACGAGAAGTCTCCTTGTCCTTTTAACTTCTGAGTGGACAACATTACTGGAGTAAAATTTACCCAGGATATCTCTACTCGAATACATGCAAAGTTAAAAAAAAGTCAAATGAATCGTGTTTTAATTTGGCATGTGTTGGATTACTAAACTGCTACCCTAAGGTCCAGTGCAACATACTGGATAATTTACAATATGCACAATTAAATTTTTCTCAAAAGCTAGATACGTGATAGATAAGAAACATTCTAGAATCAGAAAAACTTTAAAAAACTTTATTCATCCCGGAGGAAATTGTTTGTGTGCGACTGTCACATTACACAGACACAGAGAGACATGAGACAGTAGAATAATGCAAGTATAAAGAATTAGATAATTACAATAGTAAAAAATAAATTAGTCAGTCTGAATAGGGTATAATAAAAGAGTATAATAAAATAAGTTAAATCAAAATAAAATGCAAACAGTATACAGAAATCAACCATATTCTGAATAGAGTAATAATATTGCACATAAGACATAAATACGCATACAGTTTTTGCTCATAACATTTGGTACATGGTGAGATTTAAATGAACAGAAGTATTGTGCAAATTATTTTCTCGTGAGAGTCTGAGGGAGGAGATGTAGAGTCTAGAATGGTAGAATTAGAGATTTTCTGGTAATTCTGTGGCTAAATGTGAAAAAATGTGAAAGTGTGGGAAGAGGTCTGATGATGGCGCTATAGCACCACATTTTTGCACATCACTCGCATTTAGATCTAATTCATTGTGTTTAATCTGCTGATAAATCTACTGACCCGCCATGGCCTTGCATCAAACTGCATTGATAAATAAAGGATGTTTATGGATCTTGATCTGAGCGCTAGAGAAGTCTTCAGCACTGATGCTGTGTGGACTGTTGAATTAATTCATTCATAAGTGCACTGTGACCCCCTAATATCACAATCGAGGTCCATGCTTACCACAAATTCAGCATTTTATAGATGAGGGTTCTCATTCTCCTGCATCGATTTGGGGACATACCCGTAACAGCATTCAATGTTTTGTTTCTTCATAATTTTTTAAAAAATAGTGAATCATTTACGTTGCTAGGTCATAAAACAACCACTGCCTTAGGTGAATTAGGATGGTAGTAGCCTAGTGGTTAGGATGGTAGTAGCCTACCACGCTCTGGTTCACGCTCACCTGTGAACCAGAACACCCAGGTTCAAATCCCACTTACTACCATTGTGTCCCTCCCTGAGCAAGACACTTAACCCTAAGTTGCTCCAGGGAAACTGTCCCTGTAATTATTGATTGTAAATCGCTCTGGATAAGGGCGTCTGATAAATGCCGTAAATGTAAATGTAAATGAATTACAACAGGTAGCTTTCAAGCCAGGGGAGCCAGAGGACGGTAACTGAGACTCAATAGCGCCCCCGTACTTTTCACAATTTCAGGTGGTGGCCAAATGTGGAACTGCAGCCGCTTCCAGCAAGTAATTCTACAGCTGTCATCAAGGCCAGAAGAAACGGGCCCACAATTGTACACAATTAGATTTAGAGCACCAGGGCATATAGATATACAGTTTCATCTACACCTTACAAAGAGGGAAAGAAACTCCCTGACATTATATTCTGATTCATTCTGTTGTCAGATTCCTAATCAGCAGGTTCTGAACTCTGGATCCCCCTTCTGTTTACTGCAGGCAGATATGATGGAGCCTTATCATTTTTATATGTTATTTTTTTATCACTGTTTAATATGCACTGAAGAAGACGCCTGTTGATATGTGACAATAAAATGCAGGCTGTATAATGCTGCTGTCAGATTTACAGGTCTTTAGACAAAAGCTGCAGAGAACATCTTAAAACACCCGAGCAAAAAGTCAAGCTCAAGACAGCATCATTTTTTATTTTTCGTTATAATTTTATGCTCTACACTGTATTTTTGCTGTCCTTGCTGTGTCACTGGAGCTGTGACCAGTTACCAGGAGCTTTAATCCCAGTTGCATCATTACGCATCCCTGTTCAGATGCTTGCTGGGTGGACTTCTAATGGTGGCAGAATGTATTCTTAAGCCTCACAGTTTGCTTGGCCCTGAGCACAATCAGCAACTTTGACACAGAAGCTGCAGCTTGCGAGATAAAACACAGCTATGGCGCTGCCTGTCTGGCTTGCCTGGACCTTCACTGCCTTGCCTTGATGCCATAGGGTATGTTCTCACTATCTGGATTGCAAAAGATCTTAACTGTAGACATCGTCTGACTAAATTAAATTATTTTGGAAGGCATAATCATTTTAATCTGTTACATCTAATTGAATCTAGTCTAATCGAAACGTGTGCATCTCTGTCATTCCCTGTTGGACAACATCTCCCACCCCATGCAGGAAACTCTGACAGCACTGAGCAGCTCCTTCAGTGGCTCCTTCACTGCACTGCTACTGCTACCGTGGGAAGGAGAGGTTCAGAAGGTCTTTCCTTCCAACCGCTGTCAGACTCTATAACAAAGACCTCACAGTTGACCACACACACACAGTCAAACAAACATTGCACATGTGTAGATTTCAATTGTACATTTGTAGATGTATACATATACATATTTATTTTTTTGCTGCTATTACCTCTTTTTTGCTGCTATTAACTCTGTTTCTATTCACTTTCTGCCGTGACATCTGGAGGAAAATGAACGTCTTTAACTGAGTGAAGGGAGAAATGGGATAAATGTAAACTCATCTACAGGCATGTAGGGTTGCCACATTTCATGCAGACAAAAAAAAGGACAGCTACCATAGAGGGCTTTACATCATACTTTATACATCAAATACTTTATATATAATAGACATAAAATAAAGTGAATAAAAAAAACAATAGTAATGCAGTAACTACAGTCAGTCATTATATCATCTGTTGCTTTAGACCTTAACACATTAATCCAAAATGTTGACGGGATGATGCCCTCTTCGTCACGGGACAATTTCATTTTCGAATATGGGGTGATTCCATATTTAAAGGTACGTATTGCAACCCCAGTGGCATTGAATGTAAGTCTTCCAGTACCATTAATAATGCTGTCTCCTGTGTGTCCCTCTTTCACTCTTTCATCCTGTTTTTGGCACTTACGTTCTATTGAACAAGTTTGGACACAGACATAACTCCCAGAGGGAGATGTGGCTGGCTGGACGGAGGGTCTATGGTGGTCTGGTGGGCAATTCATTTGAGGTTAAGCCATCCAAGGGAGCTGAAGAGACTCAGTTTCCTGCACTGCTCTGTGTTATGTTATGTGATTTATGGGCAAGGCTTTTGATGCATTGTTTTCGGTGGCAAATTCCGTTTTCCAGTCTATCCATTTCTTTTGCTCACTATCAGAGCGATCTGGTGCCAGGATTTTGGCCTTTATTGTCCGTGCCACAGATCCAAGTTTTGGATTAATGAAACAAACGTAGGAAACCCACGTCTGAGGGCTGAGCACCAAGAAAGACATATTTTTTCTTTTTTCTATAAATACGTCTCAAGGAGAAATGGCACAATGGACCTAATGCTAAACACAAAATCCCTGTGTGCCAGAAGCCCCTAAAAATACTCGGCTGAAAGGTCACGGCAGCACTCGGCCGAGGCCCACATCCAGCGGGGACTTCAGAACAGTTGCAGAAGTGCCCAGTGGGCGGAGGTGCAGCTGAATGGCCTTTAGAACGAGTTTGGGATGAATCAGGGGTGGAGATAACTGATAGCCGATGTCAGAACGGCAATGAAACTGAGCTGCAACTGGCAACGTTTCTCATAGTCTTATTGTCATTCTTATCTCCTCGCAGCGTTTGCCATGAGATGCATCATGTGTCATTTTGTGACTGTGGCCAATCAGATATGTTATGCGGAATGTTCAGAAAAGCCTTATACATTTTTTTCATTTAGCATTTGCTAAATTAATATATATTTTTGGTCCACTATGCAACAATCAGTTTTTACACGCATATATATATATATATATATATATATATATATATATATATATATATACACACACACACACACACACACACACACACACACACACACACACACTTTGCACAATACACATAAAACGCTTTCACATTCTCCTCTCCACCATTATGTGGTTTATAATGTGGGAAATAATGCACAATATATAAGAACATTAGCATGTTCCAAAATTCTTTATACTTTGCTAGATGCACCCAGCAACTCCCTAGTGTGTTATTAGCTTGAAAGCAATATTAGCATGTTGCAATCATCACCAAAGTTCAGCGGGTTCGTAGCATCACACCTAAGCTGCTGAGTCTTGTGCAGTGGCTGTTATCGGCATGACTGCGCATTCTTGCATTGATATATGAATGTGCTTTTTTCCCACTCGCTAACCTCCATGGCATTAAGAGGACGGCGCTCATTATCATTTTGATTGACTTTATCGCTCTTGTGTGCTTTAAAACAGGAAATCCAGGTTCACTTGGGTCATCATAACAAGAAAAAAGCTTTACGTTCACCCTTCCTCTCATCATTTTTCAATTACGGCAATGATAAAATCCCTGTGTCCTGTGATAAATAAAGATATTTCACATTGTAACGTCTTGGATTTTGCTCATTGTTACTAGTAAAGTAAATGGAGCTGTTTACTCTCCTGCCCTGTTGACCCCGTCTTGTCCAGTAGGAGCATAAAGCATTTCCTTCTCAGTAGCCGTCACCACGACAGCTTCCTTCTGTCTGAAGATCTGTGAATGCCGGTGCAGCGTGCCAAGCCTCTGAATGCACAAATTCCTCTACTGTATTTGCAGCCGAACAATTAAGATTTAATCGCCTGGCCTTGCCCCGTAGCTCCTGTTATTCTGAAGCCGGCCAGGGTGACTCGCGGGGAAAGAAATTTGCAGAATCTGCAAGCAGCAGCGTTCCTCCAAGTCATTCGGCACTTTTATAAATGTAGTATAAATTTCAGGACAGGGAAGAAATCTGATTCATTTGTGCTTTAAATCCTCCCAATAAGCATAAATCATAAATATCCAGTTAGTTAACATCAGAGTCTTGCACCCTGGCTTTGACATGATTCGATCTCAATAAGGGAACCACACCAACTACACACAGGCCAGCGGTGCCAAACTAAGGTAGAGACCACAGCAATTTTCTTTTTTTTTTCTTTCTGACACCTCCCAACAACGAACTGTAGTGCTGAATATTAGCCATACTTTAAAATGAACACTCTACCAAGCAAAGACGAAAAAAAAAAAAAGAAGAGGGCTGATGCACCTACACTGGAAGTCTCAGACAGTCATCATACACCTGTTACATGTTTAATGCACTGGAATGTGTGAGGCATGGAGAGAAAATGCACCCGTGACTCGGTCCCTGCCCCAGAAATCCCCCGCAGTGTTAAAACGGCGTGGCAACCGACGCCCACTCGCCAAGACGGCGGGAAAGTCTGACCCCGCGCTCGGCAGGGGTAATTTTAGCCCGAGGAATCTTTGTTTTCTGCGATGGCCCTGACACCGTGCGGGCCGGAGATGTGACGCGAAGCAAACAAACCCTAACAATGAGCTGCAATCTCCACGGAAAATGGCAGATAACCAGGGACGCGTGGGGGTTAAAGCCATTTATGACAATGCATCATTAAGCAAACAAGCGCAGCGCGAGCCACAACGGAGTCTGTCTGACTCGGCCTGCTGTTCACTGTCACACAGTCTCCCGCGTCTGAAATGAAAATAGAATTGTGGGTAAATAGCGGGATTAGTCATTGGACGCTGAACGATGAGACGCTGGCCATGTTGTCGTCTACAGTCAGTATGACATGTTATTCTTGAAGGTACAACACAGCGTGGCAGCACCTCCAACATCACATCAAGTTGGGGGGAAAGGAATTCACTCTGCAAGAAACGACACCGATTGCGTACAGTGATGTCGGCGAGGCAGCCCGGTGCCAACTGGCAGCAAATTAGTAAAACGTTGATGACAATTTCGCTCTCCTTTTTGGTGCACCTCACAAATTTACTGCCAGACTTCACTGTATTTGCTCTGCAACAATAACTGTCTTCTACTTATTATTATAATTATTGTTGTTGTTGTTTCTAGTACATTCACATTGTTTGCCATCGTTTTTTACACCTACACTATTTCATCTAATTAGAAATACAAGAATGCACAAAGGTGGTGTGACAGTGTTACTTTAAAAGAACCGAGTGAAGGGAAATCAGACACTAATTTTCATTAGACTAGTTTTTAATAATGAGCAGCAGCTAAGAATGAAGTTATTGACCTGCGTCGGTACAGAGAAACACACCTTATCGGTAAATGAAGTCATCAGTCGGCTACTGCTCTTTGTTCTATGCACACTGCAGTACTTTGATGGTCGCCTATTATGAAAATGTCCCTGTGTGAGATTGTTTAACGTTAATACGAGTTCCCCCAGTCTGTCTCTGGTCCTGCAGTGGCTAGAAATGGCGGTAGGCGTAAAGAGCGTTTTGGTCGTTCTGCTTCACCGTTCAGAGAGCAGCAGATCAGACGGTCGGATTTGTCCCCTTATGATGTTTCTCATGTTTTTTTCCGTCCAGAGAATTTCCCACGCCTCCCCTGAAAATTTATCTCCATCGACCGTCATGGCTCCAAACGTAAGAAGCATTGATGTTGAGCGGTGATTGGATGTAAAAATGAGCACAAATGCATTTTTTTTAGTTCCATCACAAGAGACTCTGACGAACCCGTGGATAAAGTACGATTTTTTTCTGGAGAACACTTGAGAACACTTCTATAGGCCGCTCTTCTTGCGCCGCCTCTCTGCTCCACATTATCATTTAAAGCTACAGAAACGGCGCATCCTGTGGAAATCTCATTGTGGGACTGGATCAAAGTGGCTGTAATTCTGCACCACCGTAATCGGGGATCTTTAATATATACTTTAATCTGCATTCCTTTAAAACACGTTACAGTGGCTCTAACAGCAATGAACATACTGAAGATCCCGTTGCACGTGTTTGGAAACATCAGTTGTATCTGGACGATGATGTCAAAAGCTAAGAATAGAAGGTTACTGCAGGGTGACTTGATGTCAGGGGTGATTTCCTCATCTGACATGCAAAAACAGTGACGTCTTCGCATCTTTGCTTTGCATTACTGATCCCGGGTCCTGATGGCACCCAGTGATATGGTGCCACTGCGGGCATCTCCTAGACTATCCCATGATGGGTATAAAGATGCTACTGTAGATATCATATCACCTCGCTAGAGGTGTCGTGTGTTTTGCCAGCGCAGTTGTACGTCAGTCGTTACTTGTCCGAGGTTTACTGTAAACAGTCGTGGCCACATGTCACGGCCACATGTCATCGCTCGGGTTACCAGTGCACACATGCCTGGAGCTGCAGGTCACGGCCTGGTCATAGACCTAGAGTAACTCATGACTCAGGCTCTCTGAACTCCAGCAGGCAGGTGGGCCGCATGGCGTCGTGTCCAGAAATCCCACCAACCTCCTGCTGGTGAAGTCGTTTCATCTCATCCTGGGCATGAATCCATCACTACCTGACGGCCTGGGCTACAGACACCCTTAGTCGTGGCAAAGGTAGTAAAACACACAAACCAAATGAAGTAGAAGTGTGTTGGGATGAAAAAAAGGGAATGTCCGACAGGTTAATGCAGAGGCAGAAGAAGAAAACTACAAGTTGGTCAGAGCCATCCTCAAAGTGAAGTGATTGTCACTTGTGATACACAGTAGCACAGCACAAAGTGAAATTTGTCCTCTGCATTTAACCCATCACCCTGAGTGAGCAGTGGGCAGCCATGACAGGCGCCCGGGGAGCAGTGTTTGGGGACGGTGCTTTGCTCAGTGGCACCTCAGTGGTACCTTGGCAGATCGGGATTCGAACCGGCAAACTTCTGATTACAGGGCCGCTTCCTTAACCGATAGGCCACCACTGCCCTCAGTGGAAGACATGCAAGTTTTTATCTTGCGAATGAATTTTTTTGTTGTTTCAGCTAATCAGTTTCCATATACTAACATATGGACTAACATATTCATTATTACTTTAGCATTGTATCATAAGAAGCGTTGTGCCTGTCAGTGATTAATTTACATATTGGTGTCCATCACTTCAGGAGAAGCCTTTGGGAGTTAAATCTTTACCGGCACATTTATGCTTGTATAACCGTGTAAAAAACATGACTGTGTGTGAAGCAATATATTTTAAACAGCCTGTACCAACATTCTTCCTGCTGTGAAATGTACCAGAAATGTTGGCCAAGAAAAGGTCTCCATGCTGTCTCGTTCTCGACACTAATGTGTCTTGGTCTTGTCTCAGTCTAGACACTAATTCGTCTTTGTTCTGTCTCGGCCTCGACGCTATTTGTCTCAGTCTCGTCCATTGTCTTCAATTTAGAGCAATGTATCATTACATAGACATGTTCATAATTTACCTGTGGACAAAGAACATGATACATAGAAGACATAGAAGACAAAGTGCAGCAGCAATAAATAAATAAGTCTCAGAAGGGTGAATATATCTAAGAAAGTGATTGTGCATAATTTAAGTGACAGTGCAGTGCATACTATGTGATGTATAGCCTGATGGAACTGGGGTAGAATCTGTTCCTGAATCCTGATGTGCGTGTGTGAATTGTCCTGAGTCTCTTGCCTGATGGCAGGAAAGTAAAAAGGGACAGTGCAGGGTGGCTGGGGTCCTTCAGGATGTTCTTTGTTTTCCTGAGACAGCGCGTGCTGGAAATGTCCATTATTGCTGAGAGTTGTGTGCCTGTGATCCTGTTTTCACCACCCTCTGCAGAACTTTCTTGTCCTGAGCACTTCAACTGCCGTACCAGGACGCAATACTCCCCGTGAAGATGGACTCCACAGCGCACCTGTAGAAGCTGGTGAGGACAGAGGTGGATGCCCCAGCCTTCTTTAGGCGTCTGAGGAAGTGGAGTTGCTGGGCTTTTTTGGTGGCCGCTGCTGTGTGTTCTGAGGACTTGAGGTCGTCACTGAGGGTGACCCCAAGGAGCCTGAAGCTGCTGACCCTCTCCACAGCACCTCCTCTGATGTAGATAGGAAGATGAGCTGTATCCTGCCTCCTAAAATCCAAAACCATCTCCTTGCTTTTGCTGAGGTTGAGAGAGAGGTTGTTCTCCTGACACCACTCTGCCAAGAGTCTCACCTCCTCTCTGTAGGCCGTCTCGTCGTTGTTGCTGATCAGGCCTACAACGGTGGTATCATCAGCAAACTTGATGATGGTGTTGGAGCTGTGTCTGGACACACAGTCATGTGTAAACAGGGAGTACAGCATTGGGCTCAGAACAAGTGTTGAGGATCATTGTGGTAGTGAGCAGTGTATTTGTTCCTGGTATAAGAAATTTAAAATGAACTTAATAGGATTGCATAGAATATTGTTTTCCATCAGGCCTCGTAACTATGACAAGTCGGGGAGATTTTAAATGAGAGACATAAGGACAATATAATTGAAAAGATAACGTGAATTAGATTTACCAAGTAATGACACTTTCCAGCAACTTTATAATGACACTTTATAAGGAAGCAGCATTGGCTTGATTGTGAATGTCAGCGTATCAAGGTTTATTACCACTGGGGCAGTGGTGGCCTAGCGGTTAAGGAAGCGGTTGCCGGTTCGATGGCTGTCGCCTGTCATGGCTGCTCACTGCTCATCAAGGGTGATGGGTTAAAAGCAGAGGACACATTATGTTGTGCATTACGTGTGCTGTGCTGTGGATCACAATGACAATCAGTTCACTTTCACTTTCGCATTGATAGCAAAGTTAAGAGGGGACTATCCCTGGAACTATTGATTGTAAGGCATTCTGGATAAGGGTGTCTGGTAAATACTGAGAATGTAAATGTTGGATTGTAGAGCCTATGGTATGAGATGAGGGAAAATCACAGCAGGAGACAAGTGACTCATTTTTGGTGAATATTGGAGAAAATTCGGGCGTGACAATGGGGGCGAATGGTCCCAGTGATAACCCCATCAGCTCCTGTTGTCATTACCCATGGCATGGCCATGTTCTGCTCCATTTGAAAGCATTAGACACCCAGTCACTGACTCACCAGCATCTCCAGCCTGATGACACTCCAGCATCCCTCAACACCTCCCTGATAGTGTCCTCTTCTACTGCCCCACCCAGGGCAGCTGCGCGTACGCCCCCTCAGCACCGTCAGTGCTGATAAATCAGCATTGTGTCCTTGGGTTTCCATCCCTGGCCATCCTGGGGACCTGCGGTGTATCACAAAGTTACAAACGCATGTCACAATATGAGAAGGAGGAGGAGGAAAGCCAAAATTAGACCTTCCTAAATCTGCAAAATGCCATGGGGGAAAATTAAACAAGCCCATGTCCATGTTCAACGTCAGAAACTGACCTTTACGGGAGATATGTAGACATCACACATGATGTCACATATGTCATCTGAGCAAAACCATGTTCACTGTGACCATGGTATTATTAAGAATGAAGCAAAAGACATAGAAAAATATTATCCACCAAGTTTACTAGTTCAATTAAAGGATATGGTTGCCAAGAAACATACAGTTGAAACATTAACGTAGAATTAAAATGACATGAGGACATGTCTTTTTTGAAGATTAGCAATGCTTCACCTGTTCTTTCTGGAAATCAGGCCTAAATTGGGTTTAAGGTCACCCTGTCACCACAATTGGGGGTCTGGATTGGGAGAAGATCCAGCTGAGGGGGTGACAAGATGGAACAGGAGGATGGAACAGCTCTGACAATCATCACAAGATCTTTCCAGAATAAACTTAGCATGAGGATCAATATAAATAAAAAATATACTTTTTTCTATTTGGACTTTTATAAAACTGTAAAAGAATCGCATGTTCAGTTGATGTTCAGCTCTGAACCGGAGCATCTTTTTTAGTCGCCTGTGATGCACCGGTAAGGAATGCCGAGTATTGGAAATACCCAGTCCTGTTACGGACGATTCCATCCCTTTATCAGATTTAGTGTGAATTCTCAGAAGAGTCTGTCGTTTTCATTTCACTTTGATGAACGACTTTTACTGAACATTTATACAAAAATCATACTGAAGAAAGATAAAAATAAGTAATATTGTGAATATAATCCAGATGCCCTAAACCTCCAATTGCTCTGCAAATTGATATCATTGATATTATTTTCTGTTTTAATATCTATTTGTGTTTTACATCCTGCTCAAAGCTGTTGCACGGTTCAGTAAAGAACATGATAACGTTTAATCACAGACCCCCCCGCCCCCCGATCTGTGATTGGCTGAGCGTGGTCACGAGAAGCCCAGTTTCGCCAAATAAGGTTTTAATGGAAAGTGCTAATTAAATCATAAAAAGCAGCAAGAGTGGAAAGGCCCCACCCTCCTGTTATTGATGCCTTCTATCTGCTGTTTGTTCCCAAGATCCGAGAGTCTGGAATGTTCCTCAGTCTTCCCCTTCCTGCCCCGTGCCAGCCGAGCGGTGGCGCGAACAGACACAACAAAAACACACAGGGCCACGCCCTCGCGGCTGCAGAGTTGAACTGGTGGAAAAGGACAATGAGTGTGTGTGTGTGTGTGTGTGTGTATGTGTGTGTGTGTGTGTGTGTGTGTGTGTGTGTGTGTGTGTGTGTGTGTGTGTGTGTGTGTGAAAGTGTGTGTTTACCATGCAAGTGTGTATCGGTGCAATATATACATGCATGTAAATGTGGATATGCATGGTCATGCACGTGTGAGAGATGGAAAGATTGGAGCTTGTTTGTCTGTGATTATGGGTTTTTAAAGGAAGCGTCCTCTTCCTGCAATGTGTGAGTGTGTGTGTGTGTGTGTGTGGTTTAACAGCCACTTGGGACAATGGAGCTGCAAGGCTTCAAGTCACATAACCCAATCATCTTCAGACCCTGTCGTGACCATGCACCATCTGCCAGGGTGTGGGATGCACCTGCATCTTAGCTCGGCTGTGCATCTTACTCCTGTTCCTCCAGAATACTCCAGCTCTGTTGTTTGGTTTCCACCTCTTGACTGGATAGGACTTTTGGTCACCAAGCATGGCAGATATCAGCTCAGATCAGCGTGGAAGCGCATGCAGCAGAGGGGCCATGTTGGACTCGCTGAACTGTTCCTTTCGAGGAAATGCACACTTGCACACTTTCATCGGACATTTCTTACATCTATTCTGATGGAACGGGTGTGGTTTGTTTCGATTTAGCAAGGTGCACGTTTGCACACAGTCAACACAAAACATGATTTCCTCGCTTTTTTTTAAATCTGGCAACACTTCTCAGTCACAGTTGCCAACTAGCAATTTTTTCATTTTGAGGAAAAAGATTACAGGGAAATCCGATGTTCAAGTGGTGGTTTGATGGTTATACCAGCATGTACGGTTCTGGAGGAAACATCTAGCACGTCAGCAGAGCAATTCTATGTCCGATGGGTGTTGAAGCCTGTCCTTGTGTGGTCCACAGCGGACAGTTCACCCAATGTCCTCCCGGAGAGGACGTGCTGGAGGACACCCTCACTAATCCGATACCACTGACCTCCTGACTGCTTGCTCTGTGCGCCTTGGTACGTGAATGGAAATCGAGATTGGGATCTGATGCTCTAAACGAAGGATGGCGGCTGTTTACAGAGCTCCTGTCCCTGGGCCGATTACAGTAGGCCACAGTGTCTCGTTGTCTGACAGCGGCGCTAATCTTGTCATCAGGCGTACGTGTGCCACCACACATGGGAAACTGAAACTGATTCGCATCGGAGATGGGACTTGATGGGAATGTTCCCTGTGCAGACATGCCTCTCTGGAGCAGCAGCAGCCGAGACACGTGTGCCCGCCGCCGAGGGGCATCAGCCTCAGGGCCATGAGTGGCGCTCCTGACCCCGCTCCTGCTCCATCCACCGCGAACAAAACCAGGAAGGGGAGGAATGTGCAGATAGTGGCTGGTACCGGAATCACCGCCGCTGGAACAAAACAACAGCTTTCCAGAGTTAATATTCCAGAGGAATATTATAATATACCTGTCAGCCGGAGAAGCTTTGGGTAAAATGTAGATCCCTTTCAGCTTATTGCTCTAAGTAAAAAGTAAGTGACAGCACAGCACAGCACACACAACGAAATGTGTCCTCTGCTTTTAACCATCACCCTTGGTGAGCAGTGGGCAGCCATGACAGGCGCCCGGGGAGCAGCGTGTGGGAGCAAACTGTTGGCCTAAATCTGCAGTTACAAATTGCTCTGCATCTTTGCAAGTAGAAGCACGTCAGAAAATCATCACTTGGGGTTTTTAAAGTGCTTTCTAAATAAAGTCGGACTGGATTTTAGATGCTGAAAGGACCTCTTCGTCCCTCCAGACCTTTGAGAGGGCCGGCGTCCATCAAACAGGCCAAGAGAAGGAGAGCTGGTGGAGAACACAAACACCCGTAATCACTTTCCATCCCTTCCCTATCACTTCCTCCTTCTTTAAAGGAGACCCGACGGGATTTTTCCCATGTTTTTTCCCGCCCCGTAACACGGCAGGAATGTGCCAGGAATGTGAAAAAGCATCCTGTTTTTTTAACTCCTCGCACCTAGTCAGCTGTTTCGTAAGACAGTGAGGTCCGGCTCGGAGCTTCAGAGGAGGAAGGAGGTGAGCGCATGTGTTTTCATCCACAGGTCAGGTGGAGGACCGTCCCGCCGTCCCCTCACGTCTGCAGCGTAGAGCTGTAAATCTGGGGTGCTTGTAAATTAGTCTGTGGTTCGAACTTGTTTCGCGTGCATTATTAAATGTTAACCAGGGCGAGAGAGACGCGAAAAATGGACGCTGAGGAGGTGAAACGGAGGGTAGCCTCGGCCGATTATGTCTCAGACCTGCTTATTTCTGCAGCTGCCATGCATCCTGTGTGCGACAATTACTGCCAGTGACCTCCTTCCAGCAGAAGATAGCATCCAAAGTATTACATAAAAAAAAAAAAAAAAAAAAAAACATTCCATATGCATTACATGCCTGCTGGGCTGCACCATGTGAGATGTATACGTGGATAGTGGTGTTGAATTCTGGGACGTGGCTCCTGCAGGTTGACTACTGTACGGTCTTTATTGTCATAACTTCTGCTGATGCAGATGTTGATAGGCGAGATGAAGGCTCCCCTTGTCTCCCCCTTGGCAATCTTGAATAAACATCTGGCGGAGGAATGGGGGGGGCAAATCACATTCCAGACGTCCCAGGTGACTGACAGGAGACTAAAGTCCCTCGCTGCCTCCAGCCACTCGAACAGACGAGATTATAAAAGGCTTGAAATAAATCAGGGTAAAAAGAATGGGTGTGAAACTACGGCGGGCCGAAGATCTGGGCAATAAAGAGGTTCCTCATGCCTGGTGCACAGGTCACGGAATGTTCTGAGTAATGCTCCAAACACATTCATGCATTTATAAATTTTATTGCAAAACAAATATAAAACAATAAATATTCCAAAACAAAAATAATAAGCCAAACAAACCTAGAAAACAGCAATAAATTAAAATAAATAAGACAGTAGCATGGACAGAGTTTTTGTTTCCCTGATTGGTCCTCCTTCGATAATCCTGAATAAACCAATGAACAGAAAAACGGAGGAATAATCTAATAAATATGCATAATATGTCACAAACACGCAGCACAGTGACACGGGAATTCCTGTGTGCAGAAAAATGTCATTTTTCAGAACTTCATCAGCCGCACAATGGGCCCGTTGTGGGCCGAACGAAGAGGTTGTTCTCTTGTCATCTCCTTCAAATGGTTGCGCTGACGTGTTTAAAACACACACACACACTCACACACACACACACATTTCTCATACATTAAAGGACACGGATTAAACTGGTGGCAGGTGGCCCTTGAAGAGCGGAACCTGTGTCTTCACTTCGGCATGAAATGATAAGCGCATTAACTCTGATTCAGAGAAAGCAGACATTCGTGGATTAAGACCAGCGCAGGACTTCAGTGAGTTTTTCGTGAGTTTAAGACTAGGCTTAATCCACCAACAGGAGAGTCAACCAAATACTCCATACAGAACATCTAACAGTGTTCTACATTCTATGTTTGCAGGATATTCAGCCAATTCATGAGAACATTTGAGTGCATCATTGTCCCCGATATGATTATAAGTCCAGCATGTTTGTGACACCCATGATCCGTCTTGCAGGCAACGACCTTCATTAAATCCCAGCGTCCAGAGCTCGGCGTTTGGTCTCAATCCAACATCGTCACCTGGCAGCCGGAAGACAGACTCCTGCTTCAGAGCGGTCGCTGCTTCCTCAGCCACGGAGCCCATCCTGAGCAACAGGCTCCCAGGAGGACGCCCTCGTTTACCTGGACCGGGCTCCCAGCTTCTCGGCTGCTCTCTGGTTAGACCGGGACACCCGTCTGTGAAGGATAAACCCGCGTGCGTCAGAACAATCTCCGAACGCCTCGGCCGTGCTCGTGCTGCGTCCCTCGCGCCAGCGGCGGTTCTCACCTGAGCGTCTGCAGCATCTCTGGTCCGGACCTGACCGAGCTCTCCTGGTGCTGCTCGCGGGGGCTGACCACCACGAGGGCAGGGTTCTCCGAGCTGTGAACGGGACGCGGGACGAGTCAGATCAGGCTGACACCGGACGCTTGTCTCCGAAGCGAGGAGACTCACCTGTGGTGGCAGAAGCCCAGGCAGGTCCGGTCCTCCGGGCTGCTGCACGCACAGCGTCCGGCGGAGCGGCGGCGGCGGGAGAGGGGGCTCCCCAGTCCGTACGGGGTGGTCTTACTGAGGGCCAGAGAGGGTTAAAGGTCAACGTCACCTCTCCACTGCCACCTGCGGGGTGTTTCGGTCCGGACTTACCCGGGCGTGTTGACCCAGATGATGTCCAGGTGGCAGAAGTAGTAGCACTCCTCATCCAAGCCGTTGCTGCAGGAGCAGCGCTTGGTCCGGACGTGTCCCGACACCGGGAGGCCGGCACCTGCGGACGAAGGAGCAACGTGAAGACCTCTCTCGTCCACGCTTCACATCGGCACGTCTCCGTCAGCTTCTGCACTCACCGTCCTCGAGGAGCACAGCGAGCACGATGGAGAAGGCCAGCAGAGCACCCAGAGATCCAGCCATGGTGGAGTAAAGTGCAGGTGTTTGTGGTGAAGTCGCCGGCCCCGGCTCCTATTTATTTAGCCCTCTGCTGGCCACGCCCCCCCCGCATTCACAAGCGACTAGTGGCCCGCCTGTCGCATTCCAACACATTTCTCAGGGGAGGGCTGATAATGGAGTGGCGCGGGGGGGGGACACGCGTTCTAGAGAACTTTGAGGTCATTCACACAAAAACAGAGGAACACAGGTCAAGGTTAGGAATGCTTTGATTGGTTTATTTTCCAAGATGTACGACGGGGAAGCCCTGTGCCAACAGGAAAAGGAATAAAGATAGTGGCTGACGCCTCGGCGACAGATATTCAAACCAGCAGTGGAGCTCAGGAGAAAAATCGCACGTAAATCCACACGAGAACATCGCCGGGCATGTTCCAGAATATTCCGTTCAGATTGGTGGGTCCGCAGTCCCGCCTACAGGTTTGGAACCATCACATGCAGGTCACTGACATCATCAGAAGCTTTGGGGGCTGTGGTACCAATTAGAGAAAATGGCGCGTTGAATGATTACAAGAAGGAACTGTCAGATGCAAAGGAATGGAAATAAATGCGGCCGAAGGGGATGTTACTGTCGTGGGAGGAAATGTGGCCGAACATATCCATACTGGTTCCGTAGAAAAACCTGCACGTCTGCCTTATATGGGCATATGTGCAGCTAAATATGGATCACCTGCAAACGCTACAGTCAAAATACACTTTATTTATTTAGAACAAATACAGTTGAACTTAACAAGTGATGAATTTGTATTAAAAAAGAATACATATATATATATATATATATATATATATATATATATATATATAAATGTTTGTGTGTGTATACATATATATATATAATGTGTGTGTGTATATATATAATTAATTAATAACTTTTTGCATATATACACCAATCAACAAAGCCATTTTATCAAACAACTTTATTTACAATATTACTACATGAATAATAAGACCTAACCAAACAACAATTTAAAAAATCAAATTAATTCCTTTTAATTTGATTAATGTTGTTTTTTTTACTTTTGTCATGTAGAATAATGAGCAACAACTCAATACCTACAATCATCTCTCCTGGACTTCTACAGAATATTCAGACCAATGCTGTCTAATGGACAGAGAGGGGAAGTCTTTGCAGGGGGTGAGGAAATGCCACAGAGATATGATAATTATGCAAACAATGGCATTTTCAAATGACTTGTCCCATACAGTGCTGCCTGAGCAAATATTTGTTCAACATTCCCAGGCAGCCACGGTGAAACCTGAGGGCGGCGGAGCTGTGACTGTATTACTTTCTGTATTACAGACGTGTCCCCAACCTGCTGGTGGCGAGTTTCGCACCGAACGTGTCTGAGCCGATGGAGAAGTGCGATAACGGCAGGTTCCTCGCCAGCTTTTATCTCCACCAAATCAAAGACAGACGTCCTGTCACCCACAGTTCCTCCTCCACAAATACGCGATCAGCATCTGCACCAGCGTGGGGGACACCAGCATCCCGCCTCCACCCTGATCAGGGCTGAGCTTGGATGACTAGCATGACTGGTGTCCTACAGACTGGAGCACCAGGACATGGTCAAAGCAGTCAAGTTCACACCTAAGGTTCCAAAAATTAACCAATTAAATCACACATTACATGCAGATTAATATGAATCCCAGACCTTGTGTGGGTGGAATTTACATGCTCTCCCCTTGTAGGTGCATTCAATTTCCAGGTTCTCCGGTTTCCTCCCTCTTGTACACTAGGTGGACATGTACACTAGATGAACTGGTGAGTGTGTGTGTGCCCTGTGGTGGGCTGTGTGATATTGAGTAGCAGGACTAAATAGTTCATTTAAGTATTAGTTTTAGTTAGTATAATTTAGTTAGTATGTATATACATTATTTTAATACATGGTATACTGTGTATACTGTTGTACTGACAATTAACCTTTCTTGAATCGTGAATAATAGTGAGATAGTGAGAACTTGGAGGGGGAAGGCAACACTGATTAAATATTAAACCTCCGCGTTCCCAGGAAGGGTAGTAAAGTGGGTGGGTCAGGTGTTCTGGGCGACATTCCGTAGGGGACTGGGTGCTGAAGTAATCCGGTGGGGAATGAAACGTCCTGTCTGATGACGTCACGCCCCGATTCGCACCTCACAGGGGGTCAATATGACTCTGCACTTCCGGCTCATTCCGTAGTCATGAGCTGGTCCCCGACCCGCATCCAGGGTTGTGTGCAGACAGGAGCCAACGTCTTATCACGACCGAATGATCGGGATAAAGGTTGGTGTGGTTCTGGGGGCCTGACGGGCGCTTTTATAGCTGTTATGTTGCCGAGGCAACACGTCTTTATCAGTCCTCCTGACTCCCATAAAAACTCAGACTGAGCAACACAGACAAACATCTCAGCTCTTCCAACCAGACAGAACCCAGACAGAACCAGTCACCTGGTCTCCAGTAGCAGGACGCGATCCAGTCTTCCCACCACAGCCTGGACTTTTAAATTGCTCATTCCTCAATTCCCTCGTATAGGTGATATCATGGCCGTCAGAGACACACAAATCCTGTCTGAGACCAGCAGGATCAAAGGAGTTTCACCCTCACAAACTTTAATCCTGATTGTGAATGGGATTTATCCGTCCAAAACTGTCAGAACTTTCACTACTGTTCAGAAGAAATGACCTGTACTAAATAAATACTTTACTTTACTTTACTTGGCAGACAATTTTATCCAAAGAGACTGCATACATGTAGAAAGGTACTCAGGTTTCATTACTAGGAAACCCCTTTTAATGATCTTGGTGTATCTGATAGTAAAAGCAATAAAACTGGCCAGATTCACACTAGTACAATATCTAGTACATCAACAGATGTGGGCTTCTTTCAAACTGTGTTAATGACTATTTATTTATTTTATTTTTTTGTCATTTTTTTTTTCAAAACCAAACCCATTCCATGGTTTATATTCACAGAATATAAATATATAAATTCAGATATTTCTGAATGTCCCTGAACATTTACAATGGTAGTGTATCCTAATGCTAAATTACCTGGTTGGTAGTAACCTAGTGGGCAACACACTCACCTATGATCCAGAAGACCCAGGTTCAAATCCCACTTATTACCATTGTGTCCCTGAGAAAGAGACTTAACCCTGAGTGTCTCCAGAGGGGGACTGTCCCTGTAACTACTGATTGTAAGTCGCTCTGGATAAGGGCATCTGATAAATGCTGCAAATGTAAATGTAACTGGTTCAGATGCGATTAGAAAGAGTAGCTCACTGCTGATACCTGGAGGTCAAGGGAGGAACTGCGATTAGTTTAAAGTGACGTCATCCTGTTCCCTATTTTTTCTAGAACTCCCTAACTGTAGATATTAATTCAAGCGTGACCGTACAGAATGTGAACATACAGGATAGTGTGGACCATTTTACTTATTATTAATTATATCCATGCAATGGTCAGATCAGGCCAACCCAGTAGATTCCACCAGCCTGTCCAGGACCTTCTCGTAGCTGGACATTTCTACTGATGTCCTCCTTGTGTCTCTTAATGACAGTTCTGCAGTCGCTCCATCAGCTGGGATAAGCAGGAGCTTCTGAATGGGGACAGGCCTGTTCAAACTCTTAAACCCCCTAAATCGAGGCCAACCTCACGTGTTGCATTTTTTGCTGTATGTGGTGATTAAAGATAGAACATTTTAATCAGGACAAAGAAGGACAACAACAACAACAACAGAAAAAACACCCACAAGCCAGAATGAACCACCTCCAGACATCCAGCCCACAGTAATGGGAGCATCACGGTGCAGAACACACAGGGTGTGTGATTACAGATCGACGTCCAGGCATTTCCTGATCATCTGACATCATTGTGTTGCACATGCCAGGGCTGCTGAGGAAAACAGAACACGCTGTTCTAGGAACAGAGATGTGCACTTCTCACATCTCACCGCCAGGAGGCGCCCAGGGACACTCTCACCCAGCCCTCACATGAATGCGAACGCAGAGAAATGCGAAGAGTTCGGTTGCAACTTCAGACCAAATTTTATACAGCAACCAGAGGACATTATACCTGTACGACCTCTGGGGGTGGGGGGGGTCATGACCTTCACTGCTGTAATTAGGCATCAACAACATGCATGTAGACCAAAAAAATGTAAAAAAACACAGCAAATGCAGTGGTAGGCGACGTAAATATCCATTTTATTGGTTTTATTTAAAAACGTCAGCATGAGCCCATAAACACCCAAGAGTCGACTCCATGTGCAAACATGAATATAAAATTATTACTCAGTGCCGTTCGGGACCAAACCACATCCTGACTGTAGCTTCTCCACGTCAAGTACAGGTACGACTGACAGACAGTGAACAGACCTGGTCCGGTGCCGTTATAGGTGTATGTATCAGAGATATGGGGTGGACATTAGAATATAAAGAGAGAGGACGTAGCCAGGCCTTGTGTACATCGAGCAAAGATCATCATTCCAGAAAGGAGCTGTGAGAAATATTAAAATACAAAAAAACATACGTGAACAGCAATGACATCGTTTAAAAATCATTTATAAAAAACATACATGGACTGCATATATAGATTCCTGTATAATAATATTGTACATACACATTTATTATAGATACATATAGACAGAAGTGCTGCGTTGGGGGTCAGGAGGAGTTGCACTTGCCCTGGGGCCTCTGGGTAAGTTTCAGTTTAGATTTCCGACCCTTTGCTGGGTTCGGGTTCCGTGCTCTTGTCTCTGAGAGGATCTGGTCGGTCCCTCGCCCCCCCGGGCGGAGGCCCCGGCGACAGGTCGACGTGCGGGCTGCACCGTGGCGGCACCATGTGGATCCCGCCGATGGGGATCAGCAGGCTGGGTGCGCGGCCCAGCTGCTGGCAGTGGAGGGGGAGGTGGCTGAACAGGCGACTGCCGTCTCTCGGTGGGCCGCACCTCGGGCCCAGGGTCAGGAGGGCAGGGACAGGGGACGGCGGCGAACTGGCCACTTCCTGTCGGGACACAGACACAGACAGAGGCTGAAATCGCCGGGACGCTTCTTATTCCAGCTCCGCGGCTCTGTTTACACGCCGCCGCTGCCGCCGCCATTTTTAACACGCGGCCCTCAGTGTAAACACTCGGGCGGAGATGGGCTTCCTCCTCGCCCGTATATAACGCAGTGTTGTGTACTCCGCCATGTGCGGCCTGTTGACTCTCGCCCCTCACAGGAACTGCTTTGTCTTCGTGGGAAAAGGGCGGATTATTATTTTCAGGTGCGGCCTCAACGCAACAAAGCGGGAGGCGATGCGGCGCCAACCGCGCCCACCAAATATAACGTGTGAATAACAAGAAAAAATCACCTAATAAAAACCATGCATGAAGTGGGGCGCTGAAAACACGTGTGTAATTAAATATTTCGGATTCTGTTTGCTCAATGCGCACTATTTCTAGGTCAGAAAACGTATTTACGCAATCCTGTGACCTCCTGCAGGTAAAACAAGTTCAGTAGAATCAGATTACGACTCTCTGGAGTGCTGGGAGAACATGGAGCATTAGATTTACCAATCAAATCAGGGGAAAATGTCAGAAATTCGGAATTCTAAAAATTATTTTCATATTCCACGAGGAGGTGATCTGCATCCTCAACCTTGAAATGAAATTTTATCACAAAAACGAATTAAAGAAAAACAGGGGAACAAGTTTAGAATTTTAGAATTGAGAAAGTTGCATATTAAAACTAATAAAAACTTAACTTTTCACCCCAATTTCTCTCGTTCTCGTGAAGAACTCACCAGTCTGGCGCCACCGCTCGGCCTACTGGGAAAAGTTCTGGGTCGGTCCCTCAGCCTGGTAGCCTGATGCTGAACATTGGACCCTGACAGAGTGGCTTGAAGAGCCGTGGAGCCACCTACAGGCTGGGGCCCGACGGCCACCAGGGGCCGATTGGGAGACAAAGGTCTCTCTGGACATGTGGATGGGGTCGGGCGGGGCATGGAGGTAGGACAGTGGACAAGAGATTCTCTACGGGCTGCGGGTTCCCGGTGCTGGTGGTGGGTGTGGCCAGACAGGGCGGAGTCAGGTGACTTTGGAGCTTCTTCTGGCGAGAAGGTAGAGAGTGGTGGCACGTCGTCCTCATCACCTTCCTCCTCGCTGTCTTCTGCATCTGAGAACTGATGCTCCTCCAGAGTTTCTGGGCCAACTGAGCAATAATCCTCGCTGCCACCTGGAGGCCAGAAGAAGTACAGCAGCTGTTACCTCCATTTAAAGGGGCTTTTATGCAACTTTTGACACTCGTGTTCCAGTAAATATTTATTGAAAAAAAATAGCAGTCCTAAAATGAAAGGGTGCGAAGGACATTTCATCACCTCCAATCTCGCAGATTCAGCCTGAGAAAATCAAATGTTTGCCATGCAGCGCTCTTGTTTGAAGAGGAAACATCAAAAACATTAATTTAACAGCACCTTCAGCACAGGGCTGGAGAGACCTACTTACGTCGCCACGAACAGCGCAAACAACATTTCACAGTTTGTCCTGATTCATTTCCTCCACTCGTCACCGAATCACGATCAGTGCACAGAATTATCGTTCAATGTCCAGTTTTGTGGACAGTCTCCCTCGAGTCCCTATAGACCCTGTCCCAGGTATTACTTCACTGGGACACATGCACTGTGCTCTGATTGGTGCCAGTGTCTATTTCCTACCTCCTCCTTCCTCATCCTCCTCCTCCTCTTCGTCCTCCGGTTCGTCTTGACAGGAGATGCTTCCTTCATTGCACTTTTTCCCATGAGCCTTTGACTTCATGTGTTTGGTGAGGTTCCCTACGGCACACAGACGAGTCATGGTTACAGGCCATGCCCCACGCCTGCTCCATTTTCAACAGTACACAATTAAATGTATGCATTTATTAAACAAGCTCACATTTATTACCTCAAATGAAACCAGAATTGTGAATAAATTACATACATTTTACATTAGGGTCACATGTGCTTCTCCTTGTTACTGTCATTTCATATTAAAACGTAGTTTTTGAACAGTTGTCCCCTACCTTTGGTTTTGAAGGCAAAGTTGCAGTGCTGGCAGACATACGGCCTCATGTCGGTGTGCAGGCGGATGTGTTTGCGCAACATGCTGGGCTTCTTGCAGCGGATGCCGCACTCCTCACACACGTACCTCCCGCGGCCACGGCCCCGCACGTACACGTACTCCTCGTTGGACCGGTAGCTGCGGGATGGCACGGTTTTCAGAGATTAACGCTCAGCTCATAATAGCTAGCTGTCCCCTATAATTCCTCTGAACGTGTGAATGTTGCTTGATGGCTTTAATGGAGCAACTAGTATTAGAATTGCACCGAACAACTGTAGCAAAGCTTTACAGTGATGTTTTTTACGTGAGCTTGAAGCTAATTGTCTAAATGCTACGGCAAGTAGCGATTATTTTGCATTGATATTTGGTGAGCTATGATTCCTCTGCAGCCAACGAACGCACATTTGAATCCAGCAGCTGCAGAAAAATGGCGGAACTATTCCTGTAACATGCAGTCATGCTCTGGAATCGGGAGGCAGGCCCGTGCTGCCCACGCTTCGGTGTTTGAAAGCCAGCCAGCACGGGCAGAAATCTTCACTTCCATTTCTGCAGCACCTGCAGGCCGCACTTCCCCGGCCGGCCTGCGTCTGCGCGGCCAGGCGGTCCCAAAACGGGGCCGCCACTTCGCCTCACACAGAGGTCCCATTTATAACGACAAAACCCGAGAGCCGTCAGCACTCCCACCGCCCATTCCAAACATGGGGTGCCTCCTGCCAGGGTCCGGGGCCCCGGGGCCCTGCCAAGCCAAACACGGGAGCGAGAGGAAAACCCTGCCCTGCCCAGCTGCTCCGGATAAGTGAAAGAAAATATGGCGCCACGGCGCACAAACTTAAAGCAAATAAGAATGAAATTCGGGATTAAAAATACATTTTTAAAACCGGTGAGAAGGTTTATGAGACACAAGCGCGGGGCGCTTGTGACGGCGGCAGGTAATTACAATGCGGCCTTTATCTGGACGCGAAGGGGAGGACGGCAAACTCTTCATCTCTCTTCATGTGCCTTATCACACACACACAGCCGACGGGTGAGTCACCGTGAGGTGGCGGCCATAATGACTGGCGTGGTGAGTCACCGGGGAGGCAGCAGGAGTGCCCGGCGCAAGAAAACGCGCAGATGGCCGCCTCCTCCACGGCAACCGACCGGCTCCTGCTCGCCGCTTCGTGCCTTTTAATCTGCCTGCCTCGCTTTTTATATACGTGTGGGTTTGGTCTGGACTGATGAATCAGTTGTGAGAAGGGACAAGCTAAATATGTGTCTGTGCCGCACAGCCGGCAGATACCCCCTCAAACATGTCCAACCAAATAAGCCAGAGGCCTGGATAGAAGAAGCTGCATTTTTCATTCAGGTTAGGAAACTGAATGATTAGAATGGTCGAGGGTGTTTGGCATGAGTGGGGCTTTGCGGGATGTGAAGGAGAGGAAGTGGACGCCAGGCAAGGTAGTTTCCTGGCTCGGAGTGCCCAACAGACGGCCTATGTTGGCCCTGGCAGCCAGATCCACTCTCCTGCTGCAGCGGGGGTAAGAACAACACTTCGTGGCGGCCCCGTCGAGCAATGACAGAAACTAGTCACATGCAACGCGTTAAAAAAAAAAAATCCATCATTGGGCTGAAAACCAACACATTCTAAAAAATATATAAATTACAGACATCCGCTCACAAGTTACTATTAAGTTATTACTAAATTACTATTGACTAACTATATGACTACACCATGGCAACCCTTTCAACAGTACCTTGATTTCTGCTTCAATCGTGTTTTATTTAGTTCTACACAACATGTACCTTAAATATATTTCTCATAAAATCATAAATAAAAAAAAATCTTTAATAATAAACAAACATAAATCATTTTATGTACATGCTACATATTAGAGGCAGTACTTACATTTACAGCATTTATCAGACGCCCTTATCCAGAGCGACTTACAACCAGTAGTTACAGGGACAGTCCCCCCCTGGAGCAACTTAGGGTTAAGTGTCTTGCTCAGGGACACAATGGTAGTAAGGGGGATTCGAACCCGGGTCTTCTGGTTCATAGGCGAGTGTGTTACCCACTAGGCTACTACCACCCAGTACTTGTATGTTTTGTGTGCCATTCTATTCAATCATACATGATTTACACCGGCAACTGGAACAGAAGGTAAAAACGCTCCCTTACCCTCCTTCACAGATCTGCACTCGTGGAGGCTCGCTGCACCTGGAGGTGTTTGACAGCGAATCCTCCGTTTCCTCCCCCTCCTCCTCCTCTTTGTCTTTTTTCCCTAGTGTCTCAGATTTTTTCTCTGTCGGCGGAACATGCTGTGCCTCCGTGTGATCGGGGTGCAGGGTGCCGCGTACCTATACTCGAGAGAGACACGGGCAAATTCACCAATCCTGCTCCCGTGTGCACAAGGAAACAGAGACAGGGAATTCTCATTCAACTTTTTGAATACAGTCTCAGTCAACTTTTTGAATAAAAATCTGTAATTCATTCTGATAGACGTTAAACTACCCGGATTACAATAATTAACAATGGCATTGCACTGATAAACTTACCTCAGACAGACTCGGCTCCTGGACACCATCCAGTTCCTTCTTCTCTCCTTCGGCTGGAGACATCGCAGCCATGGTATAAGTTATGGGCGAGTGTGTCTGCTTGCAGTGGAGCAAGGAGAGGACTTGCTTGCTGGTGAGTCCAGGAGGGTTGGGATTGCACGTGCTTGTGCACCAGGAGGAATAGACCGAGGTGTGGTGGTCAGACTGTGCAGATGGGTTTGGCTTGATGTAATTCAGGTAACACCAGCTGAAGGAAGGGCTGGTGTGGAGTGACGGCACCATGGGTTCTTTGCTGTCTGTCTTTTGTCCAACGGTCTGACTTCCTTTCTCCTGCAATTGTTGGGACAGTGTTCTAGTTTGGATCGCCTCGAAATCTTCCTCATTTGCATCCTCTTCTTCCTTCACTCGTTTCTGCTGCTGCCCAGAGTCTGGGCTGAGTTCCAGGCTGCTAGCTGGGGACAGTACACGTTTGCTTCCCCCCACACCTGAAGATCTGCAAGGTTCTTGGCTGTCATATGTTGTTGGGAGGTGGACTTTCAGGCCTAAGTTAGAGACTGTTGCATCTATCGGTCCAAGGTTCAGACCACAGCTGACAAGCTCCTGAGAACTACTGAAAGGAATCTGTGACAGAGTGGTATAAATTGCATCAGCGTGGGTGGGGGTGTTGGCTTGGAAACGAACAACCACAGACTGCTTACCTGTAGGCCTCAGCAGCTCGTTGCTGGGTGATATGTCAAACTGGGACTGCTGCGGATAGGCCTGATGATTTGTAATCTGTGAGAGGAATGCCCTCAGCCCGGGAACATCAAGACGATTCTCGGCTGGGATCTCAAGCTTAAGACCTGTAGACAGTGGGGAGTAATGTGCCCTAGCTGCACCTTGAGATGATCCTCGGGGAAAACCTGTTGGGCCGTGATGGGAACCCTGATGCCCTAGGTAAACGAGCGGTGACATTTTTGGAATTTCTTGTGCAAAGACTTGACATGCCAGGTCTTCAGTCAGACTTTGAGGCTGGTCCAAATGACCCAGGTTCACTTGATCCTGGTTCAAAGGGTGAGATATATGGATACCAGGTGACTGTGATAATCCTGGACTGATAATCTTGGGCATTTCTTGGGATGGGTTACCAATTGGCTTTGAATTGCTTGGCAGCTCTTCCTCATCTGTATCTCTTACTGTGGTATGTCTTATCAACAGGCATTTGCGCCTCTCCTTCCAGCCAGCAGGAGAACGCTCTGGAGAAAGGCAACTGTAGTCAAAGGACTTGCTCCGAATCTCAGAAATGGGAGCCATTGGCTGAGGAACATGAGGTGCTTGCTCTGAGGCAGAACGTCTCATTTCTCGATGGGGGTTGTGAGAACCAGTGGGAACAGTCAAAGTGTGAGTGGCCCTGGACCTTCTCACCGATGCTACATCTGCGTCAGGTTTACTGGACTCCTCCAATGAGGCCGATCGACTAGATGCATGAGATATATTGCTGTCCTCACTGGGGCTACGTGGCAGTGAGAGAGACTCAAAGCTCGACTCCCCTGAAGACTGGGCTGCTTCCGCAAGACGAAGGCGCTTCTTTTTAGGAGGCAGCTTCTCAATAGGAAGCTGAGCCAATGTTGAACTCCTTTGTGGCCACTGAAACTCATCTGCTTTCTCCGTCTCTTTAGTCGTGGAAATGGTCACAGAGAGGGACCTTGGCACAACATTTGGTTCTTCAGTTACAAGGATCTCTGGCACTTGAACGTTGTGTTGTCGTACTAGCTTACGAGACGTTGGCTTTGCTGGATATGGCTGACACTTTTTCTGAGGGAGTGAATGGTAGACATCATGAGTCATGACCTTACTCAGATATGGTTCTTCATTCCCTTGGCTTTTGAAAGGCACATTTGCCTCGGTCTTTTCAAATAAACTTGTATGCTGGATCACAGAAATCCCCTTCAAGGAAGTCGTAGGCTCGCTTTCTAGTCTTGAGCCAATGTTCTCTTTAGTAGGTCTTTCATATGATCCACTTGTCATGTCTTTTACCATTGCTGGTGCTGACATGGGCAAGGAGGACAAAGCACTTGAGTCATCAAGTTCCAGGCTATCTTCTTTTCTTCTCTTTCGCATCAGCAGTGCACCAGGCCTGTTCAAAGGATGCATTTTTTGAGGATGCTCAGCCTGACCAGAAAACACTTCAGGCTGCTGAGACACATTTAACCTGCAGGCATTGAGCTTGTGTGTCTTATAAGTCTCCCAGTCTTTGAGGTCAGTGCCACACTCTTCACACTTATTCGGCTCCAGTGGTCTCTGCTTTTCTTCAAGCACAGGGAGTATGTTGTAATGGAATGGTGTGTTGGGTGTGGTAAGTTTATCAGGAGTGATGTCGGTACCAAAGGGCAGTTCGATGGCAGGCTGGCGTCGAAGCAATCCATGACGTCGATTCCCCTGAGGTTGCGGCTGTTCATCAAATGACTGGCTAAGTCGGAGGTTGCGGTTTGAAGCATTAGAGGCATCACCTGTGGTAGCAGCTGAAGGAACTGAATGACTTCTCAGAAGGGGCGCTGTGGTCGTCTGGTTTTGGAACCTTTCACATGGGACACCCAGTGTGATGGAGCCTGTCCCCTTGGAGAGAGGCTCACTTTCTTTCGTACAGTGCACAAGGGACTCTTTAAGAGCCGTTACTTTGGCCGTTTCACTGCTGATCCTTCGAGAAAGTGAGAACCTCCTTGGTTTGACACTGTCGATCTTGCTGGTATCAACCACTGCCTCATTGATGGTGATGAGTTTAGTGATGTGGTCGATGACTTGCTTTTTGGGGACATTGAAAGGAATGCCCTTCCCTTCTTGCCCAGCTGAAAGCTGATGCTGGTGACGGGATGCACGCTGCAGATGTCCCAGACGCCCGTATTTGCCAAGGATGATCTCAGCATAGCTTTTGGCACTTGTATCTGGAGGGCTGTCTTGAGATTGCTCGGTGCTCTCAGAGCGAGAAAAGTAGCCAGATTCTGTACTACCTTTGCTACCCAGAGTGAACGACGAAGAAGCTTCATCAGATGAGTCTAATGGGGCCTGCCTTATCTTACTTAACCTCATGGCAAGCCTCTTCTTGACTGCATGGGAGTCACCCATGCCCTGTAATTGTTCAGCAGGTGACGACTCTGGTTTAAAGGTTGCCTGAGAGGCCGTTCCTTGTTTCTTTGTGCATGAACTAGAAGAAGATCTCTCAATAGTTTCATTGTCCGAATCACTCACAGTCTCTTCTTGACCACTTGGTTCCTCTTTGTTGCCAGATGTCAGGCCAGCTTTCACCCTATGAGTGTGGGATTTACGGTGCTTATACAGGTTACTCTTGGTCTTGAAGGAGAAGCCGCATGGAGCGCATGGGTAAGGCCTCTCTCCAGTATGTGACCGAATGTGTTTCTGGAGCACACTAGGTTTGGCGCATGCCCGTCCACAATAGGTACATACGTACTTTCCCGGCTTCTGCGGCCTGCGGTCCCGTTTTTGCTTTGGGGTACCTTTCGCCGCTGCCTCTTCTGTGGAGTGGGATGTTGAGGTGGGGATTTCAGAAGACCTTTCCACTGAAGGCACCTGACTCTCTGGAGCTGACCCTGTATGCGTTGATGACCTGGTGGACTTGTCTTTCTCAAAGGTCTCTGTGTCCCAGGCATGTTTCCGCTGGAGCCTAAAGCGCTTCCTCTCCAGACTCTGCCGTTTAGGCTGCTTGGCTTCATGTTCGTGAGCTTTCTGTGGCTGCTTACGCTGTTGCAGGGAAGGGGGCTGAGGCACTGAACCACCCAGAGGAGATGTGTGCTGAGGCTGTGCCTGACCTCTGGACTGCTCCTCAGTGGTCAGCTCGCTTTCCAAGGCCTCCATAAAATGAGGGAGCAGCCTCAGGTCTGCACCTGGGGTTAGTCTGGCTGTGCCAGTCTGCACAGATCACGTACAATCATTCAGAAGAAGAGGAAATCATGCATTCTTTTCTCATAAATTTTGCATTTATATCCATTTGCGGATCTGCGGTTAACTGATTCCCGAGAGATTTAGCTTCCATGCTGTCTGTTGAGGAATCCACCATGAAGGAATCCGTGGAGATATCCAGTTGTCCTTTATCTCCAGTGTCCACCAGTTTGCTTTTGATCACTAAGGACACATCTTCAACAGCTCTGCAAAAGGGTAAATATAACATCAGTCCCTTTACCTCACAGTGTGCTTGTCAAGGCTTCTTAACTATAATGTAATATTCTGACATAGTTGGCTATTGAAATTAAGCACCGCTCCAAATGAAGCTCCAACTGAAGATTTCAATGCATTATACTTATATTGTGTTACACAGCCCCAAACAAAAACTTTGACAAAATGGCACCACACAACCTGAAAACACCCATGTTTAACGTCTGGTAACACAGACTGAAGCAAAATCTGCATGAATGTTGCTTATCAAAACAGACTTTTTTTCCCCATCTCTTTCGAATCTATGAGACAACCCACTCACTGACCGACCAGCTGGCTCCAGCACCCACGCTGTGTTGTGGTTGGGTGCGGGGCCACTACAGTTCTGCTGTGAATCTCCACATCTCTCGTCTTCTCATCTGAGCAGGTTAGCACATATCCCGCTATGAATGCGGAGGTATGCATGAACTCGCCGTGTTCCTCTATGAGGCACCTGTTCTTTGCTGTGCCAGTTCTGATGACCCCAGACACGGCCCACTACTGGACAAAGCTGGCAGTGTGCTTACGGTCCCGTATTTGCTTTGCATTTATTGCGTGTCTTCACACAGGTCGCCTGTTTGTACAGCTGGCAGTGCAGAGGACGGCAGCCGGAGCAAACTTTATCCAAAACTGAGACCATGAACGCCGTTCAGCGTCAGGTCTTCCAAAAGAACAAAAATATAAAAGCAATCATAACCCGGACACATACACGCGGCCACAGGGCTGGCAGAGAAGACCCCCCCGCAAGAAAATTTTTTTAAAGCCTTTTTAAAAATCTCGCCAATTTCCTTTTCTCACACTAATGGGCACCCAGTGGTGGTTCCTATGGTAACGGCCCTAAACCATGCAGTAGCAGATGGAAGCGGAGCTGGAGGGCTAAATTTATCTCCCAGCGTCCTCTCTGACTACAGAGAGAATCTGATAAGCCAGGGTGCCCCGCCCCCCAACACCTTCCCTCCCACAAACCCCACAATCCTCCCGGACACTAAACCATGGACGCCCGAAGATCAATACCTGCACATCCCACAGGGAAAAGCAACAGCGGAGCGCGCCGAGTCGGGACACGATGGAGGACAGAGGATTACGATGGAACTGGTCATTAATCTGGGACGCCGTTCGCTTTTTATATAACTCCCTGTTTGCGTTTCTCCTTCTACGTTCCGGTCTGGAAATAACCCCACACACACACACTCACACAGAATACATCATATGTGTGGAAAATGGATAATAATCTGAAGATGAATGGACTGCCTGGGTGCTGGGTAGTGCGGAACGGCGCGGCAGCCAATGACAAACGAGCGCCACACAAAAGGGGGGACGGGAGCGAAGAGCACAGAACAGGCTTCCTCCGTCAGGTCGTCTTGTTCTTTTTCATTTCCCTTCACACCGGCGTCCCTTCTACTAGGAATTACAAGTCAACGCATCTCATCCGCAGCCACGCCGAAGGACCCATTCACAGAAGCCAGGAAAGAGAGAGGGAGAGGGAGACAAAGAGTGAGAGAGAGGACAGCTCATTCATCTGTAGCCTTCACACACACACACACACACACACACACCTAGAGACTGTTACGGTTACACCTCAAAGCAAGAGAGGCGGAACGGCGGTAATGAAAGCGGAGCAGCCCTGTAGTCGGACATCCGGGCGGTCGCTGTCCCTTTACCTGGACTATGCAGGAGCTCCTCGCCGCGGGTCCCCGGCAGGGAAGGGCGATGTTGATGAAGGTGGTGGTGGTGAGGATGATGATGATGATGATGGGGAGCGTGCGGAGTTTGCAGTGTGCCGAGCTGACAGGTAACGGAGGATATTACAGCAGCGTGGGGGGGAAGACGGAGGAGGCGTCCTTCTTCTCTCTCTCTCTCTCTCTCTCTCTCGAGTGGGTAGGTACACACCTCTCTGCTGAGATGCTGTGCGGGTCGGTGGGCAGCAGAGTGAGGCGGGCGGGCGGGCGGGGGGACGGATGGAGGGAGGGAGGGAGGGAGGGTGTAGGTTTGTTTTTCCTTTTTTTTTTCCTCTCTCTCTCTCTCAATGGGGACGACGCTGGCGTAACCGTCCCCCCCATTCACAGCCTCGCAGCCTCCGCTCTGACCGACGCCGCGCTGCCGTGAGCGGCGCCAATGAATGGACGCTCGCTGGGATCGCCGTCAGAATTTTAAAAACGCCACCCATTCATGAATCATCGGCGGCGTCCGGGCACCCAGATTCTTCGCTTATTACGAACTTTATCTTCGTATGCAGATAACAGTGCGACATTTTCAATGTTTTGCTGGTCTGTGTTGTCCCGCTTTAATTATTAGTGATTATGGGACACATCAAATGAAAGATGACCCGGTCAGAACCTAAGGGTCCAGTTCAGGAACCAGCCCAGCAGCTCTGACATCATGTTCCGTACTCGGCGTTCTTTACTCTTCCACCCCAACACCACCCGAAGCCAGCTGGACGTGGCAGGGTGGAAAAAGCAGGGTAACGAGGGAACAGTCACAGATCCGCCCCGGAACGCCGCCATTCCGCGTCGGCCACGCAGCCGGACTGTCCAACACCACCAACAGGATCCTGATGGTTCTGGTTCCAAACAGGGAACTGCGTTCTCCTGCTTTTATCCATAAAAAAAAAAAAAACAGCAGCTGGAAATGTGAACGTGCTTAAGCACATCAATCAAAACGTTGCATAACGAACAGTGGTGACGCGGTTTCATCGATTTAGCTTCTAGCGACCCTTCACCAACATTAAATTGCATTGGTGCAGTGGTGGCGCAGCGGGTCCGGAGGGTTGGGTGACTGTTAAATGCAGAGGACGCATTTCATTATATCACCGCGAGCTGTGCTGCAGCGTTTCACAATCATTTCACTTTCACCTTTCTTTAAATATTTTTTATGCAGAGTGTTCTCCTCATAGAAAATAAACTCGATCAGAACATTTTCAATGATTTTCATAATTTTATCAATTTCAACTGAGTCCGGAATGTTTGTCCCGCTGTCAGATGGAGAAGCTGAATCGATCAGATCCGACCCAGCATGAAGCCCTCAGGGAAACGCCTGGGGTCAGTGCCCCACCTGTCCAGACACGGAACCCCTTCTCCAGCCAGAACGTGCCACCAACCTGCTCAGAGGACCACGTGACCTGCGGGCTTGCATGAGCTCAGAAAAGAGGGTCTTTCATGGCCCTCCATGGGGCCACCTGCGGGGTAAAAATAACGGCCTCCACCCTAAACCGCACCGGCCCCCAAATCGCGCTACACAAAGCCCCCCAAACAAACAGGCAGCGTTCCTGCAGAAGTCCGGTCGGCCGCTGCCGGCTACACCTGTTATTAACCCCGACGTCCTCCACCTATAAAAAGCAACACAGGCACAGTCACAAAGTCGACTTTCTTCATCTTGGGATGATGCTGAACTCTGAACCCTGTGACCTGCTGCAAATCTCCTCAAACCTTGATAAGATCAACACCACATCTGGCCAGTTCACGCCACCAGATTCCAGCAGATCGGCACCCTGTCATAACCCGCAGCGCCGAGATGCAGAATATTAATAACGCATTTTCACACAGTCCAAATCTGCTCTTAAAGGGCCGGTACAATGAAAGAAAAAAAGAAATGACTATCTTCTGTTGAGTGTTCTGATGTCACATCAGATTTGGTGGTACAAGACATAGCAGCAAAACACCATTCCTCTTCACATAATCTCTCCGGAACCTTCTCAGCCCACGGGTTCTGAACCGGGTTCAGGTCATGACGCCATCAAACCCTACCCACATCCACACAGAACCTCCATATTTGTATTATTCCTTCTTATCTTCACTTATGTTTTCTTATATTTTTACATTTTTACAATAAACTTCAACAGAAAACTGATTTGCTCATATTTTCATAGAGAAACAAACCTTATTTGCATAAATCGTGTCAAAGAAGTCTCTAATCTTTGTCTCGAAGAAGTGAATGTGAGAGCTCGTGAAGCTTGTCGTGATGCAGCATCAGCTCCAAGTGAATCAGAGAATCCCCTCATCCTCCCACTGGCCCACCATCAACCCTTCCTGGAAGAGCAGCTTTTAAAAAAAATGCGTCTCACCACACAATGAAAGACGGGAATAAGTGAAAAGGAAAAACAAAAAAAAAAACGCACCTGATTAGAAATAACTGGGAAAACATTTAGAAATGGAAACATGCTCACAGTGCAGCCTTTGTAACAAAGATTTTTTTTTTTTTAATTTAATGATTAAATAACCACAAACCCACAAACAGATGAGCGAAGAGGGGAGATTATAGAAAAGCCAGACTTAAAGAGAGAGAGGGACGACTAAATTTAGACAGCATGACACCACAGTCGTTTTTAACGTGGGGGAGTGTGTGTGTGTGTGTGTGTGTGTGTGTGTGTGTGTGAGATGAAATTAACACATACACAACTGTCAGGCTCACACTTTCTCCGGAGATGACAGGAAGTGGTGAGGTGAGGGTGTTTCGCCGCGTCGCTCTGCCAGCACCTGCCGCCACGGAGCGACGGCGTGACGAAGGGAAAGAAGTGATTGAAGAGGCAGATGGGAGGGTGGAAAAAAAAAAAAAAACAATACGATAATGACAATTCTAAAAACGTACACAGAGATATAAATAAAGGGGGGTTAGTCCATTAAAAATAATCGATTAATCATGATTAATTCTTAAAACTTGCAGTAGCACTGTGGGTCCAAGGTTCAAACCCCACTTTCTACCATCGTGACCCTGAGCAAGACGCTTAACCCTGATTGTCTCCAGGGGGACAGTCCCTGTAACTACATACTGTCTCGCCATTAACTTTACCCTCACATGTACAGTAGTGGTGTGAACCCGATTCGATTACGACTGTCAGTGCCCATCAATTTTTCTACATGACTTCACGTGGCGTTTTAAGATGAGAGTTAAGGCCTCGTCCACATGGACATCTGATCAAGGTGATTTTTCTGCCGTTCGTGGCGCCAGGTGGGCGCGGACTGAATAGCACAAGAAGTGTCCACATGGGCGTTGAGCACCAGTGTTCTTGCCGCCAATTTCTGCCGAAATCCAGATGAGTGTTAAACAACTTTAAGAACTTTAAAGAAGCAGCTGAAAACTCGCTTATTCAAAAAGTATTTCAGACAAATCTAACACTTACACACGCACACACGCACTGCTCAAAATAATAAGTGAACAGCGACAAGCGTTAAACAGCATCAACTGATCCACAAAGCGCGGCAACAAACGAGTTTGGCGTTCAGAGGGCGTTCATTTTGACCCTCCATGTGGACGAGGCCGAACTTCAACCCGGAGCGGCGCGCTAGTCGGATCAGTCCGCCACAGTCGCTACTGGCAGCTACTTTTTAACTAGAAAACCGATATAATCGATTATTTTCCGTACTTCATCGACACAGAATCGTTCAACGTCTGCATCATGAGGCATCGATTATGAGACTCATTTAAACACCCCTATGATGGTGGCCTAGCGGGTAAGGAAACAGACCCCTAATCAGAAGGTTGCCGGTTCGAGTCCCCACTGCTCACCAAGGGGGTTTGGTTTGTGGTGTCACCATCACTGCACTTTCGCTTTATATATAGCCAGTATTATTATACGATATCAGGCCTCATGGTGAAGACGGTGTATTCTATATAACCGTACAGCTCCCTCAACCCCTGTTCCATTTCCAGCTGAGGCTCCCAGCATCCCCAGTTTACCCCATGAGCTCAACGGGCCATTCGATACGAGAGCGGCCGCGAGGCTGCGGGCCGGCATCGATCCGGAGCGCCGATAACAAGCACTGTGGCATAACAGCGCTGGAACGGTGCTCTCCGGTTCCAGCGCCACGGGGGACAGCAGCAGGTTTAACACTCGCCACTGCTGCGTAGTCAGCCCAGCGCCGGGCCGAACTCCGGGCCGGAGGGAGGGAGGGAGGGAGGGGCCGAGCGCGGGGATCGATGGAAATGCAGTCGGCCCGAACCGTTGGCCACACTGCCGCGGTGATGTCATACGGCGGGGGTCCAGACGTGTGCTCTGTAATTTCACCCGCCCTCAGCCAACAGCCCGGCGTTCCGCCAAAATCCATACCACTCAGCCGGAGAGTGGCAGGGAGGCCGGGGACGGGCCGGGGACGGGCCAGGGGGCCGGGGGGTCTGCACCCGCCGCCACAAATATTGTGACAGGGATCAAGCTGTCGGCTGCCCGTGAAGACAGGTCTCCAGCTGCAGTGGCTTTCCAGAACGCTCCTCTCGCACTTGAGACACCGGCAGTGTGCCGATTATTCACCCTCAAAATAAACCGCGTGAGGGGACAGTCCATGTCCAATAACCCGGGATCCGGAACCAACAACCCTTCAGTGGGTTAAAAGGTACCCGAAAGTGACCGAGCGAGTGAGTAATTTGGCCCCCGAAGATGACACTTGACGTGCAAAATGTCTGTTTCGTGGCTTCTCTTTAGAAGGTTCTTAGTTCCTGCCAAGAGAACGTGGAACATTGGGTTCCGTGTGGAATGGAGTTTTTGACATAGGCAGCTTTCACTCAAAATATTCTGTTTGCCATTTTCACCTCCGACTCGTCCCACTGGCAGGTAAGCAGATAATCGATGTCATGGCTGTGACTCCAGCATATCAGTCTATGTAGGGTGTGCGTGTGGGTGTGTGTGTGTGTGTGTGTGTTGCAAATAAGAACTAAGTGGGTTCTTGTCCAGACGAGTACATTTAAACGTGCATGTTTATCTACATGAGAAAATGAGAACATGCGCTTGTGCATGTGTGTATGAAAACATGTTCTTGTTGGTATGTGTAAACAAATGCATGCTGTGTGTGTATCTGTGTGTGTGTGTGTGTGTGTGTGTGTGTTTCCTCTGCTGACCAGCCTTCTGCTGAACAGCCGGCTCTCTCTGCAGGACGTGCAGGAATGGGGTGAGAAGCATTCCCCACGCTGGGCGACCTGCGGGCCGCAGGGGCCGCTACACTTCACCACGTCAGTACAGACGACCTTACACACACACACACACACACACACACACACACACACACACACACACACACACACACACAGTGCAGTCATTTCTCAGTAATGAAAGAAAGGGAGAGGCGGAGACACAATTTCCGCTCATGCCGGCCTGAGCCTCTTGCCAGCAGGGAGGAAATCTGTTCACTGACGGGGGAGTTCTGACATTTACGCTGTCGCCACGACGACAGAGGACAGTCCCCACCCCTAACTGACGGCATAAAAACAACAAGGCCCCTTCTACTGTAAAAAACACAACACACAACAATAATACTAATACTTCTAATAATAATAATAAAAAAATGTCGTTGTAAGACATTGTTGTGTCGTGTTTGGTCCGCCATGGAAGGAAAATATGAAGAGGACCAGACGTCCATCCCTGAGGTTCCCCTCATTTCATCTGACTGCACGGCGCGAACCTGCATGAACGGCGCAAAATGTTATATTTACAAAGCCAGACCTACGTATATCCCAACTGACCTCAGAAATGAGGTTCCAGTTTGGTGACGTCACCCACATCTGGCTCGTGACCATGTGCTGCATTTCAACCAAGGGTGGTCCAGCATCCTCCTCCTGGATTTTGCGGAACGACCGCCGCAGGCTCGCTGTGAAACAGAACCCTCAGCTCCAGGACCTGGACCGTCACACTTAGGAAATGTTGAGGTTTCATCCTGCGTCTCACGGTGGGTTGCCAGGTCTTTTCCATTTCTGCTTCATGCGATTTGATCGCTGATTTGCTGCCGGCTCAGAACTCGCAGGCACATGAGAGAGAACCATCACCAGAACACGTTTTACTAATGAGATATTCGAAATAATCAAGACCTGTCATCGCCCAGCAGGATTTAGCTAACGATGCTTGGGCCACGCCTTTTTTATTTAGGCTGGGGAAGCTCCTCCATCGTCCCTGGGTGGAAACGACCGTCCCAGAAACTGTAGTAGAAAGCAAGCACAGAGTGAATAAGGCCAGCGGCTATCCTGAGGGACACGGGGGAGGTTCCTGGTGAAGAGGCCTTCTGCACGATGCCACCACGATGCGGACACCAGCATCTGGTTAATTACCGCACCGATTAACTTCAGGTTTGCGGAAGGCTGGTTCTACAAGAAGAACCTGAAGGACCGGTACTAAACAGCTGCATTGCCTTTTTTCTAAAGGAACTTGTTAGTAAAGATAATTTACTAAAAAACCCTGGAGGAACATCATGCACCTGCTGCTCCAGCCTCATGATCCTGGGTTCCTTCAGGTGAAGAAGACTTTAACTGGTGGTTGCAGATTAGCGGGTATCACACTAACCAGGTTCGGGCCACACATACTACCATAGTGTCCCTGAGCAAGACACTGGGTGTCTCCAGGGGGACTGTCCCTGTAACTACTGGTTGGATGAATGAGGACTCCATCCACCTGTCCTGACTTCAGCCAGACATCTTCAGCCAGACGGAGCGGAGAGACAAAGGACGCGGGGACGCAGAGTGACGCTGTCTGTTGATGTGACCAGATGAAGACCAGACGGGGACAACAAGCGAAACCGCGGCGCGTCCGCGTGCAACAAAGAACCCGGAATAGCTGGCGGCGTGGCGCGCGCCGCAGTGTCCCCCCCCCCCCCCCGGTCACACGCGGTGGCGGGATTATGTAACGCTCCTGGCCGCAACACACAGAACCGAGGAAGAAATAGAGCAGCGGGGCGCGACTCCGCTTCCAGGTGACGCGGAGACCCTCCGGCGCGAGCTCGGCGATGACGACATGGTGGCGACAATGGTGGCGACAACAGAGTCCATGTGATGAGCGCGCGAGATCGATCCCGGGACCATGAGACCGCCGCTGAGCATCTGCAGCGCAGAACTTCGCTTCTCCGCAGTGGACCAGTACGGAACACACACACACGCACGCGCACACACTAATATTCAATATTCGTCTTACAGATTTCATTCGTCTTACCTGAGCGCGCGGGACGGCCGCGGGTCCAAACGGGACACCGGAACCGGTCCGCAGCCACGCCACAGCGCACGAGACCCGCGGAGGACCCACGCCCCCTCGCATGCGCCGCGCCGCGCGCTCCGGGCGGGCCGGGGTGGGGCGGAGCTACCCGCGACTTCCTGGACACGCCCCTCACGCTCTGCACTCTGCATATTAAACAGTTTATGAAGATTAATCACGTGATACGCAGGGGTTATAAATATATTGACGTTCCAGATTCTGCGGCGGCTGAATTCACCACGTCGGCATCATTATCAATAACTACAATCATGGATTTATTCATACAACAGCCATCTTCGACAAATGCGTAAAATAGCACGAAAAAAATAACGATACAAAGAAGACGGAATCAATAACAACAATGAAACAACTGGTTTAGTTTTTATATATTTTATATTTCCAACTTTATTTTGACCAGAAGCACCTTCCTCTGTTTTTGTCATGTACTATATGAACCACGTGTCTCACTTCATTAATAATAATAATCAGAGTACATCTTAATCTTCTTAAAAAAAGAGCTGAGGCTTGGATTGATTCAGATCTTGTTCCGTATCTGGAACATCCTTAGTCAGAACCTCTAGAACACAAGATACTTTAATAAATGAATGAATAATCATGGTGACAGCGGTGGCAAAATTCTGAAATATATTAACATTTTTAGAACAAGCTGAGGTGTAACTCAGGGGTCGCAGGGAGTTCAGCCGGTGACAGAGAGAGGATCTGGGGACGGGGACGCTATAAAGGGCCACCTAATGAACCCTGCAGGGACTGAGGCATTAAACCTGTTTATCCTCACAGGGTCGCCATGGTGACGTTATTCATTTTCCCCATGTTGCCTGTCCCCCAGGGCAGCTTACCTGGGCATCCCCAGCAGCAGTGGTGGGTGGGGTGGGGCGGGGCCACAACCAGGCCCAGCCCTCAACCCCTCCCGACCACAGCAGGCCCGTTACATAACAGCATTAGGTCACCTGTGTGTGTGTGGAGGGAACACCGCACTCGGCAGACAGGTTCAGCAGGAACTGGGGCAGAAAGGAAAAACAGAAGTCACTGTCCAAGAGGAGGTCATGCCCCACACACACACACACATTATAAATGTTTTTCTTGTGTCCCAGTCCTGTACCAGTCTTGTGACAAGGAAAAATCACATTGCCAAAACATCTCTTGCCAAGTCAGAGTCTGCATCTGTGGCTCCCGGGGACGGCAAGAACCCGGAATAAATTCGGTCCGTATTAGTGATCATGTGACTTTCAGAAGAATGGGGACCCTACGGGACGACATCCAGCCTTTTATTAAAATTCAGCAAATTTAATGCAGAACAGAAATAACAAAAAAGCTTGAGTAACATAAATCAACAGAATAAAAGGACGCATCGTCCCAAAGAAGAGTTCAAATGTGACAATGACCAGCTAAAACCCCATTGGAAGCTGCAGTATAGCATCTGGTACCATACTACATTTACATGAACTATATTGTAATATTACCAGAAATCAGCTCTTATATTTCAGCTGATGTGCAAACACAGAGGTATAATATATGTCTAAGAAAAGCCCATAGTCCATTAGTGCAGTGTGTCGGGGACACCCCAGAATTCGATCGTTCAGTAGAGGTGATGGCGCGAATCAGCTGAAGTCACGGCCGGTCAGGACGAGGGGAGCCACCAGGGTCCAGAGGTAGAGGGCCAGGCCCAGCCAGCTGGAGCTGATCTTCACCCACACCGCCGGCATGGAGGTCTGCATGGCGGCGTAGTCCGAGTCCGGCCTGGAGAAAGAACACAGATCAAAGCAGCAGGTCTATCAATGAAATCGGTGCTGGGGAGATCCGGCAACTTGCATTCTGATGAAATGGGACAAACACTCTGACAACTGCATTGTCTGTGTTTTTAAGCACTATACACATATGGTCAGTGGTGGCCTAGCGGTTAATGAAACGGACCGGTAATTGGAAGGTCGTGGGTTCAAGTCTCAAAAGGCCAAGATACCACTGAGGTCCCCTTGATCAAGGTACCGTCCCCACACCCTGCTCCCCGGACGCCTGTCATGGCTGCCCATTGATCACCAAGGGTGATGGTTCAAAGCAGAGGACACATTTCTTTGTGCCACCGTGTGCTGTGCTGCAGTGTATCACAATGACAATCACTTCACTTTCACATCTTCAATAAGAAATTATACTAATGTTGTTAAATATGTTATATTCAGTTATTACCGTACACAACATTGACACTACTGCAAGGCTGTGCTGCTGTCCCAAAATCTGGGGGACAGTAGCCAAAATAACAAGGAACCAATTTAATTATTTGTGGTAGTTGTCAGATTATCGTGTATTCTGCACGACCTGGGATGAAAATATCAATATTCTGCCAACAGGGACTCGAAATTCACTATATATGTCTAATAACCTCACACATTAAACAAAAGCAGCGTTTGTTTCTGTAGATTTAGTTGCATTCCTCCCAAATACTGATTACAATGAAAAAAATTCTCAGAATTTTCGTACTTGGCGCCACTCAACTTTCTGGTTCTTCCACTGTCCAGATGCTGGAACCCAAACCACCAGAAGACTAGTTGCTTGTACTTACTGGTACCAGTTGGTGAGGGTCATCATGATGTAGAGGGAGGCCAGGAAGAGGCTGAAGTGGAAGAAGGAGTAGCTATAGGTGACGCCGTCCTCCTCGTTGTCCATGGCGCGTCGCACGCCGCCACCGCCCGACCCAGACTCGGCGTCGCCCGCCAGGCTCTTCGTCTCCTCGGTTTGCATCAGCTTGTTCACCTGGCTGTTGTTGGACGAGCGAATACTGGCAGCAGGAAGAGAGAGAGGTAGCGTGCTTCATCAATAAATCCTGATTTGTCGATGTTCTACTGTGCTCACCATACCTCGCGTAAAGTGTGCAGAATAGGAAAATGATCAATCCCACAATGCCTTGTGCATCCCACCACTGGACCTCCCCCGGGGCGCTGGTCGGGCTGGGTGTGTTGGTGACGATGCTGAGGAGGCTCGGGTTACAAGTCTTGTCTGTGGGGACATCACCAGACCTTCGTGAGCTCGGCGGATGGACAGGATTTGGACTTGCATTGCCATGGGGATGGCGGCAACTCACCGGGGTTGCTGGTCATGGCCGACCAGGTGAGGAACATGGTGTACAGGCTGATGATGGAGGCCTGGAGCAGACCGGAGGAAGGCTGGGCTTCCTGATACACACATATAGGCACAGCTTTATATTTATAACCAGTCAATATTCCTGACAATATTCCTGGCTATAAAATGTTTAACTCGTTAATTAATGAATGTGATTTATCCACCAGTAAAGTGGAGGACATGGAGTCACCTGCACTTTCGGCAGAATGGCCACGACGGAGACGATGACGCAGAAGATGAGGTTGAGGCTGATGAAGGCCTTGTGCGCGGCACAGTTGCCGGCCGCGGTGTAGAAGACATAGAACAGCACCACGGCGGTCAGAGCCAGGGCGTAGTGCACGAAGGTGAAGGACAGGAGGGCTACACACACACACACACACACACACACTCAGATGTTCCAATGCTTCAGTTCAGCGTTTCTACACTGTCGGATTTTTCCTTTAACTTAAATGAATTTTCAGAAAAAACATCTTTTAAATCAAAAGTTTGTCAAATATTAATATGAAATAAGGGAAAGAAAAATAGAAAAATCAAAGTGAAGCGGGACTGAGATAAGATAATCCTTTATTAGTCCCACAAGTGTGAAAACTACATTTAGAAAATGCGAGAGTACGGATTCAGCGTACCTGCATACCAGCACTTGCCATTTCCGTTCTCAGCGTTCTCCAACCAGCGCTGGTTCCAGTTGTGGGCGAAGTCCACGAGAAGGAGGAGCTGAATGAGGATGAAGATGAAGGAACCCACCACTCCGAAGTAGTACCACACTGCGGCAAAAAAAAAGAAAAAAAAACATGGCTCGAGAACGTCAGTGCAGATCCAAACGAGTTTCAACACTGCGGTTGTACTGCACCGGTGGTGAACGTCCCGTCCGGTATGAAGAACGCGCCGACCGTGATCCCCACCAGCCCGAGAAACTTGAAGAACCAGAACCTGAAAAAGGAATCATGGTGAGAAGAGATGATGATCCTTTATTAGGTCACAAGTGGGAAATTGGGAAGCGGACAGTACAAAAAATTTAAAATATAAATACTATGCCGACAGAATACAACAAAAAGTTCACTGTACAAAAAAAGAACCTCAAAATAACTGTGGATGAGTATTCAAATCAATTAATAAATACTGTGTGTGTGTTTATTGTCTTTTTCTTGAATGATTCTGCCTCGAATTTTATCATTTTAATCTCATAATCTGCCAATAATCAGGTTCTATTGTCATATCAGCAGCAGCAGTCCACTAAGCTAAACTGAACTTGTTCTGACAAGGACAGGAAGATATTAACACATAATGATAAATGACTGCATGCAGGCAGGAGCAGGGATGTGGTACCGAACTGTGTGTTTGAAAATGTAAATATAACATAATGTCGATGTCTATGGAACAAACTGATAAAGCAAACCAAGAAGAACTCTGAACCGCCATGGCGCACTCTAACCAGCAGATGGGGTGTGCGTTCCGGCTCGGGCGCCATACCCGTTCTGTAGGGCGGCCCGCGGGTCCTTGCTGCTGCGGACGCGGACCATGATCAGGGAGAACAGGAAGAAGAAGCAGGCCAGGGAGAAGCACATGCGGTACACCGACTTGTATCCCACGACGACCTCGCAGTTCACCTTGTTCTCCAGGCCCGGCACAGACGTTCCTCCTAGGCAGAAGCCCGGAATCTGGGAGGGAACAAGGTCGGTGATTCAGAGCACGCCCATCTTCGTCAGAATAACTGATCATGTTGACCTCTGACCTTCTTCAGCTGCGTCTCCATCCCTGGCAGGATCATGATGACCGACACCAGGGTCCCCAGGAACAGGAAAAAGGAGAACACCAGCCTAGTCACCGTGGAGTTGTTCGACGACGGGCAGCAGCCGGACAGGAGACACGGTGCCGAGCCGCACAAGCAGGCAGCCTGCAGAGTAAAAGTGAGGTGATTGTCATTGTGAAACACTGCAGCACAGCACACAGTGACAACGAAATGTATCCTCTGCTTTTCATCATCACCCTTGGTGAGCAGTGGGCAGCCATGACAGGCACCCAGGGAGCAGGGTGTGGGGACACCGCTTTGCTCAGTGGCACCTTGGTGAATCGGGATTCGAACCGGACATTATTATTCCAACATCAGCGTCAGCTCTTATTACACGGACTGACTACAGTTATGGAGAACTATAAAATATTTCATCAAATAAATACTGACAAAGATGATACTGTGCACAACAACGAAATAAAGAATAATAATTTTAAAAAGTGGATCTTGATATGAAATAATTACCTCCAGCTCAAATACCTGGATCCCTACTTTAATCATCAAACATCATTTGCCAGAATCGTGTTTGTTTATTTACTTAAGTTGGAATCGGGCTGCGGGGTCACGGAGGGGTCAGGCGCGAACCCCAAACGCCGTGGCGCGTCGCGCATGCGTGGTGTGTAGTTTACTGAGCACGCAGCTTGCAGTCCGATTTTCAGCACGAACTTCACATTTTCGCTTTTTTTATCGCGACACACACGAGTAGGTTTCGTTTCAGAAACACTTTTCAGACTTTATCGACTCGAACAAACTCGAGCGGCCACGCTGCTACCAGGAAGAGTTCCCTCAAAATTACTTAAAAACTCCGATGTCCGCAACTTTCCACTGAATATTGTTAATATTCAACATAAAACTTACTTACGCAGTTAGCGAGAGAGCACAGGGCCAGACACGCGCCCATCTTTTAGCTGGAAAAGTCGAGAGAAACCTGCGGAAGTGTTTTTCGTCCCAGAGTAAATGAACGCCCCATTTTTTTTTTTATGAAAAACGCACTCAACGCTCCGAACACTGATTGGCTCCTCGCGTCATCGGTATCTGCAGGAGCCAATCAGCGTTCAGCGCGCACTTTATTTTTCCTGGTCACATGAAAATCACGTCAAGCGCTCGAAATATCTGCGATATTGTCCAGTTTCCGGTGTTTCCAGTGTTTTTTTAGCAACGTGTTCATTTAAAAAGGGCTGCTCTCAGTATCAGTGGCTTCGGACTGTAATTTTAATTATTTGATAATATTCACATGAAGTAATAAGAGCAATCACACCATACATAACAGCATTAAATGCTCTGCATCATGTTTCAATGCCTTGTAAAAGCAATTAAACAGGGAATACAAATGTGGTCTGTTTAGCACAATGATTCACCCAATGTTTTATGAATAAGCCTGCAAAGACATAATAAATATTTATGCTGCGTGAATCACATGTGACGTTTTCACAATGCCATCTCAGTGCAGGCCTGTCTGGCGTCAACCTCACGACTGCCGAGAAGAAACAAAAGAAAAGAGCGCAGATTTCCACCGGCAACCTTTAGACATGCTGGGAATGAATAAATGTCATGCCGGGTGTGCGGCTGGAACCCGAGGTGTGACCGGGTTCCCTAATGAAGGCGGCGCTTGGCAAGGTGTCCCTGACCCAAAGGTCACGCCCAGACTGGCTGCTGTTCTCCATCTGGCGGATGACTGTTGCTCATCTTAAACAAAATTTCCAGCCTTGTCGTTATTTGATAAATGTATGTTTCTGCATGCTTGGGGGATTTAGAAGGACTAGAATAACCCAGAGCCTGGGGAAAGTGACGTCAACTGGACTTTTCAGGATGTTCCCGTGCTCTGGTGCCATTGCGTAGGGGATGTTTTAATAGAAACCTGACTAATCCACAAGTTCCTGGTTCCTCTGTGACTGCACCTTAAGAGAACAGGCAACCAGGGGAAAACTCATCAAGCTCTGAACATCCTTACAGGAGCCTAAATTACTCTATGATCAAGTTACGCAGGTATGTACTTTTTAAAAACTGATTTCCTGTTATTTCACATGCAGAATGCAGGGTAAAAAAAGATCCAAGACTGACTTTGGTCTCGTCTTCTGAAATTATTTTTCATAAAACATACACTCTGATTTTGATATTTATTCATTTTGTTTTTTTTTTTTACCCACGATTTTGTCTAAAATTCTGAGAGTCCTGTTTTATGACCGCTGTCAGGCTAATACAGCGCATCCTAATAATTAAGAAGGATTAAATTCCACATTTTGGTCAAACAGATTCAGGTTACAGTGTAAAGAAAATGAAATGTAGGGTGTGAATAATTGAACAGAGGGATCTGTCACGGAGGGATTCGTTATTTTCATTGGTATTCTCGGCGTGAACGAGAAACGGATAATATGTTAAAATTCCGTACCTGTTGATAAGACCTGAAGAACGCGGGGCGGTCCCGCCTTTTCCCTGCTTGGACGGTACCATCTCCGTGCCCGAGGAGCGCGGTGAGCGCTAACGTCGCAGAGACGCAGGAGACGGAAAGGATGCGTGATTCGGTCTGCGTCGCGGTGTTTTAGAGCGGCAACGAGTGGATACTCGCATTCTGACAGGCGATGGGCGGGAAGTTATAAGTTATATGGGCGCTCATCCCCCCCGCGGTTCGCAGCGGTGGTTCGGTCCACATGATCTCGTCCTGAGCGCGTCTCCAGACGTAGGACCGAACGTGGAGCGCGGACAACCCTCCCAGATGGACGAAAACAGGACGAAATATTCGTTTTAAAGCGCAGAAATCCGCGTAGTCCTGCGTTGGAGACGTTTGGTAAGTGACGGCGATTTTATCCAACCTGTCGCTCCGGTGAGAGCAATAAACAAATCCGCGGGTGGGCGGGCGGACGGACAGAAGGACGGACCTGTTTCCAGGTTCAAATGTCGACAGCATGCGCGTTTTAATTTGAATCCCCGTTTCTTCCTTTGAAAGTCACCCGCTTTTCGGGCTCCGGCGGGTGGTGCGAGTTCATTTGGTCCAGATTCGGGGAACCCAGACGCGAAGTTTGGACGCAGGGCCCCTGTCAATCTAACCGAACCGAGCTCCGCTTTCTAATTTACAATTAGAGGCCGGCGCTGATTGGCTGGCCGCGTGGTCAGGTGGGTGGAGTTATCTTCCTGCCCACCACCTCGGGCCGAATGGACCTGGTTCTCGTCCTAATATGTCTCAGAGGGACCTCAGTCCCTGCAGGACCACAGGTTGTAATTTTGTGCAGATTGCAGAATTGTGGGTGTCGCCAGGCAGGGAGTCGGCCCTAGAAATGTTCCTGATACGTTGATATGATGTTGGCCTCATGATACACGATGGTCTTCCTGATACGCTGCAGTCCCAGTTGGAAGCAAGGGGACACTTTTAACAACCTCATCGAGCCATTTCTGACATCGCAGGAAGGTGCTGAGAGGGTGGTAGTGGCCTAGTGGGTAACACACTCGCTTGTGAACCAGAAGACCCAGGTTCAAATCCCACCAACTACCATTGTGTCCCTGAGCAGGACACTTAACCCTGTGTTAACCCTAAGCTGCTACACTACTGATTGTAAGTCGCTCTGGATAAGGGCGTCTGATAAATGCTGTTAATGTTTGCTCAAGCTGGGTGCAGAGCATGCATTTTGTGACGCTTACCTACACGTACTATCATTTATGGGTGAGTCCTTCCTGAGATACAGGTGGAGCGCGCTGATGTTCTTCGTTAGGTCGCTAGTCTGAAGCAGCAAACAATGAGATCCAGTTCGTGGGTTGATTTTGTCGCAGAGACTTTAACGAAAATTAAGATGTGCGGGCGGTTAAGGAAGCGGCCCCGTAATCAGAAGGTTGGCGGTTCGAATCCCGACCCGCCAAGGTTCCACTGAGGTGCCACTGAGCAAAAGCACCGTCCCCACACACTGCTCCCCGGGCGCCTGTCATGGCTGCCCACTGCTCACCAAGGGTGTTGGTTAAAAGCAGAGGACACATTTCGTGTGTCACCGTGTGCTGTGCTGCAGTGTTTTACAATGACAATCACTTTACTTTCACTTTCATGCTAACAGACTAGCCGTGTCCTGTAATGTACTTCATTTCGATCTGGAGACCTATTAAAGCATTCAGAATGGCACAGACATGTACAGAAGGACACATTTCGTGTCACCGTGTGCTGTGCTGCAGTGTTTCACAATGACAATCACTTCAATTTCAATAAGTTTTTCTTTGGAAGTTGTCCACCTCCATCTGGAGTTAATGTCTCTGAGATCACGTGGGCCTTCACTTTCCTCGGCGGATTCGCTTCTCTCTGTTCTTAAGCCGGTCGAGGCCAGCGGCGAGGAAGACAACGTATATACGAGGTAGCGGTGGACCTGCCCGCACGGCCCTGAGGGCACTTCCTGTTGAACACAAGCTTTTTGTCCAGCGCTCCATCTGTTTAGTGTCCGGATGCTGATCATTATTTTGCATGAAGTGCACATCTTTTGATAGTTTTCTAAAGGATGATTGGGGTGAATCAGGAAAATCTTAGTGTCCTATTAAGATGTCACCGCAGCCATCAGTCCTCCAAGGGTCGTCGACCTTTAGTGACGTATTGCTCTACAAGGCCGGCGTTTCCCTGTAGTCCCTGCAGCGAGGCAGATGAAACCAGATGAACTTGGAAAACGGATTTAAATTACTGCACACGTGTCGTGGTCGACCATTCACCCATAAGCTTGGAAGCGCTGATGATCTGCGCGTTGGTGTTGGCAGTGGGCGTGGTTCTGTGACTGACAGATGAAAGCAGCCTCTTCTTGTATGGTTCTGAGCACATGTTGCACATTACCCAAAAATAATGCATTCTATTCAAAACAGCTTTTTAGGAATCTACGAATGTTTTGTTAGTTACAGATAAATTTTAGATAGATTTTCCATGATGAGATCTCATCTCTGACTGTTGTTCCCAGGCTATGTCTTTTATTAGCAGCTGATCATGTGACTGCAACTATAAACCCTGTAATAAGGTGCACTCTCAGCCAATCAGAACGTCCCACTCAGTATTCTACTGTATTTAAACAGCCTTTATTTGTATGAATTTACCCAAGACAATGACGTTTTTTTTTTTATCGTGGCATTAAATGCCTTTAAGTGGGTTTAAGAAACAGCGCTGAAACACTTTGTAAAAAGAGAATTGAATTGGCCCGCCCATGAACAGAATCCAGCTCCCGGGGTCTCCTGCATCCCGCAGGGCCTTTTCATTTTCAGCAGATCAGTGGCGGCCTTTTTTTTTTTTTTTTTCCCGTATTATCTGGTGGATGGGAGTTGAGAGGGGAGAGTTTGCCGTTTATTACACAGCCGGCCCTCTGTCCGGCGGGGTGCGATGGTCATTAAGGAGGTGAAGCGCTGCTCTGTGCTGAGTGTAATGAGGGTGACCTTTACAGTCACTACAGTCAGATGGAGCCAGTTAAGCCTGAACTGGGACGGCGGCTGGTGTGTGTGTGTGTGTGTGTGTGTGTGTGTTATAGTGAGGAGTGACCCTTTGGTGATTTTATGGCCTGAAATATTGGTGCGAACCAGTAATATTGAAGCAAAAGAGTGTGTGTTTTGTTCATTGTGTACATTTGCATAATTTGTCCTCCATGATTCAACAGGCATGTTGGGAATTACTGAGACCTTGACTGCAAACATTTGGAATGCATGTTACCATATTTTCTATCGTGAATTTCAGTGTTTCTGCAGGTTTAAGTCTTCTTTTAAGGCCACTTTCATCCAGTTTAAGTCCCTTCATCGAGGTTGTCAACAACATTTGTCCCTTCGTGAGGGACACTGTGAGGGCCAGATAACTGTATTTTATATTAAGTAATATATTATTATTTAATTCACTTTCATTCATTTTTAATTCATATGCATTTTCCTTTCATATTTATGCTATTTTTCAACCTTTGTCAATGTTACCAGGCACATTACCGATAGTGCAGCAACCACTAGGGGGCGACTGCAATATTTTTAGTTTCTTGTTTTGGGGCTGCATGATTTGAGAAAAGTCATATTGTGATTACTGAGATTAGTATTGCGATATGTTAAATAAATGTATAATTACTAAATGTACACATCACTGCAAATGTTATTTTCCCTGTATTGCAGCTTAATAAAAAATAAATACATCAATAAGATTTTTTTAAAAAACATGTAATTTTTTTTTTAAAGGCTTTACACACCTAACTAACTAACTTTTAACTAATTAACTAAGTATACCGTCGCACCACTCCATATCCATTACCACGTGTGTTCTGTAGTAGGTGACATCACACATAGGGCTTGTAAAAAGTACAGGGTGGGTGTGGCTTTGAACGGCGAATGTAAATGGACTATGAACCGTGGTGTTCAGAGAAATCCCTGTGAAAAGTAATAAACCCCCTGCACTAATTAATACTCAGTATTTATTTGGCTCACCACCTGCCGTGGAAGAACAGGAGTTAGTGCCAGGGTTGGTAGTAGCCTAGTGGGTAACACACTCGCCTATGAACCAGAAGACCCGGGTTCGAATCCCACTTACTACCATTGTGTCCCTGAGCATGACACTTAACCCCAAGTTGCTCCAGGGGGGGACTGTCCCTGTAACTACTGATTGTGAGTCGCTCTGGATAAGGGCGTCTGGTAAATGATGTAAATGTTCAGACTTTTTTGAAGAATTTGCCTCCGGAATTAACTGTTGCTTATTTTGTATTTTTATAAGCAGCATGTTCTTGTGGGAATAAAACGGGACAGGATTACACACTTGCAAAAGAAAATTTTGATTTAACTATGTGCAAATATGATTAACTTTAGCAAATAATTTTACAGTTAATTGCAATTAAATTCTTAAGCTTACTGAGTTAAGTGTGTGAAAGAGGTTTGTGGGTGAATTGAGGGTCCGTCAAAAAAAAAAAAAAAAAAGTTAAAATTTTTCAAACGCAATGCAAACGGCAGCCAATCAGATGCATTTACAGTAAATTAAGTTCAACACATCGGTTTTATTGCAGGTTAAGTGCATGTGCTCTCCCGAGCAAGAAAAAACGAATGGTTGCCACTCCAGTACTCCAGGCGCCGCCGACACGCCCACCTTCAGGTGATGAGTCCATGCGAGCGTTTATTCTATCACATGAAACATTTCAAATGAGTGACACACTGTCATTTTATCCGCCTCAGTGACAAAATAACGGAGGTACTGGGTGGAGCTGGTTGCCCAGTTTCATTGTTTTACTGTCCCCATGGCAACTCGTTAAATCGGCAGAGAGTGAAAATGTGACTGCAATGACCGAATAAAGTCCACGCTACAGGCCTGACCTACTTTGGGTGCCCTGCACTGGCCAGCGTCAGTGTGTGTGTGTGTGTTTGAGAGATATGCTGTGAGCACAGAGGCCAGAGCAGAACAGCACCAATCGGAATGTAAAGTGACGCAATGGTGCCAGTTTTGCCCGAGGCTGCAGAGACCAACTGATTTTTGGTGTTCGCACTCTGAGGGTGGAGCCAGTCTCCATCACACCTGGGCACCGAGGTGGTGCGGCCGAGTCGAGACAAGTCGAGCTGATGATGATGACGACTACGATGATGTGTGTGTGTATGTGTACATGTTCAGTGAGCTCTCCTTTTCATGATCAGAGCATCACGGTTCTCAAACGACCGCCCAGAACTGCTGTCTCAACCCATAAGGGCGGGCGATTTCAATAGCGCCGTTGCCATGGAAGCGGGGAGAGGTGTAGCGCACAAGATCGGAGCCGCTATTAATAGAACAGGAGTTCTATTAACACAGTGTCTTTCATCATCATCATCCTCCTCCTCCTCTACCCTCCCATCAACAGTTTACTACATGCCCGAGGCCCCCAGGGGCCAAATTGAACAGGTGCTCTGATTGGCTTGAAATGATGTCACCTCAAGTGTGTGCGTGTGTGCGTGCAACACCGGCGGTCTTGGACTGATGGAATAACACGGCAAAACCACGAACATGATCTCTGCTGCAGCCACCTTGGGACCACGCCCACTACAAATAGCACTTTAATTGAAGCTTTTGACATCAGTGGCCACGCCCCTAACCCTGTCTGGGCTAGCCAAAGCATAAGTCTGGTTGTGACGTGTATGGGTGCTGATGTGAAGGATGATGTGTAGGATGTTCTGTCTGGTCAGGTTCTGTCCGTGGTGCTGAAAAGACCCTGACCGAAGCCCCGTGTGGACCGCAGGTCCTCATCTAGGCGGGGCCTGGCCCTCTCAACAGATCACGCTGTACGCAGAGAATGAAGTGCGGCTTGTCTGTGTTTCGGAAGTGTTATCTTGGTTGCGATTGATCGGAGCCGAGTGTGACTGGCTGTGCTCTGGGGTGACTGCGTGGTGAAAGGGAACCGGTACGGGTGGGTTGGGCGGTTTAACAAGTTTAATGACCGTGCTGAGAAGATAGAAGCGTTCTCCTCATGTCCGTCAGGTTAGAATAATGAACAGATGACTGGTGATTCGGCAGCCAGTTGCTCATAACTCCAGTCCAAGGAGGCTCCACCACCTGCTTCTTGAGCTCTGAGGTACGTTCTACGGACCGCCATGCGAATGGGTCCCTCATAGAGGCGTTCATTCCGGGGGTTTAGGGGTCGTGTCTGAGGCTCCTGATTATTCAGTAGCTGCGGACCTGCTGGATGCTAATTGCAGCGTGTCGCCCGCTATAAGACGGGCGAGAAAAAAAGGGGCTGTGACCGGAGCGATTAGCATCACGGCATGTCCAGAAGCAGCAGCTTCGCTTCGTTATTCAGGAAATACATGTTATTAACGTGGCAGCCGCATCCGGACTCTTATTCCAACTAAATCTTCCACCATTACAGCACCAATCACAAGATTTTATTCAGTCATAATTAAAGCGCTGATAATTAGCATGTTGGGCATGGTCTGATATGTTATAATGGATGGTAGTAGCCTAGTGGGTAACACACTCGCCTATAAATCAGAAGACCCAGGTTCAAATCCCACTCACTACCATTGTGTCCCTGAGCAAGACACTTAACCCTGAGTGTCTCCAGGGGGGGACTGTCCCTGTAACTACTGAATGTAAGTCGCTCTGGATAAGGGCGTCTGATAAATGCTGTAAATGTAAATATCAGTCCATAATAATGCCATGCACCTGGCCATGTGACATATTGACAGGAGGTGGAGGTAGTGTGTGTGTGTGTGTGAGAGCTGTCAGACATGCCTACAGGCTCCTCCCCTTTTTAAACGGCTAATGACTCCCCCCCCCTTCACAAACTTTAGAATCTACTACCCGGAATCCTCAGGGTCACCTCACCACCTGTGGGTGTGACATCCTCACGTGTGGGGGGGAGCGAGGTCGTCAGCACACACAAACGCGAGCCGAGAAGAAAACGAACAGATGGAAAACCTGAGTGTGTATGTGTGTGTGTGTGTTTAGCAGGATGAAGACAAGAAAATAAGGAGTTACAAAAGAGATGTGGTTTATTTAAAGAGCTGAGAGAGGAAGATGAACGCTAGAGCCTTGACTCACACATTTGTCTGCCAGAGGTGTCTTTTTATGTTACCATAGAAACAGCAACTTTGTGTGTGTGTGTGTTTGGTTTGCACTTCCCTCCTTTAATCACTTGGGTTCATAGAAATGTACTAGGGGTAAGCGATATATTGAATACAATCGGTGTATCGTGGCTCGTTCGACCTGCGATGTATAAATCCTTGTAACGTTATTGTAACGTTACTGTAACGCCTTGCAACGTCATTGTAAGACAGACAGCATGTACTTTGCTTTCGCGGTTCGATTCTCTGCCCCATCAAATCATAAAACTCTCCCAGCACATGCACGATTTTCGTTTTTGTGGAGTCTCGTGGTAGGAGCGGTTGAATTATATTGTTTACAATCATCTTCGAATCAACCTCTCCTCCATCTTTGTGTCAGAGCCGCTTCCACGCCTTATTTCCATTGGTGACGAGGTAAAACTGTGCAGCGAAAGATCAGTCTTCAGGCGAACAGGGTTTGAAAGTGCAGCGCTGCGTCGAGTCTGCTGCCAGCTTGACAGCGGAGAGAAGTTAAAGCCCACACAATTTCAGAGACATTAATTAGAAGGTGGAGGCGGACGACTTTATTGCATTATATTGGTGTCATTTTATGCAATAAAGGGCCAAATTGTGCATTAATGCAGTGATTTGGAGAAAATTTCAAGGTATGGAGATGTGTATCATGATCATTTTTTCTAGGCCATATCACCCCGCCCCCAAAAACATTCTTTTTAAAAAATATGCAAATTGTGTAAGTGATCAACTTAAATGCAGGGGACACATTTCACTGTCACCGTGTGCTGTGCTGTGCTGTGGTGTGTCACATGTGACAATTAATTAACTTTCAACTGTCAATAGTTGTGAGTGGTGAGGTGGAGCCTCCATTGATCCATCACATCCCATAGTGCATCCTGCTGTCTTCTCCACATGATCAGACCAGGACCTGTTCCGGTTCTGATGCTCGACTGCCCATTTCCAGCGTGAACACCCTTCCTGGGCTATGATCCTGTACCCACGTCACCAGTTCTCCTTCCTGACCACTGCACACCAAGAGCTGCGGTTCTGGAGATGCTAGATCCGTACACTTGTCCTTTTTATGGCTTCAATCACAACACAAATTATCCAGAAATTCAAATGTCCATCTCATAATGTTACGGCCAATCAGTGTATAGTATATTTTGTATAATAAATATAATATAATATGCAGTGTGTGCGTTTATATACACAGACTCTAGCTGAAAGAGTTCACTGTTGAACCCAGAACGTCTGGTTACCATGACAGCAGCATGGCGCTGACCACGACCAGAACGTCTGAAGTTCTGTAGGACTGTGAGCAAGCAGAGCGTCATCAGGTGTCCCTCAGGAGACGAGTAGCCTGGGGCGTGTCTGCAGCTCCTCTGTCCAAACAATAATCACACCGAAAAAAAAGTTTCATCTTTAATATAAATGTGTATGATATATTTCTTTAACCCGTTACTGCAGCTGAGCATAGTTTCCCCTGCATTATTTCATATTTAAAATGCAATAATAATTAATAATTTATGGCCATGAATAGAGTTCATGTTTGTGGGCATGATAAAGTAAACCATGAAGTTTGAATAATTGTCCTCCCGGCGCGTCTCTCCCAGGTCACCTGAGGTCGCCGAGATGACTGAGGTGGAGCCAGTGCTGGACTTCGCAGCCTCTGGTCGCGCCGGGCGGCGGAACGCACTGCCGGACATCCTGGGCTCCCCGGCGGGGGTCAGCCCCTCCGACCTGCCCCTCAAACTGGGCGAGCTGGCCCTGACAGGTGACAGCGCCCCCTGCTGCTCTCCACTTTACATTTCACTTTGGAATACATGTACAGGGTGACTGAGTTCATGTTGTCCCACAGACGGGCCCAGGGACGCACAGTCCCCAACGTCAGAGGAGGCCCCGCCCCCTCCCGAAGGCTCAGAGGGGAAGGGCGGACCGTAAGGCCTGGCGGGGCCTGCAGCACTTCACCGGCGGGCCGGAGGGGACGTTTCGGGGTGATCGAGGGACTGGGGTCACACCAGCCGTGCTTCCGGGTGACAGGAGCTCGGGATGTGGGGACTACCTGATGCTGAGCTGTGGAATGATACACACTAACGTGTGTGTGAGTTTGATGACACTAGACATGTGACACTACTGTACTCTACTGTACCATACGTCTCTGATCAGAGCCACTATGCTGGTCCTGGCCCTCTACGGGGGTGAATACGGTACCATGTGTGTTTCTGAGGAACGTCTGAGGAATGTGGCTGGATTAGAATGTGGCTGCATTCCTGATCCCCACCAAAACGGGAATTATGATAATATTGTAAGAACATCACCATTCATACCAAATTATCACAAATCATAATGACACATTATAATTGCTGTAACTGCATAATCCATGAAGCGAACTGTGGAACTAGCCTCGCCTGGTGAAATAAACTATTTTGTAGAAATGAGTCCATATTTAGCTCCATTGTCATAAAACCTTAAAACGTGATTTGGTCCTGACTAGACGTTGAAAATATCAGCTCTTGGAACCCAGCATTTCACCGATCTACCACGGGTCTGAAATTCGGAACATTGGTGAGAATATCGGACTTGAGTCATAATTCATCAGGGCAGGTACGAGCCGCGGTTGATGCTGTACATAATACCTGGCTGGATGTGGAGGAATAATCGCCATGGTGACACAGACCGTTAACTCAGAACCACACTGTTGATGTACAGATTCTGATGCATTTGTCTATTTGCACACACACTGGAATATAATAACCACTCATGTGTCTTTATTATTATTAATATGAAATAAATAAATAAAGTGTTGTAATAACCTCACCTGGAAAACTATTTTAACTTTGGAAGTGTACAGAAAGACATTAGCCAAAAATAAGATGATAAGAGGAAAATCGAACTTGCTTGGATATGGTGTGAAGGTTGTCCTGTTATGAATTCCTACTGGCTGTTTCATAGTCATTCGAAATTTTCGAAACTTTGACCAGCACTTTTTTAGCAGCAGCCATTGGTGAACCAACAACAACCACCACCATTTATTTTTTGAATAGCCCAAATGTACAAGCATTATGTCTCAGTGGGCACTTCCCACTCAGTGGGACCCTCTCTGGACAAATAGGAACAACTCCCTAGTTGTTCAAAGATTTGAAGGCATCTGAAAATGTCATTTAGTCCAAGGTTGACGCCTGCAGATGAAGAGACACCAGGTGGGGGTGACGTAATGCTGCACTTGCGAAAAACGGACAGCAGGTGGTGCACCAGCACAGCACAGCTTGTTTACATTTGACAAGCACTCCATGCGTGGGGGATGGTAGGGTTTCGTATGGCGTGACCTCTGACCTCAGGAGATGCTGCGGTGGTGGCTGAGACGCGGCCAGTCTGATGCTCAGATCAGAGCTGTTTTTTAAAGCCACACCCCTCCCGCTGCCGACTCGTCAGTTAAACACTTAAAACATCTGTTCAGACAGCTGCCCATCTGGTAAGACAGACAGAAGATGGTGGGGTGACTGGGGGGTGGGGGGCGAAGCCTAGTGCCTTCAAATCCGAGTTCTCAGCGGGTACTGTTGTTCTCATGCTTGCACACCTGGGACAGAGCGCCTTCTACCCACAATGCACTGCATCAGGCGCTTCCTACTCAGAATCCCTGTATTTAAACCAAACATTATATAACAAGTCATTATAAACATGAACACACAGAGTAGCTTAACACTCATTTCCATTCTTCCTGTCCCCATCACTGTGACATCACCACTCCCCCAAATACCCTCAGAAATGGACCTGTCAATAAATACATACTGATATAGTATAACAATAATAAAATATATGAAACTATAAGGTCATGTCACCAGATGGTATACATGGCATGCGGTAAACGTCACTCATGAATCGTGCGTGATGATGGAATATACATGCACCATCTGCAACACCATTGGCTCAAGAGAACATCATTTCAGCCCAATGACAATGGACCATGCACCGATTCACATCATGCATCTGAGCGTCTTGTAGTTTGGCCTGGTTAAAATGGAGACGTCATGATGTCAGCTGTGTCTTCATGCTGGCGACGTAGTGGGTGACAAATTTTCACTAAACTCAGTCACTTCACTTTCATTTATGTAATACATCTGTTCATCCTTGTACAAAGATCCTTGTATGCTGATGTGGTACAGATTGTGAGACACTGTGATTTTTTTCCCCGGGTGGGGCCTCCTCTCCTAGTAACTTCATCACCGAAGCCAGCAGCAGAAACCTCCTACTGACCTCAGGCCAGCATGCATTGAGACAAAATTTTTTGTCGAGGTCACACGCTCCTTTTCTGTGTCTTCTACAGCATCCATTCGTCTGATGAGAATCTGTCCCTTTTTTTTAATCTTCTGATGATTTATGGACAGTTTTGAGGGTGACACTGGGCAGCAGAAAAACCCGGTTTATAAAGGGAGAGAAGTGCAGTCGGGGTAGGACCCATCTGTTGGTCCTGGACACGGCCATTATCCCCAGACCTGGGGGGCTGGGACAAGCGAAATGTGTGTGTGTGGAGAACAAAGGAGAGGAACGTGCTGAAGATGTCTTTGGTGCTTGTCTTGGTAACCCTGAGGCCATGTCGCCTCCCTGGTGTCACAGCTCAGCTTCACCCAAAAATGAAAAGGCCCGAAAAAATATATCTGCAAGTTTCTGTGCACGTGTGTGTTATCTAATGGTCCATTATTGTTAAGCCCCCGAGGATGACGAGTTACCGATTTACTCCGGGTATTCACAAAAATCGTCAACCCAATTAACAGCTGCGGGTCCAGGGAAGAAAATAAAAAGGACGGTGTGCATCTCAGCTGGATGGGGGCGTGTAACGTGATTAGAGGGCGGGGCTTCACCAGAGCAACTCTCATTTGAGTGTTGTGTGTGTGTGTGCTTTTTGTCTGCAAACATTACCATATGAATTAGTTGGACACACAAACACACACACACACACACATCAAAAGGCAAAAGGGTCAGTGGAGGAGGAACCGCCTGCAGCCACTGCTGGGAATTACGTAAGGGGCCGTTACCTAGAATTCTACTACAAATTGGTTTCATTAGTAGCAGGTATACAGTTTTAACAGTGTCTATTAATAGGAGATCTGAATCTACAGTTTCTTCCTCCCATGTACGTTGCAGTACGTTGTACTGTGCTGCACTACAGCAAGCAGCTGCCCTGATTTTAGCCCAGTGGCGCTGGTAATAACTGAACTTTAGACGTGGAGGCTGCATCGTGCAGAACCAATCACAGAACGCGGCGGGGAGATGGACACCACTGGATCACAGGAAAATGGGTCACTTCAGAGCACGCATTCAACCGAGGAGAGGAGACGAGAAGAGAGAGGAAGGAGTGAGGATAAGGGAGAGGAGAGGAGATGAGACGATAGGGGAGAGGAAGGAGTGAGGACAATGGAGAAAAAAAGAAGACAGGAGAGAAGAGGAGAGAAGAGAGGACAAAGGAGAGGAAATGAGACTAGAGAGGAGAGGACAGAAGAGGAGTGAGGAAAAGCTAGTGGGGAGCAGCTCGGTCACCTTTAAGCTCAAGTCCAAGGGAGATTTATCTACATTTGTACACATTTCTACTACATATATGTTAGACGGTACATAGTGAAGTGACATAATTAGACTCCCTGTTTCTCAGATCACATCTGTAACCCTTCCTCCTTGAACCGTCACCTTATCATGGTGGAAGAGTTTGAGAGCCCTAAAGATCCTAGGAACATCCTAGGATGTTGTCTGGGGCCCTTGGGGCCCCTGGTAGGGTCTCCCATGATAAATTGATCTAGGGGTACGGCCCATATCTGAGAAATTTAACCAGAAACTGAGAAATTTAACCAGTATTTTATTACCAAAAAAAAACAGATAAATGAATAAAGAAGAAATACATAGGAAACAAATTACAATGAATAACGACAAACAAAAGCAGGCAGACACAACAAGTTGCATCGCCTCCTAGGGGAAGCGCAGGGGGAACCGGAAATGATGCAATCGGGAAATGCTAGGGAGGTGGGCGGTGTAAGATGGCACGGCAAGGGCAGCCCCGAAAAAGGAAACTGAGGCTCCCTTTATTCTGGCTGTCCACAGCAGGAACAGGTGGGCATCCTGCAAACACAACACGAACACAGAACAGAAACACACCACATAAAAACCAGGACGTAACACCCCCACCGCTAAAAATTCAACATTTACTGTTGATCACAAAAAAATTAGACGCTGATTGACGTTTTTCATTCTGGTGATGAAGACAAGAGATTAAATACTACAAAAGGAATGAAAGTTGGCATGAACTTCAAAATGTTGCAATGACAGCAACAAAGCCAAGGCTTCCTTCTCAATGGTACTGTAAGTGAGTTGATGCTTCAAGAACTTCTTAGAAAAAGAACCAACGGAGTGATCAAATCCATTTGTATCTTCCTGTAAGAGGACAGCACCCGCTCCAGTAGCACTTGCATCTACCTCCAGAATGAATGGAAGGTGAAAGTTTGGAGCAGCAAGAACTGGAGAATTACAACGCAAGGCTTTGGCATGTTCAAATGCCTTCTGGCAATCTGCGGACCAAACAAAGGCAGAGTTATTACAGAGCAGAGAGGTTTTTACAGAAACTACGGTGGTACCCAATCATTCCAAGGAACCTACGCGGCTCTCGCTGAGTGGTTGGTACGGGAAAGTCAGACATGGCTACTACTTTAGCTGCAAGGGGGCGAACTTGTCCCTGACCAACTTGTTTGCTGAAGTAACTCACAGTTGCTTTAGCAAACTCACACTTCGCCAAGTTCGCACACGTTCAGACCAGGTAGACGAATGAATGACTACATCATTGAGGTACACCTCACAATTTGACACAATCCTCTATACGCGGCAGTGGAAACAAGTCAGGTCATGTGACTGCATTCATTTTGTCATGGGAGTCATTGCAGAGGATACAGATGCAACTGGTCCTGCCGCAGCAGCCACTTTCTCCAAATCCTTGGTAACATAAGACTAGAGCATATTAATGTGACACGCTCTAGTCTTAAACAGGCGTGGTACTTCCTTTGGCAGTCCAAATGTAGAAAAGAAACGGATGAGTGCGCGTAACACACGTTTATCTTCGAGTGAACGTAGTGGGACGGCTTCAGGATAGCGTGTTGCAGCACACATAATAGTCAGCAAATAACGATGCCGAGACTTCGTCGTAGGCAAAGGTCCTACACAATCCAAAAGAATTCTCTCAAATGGCTCACAAATCACTGGGATGGGACGGAGCAGAGCAGGGGTTTTTGGTTTTCCTGCTTCTTGACAGCGATGGCATGACCGACAGTATTTAACGATGTCAGGCTTTAAACCTAGCCAAAAGAAGTGCCGTAAAATACGGTGGTATGTCTTATTTACACCCAAATGACCTGCAAACTCATGGCCGTGCCCTACCACCAGTACCTGACCTCTAAATTTAGTAAGAACCACAAGCTGAATAACCGCATTCCACCCTAAATCTTCACTGTGTGGTGGAGTCCACTTCCGCATTAACATTTACATTTACGGCATTTACCAGACGCCCTTATCCAGAGCGACTTACAATCAGTAGTTACAGGGACAGTCCCCCCCTAGAGACACTCAGGATTAAGTGTCTTGCTCAGGGACACAATGGTAGTAAGTGGGATTTGAACCTGGGTCTTCTGGTTCATAGGTGAGTGTGTTGCCCACTAGGTTACTACCGCCCCAACAAACCATTAACAAACCATCTACCCAGTAAAATGATGCCGATGTGTAAACTACATCTCCTTCTCTTGCAGCAGCAGGGCCAGAGAAAAATCTGTCTTTTGTTCATCAGCAATCGACACCTTATCTACGCTCAGCAGCCCGCCATCAGCAGCTCCAGCACCACCAGATGTGGACATCGCCTCAGGTGCATGCGCAGAAGAGGCAGGCGCAGATCAAACAACATAAAAGTGTCAGATAACCCCACTGCATCTTGATACTTACGGGTTTGAGCTCGAGTAACGACACACGCAGGAAAGACTGAAGCAAGACTTGAGTCCACGTCCGTAACTGGCATAGGGATCTCTACGACTTCTGGAACTGGAAGGACCTTTCCTCCACATCATTTCCCAGAAGAAAGGAAACCCCTTTCACTGGAAACTGAGAACAAACCGCAACCCTGAAAACACCGGAGGACAAACTCGCTTTTTAAGTGCAGCGTGCGCAACGGGACTCTAGCGAACCCCATTTCAATTCCCCAAACCATCAAACCCGTAGGGTGGTAGTAGCCTACTGGGTAACACGCTTGCCTATGAACCAGAAGACCCAGGTTCAAACCCCACTTACTACCATTGTGTCCCTGAGCAAGACACTTAACCCTAAGTTGCTCCAGGGGGGGACTGTCCCTGTAACTACTGATTGTAAGTCGTCGCTTTGGATAATGGCGTCTGATAAATGCTGTAAATGTAAATTCCCTGCACTAGCACGTCGGAATCACAACAACTCTCCATAGTGAAGTGGAGGACAGAATCTAGGATGAAAGATTGTGCGGCACCAATGTCGCAGGGTGGTAGTAGCCTAGTGGGTAACACACTCGCCTATGAAACAGAAGACCCGGGTTCGAATCCCCCTTACTACCATTGTGTCCCTGAGCAAGACACTTAACCCTAAGTTGCTCCATGGGGACTGTCCCTGTAACTACTGGTTGTAAGTCGCTCTGGATAAGGGCGTCTGATAAATGCTGTAAATGTAAATGTAAATGTCACACACGCCACCTTCCACATGGCCAGTAAGCGACACCACTCCATTAAAAACAAATGGCTCATAACCAGGAATTTCTCCAGCTCTGTTTCGGGCTGGAAGGTGGCGAGCGAACGCAGCGTGAGGGAGTGGAAGAGAATGGAACGAAAACACTTTTGTGTGTCAGAGCATACTGATCAGCACAAACAGCAGCTTGAGCCAAAGTGGTCACCTGTTGATCATTCAGATAGGTAGCGACAGCATCAGGACCGCAGTTTTTAAACTCCTACCAGTTCAAATGCATTTGAAATCGCAGTTTTAACACTACTGTAGTCCAAACTCTGCTCAACTGTAAGGGAAGAATAAACTTCTTGAGCTTTACCTGACAGCACACACTGTAAGAAGAGACTCCAGACACCCATTTTAACGTAATGGCAACCCTATCAAAATGACTAAAATACTTCTTGACCTCGCTTTCATTGAACGGAGGTACGAGACAAATATTACGGGACACATCAAACCCATGATCCCCTGGATCAGAAGAAAGCAATCCAGGAGGTAACGATGAAACAGATGGAACAGAGACGGGGGCAACACCTATGACAGCCGGAACCACAGCATCTTTTCTAGCTGACAATTCTAATTCGCTCTTCCCATTTGGCGCTGACTTCCATATTCCCGCTTCTGGTTCCGCTCCCTCTCGCGTTCCTCACACTCTAGTCATTTTTACCTCTAATTCAATCTCCAACTTGAGAATTTGAAACTCCTTTTCGATTTCCTTCTCTCACACAGCACAGGTCTCCACTTGGCTTCTTCATATTGCAATGCCGTTCCTGAAAGGAATACTCACGCATCTTTAATTCAATTTCAGAGACGCTACTGGCTGCAGATTCCAGACGCGCCTGACAATGGCATTAATGCCCAATAAACCATGTTCTACTGCTCTAAACAGAGATTCCTTCAACTTTTTATCCTTGCTCGTTAACTCAACCACATAATTTTCTGCCATAAAAAAAGTGTGAGAGAGTGGAGTAAAAAACTCTCTCTACACACAAAAGCACTGTATTCAAACCACTCCAACTTGATGTTACCTGGCAGAAAGAGGTAAAAAGGATGAACAGTTTCTAATTTATTAACACCAGTAAATTATTATTGCAGTTACATGTGAATATTGTAAGTAAAAGGGGTACCAATGTTACAGAGAAAACCAAGATGAAAAGAAAGAGTAAAGGGTGAGAGAGAGAGAGAGAGAGAGAGAGAGAGAGAGAGAAAAGACTCAAAAAGCCGCAAGGCTTCCGATGAAAAACAGCTGAGAAAGAAAGATCAAGTCTCCTCCCCACATGTGAACAGATCTTTATACACCTGGCCTACAGGAAGCTGTCACAGACCAATCAGAACCTGTTGTTTCTGACGTCACGCCCCCGGTGCCTCCCGTCTGGGGAAGACAAAGAGAGTAGACGGTCCCGACGGCCAGCACCTCACACGTTTGGCTCGGGTGAGGGCCGGCAACTATTGCAATGCTGTTCAACAAAGGACATGCAAAAAACAGAGGTGTTGAATCTCCATGCACAACAAAGGCACAGAAATGTCATGGCACCACGACGTCCCGTCTTGCACTAAAATGCACTATGATGGAGGGATCACGAAAATCAAGCTGGAGACTTACCAGAGTTCCCAAAGAACACCAAATGCGTGTCTTCCCAAGAAAAAAAACAGATGTCCTGGAGAGAAACAAAATGTCCATGATAGAAAAACAGAACGAATCCCGGACGAGCCCCCAATTTTGTTACGAGTCAGTCTAGGGGTACAGCCCATAAGAAAAGACAAAAACCTACAAATATGAAACGAAGAAATTTAACCAGTATTTTATTGACAGAAAACAAATAAATAAACAAAGGAGAAATACATAGGAAATGAATTACAACAAATAACAAAAACAAAATGTGAAAAAAAGAAAAACAAACAAACACTGAAATGCAGGCAGACACAACAGCCCCGAAAAAGGAAACTGAGGCCATTTTTATTCTGGCTGTCCACAGCAGGAACACATGGGCTCAATTTGCAATCACCAGGCATCCTGCAAACACAACACAAACACAGAACAGAAAAAAGACAAGTTATTTATCAGTTATTACACTGATAAATAACTTACACTGTTTGTGTTTTAGCTGTGCAATAGAAATCAAAACATAGTTGCAGATCTATAACACCATCTGCTCCTGGTGGTACTGGGGGGGGGGGTTAACAAAACTGTAAGGCAACAAACCGCCCCACACATGCATTCTAACAAACAGTCTAAATATAAACCAAATGTTCAGAGCGGTACATGCATCTTAGATGCAAGCTAAAATTATCTGTGTCTGCCTCCTGTCTTCTTGAACCCAGCACAGATTAAAGGCCTATTTTCAGCTCATTTCCACCCCACATGCCATCAGAAATGGTGCCAATGGGCAGAGAGGCTGTTACCCTGCACATCTGCAGATGTACCTGGCCCCCTTGCCATTCACAGGACGGATGGGAGACACTGGTAGCTCCTTGTTTTACCCGGTGAGACATCATCATGAGTCTGATGAGGATGTGCCGCAAGGTCATAACCCATGAAAAATCATCCAAAATTCATCCAAGCGCAGTCGTCAGCTCACTGCCGTCTCTTCGACTCAGATGTTCACCTGACTGATGAGAAGCCGAGCTAAAAAATACATTTTATTACGCACTCGCCTTCAGGCTGCCAGGACTGTTTTGTAAAAGAGAGAAAACAAACTGACCAAAAATATATGATGTGTGCCTCTAAATCTCTACATGATGGATGCTTTAAAGAATTTTACAGCCCAGTCAGCACAGGTCATTACTCACAGGGTAAATTCCTTAACAAAAAAAGGAAATTGTTAACATACACATATTAAGATAAGATTATCCTTTATTACTCCCACAAGTGGGAAAATTTAATTTTCTTGGCAGAAAGTGGACAGTACAAGATAAGAGGAGCAAAAACCAATAGCATAGACAATAAATAAAAGTCACCTATTATGAAGACTGCTTTTATATCGGTCTTGTTGGTCCCCTAATAGTGTATCTGAAGTTTCTTTCCGAAATTCAGCCTTGGTGCAGAATTACAGCCACTTTGAGCCAGTGCCACAATGAGATTTCCCCAGGACACGCCATTTCGATGTCTGTAGTTTTAAATGCTAATGAGGAGGAGAGAGGCGGGACAAGGAGGAGAGTAGCCTATAGAAAGGCGACCCAAACATATCTTTATACATATCGCCAAAGTGAAAAGGGGACCTTTAGCATGTTGGGGTTAATTCCTCAAAAAGGAATTTATGTACAGGGCTGGGCTGAACAGTAATACATTCTGTACAGTACGTAAGAGACGTAAAGGCGTGCGCACAACAGCTGTGCGTTCCCTTCGTTTGTCTGTTTTTATTATGCGATCCATCTGATAAGTGAATAAAATATCAAAATGAACACACGAACAGATTGTATTTCGTTACACCCCAACACTGTTTGTAAAGATGGCAACTAAAATATTCAGATAGATTCTAACGAATGTATAGGCCTTTTATTAAAAGCAGCGTTCTCGTTTGGTTATGTAATATCTGTTTTGGCAGTCCAATTTTGCGGCAATATTTTAATCATTTATTAGAAATTAATCCCAGATGTCGCCGTTACGGTTAAAACCATCTAAAAAAAAACACAGACCAGCAGAACTGGAAACAAAAGCTAAACGCGAGCACCGAACGCCACACGCTGTGGTTCGGACTACATTACCCACAATGCCGTCGGCTCGGCCAGGCTCGGCCAATGGGCGAGCGGGAGCCGGGTGACGACACGCGGTTTGGTGCTTTTATGCGCGAACTGGCGGACCGCGCGGGCGAGACGTCTGGGCGCCACGCGGTCCGTGTCTAGCGCGCAGGAGCTGGTCTGGCTGTTCAGGTGGGTGCGGGCGGTGGAAAGAACGGGTGTTTCTGCGCCGTTGTTTTGCCGATGATTGGTGCGCTTTGCTCCAGTTCGTCCCCCCTCCTCTCCCCCCTATCAGCCCGTGTGTTGTTGTTGGTAGGCTCTTGTTGAAGTTGTTGTTTCCAGAACCTTCCAGTAGCAGGAATCCGGGGCTCGTCCCCCGTCTTCCTCAGGTTATAACCCGCGTCTCTGTGCGTCGGTCCACGTTTTTTTTAAGTGTGCGAAGTAACGTGCACCCCCCCCCCCCTCCTCGTACCGCGCACGGGTCTTTGTTTGCCGAATCCGACCCCACCCTCCAGGTGGGCCGCGCGTTTGCAGAAAGCGCGGGATCTGGTTGAGGACGCGGGGCGGGGCTGCATCTCGTCTCGAGTCTTGCATCATATTATTTTCCTCATATGCACCGTGGTTCTGGGTTTCACTTGGTCCAGCATCGTTCGAACCCGCGGTACCCCATGTTGCCTCCGTGGTTCTGTTTTTTTGTGGTGATCATCCTCCCCTCTCTCCTCTTCTGTGTAGGTACTCGTGAGGCTTCCATCCTTTGCTGAAATGGCTTCAGGAGGTTTGTGTTTCATATTAAATTACCGGGGCTGCACCGATCCGATGCATCAGTCGAAATACGACTGATCAGTCTAGTAAACCAATCTTGTATGCTTTATATATTCAGTGGGCATTTCCAGTCAGCCTATACCTATATTATTGTAATTATTATCATCTTACAAGTTTTTCAAGGTTGTTTCCTTTGACCTAATCTCATTAATATGTTGAATCGCCTGATATCCAGACACCAGCTACTGAGGGATCCGAATCAGTGCATCCCTAATGAAAACCAAGCCTGGTTCAGAGGTCCGTAGCTGATTGTCTGTTCCTGTGCAGATATTAAAGTGAAGGAGCTGGATAAGCGGGCCTCGGGCCAGGCCTTTGAGGTCATCCTGGGGAACGAGACGCCGGACGCCAAGGGGGAGTTTCCTCTGTCTCCGCCCAAGAAGAAGGACCTGTCGCTGGAGGAGATCCAGAGGAAGCTGGAAGCTGCTGAAGAACGTCGTAAAGTGAGTAGTGTGTTTTTTTTTTTTTTTCTTTTTGCGATGTGGCAGTTTCATGTATTCTCGTCTTCTACAGTTACAGGAGGCAGAAGTTCTAAAGCACCTCGCCGAGAAACGGGAGCATGAGAAGGAGGTGCTTCAGAAAGCTTTGGAGGAGAACAACAACTTCAGCAAGATGGCAGAGGAGAAGCTAAACCAGAAAATGGAGGCAATCAAGGAGAACCGCACCGCCATCAAGGCGGCGATGAACGAGAAGTTCAAAGAAAAGGTGAACTGACGTCTGTGGCCTGGCCACAGTGGACATGAGATCTCCTGGGAATGTGAAAATGTAATAGAATTTAATTACTCCTTTGCCCCCAGGATAAGAAGCTGGAAGAGGTTCGAAAGAATAAAGAGACCAAAGAGGGACCCGAAGCAGCCGCCGAAAACTGAACCCTGCTGTTCTGTACATGTCCAAAGAATTATGGCCAGTATTTTTTGGTGAAATTTCAAATTTTGCACTTAGGATATTCTTCTGAAGGAAGCATGTTTCTCTACGTAGACCTTGTCCACATGCTGCGTGTCCCGTTTAATCAGATTTTAGCACTTAACCACACTCACACGGTTGATGCGACTGTTACGCTTTTTTTATTATAGTTAGAAGAATAGTTTTGCCCTACTTGTTGTTCGCTGCCCTGAGCCTGAAAGATTGTGAAATTACGACCACTTTCCTCAAAGCACATGACTGTTCTCCACCCACTGTGCCAGTGTGATGTAGTTGTGGGCGGGGCCTTTACATGAAATGGAAGACAGATACGGTTTGGTGTCTCCTTGTTCATATTCGTGTTCTGTGAATTAATAATAAACTCAAAATGCTGAAGTACAATCTGTCATTCATGTATCCTGAATGTGATTTGCATGATCCTGCATTCTGTGAATAAGTTTTTTTTTTTTTTTTTTTTTTTAATTATTTATTCATTTTGTTGGCTTGCTTGCCCTCTGGTGTACAAGAAGTAAACTTCAGCCTACATTACTACAATATATTATGTACGGTCAAGCCCAGAATTATTCATAAGACTGACTAGTTTCTACTGGTAAATGACAAGCTTCTCCCAAAAGATTGTAATTCTATGTACAAGAGGCATCAAAAGTCATGTGTTTCAAACTGTTCCGAGGACATTGCCTGAAGCCAAAAATGACACCTATGCCGCCCAGGAGGACAGTGAGGAAAGTTGTCAAAAAATAACATTTATATATTAGATAAATGTTATGTAAGCGGCTTTGTAAGTGAACCTGCAGCTCAGAGATTCTGTAAGTAGATGTATCTCGGAGAGTTGAACGGAACAAACTTTTACAATTTGAGCCTCTTCAGGACATAAGGGGTGACTCTATCTCCTTGAGGTAAACGCTGTCTTGTCTTTAATATACAACAATTTTTTTATTGTTTTTTTTCTTGTTATAATGTTTTTGAACAATGGACCAAACTAATATATATCCCTTTAGTCACAACTTCCATAAAGAACTTATTTGTGGTGTGAACAAGAGACAAGTTTAAAAAAGGTGTTAGAAGAACCGTGTGTAATGTTGTGATCATGTAAATCAGGAAAATGCTGATTTGTCTGAGAAGTTATCACAAAACTTAAGTGATCAGAAAATAAATCAGGATTGACCATTTATTGTAGCACATACTGGAACTTCAATTCAATTAATAAAGTAAATGACTGTTATTGATCATACTGAATATTGAATGACTATTAGAGCAACATACTTAATATGAAGCGATATATTTAAATAGCATAAAGAAGGATTCTATTCAGGTGAGGATTTGAACCCACACATCTGTGCCTTTTTAGTTGAGAGTAGAGCTTTAGTCCACTCGACCAACCTTAATTATTAATAATAATAATAACTTTTTAACATATATATAAATGTTAAATAATCTGATTTGTGTCAGTAAAGCAGTCTAACAATGAATGTAAGTGAACCTGCTGCTACTTAATATGAAGCGATATTATTTTAATAATAACTTTTCTAATTTCATGATTTGAACCATGAACCATAAACCAGAAAAACCACACAACGACAACACAAAACACACAGCAAAAGTGGTGAAGTAATTATTAGCAGACTAAAAAACATAAATAATCTCATGCATTTAGCACCTTCAGGAATTTAGTTAAAATATAAAACAACATGTTTTATAATAATATTAATAAATGTGAGGTGTTGCTGTTATTTGTGTGATGGATTATTTTGGACATTTGTGAATTTACATTATTGATGTAATCACAAAATTGTCATCACAAAACTATTAAGCAGTCAGTAACAAAAGCGTATTTGGGGTGAGGGGGGCAGATCCAGCCCCACCTTAATGAATATATTAATAATCTATTATAATCTAGTAAAATGCCACATGACAGTTCCTGAAATGTGAAATTCATACTGAATATTGAATGACTATGAGAGCAACATACTTAATATGAAGAGATATATTTAAATAGCATAGAGAAGGATTCTATTCAGGTGAGGATTTGAACCCACACATCTGCTTTAGATGTGAGTAGAGTTTAGTCCACTCGACCGTCCTTAATAAGTGAGTAACATACTTTTAATTTATAAATGTAAAATAATCTGGTTTGTGTCAGTAATTGAGTGTAATGCTGAATTCTTTACATTGATGTATCTCTGAGTCAAACGCTGTCGTGTCTTTAGAGTACAACAAATGATTTTTTTTTGTTATATTGGATTTGAACACGGGACCAGATAACTTTAAGTATTAAATAGTAAACATACAAACAATAAATAAACAGAGAAACATACATACAGGGGTAACACCCCCCCAAAACCAAAGATTCAAGAAGTTAGGTCGGGCGAACCTGTAAAGAATCTAAAACGCTTTTCCTGAATCCCTATTTCAGTCAAAACCTTTTTTAAGAATTAGGATTGGATTGGTTTGTATGTGTTTTTTGCAATTTCAAAATTATACCCTTAAAAACTGCGGTAATATCTTAACTCATTTGTCCCCTCCAAACAACAGTTATTAATGTATTATATAATATTTTACTTCTCACTTTAAACAAGTCAATCATTTAGAACTACTACATATATATTATTTTTTGCCCATTTTAACCCTTTAATAACATCATCGTTTTTTACATTAAAATACTACAAAAATGGCCATAAAATACATTTCTACAAGTATTTGATGATTATTACTAGTAGAAGTTGGCAAGGTATCTGCAGGTTCAAGGAAGCCAAATTTGTCAGAATTTGTTAAGTAGTTTGTGTTTGTGAGAACGTGATGGGCGTGGGGTGGCATTGGCTCGAGTGTGCTAGTATGTAAAGTCAATGGTGACGATTAGTCTGCATTTGTTCAAGCAGGAACTTGGATCATTTGTCCACATTTACTAATGGATCCTGCCCACTATGCTTGCTGGTGGAAGCCCACCTATAGCCTGGATGTATCTGCGCACGTGCATACACTTACACAAATACAGTTCCCTGATTCTTTGCATACAGTTTGTCTTGTAAAAAGTATATGGCTCCCTTTGAAAAATTTGCCACTGACCTCTGACCCTGGAAATTAAAAAAAAAACATAAAACAAAGGAGACACAGTTCCAGACAGCTTTTTCTTTCAATGTTTTTGAATATTTTCCCATAAATCATCAATAATCTGAACTATTGGATTATCAGTTGCTTACCTGCTCAGCCATCCATCTGCCAGCCTGCTCCCTTGTGCATCTGCCCTGCTCACTGCACGACCGCTGCTTCATTTCATTCACTGCTAGTCTGACTTTCCGTTCACCCACCATCCATCCACCAGATTGACAGCCAAAGAAGCCTTGCAACGCGTGTCATTGAATGGCTGTTTAACACGCCACAACGTCTCCTTTGTATATACCGAAGCACCAGGCCTCAGGATCCTTTTATGGCCTAGACACATTAATGGAGAATCGTTTTAAAACTCCCAAAGAAATATCATTCATTTTTAATTTGTACAGAATTTTCAAAATGGTAGACTGGCACAAAGCACCTCACATTAGAACTTAATTTTGGTCATTGTGACTGTGGCAGAAAGGTTTTACATTGATGGCCACACAGGGTTAAAATAGTGCACCAACACCCTCTGCACTATATTGGCGTAATTTATTATTTACAGTTTATTAAAATAACTCCATACAACCCACAATTTACTTTAATGCAATTTTATTTAGCTTTAACTTTACATTGTTTTATATGGTGTGCATACATTAGAACACTGTAGGTTTAGGAAGGTGAAATGGTGGCTTTGTTTGTTAATCATCTTCTCTTCGTTTGAGTTACCTGGGGCATTTTTGGGGCGGCCCTTCCTGTGTGGGCATGTTGGCTCGACCACCACGTGGGGATTCCAAGGGACATTTTTAAAATGGTTTTGTCCTCTGTCTATAATGCATTTTGTAATTGATGTTTACTGTGTTCCTCTTGTAGTGCACTTTGTTTTGGCCCAGTAACTTTAAAGGTTCCCTTGGCCTCTTTGTGCAGGAGGTCAGGTCAGTTAAGTTTAGGCGATGTCCTGGTGTTTGTGATTTTGATTTAGATATGTTCAGTTGACCTCCTTTAAGAGCCTTTTTCATTTGTTTGTGATCTTTGTGTCCACTTGAGCCAGTTTGTTCGAGAAAAGGTTCATTTCTCGAAGCTTCCACCTACTGCCCGGCCAGGTATATAATTACACAAAATGTATGACCAAACTTCCCCTCAGTGTTCCTGGAGCCAGGCTCAGACTGATCGCTCATTTGCAGTTGCAGCGCTCAGACTATGGAATAAACTACCTCTGCACATCAGCTCCTCACCATCTTTAAATATTTTTAAGTCACTGCTAAAAACAGTTTTTTTTAACTCTGAGTGACTGCATATATTTGTGTGCCTGTTATTGTCAATTATTTTTTTCATTAAATCTTATATACTTCGCATCTACATACAAACTTCACACATAGACCATATATTCCTCACGCATCTATTTACAAATCTCACACATACACTCTATATTCTTCAAAAATGCCATGTGTGATGTGCACCAAAAAAACTATGTGAATGGGTGCACGGCAGAAGTAGTATGTGTGCAAGGACAAGGTGGTGAATGTGCGAGGTTTGTATGTAGATGTGTGAGGAATACATGGTGTATGTACGAGCTAATATAATAATAAGGACTGTGCAGAGAGCATTGTCACTGGCCGGCTTGCCCAGCTGGTCCAGCCTACGGGACCACGGCTCTGGACATTCAGACAGAATAGCGACAGCGGGTTTTACCATCCTGGGAAAATGGCAGGAAGCACTGAGTCAAGCCATTTCATTAATAACATAATGGCATCGTCACAAGCAACACTTGATACTATTTCTACACATCTTATTTTACCCTAAACAAGTGGGTTTTCTGTGGCCGAAAGCTTATGAAACCCTAGTAAGAAATGACGCTGTGTTATTGATCTAATTTGAATAGCTACGACTTTTGTATGCTATCATAAAATATATAAGAAGTGTCTGCAGGATATTTACTGAAATATGAAATTCATACTGAATATTGAATGACTATTAGAGCAACATACTTAATATGAAGCGATATATTTAAATAGCATAAAGAAGGAATCTATTCAGGTGAGGATTTGAACCCACAGATCTGTGCCTTTTTTGTTGAGAGTAGAGCTCTAGTCCACTCGACCAACCTTAATTATTAATAATATACTTTTTAATATATATATAAATGTTAAATAATCTGATTTGTGTCAGTAAAGCAGTCTAATGATGAATGTAAGTGAACCTGCTGCTACTTAATATGAAGCGATATTATTTTAATAATAACTTTTCTAATTTTATGATTTGAACCATGAACCATGAACCAGACAAACCACACAACAACAACACAAAACACACAGCAAAAGTGGTGAAGTAATTATTAGCAGACTAAAAAACATAAATCGAGATGATTTATGTTTTTTAGTCTGCTAATAATTACTTCACCACTTTTGTTGTGCTTTTAGCACCTTCAGGAATTTAGTTAAAATATAAAACAACATGTTTTATAATAATATTAATAAATGTGAGGTGTTGCTGTTATTTGTGTGATGGATTATTTTGGACATTTGTGATTTTACATTATTGGTGTAATCACAAAATTATCATCACAAAACTATTAAGCAGTCAGTAACAAATGCGTATTTGGGGTGAGACAACTGTAGGATGTTTGGCATCTGTGTGTTATGTATCTGTGAGTTTCTCTGTGCTGTGTGTTTTGATTGTTGCACTTTCTTTTATTTATTTACTTATTTTAATGTTTGTCCTTAATCTTAAAATAATATCATTACTTTGAAATGCCCCTTTTTAAAATTTGATCTGGTGTATGTGAACTTGGTCTCATTAAAACTGTCTATTAATAATCTTGCGGTGAGGCCAATTTACCAATCCAGTCAATAACAGTGGTGGCCTAGCAGTTAAGGAGGCGGTCCCGTAATCAGAAGGTTGCCGGTTTGAATCCCAATCCGAACAAAGGAAGTGAGAGAGAATAAGTGTGTGCATGTCAGTGTGTGCATCTGCAGTGTAGAGAACACGTTCTGACATTCAAACAAATCCTATTAAATTTTCTGATTTGTATTGTTGTCTGTGAAGATTCTCAGTCATCCAGGTGAATTTGTCTGAAAGTTGAGTCATGGCAACTGGACTTTCTTTCTTTAAGGTAGAGACGTTTCATTCTGCATCCACAGAACTTTGTCAAAAAAATTGTTCTGGCAGCTCAGGTGGCACTTAAAAAAAAAAAGAAAAGTCTATATATTTGGCAGATGTAAAGCATATATGTGTATGTTTTTTGTGTTAGTCCATTTTCTATTTTATTATTATTATAACAGCTCAAGGAGCACTTTCTAAAGATGCACTGTACAAGTAAGCAAATAAATAGTCTTAGAAAAGGAAAAAAACTGTGAATGTAAGTTGTGAAAATAAAAAACATGTCAGTATATACATAAAATATATATTTGTGAGATTTTACATAAGTACAGAGTGGGTAAATATACACATATTGCACTTAAGATAAAATGGAAATGTATTGTGTGTATTGGATGTATGTGTGTGTGTTTGTTGGCCTGACAGCGGTTAGCAGGAAAGACCTTCTGAATCGTCTGAATGTAGAGGAGTTTGTTCGTGGTCCTGATGGTCATAACACGACATCAATCACAAATATTTTATAAAAAGCGCACTATGGTCAGGTAATAATAATTTAAAAAAAAGTATTGTTATGAAATAAACAATGGCTGTGGATATTTGTCTGGGAAGTTATCATCACAAATCTTTTAATTTTAATAATTTTTAAAATTATTAAGTAGTCAGTAACATAGGCATATTGAGGGGGGGGCAGATCCAGCCAATATGCCCCCTCCCCGATATTATCACATAATTCCGACGAATAAATATATTAATAAACTAGTATTAACATCCTTTTGTTGTTGTTCATTCATTTAATTTTTCGGCAAAGTAGTAGCATGTTTTATCGTCTGGTCGTGTGGTGCCACCCCCCCGCAGAACACTTGGTATGACCCGACCCCCTCTTCCTCTACAAGTCGGCCGCTCTCCGTTACTATCACCGCCGCTGGCCGAACGGAGTTGACGGTGTGTTGCTGCCTGGAGTCCGGCCAGTTTTTTTCATTCTTCATGTGTTGGGCCTGCTCGTGCTAGTTGTTTATGTTTTATTTTTACTGTAAAACGCAGTAATAAGCGGCGTCGTGTCTGGTACAACGTTGCATTGCAACGCCAGGTCCCAGGGCCCAGGTGAACGCCGACACGGACTATCCTTTGTTAAGGTTAGTGTTGCTTTTTTACACCTAAGCACGCGTTTTTTTTACTATCTACCTTGATCGTTTCTGTCATTATGAAACACCGTGTCCTCTGTATTTAACCACCATGTTTAGTGAGCAGTGGGCAGCCGTGAACCCGCAAACGTCCCATTACGGCTCCGCCTCCTTAAAGCACAGCTGCCTTAATTTTATATATATATATATATTCTAGATTAATCTACATTAACCTACATGAATCTAGATTAAAATGGCTCATTTGAATTCTGCCGAAGGCATTCAGAATATGTGTGCTACCCAAATAATGACTAAAAGTAAGTCTTTGAGAACGGGTTTCTCAAGCCAGGTGGCGCATTAGACCAGGGGCTCATCTCCTGTTTCCAAAATGCATCACAAACTGCTTGAGAAAGCTGTTCTACTATGACAATTGGTGATGAAAATAAATTATGTTCAATAAGATGTACTTGTATTTACCAACTGAATGTCAGAACTTGTTCTCTACACTCCACTACACTGCAGATGCACACACTCACAAGCTCTCACACTGACACACACACAGACACTGCAAAAATGCTTTTCTAACTTAGTAGTTTTGTCCTGATTTCAGTTCAAATCTCTAAAAAATCTTAAATCAAGATGCATTTAATAGACACATGAAATAGCATAAGAAATGTGTTTTCTGATAAAACATCTCAAAATTAAGTGATTGTTTAAAACTAGCAAAATTATCTGCCAATGGTGTAAGAAAACTAATGTTAGTTTTAAGCATCACTTAATTTTCTCATGCCATTTTTCTTGTCTAGTAATCTTGATTTAATATTTTTTTTTAGATATTTGGACTGGAAATGAGACAAAATTACTAGGTAAGAAAAGCTTACCATGACAACAGATTGAAAAATGAATGGTCAAAAGAAGGCTAGTGAATAAAAACATGTCTTTAGTCTTTTAATGCAAAGTAACTATAGCACCCCTGCTTTACTACTGTTATTAATGAGCTAACGCTAACTTGTCATGCTTGTCAAGCTGGATGACGTGTAAACATTTACATTTACATTTACAGCATTTATCAGACTCCCTTATCCAGTGCGACTTACAATCAGTAGTTACAGGGACAGTCACCCTGGAGCAACTCCACGCTGAGACGCAGAGAACAGTCCGAACGCTGTTTCATCCCCCCTCCACACCTGTAGGTGGCGCTGTACGTCCCCGTCTAGTTCTCCTCCGCGGCGAGTTATTCTCATTCTTTTTCTTTTTGTCACATGTGATACACAGCAGCACAGCACACGGTGCACACAGTGAAATTTGTCCTCTGCATTTAACCCATCACCCTGAGTGAGCAGTGGGCAGCCATGACAGGCGCCCGGGGAGCAGTGTGTGGGGACGGTGCTTTGCTCAGTGGCACCTCAGTGGCACCTTGGCGGAACGGGATTCGAACCGGCAACCTTCTGATTACGGGGCCGCTTCCTTAACCACTAGGCCACCACTGCCCCAGAGTAAAGTAGCAGAGGATGGTTTCGATCCATCGACCTCTGAGTTATGGGCCCAGCACGCTTCCGCTGCGCCACTCTGCTGCTAATCACCCTAGATGGGACTCGAACCCACAATCCCTTGCTTAGGGACACCAGCACCAGGGACATTATGTTCCTCACTTCAAAACGGAACGAAAGTAGGATTATGTAGCGACTTACCCTGCTGCTGAACTCCCTTCTTCCTCCTCAAACACTCCAACATGTTTGCGTTTCAGGTGCTGGATCATTGCCGTGGTGCTCCCGTGCCGTGCCATGTCGCTTTTGCATATTTTCGCGCAGGTTTCTCTGCCTCCGCCATGTATCTGTCCTCTACCTCCGCTTTTTTTTTTTTTTTTTTTTTTTTTGCTCAGCGCTGTTGTAAGAATGGACATCACGGGAGCCTGCTTTTGCCTTGCATAACAGATGTCTGCAGGGGGAAGTGTGACATTCCTGTGTCGACGGTTGTGCGTGAAGATTCGACACCTCTGTTTTACATGTCTTTTGTCTGACTGTTATATGTGAATTATCAGCTGTCAGGACCGCCCACCCTCTTTGTCTTCCCCAAATGGGAGGCACCAGGGGCGTGACATCAGAAACAACAGGTTCTGATTGGTCAGTGACAACTTCCTGTAGGCCAGGGGTATAAAGGTCTGCTCACATGTGGAAAAAGGACCTCTGAGCTTTCTTGCTGAGGGGGTTTTCCATCGGAAGCCGGAAGGCTTCTGAGACTTTCTCTCCCCCTCTCTTTCTCTTCTCCCTCTTTACTCTTTTTACCTCTACTGTGCCATGCCTCTTTCTGCCAGGTAACATCAAATTGGAGTGGTTGAATACAGTGCTTTATGTGGAGGGAGAAAGAGTTTTCTACACACTCTATTCTCTTCTCCCACACCACATGGTCTTTTTTACACTGTCTATGAGGCGCCAAACTCTGCTAGCATCTGTGCGTGAGAGAGACCGAGTGTGTTCACTCCGCGCTCAAATAAAGTTTTTTTTTTTTTTTTTTAAATAATCAAACGTCGCGCGACATAACGAATCGATTAGGAAATTCGTTGCCAACTAGTTATCGATTCAATCGATTCGTTGTTGCAGCCCTAGTAACTTTTTGATTTTGTTTCTTGAACCACAAATGATGAGCTTACACCCAAGAAATTTTCTGTGCAAAGTGTATTCTGTACAAAAAGCAAGGTTGCGTCACACATCACGTCTTTCTGCACCTCTCTCTCTCAACTAACGCCATGTGTCCAAGAGAACTGAACATTAACATAAAGCATTCACAATTTACAATACTGCATTCCTGTACAAAAAGCAAGGATCGTGTCTTTCTGCACCTCTCTCTACAATATACAGTATTAAAGAACATGCAAAATAACACACATGCAAAATATTCCTAATATGCACAGAAATTAAAATGAAAGGAATAACTTTTTGCACACAAACCCCACGCACCTCACACAGCTCACGCCATGTGTCCAAGAGACCGGAACCGGGTCTCAAAAATAAAATAAAAGTCTTTAGGAAATAAGAAACTAAAAGACACAAGAAAGAAGAAATATACTTATAAATCTAGTGTAACCATTTAACTCTGGCACAATAGCTTGCATAGTATAGACACAGCTCCCAACCCAACTTTGTGAATAGATTAACGGCGATATTATTATTATTATTTTTTTTTTTATCGCCCGATAAAAGTCTCACGTTAACGCAGTACGTTAACGCCGATAACAGCCCACCACTCATATATATTAGACACACACACACACACACACACACACACAGTACAGGCCAAAGGTTTGGACATTGGTAGATTCTCACTGAAGGAATCAAAACTATGAATGAACACATGTGGAGTTATGTACTTAACAAAAAGTGGAGACCTGACCTCCACAGTCACCGGACCTGAACCCAATCCAGATGGTTTGGGGTGAGCTGGACCGCAGAGTGAAGGTAAAGGGGCCAACAAGTGCTAAACACCTCTGGGAACTCCTTCAAGACTGTTGGAAAACCATTTCATGTGAAGACCTCTTGAAGCTCATCGAGAGAATGGCAAGAGTGTACAAAGCAGTAATCAGAGCAAAGAAACTAGAATATAAAACATGTTTTCAGTTATTTCACCATTTTTTGTTAAGTACATAACTCCACATGTGTTCATTCATAGTTTGATGCCTTCAGTGCGAATCTACAAATGTAAATGGTCATAAAAATAAAGAAAATACATTGAGAAGGTGTGTCCTTTTGGCCTGTACTGTATATATATTTTTATACATTGATTACAATGGGCAAAATATAAAAATGTAAAGACTATGATGTCATTTATACCATATATGGCAACTAGAGTAAATATTTTTTTTTTTGCAATAGGTGTCACAAGTGTTCTTTATCCAGGCTCTCCGTCTCTAGCCCTCACCTCTCCCTGTCTATAGGTTCAGGTGCTGTAGGTGTTCCCACCCCGTTGTAATGTGAGTGTGAGTGCATGTGAGTGTGCATGTATACCGAAGATCGCAACACCGAATGCGTAAAAGCGCACTTTTCCCATAACGTCCATTTTATGTGTAAATTATATGCAAACGCTCAAAGTACCTTCTCATTTCATTGTCGTTCCAGCTGCCATCATGAAGAGACTCAGACGAAGCACTAGAGACAAGGGGCCCCGTATGGTTTTGGATTCCGAGTCGGCGAGCGCATCGTCGGATCCGGATGCGCAGATAGACGATATGGATACGGATCCGGATACGTCCGAGGAGGAGTGCATGTCAAGGCGTGGCTGGTCCCCCATCAGCACCTCAGAGGGAATGGACAGTGAGGAGGAGAAGCCACTAGACCTCGCATGGAGATCCAAAAATGGAAAAATATTCTGGCAGCCCACAAATTCCGTGTCGGCCAATTATAATCGTCCAGACATGCTGCTAAAGCCGGGGCCCACCCACTACGCCGTGTCCAGAGTCTATGAACTGAGTGACTCTTTCGATTTATTCATCACCGAAGAAATCTTTGCAATCATCACCAACTGTACCAACCTGTACGGGAGAAGGAAGGACCCGCAGTGGCAGGACCTCGATGGCACCACCATACGCGCCTACATCGGACTGCTCCTCCTGGCCGGCGTCTATCGGTCCCGGGGCGAAGCCATCCGCAGCCTCTGGGACGCCGAGATGGGCCGGCACATATTTCGGGCGACCATGCCATCAAAACAGTTCCAGCTGATCTCCAGCATGCTGCGGTTCGACGACCCGCGGTCCAGGTCGCAGCGCGGCGACGGCGACAAGCTGGCCGCGATCCGGGAATTATGGGACGAGTGGACCGAGCAGCTCCCGCGGGTATTTAACCCGGGCAAACATGTTTGTGTGGACGAGCAACTGCTGGCGTTCCGAGGGAGATGCCACTTCCGGCAGTACATGCCGAAGAAGCCGTCGAAGTATGGAATGAAGATCTGGGCGACCTGCGACGTTCAGACGTCCTACGCGTGGAAACTTCTGGTCTACACCGGCCGGGTGGCCAACTCGCCGGTGGAAAAACAGCAGGGGCAGAGGGTCGTGTTGGAAATGACGGAGGGGCTGACCGGGGTGACCGTCACGTGCGACAACTTTTTCACCTCCTACGACCTGGGAACGGAGCTGCTCCAAAGGCAGAACACCCTGGTCGGGACCATACGGAAAAACCGGGCGGAGCTTCCGCCGGAGCTTCTGAAGGTCCAGACGAGGGCCCCTCTCTCCTCGCTCTTCGCATTCACTGAGAATCACACGCTGGTGTCCTACGTGCCGAAACGGGGCAAGAACGTTCTGCTGCTCAGCACCAAACACCGGGGGCCGGAGATCAGCAACCACGTGAAGAAGAAGCCCCAGATCATCCTGGACTACAACCGCTGCAAAGGAGGAGTGGACACCATGGACGCGGTGCGTTTACGCGGTCCATCCAGGCCGAGGTGTTTACTGGTCAGCGTATCTTTTATGTGAAATATGTTTTGTTTTGCAGATGATTGCAACGTACAGTTGTAGGAGGAAGTCCAAACGTTGGCCATTGACCCTGTTCTTCAACATCCTAGACGTCAGCGCCGTCAACGCTTTCATCGTGTGGACGGCCATTGATCCGACGTGGAATCATGGGAAATCCAACAAACGGAGGCTGTTCCTGCAGGAACTGGGAAAAAAGCTGGTCATGCCGCACATGAGCCGCAGGCAGCACCTGCCACAATCCCCTGGGGCCACCAGACTCGTTCTACAGGCCCGCACCAGCTTAGCTGACCGCGACGGCGGTTCATTTGCCCATGCCACGGACACGCCCGCCACACCCGCTTCCAGGAGGCAGTGCGTGTTCTGCTCCACACGCAAGGTCTGCTGCTGCACCTGCATCAAATGCGGGAAAAATGTCTGCAAGGAGCATTACAGAACAATCTGCAGCTCCTGCTTCCACTGAACTTTTTTTTTTTTTTTTTTTTTTTTCTGTTTATGCCATATTTGATAGTTGCAGCCCTACGGTGTAATATTTTGGCCGCAGGACCTTGTAACACTAACTAATAATTCAGTAAACCTCACTAATTCCTATCTTGTCTGGGATTCATGTCTAACCCACACCCAACATTACATTCGCCACATTCTCCTCGTTTAAAAAAACTATTTTGTACAGTTTGATATGAATAGTAAGAGATATATATATATACATACAGTACAGGCCAAAGGTTTGGACACACCTTCTCATTTAATGTGTTTTCTTTATTTTCATGACCATTTACATTGGTATATTCTCACTGAAGGCATCAAAACTATGAATGAACACATGTGGAGTTATGTACAGGGTGGGATGCAGCTTAATAAAATGGGAATGATTGGTGATGTTAACGTCCTGTTTGTGGCACATTAGTATATGTGAGTGGGCAAACTTTTCAAGATGGGTGGTGACCATAGTGGCCATTTTGAAGTCGGCCATCTTGGATCCAACTTTTGTTTTTTCAATAGGAAGAGGGTCATGTGACATCAAATGTATTGGTAATTTCACAAGAAAAACAATGGTGTGTTTGGTTTTAACGTAACTTTATTCTTTCATGAGTTATTTACAAGTTTCTGACCACTTATAAAATTTGTTCAATGTCACCAACCATTCCCATTTTATTAAGGTGTATCTATATAAATGGCCCACCCTGTACTTAACAAAACAAAGGTGAAATAACTGAAAATATGTTTTATATTCTATTTTCTTCAAAATAGCCACCCTTTACTCTGATTACTGCTTTGCACACTCTTGGCATTCTCTCAATGAGCTTCAAGAGGTCATCACCTGAAATGGTTTTCACTTCAGAGCTGTGCGACGTGTTCATTCATAGTTTTGATGCGTTCAGTGAGAATCTACCAATGTAAATGGTCATGAAAATAAAGAAAACACATGTGTCTGAACCGTTGGCCTGTATTGTGTGTGTGTGTGTGTGTGTGTATACATACATACATACATACATACATACGTACTATATACATATATATGTATATAGTATGTCAATACAAAACATATTTTTTTATAGCTTTTCTTTATAGGTGCCGTTTATTCATTAAATACCAATATCAGATTAACTGATATCGAGACACCAACTACTCTTATTGCAACTGAGAAAGCTGGATCAATGTATCACTAATAAAAACACAATTTTTAGAATAAAATGTTGAAGCTCTGGTTCAGAGGTCAGAGGCTGATGGTCGGCTCCTGTACAATATTCATCCTGTACAATTTTATATGTCATGTTCACAGATATGCCAGTACAACATGCAGGGAAATGCACCCTGAACCACTCTGTTTATGCTCTGTTGTTAAGAATATAAAATTATAAAATTAGATCAATGGGGGAAAAATAAAAGAGGAGTAAGGCAAGTAAAAGAAAGAAAAGCTAAAATGCAAACAAATATTAATGTTCGAGGAGAACATTAAGACACAGACAGACAAAACTGGGAGGTGGCTATAAATATTGCACTGATGCAGTATGAAGCAGATGTAATGTTAAGTAAAGTCATATGGCACAGTAGTGAGTTATACAGGGAGTGCAGAATTATTAGGCAAATGAGTATTTTGTCCACATCATCCTCTTCATGCATGTTGTCTTACTTCAAGCTGTATGGGCTCGAAAGCCTACTACCAATTAAGCATATTAGGTGATGTGCATCTCTGTAATGAGAAGGGGTGTGGTCTAATGACATCACACCCTATATCAGGTGTGCATAATTATTAGGCAACTTCCTTTCCTTTGGCAAAATGGGTCAAAAGAAAGACTTGACAGGCTCAGAAAAGTCAAAAATAGTGAGATATCTTGCAGAGGGATGCAGCACTCTTAAAATTGCAAAGCTTCTGAAGCGTGATCATCGAACAATCAAGCGTTTCATTCAAAATAGTCAACAGGGTCGCAAGAAGCGTGTGGAAAAACCAAGGCGCAAAATAACTGCCCATGAACTGAGAAAAGTCAAGCGTGCAGCTGCTAAGATGCCACTTGCCACCAGTTTGGCCATATTTCAGAGCTGCAACATCACTGGAGTGCCCAAAAGCACAAGGCGTGCAATACTCAGAGACATGGCCAAGGTAAGAAAGGCTGAAAGACGACCACCACTGAACAAGACACACAAGCTGAAACGTCAAGACTGGGCCAAGAAATATCTCAAGACTGATTGATTTTTCTAAGGTTTTATGGACTGATTAAATGAGAGTGAGTCTTGATGGGCCAGATGGATGGGCCCGTGGCTGGATTGGTAAAGGGCAGAGAGCTCCAGTCCGACTCAGACGCCAGCAAGGTGGAGGTGGAGTACTGGCTGTTATCATCAAAGATGCGCTTGTGGGGCCTTTTCGGGTTGAGGATGGAGTCAAGTCTCATGCAGGACAATGCTCCATCACACGCGTCCAAGTACTCCACAGCGTGGCTGGCAAGAAAGGGTATAAAAGAAGAAAAACTAATGACATGGCCTCCTTGTTCACCTGATCTGAACCCCATTGAGAACCTGTGGTCCATCATCAAATGTGAGATTTACAAGGAGGGAAAACCGTACACCTCTCTGAACAGTGTCTGGGAGGCTGTGGTTGCTGCTGCACGCAATGTTGATGGTGAACAGATCAAAACACTGACAGAATCCATGGATGGCAGGCTTTTGAGTGTCCTTGCAAAGAAAGGTGGCTATATTGGTCGCTGATTTGTTTTTGTTTTGTTTTTGAATGTCAGAAATGTATATTTGTGAATGTGGAGATGTTATATTGGTTTCACTGGTAAAAATAAATAATTGAAATGGGTATATATTTGTTTTTTGTTAAGTTGCCTAATAATTATGTACAGTAATAGTCACCTGCACACACAGATATCCCCCTAAAATAGCTAAAAATAAAAACAAACTAAAAACTACTTCCAAAAACATTCAGCTTTGATATGAGTTTTTTGGGTTCATTGAGAACATGGTTGTTCAATAATAAAATTATTCCTCAAAAATACAACTTGCCTAATAATTCTGCACTCCCTGTAAAGTACAGTAGTGAGTTGTACATTGATTGTTTGGCTTGATATTAAAGTGAAGGAGCTGGACAAGTGCACCTCGAGTCAGGCCTTTGAGAGAGTTTCCTCTGACTCCACCCAAGAAGGACATGTCACTGGAGGACCTCCAGAGGAAGGAGGAGTAAAGCGAGAAGAAAGATAACTTTTTTGTTTATTTATTTATTTTTTTAATAATAGAACATCCATAAAATTCACTTTCCTGTTTTGGGCTCCAAGGGTCATGTTTGGTCATTATTGGTTTTATTGGTATTTGATAAGTTGTAGGTGTTTCAGAAAACCTTGGAGGAGAACAAAAAATTCAGCAATATGGCAGAGGAGACGCTCAACCAGAAAACGGAGAACTGCACCGCCATCATGGCGGCGATGAATAAGAAGTTCAAAGGAGTTTGTCTGGCTGCACTGGACAAAAAAATTAAAGATCAAGCTAAAATCATTTGATTTCTAGTCACCGGCATGGGATCTTCTGGGGCTGTGAAAATAAAATTTTTTTTTTACTCCCCCTCCTCACAAATCAGCTGCACTGAACCAAATCCAGGCCTATTGCGTAATTTGGAAATCGGTTTGGAAATCATTGGCACTCGGTCCTTGAGAACCACGATTTTTAAGGGCCTTGTTACAGACGAACACGCGTTTCCTCACCGGGGGGCAGTGTTGGCCCAGGAATTGAGGAGCGGTAGAAGGCGGCCTGGATCCCTGGCAGTCTGTGCTTCTCGACGAGCGATGATGAAGTTGTGATGGTACGCAGTGCCAGGGAAGAGTCGGCGAGAGTCCGAAGTTCGTCTTTTGGTTAGTCAGGTCAGAGGTTCTGGAATCTTCACCAAACTGGGCCATAAGTGAAGGTCCACCCCCTGTAGACGGTGAATGAAGCTTCATCGTTTCACCTGCCCAGGTGTGAGTTGTGGGCGTGGGGAGGAAAAGGCGGGGCTTGCAGACGTGTTCAGACCGTAGTTTGATGCCACGTCTTTGATGAAGTGCAGCTGGAGGTGTGCCTGCCGTCATGGCGCCCTGATGTCAGGATTTCACGTGGCACCAAGTTTACAAAGTGAGTCAGGGATCAAATTACACAAGAAAAAAGTCAAAAAGTGTGATTCATTGCTGTGATTCATTTTGAAATATTTAACATAAATCTTGGATTATTTAGTTTTTTTGTATGCACATGCAAACATGGCACGTCGATGCCTCCTGGGCAGGGAGCACAGGAGCGGCAACCAATTGTCGTTTCTCGCCCGTGACATAATTGCTTAACCAGTAATAAATCCGACTGATTGCCCATTGTGCATACATGGTACTTGCTCAGCGCCTTCGTATGTTATTCCTAATGTTCTCTATTCCGCCGCAGGCACCTCAAGCATGCATCATAAAGCAGTCATTAATGTCTGCTGTATATTCTAGATCAGGGGTCGGCAACCTTTAACACCAAAGAGCCATTTGGACCTGGTTCCCATAAAAGAAAAAGCACCCTGAGCCGCAGATTCTGTTTTAACATGGGAAATATGACACTGCATATTTATTTTTTTACTTTTATGTTGTGGGGGGTGGGTGGGTGAAAGCTTAAAAAAAAAAAATGTTTAATCGCCCAGACAAGTCTAAAAATCCGTCCGGACTTGTTCGGGGGGAAAAGAGGAGATCTGGTCACCCTAACACTACACAGCTTACTTATCAACATAAAGTCAACACACGCAAACCATTAAACATTTAGTATTACAAACAACTGTCTACTCACCCCAAGGCTTCACATTCTGAAACACGACTCAAACCGATTAACAGTGACCAGTCAGGGTGGTTGGAATATACAGCGTTTGTGATGCAGATTTTGATTAGAATGATTGTCAAATTTTTAACTACAATAAAATGTAAAAAAAATTTAATATGGAGAATGAGAAATTTTAATATGGAGTATAAGAATGAAAGAGCTGCGGATTTCTGACACCAGACCTAGATGCATGAAAAATAGGTTCTACACTAAAACCTCTAGATGCATAAGAAAAACTGAATGTTAAACGTTTCCTTCTGAACAAACCGAAATGAAAAGCTTTTGGTTTCCGGTCCCTGCTAACCACTGACTGTAAGTCAAGCAGAAGTGACAAGAGATGCTCGTCACAGACGGTCGTACGGACCTTCAGACTTGTCCCTCTGTCACATCAGTAACAACTGACTGGACAGTTCCACTGTACCTCAGCATGAATCTTATTCACCGTTCATGCCGGGCTGGATCAGATATACATTTAAATCTGAATAGCACGTGCAAACCGTTACCTTCAAAGCATGTATGAAAATGTCATACGCCGATCATTGTTGATGATAAACTGATAAATAAACAGTCAGAACAATGCATTAATTAGTATAAATGATAAATAATTAGAACTGTAATGATCAGTTAGCATCATGATTATGGTGACATGGTAGGTGTCACATCCTGTTGTTTATACCTTTCTTAATTCCTTAATTTATGGCTTATTAATACTTATTAATAATGATTCCATTTGACCTTGAGTCAAACCCCGCCCCCATGTTTTAAGCTCAAAAGAAGTAAGAAAAAAAAGAGAGAGAGAAACACCCAGAGGGACGGAGCGGTGGAGTAGCTGTGATTCGGAGGAGAAAATTCCCGTTTTTCTACACTTCATCAGTGTCGGCAGGACAGGAAAATCAATGGGAATTTCATCAGGGGGAGTCTCGCGGTTTATTTTAGGGCTCCTGTCTGTCGGAAAAAGTCTCCTGATTAATATCGCGTCTCCCCGTCCTGCACACGCGGAGCATCCGTCCGTCTGTCAGCCAAGAGCCGGCAGAAACTCCGACTCATTAACCCCCATAACTTCATCTAACCCGCGAGGTTAGAGGGGATTCCAACCGGCCAGGACAACGTTCACCTGCCAGCCTGAGATGAGTAATTATTTCAGCCGGACCCATTACATGCCGAAAGTTCAAGCCGGGAATCCCAACGAATCAGCCAACTGGTGCAATGAGCTGATCCTATCGACTCTACACACCCCTCACGTGCACTTCTCACCCTCTTACCATCAGGGTAAAGGTGCCGAAGCGTCCGGGCTTCCCACAGGCCACTCAGCGGCCTTCCACGTTAAACTCAAACACACTTTACCTTTTATTGTCCATTTCAGTCTGTCTGTCTTCTTTCTTGTCTACATGCTTTGTTTCACTTATATGATGCTCATTATTTTTCCTTCATGTCGATTTAGGGTGGTAGTAGCCTAGTGGGTAACACACTCGCCTATGAACCAGAAGAGCCGGGTTCAAGTCCCACTTACTACCATTGTGTCCCTGAGCGAGACACAAAACCCTAAATTGCTGCAGGGGGGGACTGTCCCTGTAACTACTGATTGTACGTCACTCTGGATAGGCAGCAAGCTCCGGAGAAACGTTGTGTACCATCTAACGTGTATGTAGCTGAAATGGCAGTAAAGCTCAACTTGAAGATGGCGCTGGAGCACGATGGGGATCTCAGCCTCGTTTTTATGTATGCTCGGTACTGAAAATTCTGTACGTTTTTGGAACGCAGCGTGATTTCGGGCTCTTCTTCATCCCAGCGTGAGGCAGCTGTGCCGCCAGATTGGAGCTGCCTACACTGGCTGATTAGCGAATGCGTGCTGGATCGTAATTATTCACTTCCAAAAGCCACTCTGCACGTTCCCGTGCTTCTCCCAACAATTCACTGGAGACATCTCCATCCAGCAGCCATCCAGGGGTTTTAAACAGTAGGCCTCTCCAGTAAAGTGGCGGGGGGACGGCAGGGCAGAGTCACACCTCCTCGCCGCACTTTTTTTTCGGCGCAGGCCGGGAGAAGCAGGTTACACAAGAGCGCAGCGCAACAGCAAATCACAAAGCTGGCAGGCAGGGGGGGCCAAATGAATAAACGATTCCGGGAAAAATCCACAAGCAACAAAGCTCTGACACGGGAAATAATAGAGCCCGAAGGCAAGCGGAGAAATAAAGAAATAAACTCCCACAAGCGGAGCAGCCAAACAGCCGATGACAGGGAACACGGAGAAGAAAGAACCCGGCGAGCGGAGCCCGCGCGGCTTAGAAGGAATTTCAGTCAACTGTGGCAGGGATGGGAAGAAGACAACTAGTTAACACTGACAAGCAGGGTTTTTACTTATTTCTTTTCAAATCTACTGCTTAATTGTTTACACTGTTTTAATTCAAACTAAAGATTAGAATATAAGTAAAAATCTTAGATTCAAATGCAATCAAATACAACCTTGTATAACCTTGTTAAACTGGTTAAAATGTTGTCTTATCAGGAGGTAGAAATGTGCTTTAAATTAGAACAGAATGGCAGTTATTAATGCATCAGTTTCAACAAAATTTCTATGGAGATGTATTTTTAGCGATATATTCTGTTCAGGATTGTTTAGAAAGAATTTGATAAATGCCTTATATTTCATATATATGATATTATTGTCATGTTAATGATTGGTTGGCATATTGATATGTCCTGGATGTATTACAATTCTCTCAATGAAATGCCACATATATGGATTCATTCTTTTTTTTTTTTTTTGCAGTTTATCATGCTGACCATCATTTTCTGATTATTGAGGTGTGACAATTCCACTGTACTGCACTGCATCACGTCTGAATCAGATTTTCTTTTTCAGTCATGCAGTCGTATTTTTGGGCCTTAAAACTCCACTGGATGGAGGTGTTGGGTTCTGAAAGGCCTGTGTCAGGAAGCGGTTACTGAATAGAGGGTCTTTGTTCCTCGTTTTGAGGGAACCTTTGACCGCTGATGGCTTCTCCTCCTTCTCTGCACTGCATCATACCTCCAGAATCGTAAATCGAATGGAGCCAGAGATTTTTTTCTGTTTCTTTGCTGTCGGCTCATTGCGAACAAACGCGAGTTTAAGTGACTTAAGACAGAGAATGGATGGAAGATTTTCAAACTACTGGCTGTGGTTCGCATGTTCACGGCGAGGAGGTTCTAAAACAACCCACAGGACGAGGCAGAGGGAAGAAATACGAGGCGAGGAGACACACAGATCTTCTCCTGGTAAACAAAGCCCTAGGTGTCTGAAGTCTATCATGACACCATCTTAATGGAAGTGTCGCTGTGTAAGCAACGAATGGGCCAAGGCGCCGGCTGGAGGCGTGACACCGCGCCCGGCAGTCTGGGGGGATGGGGCTGTGGCAGGAGGTCCCGGTTTCAAAATCTACATTCAAATCTACAAGTTTCAAATCTACATTCTCGCACATCGTACTCCATCACGAGGGCGGGAATGTTCTAGAATATCCACGCTATGCGCGGGGCTTACTGCTTTTTATGAAACGGCGGTGATAACAGCGCAGTTCAGTAAAACTGCCCATTGGTCTGAAGCCACTTATCGTCAGACATCGTCATGCGATCGCCGTCATAAACGAGTCTACTAGGTCATTAACAGGCTACAGTTGACTAGCAACATACTAACCGCATCTATGCCAATTTTTAAAAAATTCGTACAATTTTTTTCATTTTTATAGGACAAATCCACAACCATGTCAGAACCGTATTGTCACACAAACATTTGTTGCCAAAATCATATTTAGCGGTATTGTGCTTATTGTTTAGGCTGCAATAGCTCACCATCAGATACATTAACCAGAACCATGTCATGTAAATTCAGCATCTGAACATCATAGTTGGAATGGAATATTAACTCTGCGGACCAATTTTTTGTGGCAACTCACAAGCAAATACTCCATAAAGCCTAATAAACGTTCGGCCCAACAAATATACAGCTTAGCCAGTGTGGTGTGTGCAGATGTTCAGGCGAAGCAGAAGTAAGAGACCTTTCCTCAGACACTGGACTCCACCGGACTCGGCTTTTAATAGACGGCAGAGGTCAACTGGCTCTTAACAGAATTACGAGAGTGGGAGGCGGCTTTTTTTATATTGTGGGTTTTGGATCCTTCTTACTCAACGACGCATTACCGCAGCACCCGGGCGACCCGCGTCTCCATCACGTCTCGGACTGAAGGGGCTCTGCTGAAAATATGAAAATATCGGGTCCGCCCTGCACCGCTCACAATGAAGGCAATTAAACGCGCGGAACAAGCCGATAACATGAGCTGCTCCCGCTCTGGCGTATGCTAAACGATCCCGCAAGAGGCTCTAAAAGCCCACGCAGTTTAACTCCTCGTTCTCTCGCCGCTTTTAAGTCCCACCATTAAGTTGAAACATGCCCTTTCGAGAGCGGGGAAATGAAACGGCGGCGGCTGGATGAAGTGCGGGAGCGACCCCGAGCCGGCAGGAGAGGGCCACGGCCCGGCTGTCCGTCAGCTTTACTGGCGTCTGTAATGAAGGCCGTTCATCTTCACAAGATGTTCGCCAAGAGCCTCAAAGGGAGGATAGTCCTCTGCCGTTCCTCTTTTGATGACCGAGGGGGAGTTTTCACACCTAACAAAATCTCAAAAACTCACATACTCAATAGATATTTTTATTTTTCATTGTCCAGGCTTTAAACTTACCGAAAGTTCAAAAACTGTCCTCCTTTAATGACTGCATGGTTAAACAGATAAGACCAAGTCATGCCAGGGACTATAAGGATCAAGTAGATCCCAGGGTGCAGTGGTGACCTAGCGGGTAAGGAAGAGGACTCGTAAACGAAGGGTTAAATCCCGAACCACCAAGGTGCCGCTGAGCAAGGTACCGTCCCTACACACAGCTCCCCAGGCGCCCTTTAATGGTGATAGTTAAATGCAGAGGACGCATTTTGTTGTGTCCCTGTGCCCTGTGATGCTGTGCGCCACAATGACAAAAACAATCACTTAACACATTTTTTAACACATCCATTAAAAAAACTGTCACCTAATGTCACACGACATTCTGAAACTCTTGAAAAGTTTCCCTTCCCGATCCCTCAAAAATGTCAAAACCCACTCAAGCGCAGAACCAACAAGTGCAGGGTCATTTCCATCACCCAGCGCCTCGGTTCTAGATTCTGTTCTAGAATCTGCTGGTGCCACTTCACTGTGTTAATTAAACATCAGTCTGTTGTTCTCCGGTTCCTTCCGCAGATCAAAACGCAGAGGAAGGAACCTGGCCTGGCATGATGTGCCAGGAGAACCAGAACGGTAGAATTTAATCCATAACCCCAATTAAGTGTTTGTGAGACAAAAAGGCAGCGGCTCGAGGGGACGCCTGGAGAAGGTCAGACCTGAATTTCTGTAAGAACCCCGTTTACACAGCGCCAATTACAACCGGCCCGCGTGCTCATGTCAGCGCACGGGAACACACGTTTTTAAAAAGAAAAAGAGAAAAGCCGCTTCGACCTCTTACTTGGAAGACGTCTTGGTACAATAACAGCAATTAAACTCCTTGTGGGGTTCTTAATCGTGACTTGAAATGGACTGCGCAGCGCTTGGCTGTGCTGGACGTGTCTGGGTTACTAACCGCCGCGTTCAGGCCCCCCGCTCCAGACGGCGTCCATGATGTGGTGCTGTCATCGCTTTCCCGCTTGCCGTCTTGCTTGATGGACCCTGCAGCTAAATGTAATGATGTTATTGTTATTCTGCAGAAAGTCAAGGGCGTCGGGCGAATTAATGCGCATCAATAAAGCGGCCGTTTGTTATAGTAAAATAACAGGCGGAGCTGTTTTCTTCACTAAGAAATAATCCAGGAGCAAACAAATCTAATATCTCACCTCACTAATCAATATTTCCAGTTACATTTGAGTTCTGCACGGGAGTTTTTGTAGTCACACAAATATATATAGAACCAAAAACATAGACATATTGTCACGACTACGGACTGACGGGGGAAGGAAGTGCAGAGGTGTGACATGCTGGGAACTGGGGTTTTATTATAAAAAATAAACAATAAACACAAATAAACGCGGCTCGGTGGCCGAAAACAATTTAACTTAATGAAAGAACATAAACGAACCCGCAGGCGTGTGCCGATTGCCAGAACTCAAAATCCAAACACATACACGGTTGCAAAGTCAAGTTCACGAAAATGCCGGAGATTCCGAAGGGGCAGAGATCTCCGGCTTTTATGCATTGTCAGGATTGGGTCCAGGTGATGAGCCCAGCTGCAGTCAATCCTGACACATATATAGGCAGCATTGGAGCTACGTAATATAATAATTAGCATGTTTTGGAGCCATTCAGTTGTTGAATTTAGCCAATATTTGTCCCTCAGTTTGATGCGGAATAATAGCATTCGGAGACCACAATGGGCCAATAGAAAATCTTCCCGAATACTCATTTACATCTACGTTCAAAATTCAATGGTGCTCCCTTATATATAACTAAACACAGATCCGCATGTGCTGTTTCCAAATTGAATAATAAACTACTAATTGTAATAATAAAGGAATAATACAATCTAAAAATAAACCTTGGAAAGGGTGAAAGTGCCAGAGGCAGGAAACTGGAGCAGCCAGATGAAAGTGGGGCTTCAACAAAGGCCTGAATGTAGTTAGAATGCAACAATCATCCCTAAATACGGAAAGAGCTGTTTTCCATGCAAGCAGAATCAGCAAACAAAATCAGAACAAATTATAATGTCAGCCCATCGTCAAAAGCTAAAGAAAAATGGTTGGAAATTGCTGCAATTCGGAGAACCCGCTGTAATCCGCTGAAGAAGAGAAGTTGACAATCATTTCAGACCTCTTCAGAAGCATGTCAGTTCTACAGCTTGAAAGTGAAAGTGAAGTGATTGCGATTGTGAAGCACAGCGCACAATGTGAAACGTGTCCCCTGCTTTTCACCATCCCCCTTGGTGAGCAGTGGGCAGCCATGACAGGCGCCCGTGGAGCAGCGTGTGGGGACGGCGCCTTCCGATTACGGGTCCGCATCCTTACCGGCTAGGCCACTGCTGCACCACTGTAGCTTCACCTACAAAGCCAGAAATCTCCACATCACATCACTTTTCTGTGTCCCTAAGTGGCCTAATAAGGCACTGGCCTTCGGGTCTAATCTGTGGTGATAGAAAGTAGAGTGGCGCAGCGGAAGCTTGCTGAGTCCGTAACGCAGAAGACGAAAGATCAAATCCATCCTCTGCTCGCTTTTGGAGCAGTGCTGATGTAGTCACACACTCGCCTATGAACATGAAGAGCCAAGTTCAAATCCTAAGCAAGACACTTAACCCTGAGTGTCCAGGGGGACTGTCCCTGTAACTACTGATTGTAGGGTGCTCTGGATAAAAGCGTCTGGTAAATGCTGTAAATGTGAACTTGTTATGAAAAGGGTTCTAAGTTCAAATCCGAAAGGCGCTCCCCGGGCTGCCCACTGCTCACTAAGGGTGATGGTTAAAAGCAGAGGACACATTTCATTGTGTCACCTGAACAGGAATCAGACACTTCTGCTGTGGACTCCAGGTAGTCCTGAAATAGGTAGACTGTCACCCACAGAAGAGAAGGCTGACTCTGTCTTGATGGGTCTCCAGATTTGTTTCTGAGAAGCTCTTGAATTCACGTCACGGCACGTCACCCACACACCCAACATAACTCATAAATTACTAAATAACTCATTACGGTCGCTGCCCGACTCACTGTCCCCTCGCTTCACAAATATGCACAGCAAACCTGAAAAACCAGAGTTACAGACCATTGCTGGGATATTGAACATCTAACCAACATCACAGGGAAAAGAAACTGAAGCTATTCCTCTATCAGATTCCCAGCAACACATACCCCGTGGAGGCATGGACTCCACTAGGCCCCTGAAAGTACCTGCTCCGCATGAGTCAGATGCAAATCCTCCTATGCTGTGAGGTGGCGCCTCCATGCATCGGGCTGGTCTTTCCAGCATGTCCACAGAGTCTGGATTGGATCGAGATCTGGAGAATACGGAGGCTTAGTCAACACCTCCAACTCACTGCTGTGCTCCTTAAAACATGCTGGCCTCCCAGGACCCTCTTGTCAGGCTGAGAACATCTGCAGTTCTTGAGGAGCTTGTCAGGGCTCATATTCTTATTGCTGCCTGGTGTAAATGCTGTCCTACACAAAGAGAACTTGGATTAGAAAAATTGCTCATCTTCTCCGACGTTTGTTTCAGACAAATGCATTTGCATCATAAACCATTTCTAGTATCTGACTCCACAACCTTGCAAACGCCGTGTGATGACACGTGTCTCTGTTGTGTTTCAGCAGCAGGAGGCGCTAGTCACGGTGGGGCGGTGCAATGAAAGGAGATGGAAAAAGCCGGCCTGGCGTAGCTAATGATGATGCCCTCATCAGGAAACGGGCGACTCTCTCCACGCTCGGGACCATCAGGGTCCTTATCGGAGGAGATACGAATCGCTTCTCTGCTGGTCCGGGGCAGAGGGCATTATCCCCTTCGATTTTCCCCGGGTTGTCACACGCCAAATGTCCCTTGTTATGCAAATGTTCCCATTGGCTCGCCGCAGTCCCGAGGTGTGACGCCGCATAGCGATTAGTGGAGGTGAGGGTACGAAAGCTGGCAGCCATGTTTGTTTTGAATGCAAACTGATTCGATTTGACTCGATGGGTGATCATTTTTCACCGAACGACTGCGGTGGCCAGGTGGAGACTAGCGAGCGTCCTTCTGGTCCACAAAAGCAGCACGAAAAGCCATCGTTATGCCGTTATTGAGCAATATTCTGGCAGAGCGAGGTTGAGGCCGGCTTTGCCGACACACTCTCATCCAGAAAAAAAAAAAGGTCTACACAGATACATGCGCTTGTACGCACCTGGAGAAAACAAGGCTGCCCCGGCGTGACCTCCTCGTCTCGTGCCTCAGGTGGATCCGGGAAAGGAGATATTAATGCCGGCCGCCTGCGAGATGATGGCTTTTAAGCCGGTCCACCGAGGACGGCCTCAGTGTGGGGGCAGGCGGTGCGGGCGCGGCTGGTGTGATGGCCGGGGTAATACATCCCACTAATGACGGGAGCCGAGGGCCACGGTCCGCTGCGATGTGTCTGCGAATGAGAGCGGGGAGAGACACTTGCGCAGCGTAATGTGTCCGGAGATGGCACATTGCTCTGGTAAATGCAAGGTAGTTGGGGTCTTTCGGGGCCTCCAGGGAGCCCAGAATGGGCATTAGCCCCGCCTCCCTCTCACAGCAACAATGAAAACTTGGACCAAAAGAAGATGGCGGAATGGCCTTATAAACCAGGAAAATATATAGAGAGGCGCCAACGACGGAACTCTGGAGATTCCGGTTAAAGGCCGCGCATCTGACTGCTGTACGCTTATACAGGACGGAGATGTGATTAATCTTGCGCTTGTTTGCAGCAATTTCCTTCCCATGGTGCAATATGAACCAAACTCAGTTAATTGTCCATGTTTTGTTGACATGAATATGTCGGACGAGAATGACCAAGCTCTGCATTGTCATCACAAAGTTTGTCACCACATTGTGGCTTGGTTATGTTGGGGAAAATAATCTCCAGGGACAAAGGGCACTGCTTTTAAACTGGCGCTAAGTGCAGCGCTACGCAGTAATCTGGAAATCGAATTTACTGAAATAAATGGATGAAATGTTAGATAAAATAGATAAATATGCTGACAGGCCAGTTTAAAAATGGTGCTCAAAGTAAGCCTGGCTGGGGTAGTCCTGCATCGGCACTGAGCTCGTATATATCGCCGTCTGGCAACACCAATTTGATTCAGTTCCCTGTCATTTCACCTGCTACTCTGCTGATTTCTGACTTGCCGACGCCAGCGCCATGACAAATTGATAAGATCGTAATGAAGACTTTCATAACGGCATCAATCTGTGCGGGTGGCGGTCTTGGAACAGGGGGGCATTAACATACTCGCCTCCGATTCGTCAGCTGGCCCGACACCCGCCCCGAACCGACATTCATCACCGCGGCGAGCCGCTGAGACTCCACCGGGACACGCCCGTCAAACTTCCACCTTAAGTACGGCGCCATGTCTGGTGGGGCATTCATCCTAATGAGCCATGAGGAATACAGTACCGTATTCTCAGGCAGGGTTAAATCCTGGATTATCGGGAACTACTAAACCTGGGTTCACCGTAATCCCGGAGTACTGACTGCCGAATTACTCGACATCCAATATCAGTCCTAATACTAGCCAGAGTGAAGCCATCTTCAAGTGAAATGTTCTCACAGTGGCTGCGCAAAGAAGTCAACCTCGTCCTTTCTGAAGTTTCTTTGAGGCTCGAGTGTCTAATGCAGAAAAAAGTAATTAGGTCTGATTATGAAAAGCGCGGATAATGTGAACCTGCCCAGCCTTTTCGCAGAAACACAAAGACTGAGTCCATTAGAGAGAAGCCTTTCAAGTCTCCCTTCTTTATTGGGCCAATCAGGTTGACAGAAAGGTCGACCCCCCCCCCCCCCCCCTTCCCGCCTCATTAAAAAAACAGCGATTATGGCGAATTGTTGATGATCCTAACTGTTCCATGACTGCACGATTTAAATCGGTAAAGCGAGAGTGTGCGTCGAGTCAATTAAACGCTGAACTGCTGCCTGAGCGCGGGGAGAAAAGGCCACAGAGTGGCGAGATTGCGTAAGACGTTAAAAAGAGAAAGTGATGGGCGAGCGTACGCGTGTGTGTTTGTGTTCCCTGCAGGATTTTACTTCTGTTAGCAACACGCTCGCACACTTGAGTTACACAACAGCATGACATGAGATCACTCAGAGAGGGACTGAAGAATGGAATTGTATAAATTTAGACGCTTCTGTATTCTAAACCCATTTTTGATTCATCGCAGGTAATAAACGTCAAGCAAAACTCTGAAGCAGCGTGATGACCCTGATGGCCCATGACTTACGTACCAAGCATGAGCAATAAGGAACTACTGATCCCAGATTACAAACGTGTGGCCCATGAGTGTATAAAGTTCTTGTTAAATATTGGGAATTTGGTTAATAGGTTGTGGGAGTTTGTTTGTTTGTGGCCTTGATTTTTGGACAATAAACTGACAATTGAGGCTAAAGAGTTTTGATCCAATGTTTATTCTGATCAGATGAAATATGCCATTTCTTATAATATTGAGTGTTTGTACAAGATTCTTTCTGCCAAAAAGAAACAAATTCAATATAACATGTATTGGCAGATTCTCCACACAGACCAAGTCAAGTAGGAGCAGAAGGCCTGGAATCAAATTTGGATAAAAGGACATAGGACATGACAGAAGAGACTGAATTTGTATGCCGCGGCTGCAACTGCTTACTAGCGTCTATAAATAATACATGTCTACAGGAGGCTGACAAATGGCAAAAGACAGACCCCTGAGCTCAGAAACGTATTATTTAGTCCATTTCACTACGTGGTTTCGGCTCTGCAGGTCCCTTTTAGAGGTGAGAGGTCACCGCAGATCAGTATAAAGTGATGGTCCTGTGATCAAGCATTTTTCCATCCTGATGTTGTCCAGGATGACCACGCCCGATGCGCGAGTATCAGTTACAGGACGGTTAGCATGTTCTGGCCGTTTTTTTGCCGCATTTTCCAGGTTGTGTAAGATGCGTAGTTTGTATGCTGCAGTGATCGTGAGTAGTTGTTAAAAATGGCACAGTAGGAGGCCGGTAATGCATTCAGCTCGTACGCGCCTTGTAACCTCAGAAATATAAGTAATGTATTCGGCGTGTCGTTGACTCACTAACAACGGCCGTTCTGTCAACTGGAGTGAAAATGTGAGCGTCAACAAATCCAGCCCCGCTCTTAACAATGCGGGGAAAGGCGGCGCTGCCAAAAACAGGCAAGTGAAAGCTCTGTGCTGCTCGGCATCACGGGAGACGGCAGCGCCAGCCTGTCCAAGAAGCGCGTTGCTGCCGCCATTGTCTCCCTGATCAACACACGTCATTAACGCTGTGCCTCGGCTTTAATTGGAAGGGCCTCCATTACAGTTTTGGACCGAATACCAGAATTCTAGTGACCAGATTTGGACTTGACGTTAAAACATGTATCAAAATCAGCCAATATTTCATTTTATGGTTTGCGATGGATGTAATGGTGTTGCCATCCTAAAAGATCATCGCTCAATATTCGCCCAATAAAAGTAGTCAACTGCACACAAAGTGGCCATTTTATTAGAAACACCTACCTTGTACCTGGACATTCATCACCCCTTTCATCAATAAGCAACAGATATAATAAGCATCTGTGTGGTTGTAGCCTAGTGGCAAACACATAAGACCCCGGTTTAGATCCCATTTATTACCATTGTTTCCCTAAGTCACTTAAACTTGTGTGTCTCCAGGGAGACTGTCCCTGTAACTACTGATTGTAAGTCGCTCTGGATAAGGGCATCTGGTAAATGGCGTAAATCTAAATATAATGAAAGATCAGAGTCACTGCTGCGCTAATAAAGTATCTTTATTTTCTGTAATTGGAAAAATGGTGACGTTCTACTATTATAAAAAGTGACTAGTAATAGTATCAAAATACTCTGTATACATAGAGAAATCCTGTTCTCATTTTTGACTTATTTAAAACTCCTGAAAAACATTAGTGACAAGGGCTCACAGGCATCTGAGAACGTGGTCACTTGTCCCTGCCATCCCATTAACAGAATTATGGCTGCACACATTTGCATGAAAGCACTGATCAGAGCTCTTTGGCCGAGCGTGTGTTTATTCGGTGTCGCTATGTTCGTGGCAGATTGTATAAACCCGCAGACTGATTTAACCCACAACAGGTTTAACTTCAGTGCATTTGTTTGCACATTTGACGTTTAATTCTTCTGAAAATGTTGATTTTGGGCTCCACTGACATTGTAACATTTATAGCGCAGATTTGGGAAAATTTGGTCCATGATGTCCTGACCCAAAGACTGGAAACAAAGGGAGAAGCTTTCAACTGCGAGGCAGCGAGGCAAAGAGTGAGTTCAAAAACTCAGAACTCATGTTGTCAGAATGATCCGTGTCCCCAAAGTGCTTCATGCACGTAACCAAGTGTGGACAAATGGGACAGGCTGTTAGAAATGCGTTTGACCAGTGCACCCCTCCGCAGACCAGCCACGCTAAATGGCAATTAGCCGAGAATTTAAAGTCAATCAACTCCATTGTGGGCATGCGAGCGTGGCGATTAAACCTGTAGATCTGCAGGAGAGCCGAGGCGTTCCCGTGTTTATCAGCATCCCGCCATCCTCCCATGGCCATTTGGGAGGTTCTCATCTCCTTCCAGAGTCTAATGTAACTGTAACGGCGTTTTACGATGCATGGCGAAACTCTCGAGCGCTCTCACGCATTCCTCAAGTCGCTGCCGCGTTTTTTATGGCGCCGGGACGCTATATTTCCTTCATTTGCATAATGATATCCCCTGTTTGTTATAAAGCTTGCCATTCATCTCACTAAGGCCCATTGAACAAGCGGCGAATTTGCACGGAATTAGAATGCAAATGGGCGCCTGTGATGGGGCCTATAAAACCTCGCACTCCGACAAAGTCGTGAACAAAGTCCGGCCACTCGGAGCATCACAACAACAACAGCAGTTGGGCGTTCCTCCTTCCCCAAATCAACCTAGAACTGTCCAAAAAGAAGGCCTGGCGAGAGACGAGGTTCTCAGAGGGAGCGGAAGCCTCCGCACAAACAGACACAAGAAAATCATGCAAACGAACGTCAGGTGGAAATCACCACGTCCATCAGTCATTTTCCATATCGAGTTTATTACATTACAGTTTGTACAGTGGTGTAGCATCAAAATGTCTGCGCTACATAACATATTAGCATAAACTGGAACGAGAAAGTGAAGTGACGATACACAGCACAGCACACAGTGCACACAACGAAATACACAGTATGTGGGAAACGTGTCCTCTGCTTTTAACCCATCACCCTTAGCAGTGGGCAGCCATGACAGGCACCTGGGGAGCAGTGTGTGGGGACGGTGCTTTGCTCAGTGGCACCTCAGTGGCACCTTGGTGGCTCGGGGTTCGAACCGGCAACCTTCTGATTACGGGGCTGCTTCCTTAACCGCTAAGCCACCACTGGCCACCACTAGGCCACCTCTTTACTATTTGTCTATATTTGACCCAGTTGTTCATGGATCATTTATATTGTGGGAGGAGCTGGGTGATCTTCTTTATTTAACGTGATCTGGTTTCATGTTAGGTGGCACAGAACCTTGGGAGAGCCCCGCCCACAACCCTGACAGCCACTTCTTCTCACGTCGGCTACTGAGTTGCAATATATACTCTAGACTGGACCATGACATTATGAGTATTAGGGTGCACCACAGGTGTTGGGATATATTTACACATTAATAACCTCGAGTCACTGTATTTGAGTAAACAAAGACTGCGTTTAAAAAACGGTGCGGTCCAGCAGGCTTAATAAACTGCGTCCATTGTGCACATTGTGGGAAATAAATTTTTTGTCAAATGCAATACTACCATGCGCCATGGGGGGCAGCACGTGAGGCGCTACATAAAGCGTGACTCGTGCACATGGTGCATCCTGCATTGAGCGCAGAGAAGAAGGTATGCAAAAAAGCAGCTTGCGGAACAACTCAAATACGCATCTGTGCGGCGAAGTCACGTAAAATCCGGGCCCTGAAGGTGCATCCAGTCTTCGCGTGCGGAGCCGCGTTCATTACGCAACTAATCCAACCTGACGCTCGGTTAGAGAGGGGGCCGAGAGAAAAGCCATCTGCTATCTTTCATCGCAGGAACGAATCAGCATATGAAAGCGCGGAATTTGGAGAGAATGCCCTTTTCAGAGCTCCGGCGCCGCTGATCCGTCCTCCGTTGCCACTCGTCAATCTAATCTTATTAGAAGAAGTGGTGTTGAAGCGTCTTTGACCAAAGCTGTAATGGGGGAGAACATCAGAGTGGATTAGCGGAGTGTCTCCATCCACGGAGGCGTCAGAACGAGCGTCGGCGAAAGTAAAGCGGGAAACTCACCTTCACCGTCCTCCGCCGAGGTCAGGAGGTGAAGCCGCGGCTCCAGAGGCTGATTAGTCAGTCCGAGGAAGAACTCTCTGGCGTTAATGAGGACGACCGGTGACGGGCTGTCCCCCCCCATCGGCCACCCGTCCTCTCCAATATGGACGGGGCTGTACGGTTTCTGCGTTCGTATGAGTCATGTCACATCAGTCTATTATTAATCTGCTTTATATTATCAGGCTGCTGGGCTTTTGTGCGCTCAGACTTATTGGCATCGTAATGAAAAGTTATTTTTTGCACTCAACCCTGACACATCGAGCGGCGTGCACCGCAGACGCGCCGAAATGTCGCCTTCTCCGTTGGCGGGAGGGGCCACGTGGGGGAGTTTGGTGACTGCTGGTGCTCGTTAGCGTCACGGTGGATTAGCGCAGAGTCGTGAGGTTCTCTCCACCGGGACGCGGCGTGGCCGCAGCTCAAGCGGCAGGCTTCCGGCCTAGCGCGCCAATAGCTCGGCCTTCGGGGTTCTTAGTTCGAATCTGAAGGTTCTTCGGGCGGAACACGCCTGACCACTAAATGGCAAGTTTTATGGCATTTACCGAGGTACTTTACGAGGGATTTACATCTTGAAATGACAGATGCAGAATGCCCTTTAGCGTTAAGCACAGGGACGGGACATGTGAAGAACCCGAGGCGTTGATTGTTGGTTTGCTTGAGGATTAAGTGGCTCGGTTTTAGAGCGTCACTAGAACCCTGGGCGCAGAAGAGCAGGCTGCATGATGAGCACGAGAAGTCCGGCGTGCTTTGTTTGCGGCTGGGTGGGAGTGCGGGCGGTTTAGCGTTCCTCTGATCTCGGGTAACTGGCAGCTTCCTCACTGAGGAACCTGCGCTTTATTCTTCTCTGTTCTGCTGTTGTTCTGCGTACATCGACCGGTTTTTCTTCGAAAACGGGTGCAGGGAGGGAAGACGAGTGCTTGTGGGGAGACAGCAGGGGGCACAAGTGGGACAGAAATGGAGACCCGGCGGAACACGCTGCTGATTCGGAACCGGAGCGAGAGAGAGAACATGGGAGAACAAGGTCCTCCATCGAACTCGAAGCATTTCACTGCAGCGTCTTGATTAAATTAAATATGAGTAGCAGTGTGGTGCCTGCAGGGCCCATTACCCAAAGGTTAAGGAATCAGAAGGTTGCCGATTCGAATCCCGATCCGCCAAGGTGCCACTTGGCAAAGCACCGTCCCCACACACTGCTCCCCGGGCGCCTGTCATGGCTGCTCACTGCTCACCAAGGGTGATGGTTAAAAGCAGAGGACACATTTCGTTGTGTCACCGTGTGCTGTGCTGCAGTGTTTTTTGTGGCTCTGGACCACAAGTTCTTTTTTTTTTTTTATTCATTCCATGGCCAGTGGCACAGTACAACCTTTTACTTTTCCCATATTCTAAATTATGTATTTATTTCAATGCCCAATTTTATATATATATATATATAGCTGACACTAGATTAATGATAATGTTGGACTTGCTGTAATCTTACTTTCATTGTTGATGAATTAATTGCTATTTCTGCTGTGACCTGGAACGAGGGGCAGATTTATATACACACACATACACCGAGTGATATGATAACCACATAACCGGTGCACCAGCATCACATCACGACCTCAAACGATGCCGTTTCAGGAGAGTGTGGAGCAGAAGAAAGGAGAAGGCACCCTCGGGAACAGTCGAGGAAAAGGACGGTCTCTTGAACGATTTCCCTCCTCTTCCTCCCCCCATACGTTTGTTTGTCTTTCACAGAGACGCTCAACTCTCCAATGAATGTCCAGGCGCTCATCATGTCCAGAAGGACGTGTGAACGAGAGACCGATCCGTGGCTCGGCCCTGTAAATATGCAACATTGCGTTCTCAACAACTGTATCTGTGCTCAAAGCAGGTCAGAGGTGGACAAACAAGGTCACCGCCACAAATTGGCTGTTGACACAGGGTCTGTAACCAACAACTGCACAACCGCGCCACTGAAGAACGAGCTTCGTCTGAAGTTCTGACAGGTGCGTCTAGAACCCAAAAGGCAGGCGGCGTGGCGATGAGCGAGGGATTGGGGGGGAGACTAAGTCCCTTTTCGCGGTCCCCCCCCCCCCTAAACTGCAGGCTGAGCGTCGCAGGAAATCGTCCAGGTCCCGCGGGAATCCGGTGGCACCTTTGATGGCTAAGCTGCGGACGCCCCGACAGATACGGCAACGTTCCTCTTCCCAGCAGCCCGGCCTGTTATTGCGACGCGAACGCCGCCATCGCCATTAATGGCGGCACATAAATCACGACGCTTCCTGCGAAAACAGGCGCGCTGAAAGCAACGATTATTAATTTCCCACAATTTGCACCGTGTGCGTGGTGCATAAATAACCGGGATGGCGGGGGTCGGTGCACAAGTGACCGTTTCCGTGATGAATTGCGCGGGGTTTTAATTGTGAATAATTCGTACAGCGGCGCGCCAGGCGGACAGACAGCGGGGTCCGCCGTGTTCAGGACTTAATTGCGGTTTTTAAATGTAATGAATTAGTCTCTGTGTTTACAGATAACTGTTGCCGGCGTTAATTGCCAATTGTCTTGATTGGTTCCTCTTGACAACGGGAAAGAAAGTGCCCTTAATTACGCATAACGTATAGCGACCCGTGTTTGGGCGAGATAAGTGCGCGTGGGCATTTTTGGGGACGTGGGAACGGTGCTCGGGCCCTGGAGAGACGCGCTTTCATTCCGCCGCTGCCGTCCGTCCGCTGATTGCATTTTCGAGTGTGTCAAAATTGCGGTGCCAGAATTCCGGACACGTGATGCAAACGCGCCCGTTTAGTTGGGATTTACTCTTGCACTGTGGGGACATGGACGGGTTTTGGTATTTTAGTTGGACGTGTGTGTGTGTGTGCGCCAGAACGAGGTGTATAGAGCAGCTTAATGGCCTCAATAATGGCCTGTAGTTCATTAACAAGCCACTAATGCGGTCGTCGGGGGGGTGAGACGTTCCTCATCGTCCGCCACACTCCATCACACACACTCAGCATGGACGGTGCCACTCGAGGACGCTAATGCGGTCCCTTCCTCCTTCGTTGATGGGTTCCAAGTGTTGCACAAATATATAAAGCATGCGGGAGCCGCCTTGCTCTGATGATTGCCACTTTAAATGTGCATTTCGGCTTTTCGTAAAGTAAGTTTTCGGAATAAAAATATCCTTATTGCTATCGCTCCGCCCATTTAGGCAGAAGATCCACTTTTTCTCAGGGGAGCTTCAAATTACAGATCAGTATGAAATACCCTCCGGTTTCTGAGCGGCTGAATATCAAGACATCAGCGACACGGATCCGTTGCAAACATCAAGCACTAAGACCTACGGATCGGGGTGGGAATTAACTTGGACACACAGAGCCTGCTGCTCATCCTTCTGCCAAGTTCTGGAATGTCACGAGATCACGCGTGCGTTTAGGTGTTAGCAGCTGCCTGAACTGCTACCTGAACCCGGGTCACACAGAAAGAAAAAGTGTTTACTTGCTTTTTCAAAAATGCTTCATTTGCAATTGTCGAGTCTGCAGGGTGTCTCGTTTGGAATTATGACCAGATCATGAAAGCCCACAATCCAACCCAACATCTGAGGATATTTTCCAGAGCTCAGGACGCCTACTGACGAGTTGTGTTTATTATGCACTTTATTAATGTTTGATTTGCATGCACGCGGCCATTAAAAAATGTTGTTGGTCGAGAGTATGACATCGTTTCCGCAGTTGCAGCATGATGACATCATCTCTTGCAATGCAGAGGGAAGCGAGAATACAGGAACTTGGGTTTACTGCTGCTACTAGATATAGATGATTTGAAGAGAGATATGAAGATATATATTTCATATCCCAGGTCACAGTTTCAAATGCATGCTGCTCCTGCTGGTTCCCTGTTTCGCCTGGTTGCATCTCTCTCTCTCTCTCTCTCTCTCTCTCTCTCCCCATCCAGGAATAATAAATATTTCCTGGAAACTGATCCTGACCATCAACAGGGACAGCTCCCTTCCAGCTTCGAGCCGTGGTTGGAGAACTTTACGGCAGGTCACCAGGTCTCCGAAAAGTTTTCGCTTATGTTAAATTCTGTTCACATTGCACTTTTAAAAAATTTCCAGGCAAAAACGTTCCAGAAGTGACGCTTCTAAATGATACTAAAGGCCTGCGTGCTACATGCACAATTGTGGGGATTTTCCGTTGCGTCCAGTAGGGGGCAACATGTGCAGCTTCTGTCATTTTTGTGCCCCGCGTTTTTTTGAAGACCGCTGGCCATTTCACCGCTGCTGTTTCGAAATGTCGTCACTTTGCAGCAGTGCTGACATTGTAGAGGTGCTGGTACTCGTGCACATGTTTGCACAGCTTACCTTGTAAACATTCTGCTCTCCGTAGAATAGAAATCACTTTATCAAGCAAATGTGACACCAAAAGCCTCATAAAAGTCTCATTAAAGCCTGTGCTACCTGCATGCATTCATAAGTTCTGCTGAAGATCTCACTCAAATGCTGACGTTCCGGCCCAATGCACCTTTTCCCAAGGTGCACCTGGACTCAGCCCAACTCTGGCACTTAGCTAGTGCATAATCCATGCACATATGTGAAGAAACCTGCCCAGAAGACACGTCCACACTCTGCCAGTGTCTGGTCTCATTGTCCACACAGCCCGAGGCTGAGGGCTGGTGACAGTGAACGTCTATACGGCAGCCGAGGCCCTTCTGTGTCATGGACGCTGGGACCATCTGGTGGCCTGTCATTAGCTCATCGTGCTCTGATCCCTGCGGTAATCAGCCACCGACGACCCTGTGAAGTGCCTCTCCAGCTCCTCCTCGGTGGCTCTGCGGGGGCTGAAGGGCAGCCGCCTCGCGTCTCTCTAAGTAAACATAAGGGGCCTTTAATGAAACGATCAGGCCCAGTGGCGGGCCTGCGATGTCCCCGACTTTCCCCCCTCGGGCCGCTGCCTGCTTCCCGAGAATTGCCAAAGTCGGAATATCAACAGCCGATGGAGAGCATGTGCAGCATTGCCGGTTCTACTCCCCGCGAATGTGAGTTATGTTCTGCCCAGTGGCACAGGGACCCCGGCCATGTGTTCACGCAAAGCGGAAGGAAGCTGAACTGATGAGGAGGCCGCGGGCAGAAGGGCCCCGGTGCCGGAGACATATGGGCCCTTACAGTTTCACGAAGCGCCCTGGTGCCTGCTGCTGTTCGGCTACATGCTAATTAAATGTATTAAAAGGAGGCATTTCCTCCCTCGCTGCGTGAAGACAGCTTCCGTAACCTCGTCAAAATATCGTTTATGTTCACATCACCGGCCACGTTCGCAGTATAAACATGAACTCCGCGGTGACCGGTTTACGGTTAGTTTACCATAGCAACAGTGTAACAAAGGAATGGCCTCCATGGAGGTTTATAAAGGAAAGAAACATCAAAGTCATTTCCAGACAGTTCATATTTCCTATTCTGTGTGAACAAGCGGACCAATTTCATATTATATATGTATTACATGCACTCTATTATTAGCAGGCCATCATATCAAAAAAAAAAAAAAAAAAAGGCAGTGTTCAAATGCATATTTTTAAAGTAATCATAGATAGTGTTTTTGCTACCTTTCCTATCATTTCCCCACCTAAATGTACCAGCTACTTATCTGACAAATGTACTGGTTTCCGTCTGGACTGCCTCTTGCTCCCCATTAGCATCTTGTGTGACGTGCACCGCTGAAAGTGCAGGGGCCATAAGGGCCACAGCGGATCTTGTTGCTAACACAGCACAAGTTTAGAGTGCAGCCCATACGTCCCGGCTGATTAGCATGCGAGTCTCCCGCTTTCTTTTCATTCCTGTTTGCATTCAGATTTAAAATCTTGGCCAACTTAGTCTCCCTTTATCTAAGCACTAGCTAATACAACCCCGCGCCTCCTATTAATCACGTCGCAGTGGGAAGAATATTCATTAGTAGGCAATTCCCGTAATGGAGTGGAGAAGGGGCTGCAGCGGCTCCCCCGGAGGCTGGACCGGGTACAGCAGCGCGGCAGCATGCCGAAAGGCCTAGAGGAGCCCGGAGGCGAAGGCTGCAGAGGAACTCTGCAGGGTTACGCCAGGTGAAGTGGCGGGGAAAATTCGTACAGTGGATGTGAATTGTGACAAATTAATCATATCTGGTAATGCAAGTGTCTCGGTGACAAATGTGCTCGCGATAGCTGAGCGGCGTGAGTAATTATTCCCAAATGAACTTGTCAGGGCGGCAGAGGAGTGAGGCGCCTGAGCTCCTATCATCTCCGGAGAGCCGGCTCGGAACAAACGCGCCTGACAAAAAACCCCTTCCAGCGCTCAGTCCTCTCGCTGCCTCTCTGCGCGCCGTATCTAAAGCTGCAGCCGGGTCCCGGCCGGCCGGAAACAATCGCGCCGAGCCGGAGCCTCTCATTACGCTGCGAGGCTACGAAGGGCCCAATCTGTCCAGGAACGCGGGTGCTGCGGCTTCCTCCTGTCGGAACGGGTCTTAATCCCACAGAAAGTGCAGCTTGATCCACTCGGGCTGGCGCGGTCGGCTGCGCCGCTCAGGCCGCTGGAATGCAGTAATACGGGGGGTCGCCCGCCGCGGCCCGGGCTCCGGTGGGAGCCTCATCTTTGCATTGATTTTTTTTTTCAGCCTCCCGTAACCCCACTGGAGTGAGTTATTGCGACTCTTCTGCAACTCCAGCTCGTGCCAGGGCTTGTTAAACGTCAGTCGCGGCATCCCACCGGGCATTTGATTAAACTCGTGGGGGAATCGATAGATTTACTGTTTACTGCCGTCCTTCAGCAATCAGCATTTACAGAAAAACAATATACATCATTTCAAATGGGGATGATTCTGAGAAAAAAAACAAGCTTAATGAGGAGAAAAGATCCAGAAGCTGCCAGACCTTCAACCCGATTAAAGAGGAATCTCATGAATGCCATCTTTACTGAACAAAGTTTAACTGCAAAATAGGGGAAAGAATCAGGGAAATCTATAATAATAATAATACATTTACTTTTAGCTTCTGCTGCACTTTTCACGCTTAGTGCACCCCAGAAACACAATTGAGCAATTCTGTAATGCCATATTTCACAAAATATTGTAAAATATGGCATTCAGAAAAGCACAATAAGTGGAACAAGCATTTGTTTTTGTACAAGTACCTTTTAATTATCTGTATTTATGAAGGAAACAGAACACACACTTTGCTGGACCTGTAATGCCAAGCACATTTAGTCCCTGCTGTGTTGTTGCCAGGCACCTCTTCTTTTAACTGCTAAAACACACAAAATCACACAAGCCTGGTCTTAGTTCAGAGTATTAACTGTCATAAGTACATACTTTTCATCCTGCAAATACTTAAACCAGATGTACAGTACAGGCCAAAATTTGGACACCTTCTCATTCAATGTGTTTTCTTTATTTTCATGACCATTTACGTTGGTAGATTCACACTGAAGGCATCAAAACTATGAATGAACACATGTGGAGTTATGTACTTAACAAAAAAAGGTGAAATAACTGAAAACATGTCAAAATAGCCGCCCTTTACTCTGATTACTGCTTTGAACACTCTTGGCATTCTCTCGATGAGCTTCAAGAGGTCGTCACCTGAAATTCTTTTCCAACAGTCTTGAAGGAGTTCCCAGAGGTGTTTAGCACTTGTTGGCCCCTTTGCCTTCACTCTGCGGTTCAGCTCACCCCAAACCATCTCGATTGGGTTCAGGTCCGGTTCAGGTACATAACTCCACATGTGTTCATTCAAAGTTTTGAGGCCTTCAGTACATCTACCAATGTAAATTGTCATGAAAAGAAAGAAAACACATTGAATGAGAAGGTGTGTCCAAACTTTAAATAAATAAATAAATAAAAAGTGTAGTGATTGTCACATGTGATACACAGCAGCACAGCACACGGTGCACACAGTGAAATTTGTCCTCTGCATTTAACCCATCACCCTGAGTGAGCAGTGTGCAGCCATGACAGGCGCCCGGGGAGCAGTGTGTGGGGACGGTGCTTTGCTCAGTAGCACCTCAGTGGCACCTTGACGGATCGGGATTTGAACCGGCAACCTTCTGATTACGGGGCCGCTTCCTTAACCGCTAGGCCACCACTGCCCCACCACTGCCCCAAACTTTTGGCCTGTACTGTATGTATTCCCGACCCGCTCTATTGCTGAAAAAAATATTACACTTAAATCTGTCGAATCTGGCAACGATGGTGCAGCAGGAACTTTAATGTCAGTATTGTTTATCATTAAACATGTTTCTTGCTGGGAATAGTGCACTAGATATTTGAAGAGTGTGAGATTTTAGGTATTCCATCAGAATATTTTATCCAAGTACAAATAGATAATTTTGCTGCCTCAGGAAATACAAGAATTACAAATACAAACATTATACTACACATTCTTAATCCCAGAACACTCTTAATATAATAATGAAATGACTGATGGTGTGATTGCACTGTGATCGCAGATTTCACGTTACAGGAACTCGCTGTCGCCTCTTCAGGCGAGTGGTGGTATTACAGCTTTTACGGTGCAGGGTATCATGCAAGCTTTCTTCATTCTAAATTTAGTGAATCAGCTTGATCCACTCGGGCTGGCGCGGTCGGCTGCGTCGCTCGGGCCGCTGGAATGCAGTAATACGGGGGGTCGCCCGCCGCGACCCCCTTTTAATCTAGTGAAAGTGAAAGTGAAGTGACTGTCACACGTGATACACAGCACACAGTGCACACAGTGAAATTTGTCCTCTGCATTTAACCCGTCACTGAGTGAGCAGTGGGCAGCCATGACAGGCGCCCGGGGAGCAGTTTGTGGGGACGGTGCTTTGCTCAGTGGCACCTCAGTGGTACCTTGGCAGATCGGGATTCGAACCAGCAACCTTTTGATTACGGGGCCGCTTCCTTAACCACTAGGCCACCACTGCCCCTACAACATATCATTCCAGTATCATTCTTAATGTTTAAAATATCACAATAAGCATACTACAGGACTTCTGTAGAGGAATGGACGTTCGTGAGGCCGTGGCTGGAGGCAGGTTTACCTGGCTGTGCGTTGTCACGGAAACCTATAAACACACACACACACACACATATGCTGGTTGCCTTTGATACACATTCCTGGAGTCCGTAATGTGGTAATCTCTGAAGATGCCTGAATCAATACCGAGCAGGCAAAAGGCTGGAATGTCAGCTAGCGCTGTGCTGAGATGAATATTCAAAAATAGCAACGTGCAGGAACTGTAGAGACATCTGGAACAATCAGTGAGAACAGAAATAATCATCTTTTTTATGTTTTGACAGCTCTCATTTGGAATCTGATTTTCTGAAGAACCATTTGTTTTTTTCATGTGGTCCAGCTGGAATTAGATCTGTTCCTCTGTCCAGATGTTGATCAGTTTTTCTGCTTTTTAAATCCTCTCTGGGTCGGTTGAATTACATTTGCTGGGTTACGTTATATAGAACAGAAAGTTCTGAAATTTTTAGAGCATTGGTCAGCATTAGAGAAGATGTCAATGGAGCCCACTCAGGTGGACAACATGCTGCGGCAATATGGATGCATTTCTGGTGGCAGCTTTCCAGAACTCCATGTTCTACCTGGTTTCATTGGATTAAAAAGAGCTCCTGGAATATGTGAGCTGCTGAGCGTCTAAAGCAGCCACCCTACCTCCCTACGCTGCCGTGATGGACTGTGGTCTCCTTGCCCATGGGTACACTGAGCAGGAATTATGACTGAATGGCCAAACGAAGACCAGAGATTGTCCTGACTCTCCCCTCATGAAGGTGTGCACAAGCTTGATTGAATATCAGGAGGTTCGCAGGGGTTACGGATTCCAAAAAGGACTCAATCACAGGCCGCAGATTGGTGAACTTAACCCCTTTGACCTAGCCAGAATGGTCTTTGGCGTGGAGTGCCAGCGGTGACTGAGGAGACTGTGAAATGAAGACTGTCATTCACGCTCATGGAAATGTAAAAATGAAAATGCATTCCGGCCGAGGAGGTGGAAAAAACACAATAAGACAGTGACAGGAAGTGCCAGTGTCATCTGCCATGCGCCACCTCTCTCTGTAAAAATGTGTATTTTTGTCCAAGACACCAGGCACCCCAGACTCAGGTGGTGTGAAGAACTCTGAAAACTTTCTGACACTTGAGCTCTGCAGATTTGTTCCAGGCTACAAGCAGTTGTTGTGCTGGCTGTAAGCTCATTTCTTTCGTCTTCATTAAGGGCTAAACGTTCTGCACAAGGAGGACCTCCTCAGTCTGGGAGGAACGGAAAAAATAAGGAGGCTCTATTCACCTCAGCCCGCTGCTGATACTTGACCTGAGTTGACAGCAGTCTGCTATTCAGACCTGGAGAGGTCTTAAGTCTTTATCCTCTGCATGTCTGTGTTTGTGTGCACTATTCTGCCCCTGGAGATGTTCAGCAGTGCTTTGTGGTAAAATGCTCAATGCACTGGAAGCACGTCTCTTCAAGATAAACAAATGCATAAATATAAGCTTGTTTCAAGTGAATAAACGTGTTTAGTTTCGAATTAGGCAGTGCTCCTACGAGAGCGTTAAACCGTCCAGTTGAATTACATCTCCACATGTGGACAGATTGCCTCCCCAAGCTCCGCCCCCAGTGGCCACTGATGAGGTTGGTGATATCTGATGCGGGCGTACGGTGAGCTATGATCGCCCCACCTGGCTGAGCCCCGAGCTCCACGTCGAGCATAGCTAATGAGCACTTCAGCGGGGGGGTATTTACACTGCCGTTAAACTGGAGTGCTGACAGGGTGTTCCGGCAGGTGATTGTGTATTTCACTTCACTTTTTTAGTTTTTTTGCATTTCAAATCGTCAGAGCGCCTTCAGCCACGCGTGTAATTTCCTCCTGATATGCCTGAATCTGGATATCTGAAATGCTCACAGGACACCGTCATTTTGCATTTAAAGTGTAGAGGGTTTGAATTTGTAATTAAGATCTAAAACAAATGAACAAGCGCGCAAGTGCAAAAATAATTGACTTATTTAACACATTTGTTTAAACGACCTGTTTTGCTTGTCCTTAACCCGCCTCGAAAAAAGTCAAAAAGAACTTTTCATTCTAGCCATGACAAAAACCACAGTGGGAACGGAATGAGATTAACTCTATGCAGTGTTCATGTACTAGACCTTGGAAGCCTTGCAAACAGAGAACGGATCCTCTTTTTTGCTTGCAACAGTGTTTTTTAGCATCTGAAACGGAACTTGAACGGAACACTGCCATTTGCAGCAGTGGGGGCACATGAGGCAATAATCTGGCGAGGAGTGCATAAGCAGCAGAGTCTTAACCTTTCACCTGTGGCACAGCTCAATATCCAGAGCAGGAACCTGGTGAGCAGAGGAGGATTTGCAGCTTAACACTGAATGCACTGACCCGGCAGCCACTCTGATCCCAGGCCTTTTCAACGTGAAAGGAATTTGTCTGTTTTCCTGACTCTATTATAAATCATATAAACCAGTTTATTGTGATTTAGGATGCCTTCTGTCAATATAAAGGCCACAGGAGGAAACAAGCCAGAGGACTAGAGGACTAATGAAATGACTAAGACTCATATGACAATCAGTCTAGTATTGGTGGCGGCCCCTGGTGGCCACGGGCTGCCAGGGCTGGGACGTCACACCTGCGTAATTTACCTATTCTTTCTGTGATGCCCTCCTCACTCATTTTTCAAATTCAGAAAAATGATTTCTAACTTCACGAATCTGTCAATATCAGTATATGTCAATGAACCATGATTATTACAATAGTTCTTCAGATTTGACCTTCTGACCAAACTGCAATGAAACCCCTCCCCCCTCCTGTATTCATCTTATGTTTGAAATATGTAATTACTCTCTGAAAGGTCCATCAAAGGTGATCTGAGACTGACCACATCTTTTGGTCAGACCAAATTCACACCATTCATTCTGATGTTTTGGTTTAGACCAAAGATCCAGACATAAGAAGGTACTCTCATTCAAATGCCACATTTCTCCTGTGAAACTCCTCAAAATGTTTTAGTCAAGTCAAAGTAATTTGAGCAAAGCCATTTGCCCAAGTGAAGAAGTTTTAGCACTCAGGGAAAATCATTAGGCACTTTTAACATGTAATTTTTTTCTAACCTGAGAGACGAGGCCTCTCACTTGTCAATCGATAGCAGCTTGGCTCATGCGAACTGCCATGCTCCTAGAATGGCCATCATCGCTGTGTGTATCATTTGCCAGAAGGCAGCATTTATACAATGAGACAACTATTGCCAGTTGCTTCGTAATCAGCGTTTAGCGTCGGCACCCAGGTTCATTTCCTGCCAGAGTTTTCTGATAACAAGATTTTTGTTGCTTTCGCACAAATGTCTGGTCTCAATTTTTTTTCCATGCGCTTATAAATGCAATAAAAACAGTTGTTAAATGCAGATCTTTATTAACCTTGAACTGTGGCATGTAATTAACAGGTCGGTATCTCTGTCTGGTACATATGATGTTGGACATAAGAACATCTTGAAGACACAGACTTGAAGACACAGAGTTGTACCAAGGCCCCCCAAAAAGCGGAACCCTTGTCAGCCCGTCTGTCAGCGTTCTGTCTACTTTGATGTGCTCCACTGAGGGCTGCAGTCGTTCTCTTCTCATTACTTTCCAGTATAATGACACTCCTCCAGAGCCAACTGCATATGAGCCTGGACCCACGCTGGAGGAAAGTGGCGTTGGTAGGGTGCTGCAGGGTAATTCGCTCCGAAGCCCTCCGTGGCTTGAGGCTATTTTCAGTGGAGTGGAGCCCTGCGCTCTCCTTTCTTCTCTCGTGGCCTTTGTGATACACGTTGGTCGTAGTATCTGTCAAAGAAGCAAAATTGAGGTGAAGGCGTAGGAACAGGCACATTCAGAAGCCCAATCTCGCATCGTGCATTGGGGCAGGATTGGAGCCAGTGAACAAGAACAAATTGTTCAGTGATGAGCATGAATAAAATATCAAGCTGGTAACTCATGGCCATACCTTGTAGTTTTTCCATGTTTGCTTTTTGTGCAAAAAATGCCAAATGCATAACAGCAACTGGAAGGAAGCATCATGAAGCACCCTAAAAGCATGTCTTTCCTAATTGGTATTGCTGTACAACAGTTTTAATCAGAAGTCGTTAAATTTTTGGATGCATACTTAGACCGTGAGCAGCCAGAAACAGGAGGTCGGCCTGTGCACCCTGCAGCCACCTCCCTCGACACCCCGATCCCCCTCGCTGACAGACAGGCGGTGATGGAGCTCGCTTTTCCTGACTGATCACCAGCCCGCAGTCATCCATCAGGCCACGAACAGAGACAGGAACCCCCCTCCTCGCCTGCCGCGGGAGACACACGAGTGATTGGCAAGATTAACTCTGTTCCTCTCTGCACATAGCCAAGAAGACACCTGCCGGAGTCTGCCTCCATTTCAAACCTTTTAACAGACTAGAAAAGTCTCACTGTGTGAACATTTGGCCTTAATTTCATCTGAATTATCCAAGACAAGGACAATCGAATGAGAATGGAATGCCTAGAAAAAAAGGACATGGAGAAAACTACTTGGAATAAACTGAAGAACCTAGGAAAGAAATGACCAACAATGGATGCAGAAGGAGAGCTGCTTCTTCACAGAAGGTCAAATTGAGGCTAAAAGGTTGCAAGGAAGGCGATCATTTGATAGAGGATGGATCTAGCACCGCCACTGGCTGGTTGCAGTATAACAATTAGCTGTGCCCATTAACTCTACTAGTTCCTGTGTTCTGTTCTACTGCAGAAAATATAGGTGGAAGTAGCCTAATGGGTAACACACTCGCCTATGAACCAGAAGACCCAGGTTCAAATCCCACTAACTACCATTGTGTCCCTGAGCAAGAAACTTAACCCTAAGTTGCTCTGGGGGGACTGTCCTTGTAACTACTAATTGTAAGTCGCTCTGGATAAAGGCGTCTGATAAATACCGTAAATGTAAATGTAAATATGACTACAGAACGGAAACCAGTGGAGCAGCATATCTTGAAAGGCATTGTATTGTTATGAAAAAAAAACACAACCGTATTTCTTTAATGGTCCATTGACCTGTATTTAACTTTACAAAATGGAACAAACTCTGGCATTTTAAAAAGTTGTCTGATGAGGTGCCAAACCCCACATTCTTGACCTCAGATTAATGTTAGGGGCTATAATTGTCATGAAATGTCATTTCAATTTTACCCTGCTCACCTTTTCAAAGAATAGACCTCTGAAGGTGACCTCTACGTCACAGCGAGGGTTTTCATTCTGTCAGGATGACATTTTACTGTTCCTGCAACAGACTCGGAATTCTGGTCCAAAAATTCCATATGCGCTGGGAGCAGAGGTAGCGTTAACTTAATAACAGTTGACGAAGGTCAGCATGCACCATACTGAAATTGGTTTTGAGATTATGGATGATGCCAAGAGTTTGTAGAGTGGCTGACATAAGGAGAAATGCTCTACGAGAGGCTATGCGAGAAAATGCAATATAGCACGATGAAAATTAATTGCCATCTGCAGGAAATCAGGGAGCTGAAGCAACATCTGTGTATTTGTCTCCTCTGCTATAGAAAAGCTTAATCTACAATCATGTATAGCATATCACCATGGCAGAAGCAGTGTATTTACCCATATATTAAATCTGTGTGTGTGTGTGTGTGTGTGTGTGTGTGTGTGTGTGTGTGTGTGTGTGTGTGTGATTAAAAAAAAAATCACATTCTTGTGTTCTCACAAAAAGAACAATTGTCCCTTGTCTCTCCTGTCATTTCCATCATACAGTAAAAGGCGAATTCTGGCATAATTCTTTTAGGAACTGGAAGCATGGTTGGTGAAAACAGGGGTAATAAAAAAAAAAGGAGAAAAAAAATATAAAATATAAAAAAGTGAATATTTAGCATTAAGAAAAATGTATTTCCACGTATAGGTTTATACGTCTGTTTAAACTAAATGGCAGCGTTGAGGTTGTATAGTGCTAGAATTTGAAGCGAGACACGCACCCACACACACCATTTCAGCAGCTCACTGGTTCAGATCAGAGGTGTGTGATGAAAGCGCAGTGCAGCCGACTCGATCTGCTTATCGGCACACAGGCAGGAAAACTTCAAATACGCAATTTACTTCAAAGGGACACCTGTTCTGCAAAAGCGATGTAGGAGGCGCCACCGTTTTCTGCGGAGATTCATCATCCATCAACGAGACAATGGCCGCCGCTCGCTGTTAGCTGCTCATCGGATCCGCTGATTGATCGCCTTGCAGTCGCCGTCTTGGCTCGCCGGCCGCTTGTTTGTCATTAAATTATTTTAAAGCTCGTGGCTCCGCGCCCGAGGCCTCAGTTGGTGCACGTTATCCGTTCCCGCGAGCGGAGCCTGGTGAAATATCGGCGTATCAAGCTGTCAGAAAGTGCCGACGCAGGCCTGCTTTTAACTGTTCCTCCCAGCAGTGTTCCGCCCTTCTTTAAATGCACTAAACTCAGCGCCGTCAAAATAATTCATGAATATCAATACTTTGAAGTGGCTTTTTTGGATTCGGGGATGTTTGTGTTCGCGCCTATTGTGTGCTCTGGGCCCGTCGCGGCGTCACGCCTGGCCTCAGATGTGCCGCCTGCCTGATCAGGGCGGCCTGCCGAGCTCCCATGACCCCCCCAGGGGTCGGCTGATGTTAGCCCGCGATGCTACTGATGCTAAGATTAACGCTCTGAACCATCTTGGTAGCACAGGATACCAAACACACACACACACACACACACACTTGTGAAGGGGCAGTAGTGGCCTAGCGGTTAAGGAAGCGGACCCGTAATCAGAAGGTTGCCGGTTCGAATCCCGATCCGCCAAGGTGCCACTGAGGTGCCACTGAGCAAAGCACCGTCCCCACACACTGCTCCCCGGGCGCCTGTCATGGCTGCCCACTGCTCACTCAGGGTGATGGGTTAAATGCAGAGGACAAAGTTCACTGTGTGCACCGTGTGCTGTGTATCACATGTGACAATCACTTCACTTTCACGTTATGTAACGTTATGTAGGACTGTCCAGTGTTGTTGTTTGTCTTGAAGCTTGAAGACGTGGTCCTCAGCACTGGCTCCTCCAGAAATGGATGTAAGCACCAGGCGTCACCGTACTGTCTGCAGAAGCCCACGTTCTGAATTCACTCCGCATGCCGAGCGATGCCGAATTTCGACACGTAATTTCACGCCGAAGAAAATAAATCCTCGGCTCTCGGAATGGGATTTTTTTTTTCATGTCTTTTGAGTTTCTTTTGACTTCAGCTGCCTCATGATTACAGCGAGTCGGCAACCATTGACAATGGCGGGAATCAAACAGCACACCGTGGGACGGCCTTCAGATCGGAAAGCCGGCACTGCATTAAAAAAAAAAAAACGACGGAAGGGAACAAAAAGAGAAAGAAAAACAGACGGAACAAAAGGCTGCTTGTGTTTGGATCTCTAATTTGAATCCCGTGGCTCGCCTGCAGCCGGAATGCGCCGAGCGTATTATTCATGCGGCGGGGCGTCTCGCTCCAAATGGCTCGATGGGCGGCCTGATCCGGGGGGCCGCGCCCCCGATCCGTCTGCCGTCATTCGTGTTACGGGGCTGTTTCTCCTTTTCTTCAACGCTGCGTCTGCGGAGGTTCCCGGTTCTGCAAGTACATGTTGATTTGGGATTAATCTGCAGGAAAACAGGGATGCATGAGGCAACATTCCAGAATATTGGACTTTTTCACTGTTGGAGTTTTGAGCTGTGAGATGGAACAAAAAAAAACCCCTCAGGTTCTTCTGCAAAAAAATTAGAAATTTTAATCTACATCACAAGATGTATGCCGCTTCACTTAACTGCTTAATTTGGCCCATGGGGCCGATTGGGCCGAGTTTTCAACGTGTCCTCCCGGACGAGAATGTAAATGTAGAGCGTTCATCTTCAACCAGACCACAGAATGTTAAAACAATGTTTGCCATGGATCCAGATCTTTCTGGAAATTCCTTTTACCATGTTGCACCAACAAATGAAGAAATGTGCAATAGAGTTGAGAATCATCTGCCCTGCCCCAGTCGCAAAAGTCGATTTGGAGTTGAGCAGTAAGTTTTATTGTCTGTTTTTTTCACTGGAACATTTGGGGGTGGGCGGGGCTGAAGTCTTTTTTTCTGGGGTTCCATTTTATCTACTCGACCGGCCACCCGGCTTTCGGCTAATTAAATCACGTCAGTACGGGCCTGCGTGGGCGCAGCTGCTGGGCCTGTCGGCAGAAACCAAGACAAAATGCAGCGGAATCTTTTTTTTTTTTTTTTCTCATGGAGGGGAGAGCATAAACGTGATTAATACTAATTAGAAACTGTTATTAAAGCATTTTTTTCCCTAAGTAACTGTGAGTCAGGGGGGCTCATAAAAAATCCCGTCAGAGCATTCCCTCGAGGCTGGCGAGGTTCTGTCGCTCTGTAGGTGAACTCATTCATTCTAGAAAATTTCCAATCTGGTCCTGGCAGGCCTTTAGAGAGGCGACTGACGTGAGAAATATTTTCTTCCACAGAGGACTTGATCAGCATCTGTCTGATTAAAATAGTGTTTTTTTTTTTTTTTGCTTATTTGAAGAAGGAGAATGATGCCAGTGCAGTAAAAAAAAAAGTTTTATAGCATTTGAAATAAGTTTCTTTATATTCTTCTGAGAGAAGTGTACAGAAAATGTAGAGTAGCTGTAGATTCTTGCATTTAAAATTTATACACCCAATAATTATATACATCTAGGTGAAGTTTGTTCAGAATAAATTGAATATGTTATGATAAAAGAGAAAGACCCTGGTAGGGAGCAGCGGCTCCTTGCCCCTCACTCCTCTGGCTTTGATCGCCCAGCTGAACTTCTGCTCGCTTATCTCATGTATTAAATGAGCAAAAGAAGGCATCAGTGCAGCTTCGTCAAGCAGGTTCGTCCAAATATGGGGACCAAAACATGAATTTCTCTTTAGAATCTACAAGTTGGTTCAAAGCAGAATATATTGGCAAATATCAAAGAAGCATTGGCTTCTTGACTTGGCGTTGCAGATGTTTGTTTAGTTTGAGAAGAAAAGTAAAGACCAAGAAAGAGGAGCAATTTAGACCTGCATGTGTCTTCTTTCTTGGCCAAAAATATTTAATAAAATTGATTTTTAATGTGTGAAAAATGTGGAAATGTGATGTTTTGTAATGAAGCAGTCCCACCAGAGAACATGCTGTTCTCCACCGATGGAGTTTTCACTCAAAACCTTCATGTGACCATGGAAAACGCTGGAAGGTCAGCAGCACTGCGTTGGCAAACCCGGTAGGCAACGTGATGAAAGAGGATTTTTAACATTCAAAGGCCATTGTGTTCTGATTGGCGCCCACTCTGCAGTGCTACCTGTGGAACGAGTGGCATTTACCGCTGCAATCGCATTTACGTTTACCCAGCGTGCCACAGCACCACACTGACTTTGGTCTTTGGATTGGCTGCATTTTTCAAGGCATTTTACTCAGCACCACCCACCACCTGTTATCTGCCACTTTTCCCTCTTATTTCCTCTGGCCTGCTGTTTGTAACGTAGTAAGTTCACAGTCATCGTCACATTGGAGCCATGCCAGTTCGCCCAGCAAATTACAGGTTTACTGTATTCTACAACCCTGGCTGTTGTAGATCATAAGTTCTCTTTGTCTCCTGGAATCCACTATGTGGAATCCACAGATTCTAATTGTTGCAAAAATGTATCAAATGGTAATTATTTTTACCATTAACCATTGGTCATCTTCCTTCAATTTACGCCATTTTACATGAATTCTACTAGGAAATCTACTAGCCTATGGTTGGTTGTAGAACATGATAAGTTCCTCCAGAAGCAGGACTTTATCTCCAGCTGGCCACCTCCTAAATTGTCCAAATGAACGTTGCCTGAAGTGACTGAGACGTTTGAAGAAAAATTAAACCAGGGTAAAGTACACGCTGCTCTGTGCTTTACAGAAGATAAGACCTTGAGGACAGCGATGAGACAAATTGTTCTACTCACCAAATGTCCTCCTAATCCTCATTTCATTCTCAATGTTCCTATATCTAAAGCTGAGCTGATAAACCCACAAATACAGACAATTATTGCAAGTCGGGATAATTATTTCCTCTGCTGATGTTTCACCAAAAAAAAAAAAGGATGATAATCCACTTTTTATGTAATTTTTTTATTCAGAAAGCCCACGTTCCAGCCATTGTGTTTAGAAGTTCATTTGCTAAGTTACGTTTTTTTAATTTTTTTTATGGAACTGCCATGCAGAGTTCCATAAGAGGTTCAGTAATGGCTGAAATGTAGACCAGGGACACATAACAATAATTCTTATTGGTGATTGATTGATTATCAATCTGTATTTCTTATGTGGAGGCACTCCTTTACTAAATTTTTAACACATTTTCCAATTCAAATTCAAATATTTACGGTTATAGTTACCATCCATCTATTTAGCCTACAAAGACGCATGTGAAAATCAGTGATGCTCCTGAGGTGATCAGACTGGTCTTCCACCAGACAACTTCTTGGTTTTTTCATTATCTGTAGCCTCTCCTCCATATCCCCATGTGGTTGTTGCTCCCAGCACCGTGTCTGTGTGTCTTCTGTCAAGAATTGACAAATGATCAATAAGCTACTACTTTTCTAATTAAACTTTCCCATTAGTTGTCACTCAGTAAGTGTCACCAGTGGTTATTTGAACTTGAATTCATGTCATTTTACATGAACTCTACTAGGAAACCTACTGCTCTATAATTGTCCTAAATTGTCCAAATGGACGTCACCTGAAGTGAAGCATTGAAAGAAAAATGAAGGCGGGGTAAATTACACGTTGCTGTATGCTTTACGGTCACCAGTGGCTATTTGACATTTCTAACCTTCACTGATGTTCCATTGTTCCACCTTAACATTAATTTACTGGAGTAAATGCGGGAGACTGTGGTCTGTGGACAATCGTGGACATCTGGTTTGTATGCCATGCGCTTTATTTGTGTTTTTTTTTTTGCATTTCTGCACAACTCTGGCGTCTAGACAGAAATGTGGGACGTTTGTCTTGCCTTGTTTTACGCCGCCGCCTCTTGCCGTCGCCTTTTGATGAGAAACTATTTCATGTGGTGCAATTATCCCGGCGATGCAGAGGAACGGTAAAAAACGATGCCGAGTAAACACAAGTGCCCAGGGAACGCTGATCTACAAGTTTCATTTCCCCTCCCGGCTTCGCCGCGCCGCGGCTGTGTTTTAAATGCAAGACTCAAGCCGTAAAAGTCCACGAAAGTGGCCCATCGCTCAACACTTTTCAAGAGCGCCATCATTTGCCCACTCATTCCGACCGGGGGCCGCCGGCACGTGTATTTTCCGTCCCCGAACCGAGGGTGCAGGTGAGCGCGGAGCTCCTCATTACCCGCAATTATTCGTCTTATTTGGGGGGAAATCATGCGCGCTCGACAATGAAGGACTGATTAGCGGCGCAGACAGGCGACCCGGTGATTGACGGCGGCGTCGCCGGTTAATCGCTTCGCTCCGCGCCGGGGCGCCGGGCCTTTCTGTTGGTAATTACGCAGAACTACGGCCCGTAACACCGCGTCGACGGCGAGGAGTCTTTTCCGAGAGGCGGGCCTGCCGCAGGAGGGGGGGAAAGGAGGACATGCTCGGGTCGGGGGCGCCTAATCCTCTCATGTCGCTGGAGCCCTCCCGACGCTTGGAGAGGTAATCCGGCCCACCCTGTCGCACGGAGGCGGCCGAGGAGGTGAACACACCGCCGGCTTTCCCTGCCGCCGTCACACGAGAACTAAAATCCCACCACGTTTTCATGCCGCCGAAGAAAAATGACATTTAAAGCCCTTTATCCGACCAGTAGGTGTACAGTCAATCGGGAAAAACACATTTCCATTAAAAAGAAACATTCAAAAGGAGTAAAAACAACGAGAAGAACCTAGAGGGAGCGGCGCTGTTGTGAAAAATCGATGCTGCGTGTGGCTCCGTCAGAAGATTAACCCGAAGCTGTTAATTCCTTTAAGGTTCTTGCCGTAACTCCTCCTCAGCTTCAGATCTGCTGAGGTCAGGGCTCTGAGGTGCACAGTCTAATGGCCTGACAAGAGTCCAATTCGAATTATTTTTAATTACAAACGCATTGCACTGGTTCTCTGAAGCTTGTTTCTCTACTTTATGTGAGAGGAGAGGAGGAACTTTCCATGCAACGTGTGGAATTGTGCACATCTATTATCCAAACTCATGAATGAATTCAGTGTACGGTAGCGGCCATAATGCAGACAGGTGTAGGTGGCTTGAGTCAAGTTAACGTTGGGTTGACGCTTGCGATTGCACGACTGAACGCGCACGCACCTGTTTGCCTGCATTCAATTTGCATTCACGTCCATTAGAGGGCAGGACGGTGACGATGCAAAAAGTACAACACTGGACAGCAAAGGTTGTTAGGACTTTTAACTCAACAGACAGAGGCAAAAAGCTTCAGAATATTGTAAAAACCGGTAAGAGTGGAGAAAAAAACTCTCTCTCTACACACAAAAGCACTGTATTCAAACCACTCCAACTTGATGTTACCTGGCAGAAAGAGGCATGGCACAATAGAGGTTTCTAATTTAACACCAGTAAATTATTATTGCAGTTACATGTGAATATTGTATGTAAATAGGTACCAATGTTACAGAGAAAAACCAAAATGAAAGACATGAGGGAAAGATAGAGAAAGACAGAACAGCCTGAACCAAGCTTCAGAGACATCACCTGATCCAGGAGAAAAATGGGAGGAGAGAAAAGACTCGAAAGCCGGAAAATCCGGTCGTTCAACTATTGTTTTTTTTTTGAAGACTACATTCTTTATTTACTCGACCAGTGATTTAAAGACCTTTTTCACTGAAAAAAATTACATTTACAGCATTTACCAGACGCCCTTATCAAGAGCATCTTACAATAAGTAGTTAGAGGGATGGTCCCCCAGGATACACTCAGGGTTAAGTGTCTGGCTCAGAGACACAATGGTAGTAAAGTGGGGTTTCAACCTGGGACTTTGTGGACATCTGGTACAAAATAGAATACTACCACCCACCACTATCGTCGACAATGCTCCATCACTGTCCAAAACCCTGTCCAGAAATATTGCCATGGCTGGGCTCTTATTTTCACTTGGTGGGGGTCTGGTCAGGTTCTACCCTGAGTGTCTCAGGGATCTGTTCTGGGATCCACACTATTCTTATCATCCACAGTGCTTTCAAACCTCTGTTTGAGGTTGTCTTCTACGGCCCTTCTAATCTGCTGTCACGACTACGGACTTACGAGGGAAGGAAGCGCAGAGGTCTGACATACTGGGAAGGGGGTTTTATTATTAAATAAACAATACACAAATAAACAATGGCGCGGTGGCCAAAAACGGGAAATAAAAGGGAAATAACACAAACTAACCCGTAGGCGTGTGCCGATTGCCAGAACTCAAAACACATAACACTAAACAAGGTCAAGTTCGTGCATGGAGTTCACGAAAATGCCAGCGACCCCGAACGGGCGGAAACTTCCGGCATTTATGGGGCGTCAGGATTGGGTTCCGGTGTGGAGCCCAGCTGCAGGCAATCCTGACAGAGCCCCCCCTCCAAGGGCTACGTCCTCGGAGCCCCAACAGTACCATCAGTGGAGGCGGCGGGGCGGACGGCGGCAACCACAGGGCTCCTGCCCTGCTGTATCCTCCCCTTGGAGGACCCGGTCCCTCGGGCTGGCTCCCCGGCGTGGTCAGGCGTGGCGGCCCCGGTCCCTCGGGCTGGCTCCCCGGCGGGTCAGGCGTGGCGGCCCCGGTCCCTCGGGCTGGCTCCCCGCGGGGTCAGGCGTGGCGGCCCCGGTCCCTCGGGCTGGCTCCCCGGCGGGGTCAGCGTGGCGGCCCCGGTCCTCGGGCTGGCTCCCCGGCGGGGTCAGGCGTGGCGGCCCCGGTCCCTCGGGCTGGCGCCCCGGCGGGGTCAGGCGTGGCGGCCCCGGTCCCTCGGGCTGGCTCCCCGGCGGGGTCAGGCGTGGCGGCCCCGGTCCCTCGGGCTGGCTCCCCGGCGTGGTCAGGCGTGGCGGCCCCGGACCCTCGGCCTGGCTCCCCGGCGTGGTCCCGCTTGGCGGCCTCGGACCCTCGGCCTGGCTCCCCGGCGTGGTCCCGCTTGGCGGCCCCGGACCCTCGGCCTGGCTCCCCGGCGTGGTCCCGCTTGGCGGCCCCGGACCCTCGGCCTGGCTCCCCGGCGTGGCCCCGCTTGGCGGCCCCGGACCCTCGGCCTGGCTCCCCGGCGTGGTCCCGCATGGCGGCCCCGGAACCTCAGCCTGGCTCCCCGGCGTGGTCCCGCATGGCGGCCCCGGACCCTCGGCCTGGCTCCCCGGCGTGGTCCCGCATGGCGGCCCCGGACTCCCGTACCTGCACACAATAATCAGGGCCGATCCATCTGGGTACATGTGGGCCCTGTCTCCACACGTCCCCTCTGACACTTCTTGTGTCACCCCCTGCACCGCGCAGGGAGATTGTCCCAGAGCCTCCGGCGACTGTTCCAGGCACCCCAGGCTGGTGCCTTCTGGGACTATGCAGCCCCTCTCGCTGCACGGCCCTGGTGCCAAGGGGGGGGCATTGCCAGACCATCCGGCTAGCCCCTTCTGCGTCCGTTGGGACAAGCAGGCCCTCTTCCTGTCTGTCCCAGCTGGGTCCTCATGCCTACCCGGGGGCTCTATGGCGCTCCACCCCTCTGGAGGCAGACGCAGGCCCATGCCTGGCCCGCCCTCCTCACTGGCTACCGGAGGACCCAGCTCCATCGCTTCCCCACCTCCCCTCCCCTCAGGAGGAGTCCCCAACCCGAACTGCACCCCCCCAAAAAATTCTTTGGGGGAGCACCCCCCCCGGCTGGACTTAGGGGTACCTTGGGGCTTGTCCACCTCGCCTTGGACCGGTGCAGTCAGGTTGGGAACTCCCTCCCTGGGGTTCGGCTCTGCTGCTGGGTCACCATCTGGTGGACACAAAGAGGGGAAGTGGGGGCGACATACGGACACATAAACCACGCACACACACACAGACAGAGACAGACAGAAGAGAGGGTCGTCTAGTTCCCTCTCTGAGCACTCCGGGACCTCCTCAGGGGGCACAGCCAGGATCTCGGGAGGCGCAACCTTCTCGTCGCCCGCCAGTGCTTGGTCTTCTTGCCCCGGATCCTGACTGGCGCTGGATGTGGTGGAGGGGCAGAGTTCGATCCCTGGCTCAGGCTCTGGCCGATCAAACTCCGCCCTCAGTCTCTGCTGGAAGTCCCGAAAACTGCTGTCTGTCTCTCCCTGCTGCCAGAGGGCTGCGCTCCAGCCCCATGCTGACCCAAGCAGACACGATAGGATGGTGGTGGTCTTATCAGTGTCTGCTGCCCCACTGAAGGGTCCCGGGACAATTGGGCTGTCCCACACGGGGCTGGGCACGTCGCTGGAGATGGTGGTAGGTGTGTGGTGTGGAGGGGGGTGGACGTCTTCTCCAGCAGGTGTGGGCGCTGGTGCTGCGCTGCCATTTCGCTGGGGAACGTCCGGGCAGAGGGAAGGCGGGTCGGCGACTGGAGCAGGAATGGAGGATTCCCTGCGAGGCAGTCCCGGCAGCGCAGTTGCTGGCTGGCGACCTCCCGTCGCCCTCTTCCACCAGCTTTCCTCACACTGCTGGGAGGGACGTGGGTCTCCACGGACCTCGTGACGATCCTGGATGGGCGCGATGGGCGGAGCCATCCCGGCACCGACTGCCCAAACGGCGTCATCCTGGTCGTCGTCCGTGTCCACCTCGTACCCCTGGAAGTCACATGGGTCATCACGGACGCCGCGATGATCTCGGACGCGCACGCTGGGCGGAGCCATCCCGGCAACGACCGCCCACCGAAAATCCACATCATCATCGCTTTCGTCATCCGTGTCCTCCCACCGGTGACTCCGAGGGTCGTCCACCCTGCGGACATCCTGGACCCATGGCGCGATAAGCTCCCATGGGCAGTACTCTGGCCATTCGGGCTGGAGGCTGCCCACCTCCTCGCTGGAGGAACGCCGCCGTTGTTGTTGCCGCTTCTCACCCCCCTGGAAGTGACGTGGGTCCCCACGGACCTTGCGACGATCGCAGACTGGCGCGATGGGCGGAGCCCAACTCTCGTCTCCCGTGCTCTTGTCGTCGTCCGTGTTGTCCCAGTCCACGGGGAGCCTTGCCAGCAGAGCGCAGAGTTCTTGGCTCGACATGCCGAAGATCGTGGGGGTCGCATCTACTGCGCTCGCTGCCCACGTCACTTCCTCGCTGCTGCCGACGCCAACGTCCTCGCTCCGCCCACTCACCCGCCGACGTTGTCGCTTCCGGGTTTCGCGGAGTTTCCCGGGGGTGACGTCATCACGCGGCGCCGCGTACCACGGCTTCTCGGGGAGAAAACTCTCCACCAGAACGGGCGGCGCGTCTCTCCCCTGGCGTCCGCGTTCACCGCGCCGGGCTGCGTCCTTCGCGTCGTTTCTTCTCCTCTGCTTTCTACCTCTGCGCTTTTGGGTGGGTCGCTGGCATTCTGTCACGACTACGGACTTACGGGGCAAGGAAGCGCAGAGGTCTGACATGTTGGGAAGGGGGTTTTATTAACAAATAAACAATAAAGAAATACAAATAAACAATGGCGCGGTGGCCGAAAACGATTTAACTTAAATACAGACAAACTGAAACTAACCCGTAGGCGTGTGGCGATTGCCAGAACTCAAATTACGAACAGTGTTACCAACTAAAGTTCACGAAAATGCCAGCGACCCCGAACGGGCGGAAACTTCCGGCATTTATGGGGCGTCAGGATTGGGTTCCGGTGTGGAGCCCAGCTGCAGGCAATCCTGACATCTGCATTTGGTTGTTAGTCGAGGGCTTCCAACCATCCTCACATCTTCCAGCATCCCTACGTAATCAGTTTATATTTGACCAAAACCAAAATCAGGTCTGTTCAACGTTTTTTGTTTTCAAGTGCCAAGCTTGACTTTCCGTGTAAATGTGGTTTATTTTGCCAGGTTCTTAACACACTCGCACAAGTGGTCACTTGTCTTTCAACCTCCCAGGCGAGCTCCGAATCCAATTTAAAATTTTACACAAGCCTGCGTGGTCAGGCGCCACCGGCTGAGCCCTGCGATCTGCCCAGAGGGGGTCATGTCTCGGTTCCCTGCACCGGGCCCAAGGCACATTGGGGTTGTGATTATTGTAACAGTGGAACAATCTTCTGCCGGCACTGAAAAACATTGAAGAAGGACTCTGGGTAACCTTTTTATATGCATTTCCATTATATTGTTGTATGAAGCTGATACATTTTACTGCTGAATGTAATGAAATAATCCATGCAGTTTTGGAAACGGAATTCGTGAAGCCTGCACATGCTGTACAAGCTCTGGTGGGTGGAATCCTTTCAGGTTGTAAAGATAAAAGCATAAATCTTTAGGAAAAAAAATGTGAAGAAGGAGGGCAGGTTTATCTCCTTATTTCAATTCTACCTTTCAAACAATAAAATGCAAATTTCCTGTTCATTCAGAGTGACATCCATCGAATTTGACTCAAAATACAAAGACATTGAAAAAAGAAAGTGCTTCAAACTGATTTGTCAGTGCGTCTCGTAACAAGAACCTGGACAGATCTTCAATTCACCATGGACTATTTAATACCAACTTTGTATTTGCACCGATTGGACGATGTGCTTGTCCAAACCCACCCTAACCCTGCTCTCTCTTACTTACTCCTTCACGAGGTTCCTCGTCCCACTTTTTTATCTTCAGTGTTTTTTCCTTGTTTGCAGAAAGGGTCAAAGTGTGTTGGGTATCACTTTAAAGCCCATAGAGACATACTGTATGTGATTTTTGAGCTAAATAAGAAATGAATGTTGTTGCTGTGCAGGTGTAATGATGGCCGGGATGCAGGTTACCTGGCCGCACATCCTCCTATCGACTTCCTGTTCTATTATTGACCGTGGTGGGCTTCCCAGCCCCCAGGTGCGTGTCTGATGGAGGCTCTCTGGTCAGAGGGCACTTAGGATGAGTAATGGCCACTCTGGTACCCAGGCATGGGAGATTGGATAAGCGCCCGTGAGGGGTGAAGAATGATCGGCGAGATCAATTTCATTTAATCGTTTTTCTTTTTAAACTTCCATAGTAGCAGGACAGAGACAAACAAATGAATCATTTGCTCTGGTGTGAAGTCTTCAGAGCGAAGAGAAACTCCCAAAGATCCCGTCTATCAGGGACTTCGTACCTAAGGAGAAAAACCCTCACATGGGCATTGATGCTGTCAGCACTTTGAATTGTAACTTAATTGTTAACTTCAGCACAACAGTGACTGTTAGAGTTCAGGAGACGAGATGTCCCCACTGTATCTTGCACTCCGGGTTTATTTATAAAGCGCTTCATTTAAAACGCGTCTTCATTTCAAAGCAGACAGAGGTAATTGTTCATCCAAAATAATGTGGTTCATTAAGAGATGACGGTTGCTTAGGAACGTAAAAAAAAAAGTCAACTGAAATGAAGTTGTTGAGTTTCATGATGGGCTCATGCATCAGATGTTTTCTGAAGAATTCTGAAGAAACTCAGCACAAGCTTACTGTGAAATTGAAAATGGCAAATAACATGCGCAAGATATGATATTTCCATTTAGAGCTTTTGCGATTGGCCAATGCAATGAGAATTTGAGACCTTCTCTCTCTCCCCCGTCTGAGCGTGTTCTCCCCAGGGGGATCGAGGGAAACGTCGTACTGCAGCGTATTGCAGTTACGGTTTTAACCTTAGTGTTAAAAATAATAACAATTTCAGAGTTTCATGTTGTTCCAGGGAGCAGCTGTACTATGAGTTCTGCTGCCAAACATTGAAGCTGTGAAGGTTAATTAAGATGAAAGCTTGAGGGTGGGAAGCACGGGAGCTTCTTTTACTTCGTACTTTCAGCTACTATAAAATGTAAAATGCTCAAACCAAAGTAGCGTCCACACTTTCCATACTCCAGTAGTAACTTCAGACACATGGCAGTTTTTGTCCTGTTTGATACGAACTCCAGTTCTTGGAAAAGATGACCAAATGACCAAAAATCGAACTTTTAATAGAGAACTGAGCCGTTAGAAATGGGTGACCTTTGACCCATAATGTGAACGTGAGATTTTTTTCCACTTCCACTAAATGGTCGTGATTGTGAACGTTCGTGTCTAGCTATTGACTGTATGAACTGGGTAGTTTAAAATGGGGGGGGCTACGATTTAACCCCCACGCCCACTCCCAACACCAACAAGCAGATGGGAGATCTGTACTGATGGGAGAACTACTGAACGCGAGCGCAACTCATCATGCTGCGGCTCTCCAGCGCTGTGATGTCGCTCTGTCAGAACCTGGCCTCCTTTCATTCGCCGCGGAACTTGCTGCCATGCCACCCAACGCCCACGGCTCAGTGTTCTGTGTGAGGCTGCACTCCAAAGAGCGGCGAGCAGAACCGCCCACAAGAACCACAGCGCCTCACATCAAAGCCACGCGCAGAGTCGCGGTGGGGCCCCGAGGGCCGGGTTCCCGCCCGCTGACGATACCTCCTCTGTTCTCGGCCGGCCCGCGGGTCAGGCCGGCGGATGTGGATCGGCGGAGGGCGGCGAGATCCAGCGCCTCCTCGCTGTACGCGGAGCGGAGCATCTTCATGGTTAATTGCTTGGAACAACAAAAACGGGGTCGACCCTGCACCCGTCAACCGGCGAGGTGGAATAACGAGCCGTGCTCTCCGCGTTCCGAGGAGGAGGGCAAATTAATGGGATAAAGGCGCAGCAGACTAGACACATCAAAGGACATGAAACGATGCGGCGAGTGGAGCGAGGAACCACACAGACAGCAGTGTGGGGGGAGTTGGGGTGACACAGCAAGCGGCTTTGTACCACATTCCAGGTTCTTTTGTTTTAGAGTACAAAGCACTCTGTAACGACTGTGAAAATGAGGTCGCTAGGTTGGCCGGTGATGCCTCCGCGGGCTGGGATCTGATAGGCGGCCCAGGCGGCGGTACGCGAGCAATCCCACTGGTCATCGAGAGACGCCAGGCGGACGCTAGAGCTGTAAATCTTGGCCTGAGTCGGGTCAGGTTCCGGCTTGTTTAGTCGGGTTGGGTCGCGGTAAATGAGCAGTCAGCCGACATGCACTTCCGATCTATAGTACCTATCCTTTCCATATGATTTGCTGGTTGTAAATATGTTTTGGTCATAGAGTGGTAGTAGCCTAGTGGATACAACATTCACCAGAAGAACCCCAGGTACTACCATCGGGTTCTTAAGCAAGACACTTAACCCTGAGTGTCTCCAGGGGTGACGGTCCCTGTCACTAGTGATTGTAAGGCACTCTGGATGAGGGCGTCTGATAAATGGCGTAAATGTAAATGGTAAAAAAATGCTTTGCATGTTGTAAATTAGTTTCATGAAATGATCATTTGATTTACATTTCTCGGCCATTATCGACAGGTTTTTAAAAAGCTGTATCTGTCCAGTTGGGCTGTACTCCGTCGGGCTCGGGCCGGGTCATTTAGGCCCAATTACAGATCTCATCACTGCCTCACAGGTTCCGGTGGTCCAAGGTGTCCAGTATTGAGCGTGCCGCGTCTCTCGCGTACAACTTGTTTAGCAACCTTTGAAATTATGGTCTGCCATTTATTATATTTTTCGTCATAAAAGTAAAAGAAATGCGCATTAGCATTCTGCCTCAGGAACTTAAAAACATGATCATGATCCCAATGTTGGAGTTTTTTTTAATATTTTTTATAAATGCATGATTACCTTCTTTTTTGCAGCCATGCATGGATGCAGACACTTATGCAAATTTGCAATCACGTCTCATTATGATCATCTGTCTCGCATTTTTAGATTTTCATTCGTATTTTTTTCCGTTGACTGGCTGAAGGAACGTGTGTTTTTGTGTTTCCTCACCGATGAATTATGCTTATTAGCGTTCCGCAGGTGCAGAGCTGCTCCTCGACAGCCCTTTCCTTCCCTTCTCCATTAGATTAATTAGCATGTTCGGAGACGCGGTGAGCTTCACAAGTTTTCTGTTCTCTGTCACTTAGAGCTTCCTCCCTGCTGTGTGCCACAACTGTCCTGAAGCTTCTAAACTTTATTCTGGGGTAAGAAATCCCAAATCACCGTGGTATTCTTTTGTGTTGAAAAACTGAGATGAAATGTGATCTTGGAATATTCTGGATTTTGATCATGAAGAGAATTGGGCTTTGTGGTGGAGCTACATTTGGACTGAAGGTCTACGGGACCTGTAAGTACGGGGCAATTTGCAGTAGCAGTAATAGTTCTGGCCAGTAGGGAAAAGTAAAATCCATCTGGCTGGTATTAACGGTTCAGTATGGCACTGAAACGTTCTGACTGGGTTTTTATTTACATATCCACGCCCTTTTTTTTTTTTTAAATGTACACAGATGTCTGGTGTTATTTTTTGTGTTTTTTTATGCTGAAACAATGTTGGACGATATTGAGACAGCTTTGGTTAAATAACTGTCTGTGACATCTCAGGACGGTTGCTTGACCTGTGGAACTTGTTTATGGGTCCAGCCTGGACCTAATGACATCTCAAATATTAATCAGAAAATGATTATCGCATCTGTGGGCTAGGAAAAGGAACAACGAAAATGGTCTCGCTAGGCACGGTTCACGCTTGGATCCCTCACTGTTAATTTGCTCCTTATTTTGCAACCAGGTGCACGAACAAATGACTAGAACAAACACAAAAGCAATTCACCTCAATTAAAAAGGACTGGTAGAAAGAACCGGACCCATCGGTGGCAGCCAAATGCTGGAAAACACCGAAACGTACAGTCGAGCAACCACAGCACCAATTGGGGTTACGCTGAAAAGATTTGCTAACAAGTGCAGCCTCTGAATGTTAAATCTATTGATATAAACAGACTCTCAGCAGATGAAATTCCTGGCTGTGTCCATAAAATCCAGTCTCCGGTCAGGTTCCGCGCCGTTTGTTCTGCGTTTGCTCAGGCTGTGGATCTCTATCTGTTCTCCATTCATCCTTCAACCCAGATCGTCCATATCTGTATCCATATCTGTATCCATATCTGTTCCTATAGAGTGGAGGATTACGTAGATGTGGAGGAGAAGATGAGATGATCCATCTTGAGGCAGGGCCCACTTGGGACACCGTAGTCCCTGGAGTCTGGGATCCTTCCAACAACCGGTAGACGACGAGATTCATCATCAATTACAATTATTAATTAGATATTATCTTCTTGCCCAGCCTGTCGGCGCTTTAATTCCATTACTCCTCTATGAGCGATGGTTTCTCAGGCAACGGACCTCCTCCTGCCTGACCCACACTCCTATGGACCCTGGCGGAGGGGGAAGGATATTTAAACTGATGACTGCTGGCAGTGAGGCCGACAGGCCGGGCCTTTGTTTGGCCGAGGGAAATGACAACCGCCATCGATCGCCCGGCACGCACCAGAGACTCCATAACGAGGGCGTTCCAGTGACGACTCGGCTGTTATTGCAGCTGGTTCAGAGGTCCATCAAGAACCATGCTTTTGGCTTCTTGAGTTTCTCCACGGGAGGACTTCATCTGGTGGGGCGCTTTATAGATGCTCAGCACAGATTTCTAAAGCAAAATCCCCCATTCTGAGTCACCAATTAGGTTCATTTATACGTCCCTCAATGCCGTAGAATAGAGCGAGGAGAGAACTTGACAGGAGAACAGACCACTTGATTGAGTATGGGAGGTCATGCGTTTAGAAGAATAGGCATGATCAAGAGTATATTCAAGCATACATTTCATATGAACAAATGCAATGTGAGCTCTTAACAAATCAGTTGTTCCCGTCCATTTTTATACTCACTGCAATATATCAACAACCAAGTGTAACTTTACTACCAATTACAGACTTATAGCTGCCCCGGTCAGTAAAGATTATTTTTGAAATGTAATTCGTCACATTTACAAGTTAGCCTATTTAAAATGCAATGGTAGTGTAACTGATTTTGACTATGCCCACTATTACAGTAAAGAATGTTGAACACTTATTTGGGGTGGAGCCAAATGTGGTATTTGTGGGAAAAAAGCTATTTTAAGTATTTTAATTTTTTTTTCTAGAATTATCTTTGACAGCTCTACTTTTAACCTAAAAAAATTATATGTGTGTCTCAGTAAAATTAAATTTTAAAAAATGGAAAAGTTTCCATCCAGGTCATCCAAAGATTCACAAGCATTGAAAACTGCACAATCCGGCAACCCTGACAGCAAATACACTTGTGTCAACAGTATTTATTCATATAGATGTTTCTTGCTGAATATGAAACATTTATGTGACATTTAACTGTGCGTATTATTGAATAATGTGAATGTAAATTTACCAGAATAGGGCCTTCTTACTTCTCTTAGGACCCTGGGGACACCTATTCCAAAAAATTTATTCCATGTGGCTTCTTTGTACTTTACTTTTATTAATAAAATGTCATTACTGAATATTAAATAAGACTTATGGGGCTGATTCCTGGAGTGATAATGGGTTACATTTTTCAGTCCATAAAATTTGTACTCTAAATCAATTTCCTTTTAATTTATAAAGAGCCTTCTATTTTTGACTTCAAATCTCTTCCCTGAGTCACGTGTCCCGGGAGGCCTGGGTCCCACGGCTCGTCTGTGGGTTCCTCATTAGAACTGTAAACTCGGGTGCTGTCGCCTCTGGAGCTGGGTGCTGAGAGGAGCTGAGAGCCGGAGTAAGACGCGTTCCTCTCTCTTCTTCTCAGCTTTAATTTGCAGCCACGAGGGACGCGGATTCAGCTCCAGTCTGGCTGGGCAGAACTCCGCTTATCCTGCAAATGTACAGAAATGTCAGCCGCCTTCTATTTATATATCTGTTTACCCGTCCGTCACAGTGCTCCTTTGTTTTCTGTACGTCATTTTGTCTCTACCGGTCCGTCAGTCTCAGCGCGGCAAAAACAAAGAAGACGCGAGCCAGCGTATCTCCAAGAGGGGATCTTATATAAATAGTCAGGCGTCCAAAGCCTCCTGTCTGCTCTGCTTTGTTCGGGATGCGACATGACAGACAAGGCAGAAGAGGACGGGAAACCTCTCCAGTCTGGTTCTACTGTGATCTTGTACCTTAATATAATAAACACGGAACAGAAGGCACAAAATAATCATTTAGGGCCAGATTTGATTTCTTTTGATATGGTGACCTCGTCAGGTCTTGCCAGAAGACCCAAACCAATCCTCTTTGACATCTGCTCATCAGGGAAGAGGGTCTACAACTGACAGACACTCTATTGATCCCAAAAAGAAATGATGGCTTCTTATGATTTTCCTGGAAAATGTCACAGCGGCAGGAAAAAATGGATGAGATTGAAGAAAAAGCATTGCAAGCTCCTGATATTGGTTCCAAGTCAGTTCAAAAATGGAAGTGAAGTGATGTAGCCTGACCCGGGTTATAACCAGGACTGTCGGCTGCAGCAGTTATTGATCAGGGGAGATGCCGAAAACCCCCAGGAGGATTTACGGTGATTTGCAGGACATGCCACTTCGGAACAGTCCTCTGCCTGAGAACATGGAGTCATATCCACAACCTTTTAGGGAGCTTTTATAAATATTTCTCGGTTTTTCTTTCTTAGTTTGTTTTGGCATTGATCTGCTGCATTGTTTGTATTTTGGTATATTATTAATATTGCACTGCTTCACATGAACAATTAGCCTTTGATTGGTTAACAACAACATTTATTTCTTATATCCCAAAATCACATACAGTATGTCTCAATGGGCTTACAGTTGACACCCCACCCCACTCCACACAAAAAAAGAGGTGGAAAAGTTAACTATAGTTTCACCTGGTAACATGTGAACATCTAAACTGATGCAGATAAAACATTTACGGAATTTATCAGACGCTCTTATCCAGAGCGACTTACAATCAGTAGTTACAAGGACAGTCCCCCTGGAGACACTCAGGGTTAGGTGTCTTGCTCAGGGACACAATGGTAGTAAGTGGGGTTTGAACCTGGGTCTTCTGGTTCATAGGCGAGTGTGTTACCCACTAGGCTACTACCACCCATACCACCTTCTTCCATCCCTCATGTCTCTGTCTTTCAGAAGGTTCCAGTTATTGTCCTGCATCAGTTGTAATCATCTCAGTGGAAGATCACACCCACCAGGTCTCACGTTCTCCTGCTCTTTTTCTCCTGCTGGTCTGTAAGATGGTTCCTCATCTGGTTCTGTTTGTAGAACGCCGTTCTCCCGCCACCTGCTGTCTAGCCCTGGACATTCTCCTGTAAAGAGTCGGCACGTCAGGGCTCGCCAGAACTTTGTTCAGGACTTTCCACAGATAAGGCGATATTGCATTTGCTAAGCCGTTCCCTGAAATAAGCCCTGGCAGCTGCCTCGATATTGTCCAGTGAGAAGTGACAATATTGGACAGTGGAATTGGATTTGAAACACTGATTCTCTCTGGTCCCCGTGGAGCCACCGAGACGGGAGAGCGAGCCTGGAGTCACCATTCAACCGCAGCAAGAAAAGGGCAATTAAAGTCACAAATTTTCACACAGGCCCTCATCAGCGGCGAGCTGTTTGGACTTTATTGTGACTTCAGCCTCTACTGACGGACCGGTATTACTTATTCCAGTAAAGAAAGACCAAAAACATCGCTGTGCACTAATTAACGGCCTAAATGAATATTAAGAGCGTTGCATGCTGACGCATCTCCTCCAACTTCTGTCATGCTAAGAGCTCCTCTATTTCATAAATTTCTGCCTCTTCGCAGTGCTGATGGTTTTTGGACGAACCCCCACCAGGAAATCCTGCTGAAGTCATTACGTGGAAAATATTCTACACTAAAGGATTTAAATGCAAGCAAACAGTTATTATTTTCTTGGATTAAATGCATTTATTATGACTGTGAGGCGCTGAGCCGTTACAGATGGATGGAAAATAGGACTCATTTATGAAAAATAATCTGTAGAAAGGGGCCGTTCCGGCTTTGTAGGAGATGAATGGATGGATCATTTACAGTTTCAACATCATGTCAGAGTGAAGAGGTCCAGTAGTGTTTTGTGGCTTGATACCCCACTCAGGTCTGCCTCTTGACCACATCTCCTGTCCTCCTGGCCAGGTCCCCTACCAGGAACAGGTAAATTTGTCATCCCGACAGCCCCCAGGGAGATCCCCGAGGAGCAAGGAGCTCTCAGAAGCCGGCGTAACTCATTGTACTGACGCATTAGAACCCAGGGAGATGGAACCTTGACGTCTGGGGGGGGTCCTGAGTCGCGGTTTTGAGTCGGATCTTTCCACCACCACCACATCTCGGTTGATGGCAGGTTTCAGAGCAACGTGACACTGAGCAGGCTTCGATCCTGGACCAGTCAGGAACACAGATTCTTCTTTTCTTAATTCCTGCAAATTAACATTTAAACATCCGCTTTGAAAAAAATTGAAAATTTTGTACGTGTTTTTACCTCTACCTATACGCTCTACAATTGAAACAAATCACCAAATGCTACAATACGTACAATGAAAGATTTCCTTCAGTAACTCCGGAGTCTGGCAGTTTGGTCCATGAAGTAAAAATGTGAATGAAATATAGAAGAAAATAGTCCCTTTTCGAGGGTCTGTGGAAGGTTCTCCAGTGGATAAAATACGCCCCCAGGGTTCATATCTCATTCTGACTCAACTCAAATTGTGTGCGTGTTCTCTTCAGTGCTTTAAGACCTTCATGACCTTCTTAAAAGAGTTTTTGGACACACCGAGCCGCTTTAAGAAAGTAAAAAAAAACAACATAATATTAAGGGGCAGTGGTGGCCTAGCAGGGAGGAGATGGACCCGTAATCGGAAGGTTGCAGGTTCGAATCCCGAACCGCCAAGGTGCCACTAAGGTCCCCACACACTGCTCCCCAGGCGCCTTTCACGGCTGCCCGCTGCTCACCAAGGGTGATGGTTAAATGCAGAGTGATGTGCTTGCCATTTTTTTTACCCATCACACACACACACACACACACTCTCTTCTTGCAGCTCTCAGGCCCCTGCTGGGTAGTTAGCTGTGGAGATGAGTGCCTGTAAGAGTCGTGATCACCGCGATCTTCACATCATCCCCTTCCGGTCCAGACAAAATAAACGCCTTGTCTTCATGACCCCATGTCTTCATGATGACCCCTGATGGAGGAGGTCTGTAAGCAGCTGCTGTATTGCAAACGTAAACGGGGTGGAAGTAGCGTAGTGGGTAACACACTCGCCTATGAACCAGAAGACCCAGGTTCAAATCCCACTTACTACCATTGTGTCCCTGAGCAAGACACTTAACCCTAAGTTGCTCCAGGGGGGGACTGTCCCCTGTAACTACTGATTGTAAGTCGCTCTGGATAAGGGTGTCTGATAAATGCAGTAAATGTACATTTTAAATAGTCGGACTCAGCAAGGTTCAGGTGGGGACAGAAACAGCAAACAGAATGGAGGACAGAGGTATTATTTATTGACCAGGTTTAGAGGACATTCTCCACTGAAAAAAGTTTTTTCTTTTTCATTATTAGCAGTATAAAGAAACACACATTGAATTTTTCTGTGAACGTAAATGTTGCTGTAGTTCTAGCCGTTCAAATGGAAGCAGATCTCAGTCAGCATTCAGTCTAAAGGTTCCTTTCAGTTTTTAATGCTGATTTATTCTCTGCACTAAAAAATGTTCTGCCTGACAGAACTTCAGGAGCCGTTTTGTAAAAGTTTCTTTTTCCAGGGCGTATAATGCAAAAAGAAGAACGTTCAAAGAACAGAAAACTTGAAGCAAAGAGAAAAAAGGAGAAGAAGAAGAAAAAGTCACATTAGCATGTTTCAATGTTTCCACAATCCGAGTTTGGCCTCAACTGACACTGGAAGAAAAGGAACGGAATCAATAAGAAACAGAACACAATGAAGGCATTTGAAGCATCGCTATGTTCCGTTCGTTCCATTTCAGCTAAATTACCCCCCTAAAAAAGCACTTTCTAAATGGCCTGACCAGAGATGGGAAGAAATCAGCTATTGATTGGCTCCGTGGTATAACTGAGATTACGGCAACACTAAACTCAGCGATTGAAGGGAACGATCCAGGGAAAGCCGACCTCCGGTCCACGAGAACCTGCAGGCCTCACACTGGGGTTATAAGAAGGAGGTCTGACCCAGACCCCGGTCCAATCCAATGCGGAGTAGGTTTCAGGCATTAACAGCAGGCCTGAGGGAACAGAAGCAAACAGGGGGAGGGACTTGATGATGAGGAGGAGGAAGGGTTCAGGGAACAGCTGGAACTGCTGTTTCATTTTGGTGACACAGAAAATTCCACGGTCACCGAGGAATGACGCCACATCTCAGGTCCTAAAAAAAGCATATAAGTCACTGTTAAAAAAAAGACCGTATTTTGACTCAACTTTTTAAATGACAGAATGTGAAAAATATTTTGTGTTTTAATGATGAAGATTTATAAATTTTTTTAAATATTTTTTTTTTTGTTTGATAGCTCTAAAATTAGAAAGAATGTATTAAAATCAAAAGCTTTCATGTGATATTTAATCACAATTTTATCCAAAATGTCACATTCGCCCGCCTGGTTTTCACCTCTTTGCACCACCGACGCCTTTTCTAGTCTGTTTTTTGTGTAGTCGAGTTGCACGTTGGTCCTGGATGAACGTTGTTCTGTGGAGATTAGTTGGACTGTCAATGCAATCCTTGCTGACTTGACCTGAACTTGCAGGTTTTCTCTGATCTGATTGCATGTCCTTGCATCTCCAACCTGTGCTAAAGCATGGTGTCACCTGCCCATTTTGGTTTTTGTAACAGTATGTTGGGGAAAAAAAAACGCTTCAAATCGTTCTTGTTCTCCGCAAGCCTCGCTCAGTCCTCCAGCTTTAGAGCCGATTGAACATTTTTTTGGTAATGTTCTTTTACTTCTCACCTTCCTCTGTTCTCCGACTGCAGAAATGTGCCGCCACGCCCGATCTGAGAGGGAAAAGGCTCCGTTTCACCTCCACTTCATTAAGCCCGAAAATGGAGAACACAAAGTTGTTGTGTACGGCTCGCATCCAAATAATGAGTCCTCTTAAATTGCCCGTCGCTATCAGCGCCTCTCAGATGGATGTAATCCACCGTTCTGCGTGCGGGCGAACTGAAGGACTCATTAATTCTCCGGCCCGCACTGCGGCTTCCACCGAAGCGGTGGAATTTAGCTGTCTAAACTCGAGATACGTGGAAAGGAGAAGCCAAAGACTTCTAGAACCTCCTCTTCCTCATAGAGATTCGCTCCAACACCACGCGCACTGTGCTGATGGTTCTAATGCCGAGGAATTAGGAGGTTGAGGGCGCTGAGCTCGGGCATGCGGCTCTTCTGCAGCTTGTGGTGTAAAATTAGAGGAGCAAGAACAGAGGAGCAACGTGGATTGGATGTGGCTGAGCTCGGTGGGTCGTTGGCGGCTGTCGGCAGGCATTAGGGTGGAAGTCACGCTGATCGGCCTCCCGCTCGCGGTCGGGGTGATGAACGACCGCCACACTCGCGCGAGAACGAATAAGATGTAAACAGTAAGATGGATGAGATAATAAGGCCCGGGTCCCACGAATAATATCGGCGAAATAATCATTTCACTCAACAGTACAGCCGGGCGCGCTCCATATTCATCAGCGGCGCGTTTGGTATGAAACGGACGAAGGATTGCGTTATGAGTGCGGGCCGAGACCCTGTTCTCGACGCGACGTGGAACCGATGCGGGCCAGACTTGATTATTCACGTTTCAGATTACAAAAACGGTACATCACTTCTCGTATGCATGTGCACGCCCCGACCGAAGCAGCGCCAAATCCGTTCCTGGATATTACAGTACAGAGCACCGAGTACAGAGAACAGTCATTTCTTACGTTCCTGCAGAAAATAAAGCACCGTTAATGGAGCCGTGCTTCTTAAATCCCGGTCACAACAACAACAACATTTATTTCTTATTTATAGCCAAGTCTCAGTAAGCCTTGATGAAGCCTTTCTGAACACATGGAGGGGAAAAAAGGGTTAGAAACCTCAGCAAGGAGCGAATCAGAAGGGATCTGCAGGGTCGGTGTTAAATAAGCCGTCGTGGGACACCGTTCGGGGTAGGATCTAGCCCGCTATTATGATGTGTGCTAGGAAAGTATTGTTAACAGAATAATTTACGTTGTACTAGCAATGCAGGGGTTATGGAGTTTCATGTTGGTCCTGTGTAATGTTCACCTGTGTATCATTGTATAAAACTGTCCTGTTCGTGTCTGTTCGCCGTCAGGTCATTGTGTGGTGATGTTTCCCCTGTCCTTTGTATTATGTATTAAACCCCTGTCCTGTGACATCGTGCGTCCTTCCTCCTCCTTCCTCGCCATGTCCAGCCAACGTGACACTATGTGGCACATGGCAACGCCGCTCTAACAGCACGAGCAATGAAGCCGTATGAAACAGTGCATGCACGGAGCCTGCGGGGCCAACAGCAGGCACTATAGATATTTATTTGCTTTGAAATGTCACTAAACTCACAGTGAATGTGACAGATTCGCTGGGTGTGAAAGCTTGACAGGCGCAGCAGCACTAACCGAGGAGGCCTGGACTTGGTGAGGGGTCAATTGCTTGGTCACGATGAGATCCTTTCACCCTTTGGCATGGCTGTTTGTCCAGTAATTAGTCACGAAGTCATTAGCATAACTGGCTCGCCGGCGTCTGCAACTCTTTTTGCAGTTCAACACTGGCCGTGCATGACTTGTAATGAGACATGGTTTGGATCTAATAAGCACCTTTTCCAGATCCATGGCCCATCCATGTGCGTTGAGAAGACATTCTTGAGAGATCTGTTTTTTTTGAATGGCGGTCTGACAGATTTTTATAAAAACATTTAAAAATGTCAGCATTCATATAGCATGCATGCACACACGTCACTGCAGCTCTTATTTACGACCAAACCGGAGATTATTTTCACTTTTTTTATTCTGACTGAGCCCCCGCCGGGGGACTCAGGCCGTGACAATTTGGCACCGCAAGTTCCCGCTTGAGCTGAGCCCGTTGTCTCATAATCCTGAGCGCGCGAGTCGTCCCCGGAGCCGAGTCGTCTGAAGGCACGTCTGAGCCTGGGATCGCTCCAGATCTGTTTACCTGCCCGCTTTGGTTCCTTTATCTGCTTTCTGTACCGACGCAGCGTGCCGGATGCTCGGGGAATACAGGCGAGCGAAGCGCTGGGGTGGAGGGAGGGGACATGAATGGCGTCTCTCATGAGACAGGTGCCGATGCTATCAGGTGTCATGACTAATTGGCCGTGATGGGATGTTGGTGCAGCGCCATCATTAAAACACGCGCGTCGCGTCAGATCTCGCCGGCGCCAGGTGCGTTCATTAAACCGCCGCCATTCACCAGCGCGCACCTCCAGGCGGCCTCGGGAGTCGAACCCGCCCAAACCAGCGAGGGGGGCCAAATGTTTTCTGTGGATTTCTCCCACTGTACAAATCTCTGAGATATAAGCGCAAAAGTAATAGATCACGAATAAGAAAAGGTAAATGTGCATTCGAGCGGGGAAAATCGACTGAACAGGCGTAGAACAACTTGCTAGGATGACACACTGAATGCATTCAATAAACCATCCCATTATTTCCAGGCTTTACTCGATTAACTGAACTAATAAAGCAAGAACTGGAGGTGGAGCATCTTTTTAGCCCTACAGCAGCCTGGTGCCATGCAGCCACATGCAAAAAGGGGAAAACAGGTTCTCGGTGCATGAAATGAGCTAAAATAACGCATCGATTAACAGTCCTGCACGATAGCTTACAACACAACACCAAAAACAGACACTCTGATGTCGACCTGGAGCTGGAAGCAATTCAATATGCTGTGTTCCAAATCGGTGAGCTGATGAAAGGAGTGTCCTGGCTGCATTAGCCACGCCGTGCCACACGTCTTGTGAAGCAAATGGGAAGTGCGTTGGGAGGTTTTAAGCATCACACGTCATTGTTTTTCATTATTGTGTTGTGACCTAAAAATATGAGCATCAGCCACTCACGTGACAACGTGCAAACGAGAACGCAGAGCAGCGGCTCCGAAAGGTCAAGCCTGCACACCACGTCCATCATGGAGACCCAGTCGGAGGTCCGGGCGAGCTGCAGGCTCCACTCTGACGTCCCGCAGATTCCTTTCTGTCACCCGTCAGTTGCAATTATATTGGTGGCACCAACAAGCAGGCCATCTGCAGTCCAACGTTGGCCTGTTCGTTATTCGCTACCATCTCATCATCCCCTCCGGTTCACCTTTCTGCTCTTCTGCTAAATATTTAGTTAAGTAACTATGGGATGTCAAGTTTTTCAGTTCACCAAATTATTTATATAATGACGACATATGAAGGACTTCCTGTCAGCCACAAAATGCATTCCGTGAACTAAATTACTTTTTATCCTTGGCAACATGTACAGACCGGCAGTCAGATAGATGCTGTATTCATCCCAGAGGGAAGTACGGTTATACATTTTTTAAATGTGATTGGCTGGTGAGGCTCATCTGAGAATCTCCATCTCCCAGGCGGAGGGAGGCGCTGCATGCACCGAGTGCGTCTACTTCCTGTGAGGCCGTGTCTCGGGGTTAATAGAAGGTGGCCGAGGTCACGGCGGCGTCCACACGAGTCGTCATGATGACCCCCCGGGAGGCTGTCACAGCTGCTGGAAAAGCCAAGGACGATGTGACAGTGATCCATGAACTGTGTGTGCGTGGCGCTGCTCACTATTCTCAGCGAGCCACTGGGCCATCTGACAGAATCTGTGTCATCATCACGCCCGGAAAAAGCCTCGCATCTCCTTGATGTCGACTGCCGGCAATTTAGTCAGGAAATTGTTTTGTGTTTGTTTATGAACCATGCAGTCCCAGCCGAGATGAATCCGAGCCGAGGAGACCACAGGAAGCGCGAAGATGGGAGGAAGCAGCGCCTGCAAGGTCATTCATTTGCACTGCCCTGTGTGTGTGTATATATATATATATATATATATATATATATATATATACACACACATCCACACAGACCCCGCCTCCCATTTCCAATTCTGACACCTCCATGGCGGAATACTAATCAGCCACCACCTCTAACACGGACCCTCGGAGACCCCATCTCTGTTCCATAATCCCTCATCTGGCTCTTTAGTCCTCCTGTCCTCATTAGTCCAGGATAAAGGCTTTATGGTAATAAATGCAGTGTTCATCAAACTCAAGACCCAGTGTGTTGGTCTGAGGGGTGTCAGATGTTGGATGGCAGCACTTCAGCGCGCCTCTTTACCATCTAGAGCTGGCGAGAGCGTCTCTTCGAGGTGCTATAATTGTCTTTGACGTCCTAACTTAGTTTTAGTTTTATTCAAGTTTGGCGTCCAGCTGTCATTTTAGACTTTATTTTTCTCAGTCACGGCCAAACTCATTTAGATTTTAGTCAAGTTTCAGTCTGAGCATTTTAGTTTTATTTTAGTCTAGATTTAGTCAATGAAAATTGTATTTTGGTGTCTTCTATTTAACCCACTCAATAAAGTACAAGTACCGATTAGAACAAACAAAAGCAACAATTTATTTTAGTCAAACCCATATCATAATTAAAACAAGGTTATCTTATTATTAAATTAATGTTGCTTTATAGATTCTAGAATACTCTACATCCAGGATGCTCTTGTTTTCCGATCACACACGTGTTACATGTTTTATTTTGTTATAGTTATTTCATTTTGTCACAGTATAGAGGTTCGTTGACTTGTGTTTGGTCATCGATACAATAAGGAGCCTTGATGTGGCGGTGAACAGTTGGAATTTCGGATGGGGAGACAAAACTGAAATTGTACCTCTCCTCAGTCTAATTCACTTCATAGACGCTGACTGGCTCATCCTCATCTTCTGGATGGAGATGTGATGGATTTCATGTTGGTTGCATCCAGTGATCAGCATCTGCGTCATCTTATCAATTTCTCCAGCATCAATTCAAACCCCAACATCTCGACCATCCTGGTTTGAATGTCGTCCTCATTCATCCTTTCTTCAGATCAGCTGCAGATAGGACCAGCGTGTCACGTCGTGAGGAGATGCAGTCATCATACCTCCCGATCGGCTCAGCTGCCGCAGCCAAGTCTCTCGACTGCCGCCATCGATTGGTTATGTTAGGAAAGTCAATACGGCCCCGAGCTGGAAAAAGAAGCAAAACGAGGGAGAAGATGAAAAGTGTCGTTTCAGTGTCCATGACCTTCACATGACTTGATAAGCCGTGTCACACCGGAGGAATCGATATCTCAGCAAAGCTGGAGGACAGGAAGGTCCACATCTAAGTCAATTAGTGAGAAGATATTTTCACAGCAAGATAGCTGCTGCTTTCATTTTTTATGGCAGTACTTTAAATATAAACATGGTTTTGAACAATATTATAACAGCGTTAGTTCTCATCCTGCGTTTTGTTGTTAATATTTCCTTGTATGAGTGTGTATTCTGTAATGAAGTGGGCAGTGGTGCCCTAGTAGGTAAGGAAGCGGTTCTGTAATCGGAAGGTAGCAGGTTCAAGGTGCCACTGAGGTATCCGGGCGCCTGCTCCCGGCCTAGGCATGCGGACGACGCCCATCATTCTTCCCAGACATTCATATTCAAGCTCCGAAGCTGCAAATTTGTCCGCTTGCCAATCATGAAACAAAATAATTGTCATGGCTGGGCATTAGCAACCACACCAGCCAACTTGACAGATAAAAGCTGTTTTTTTTTTCATTGTGGAACCAAAATTATAATCTTTTGAACGTACTCCAAAAACCACATCACAGCTGAATTCTATAGTTGCAAGATGTGCTGCTATAAAATACACATTGAAACATCCAGCAATTAACAGAACTTGTGAATAAACAGTGATAATATAAAAAAAAGTAAGTAACATTTCACACACAGTGAGCCCAGCTTCACACAGCCAGACAATGAGATGGAGACATTCCGAGAGTCGAGAACCGACGTGAACCAATTCAGATTAGAGATGAAAAAAAAAACTAAAAAAAATTATGGCAGCTTGCTCTCGTTAATTTAATGCAAATTGAAGCCACGACGGCCTTCTGAATGGAGGGGAAAACAAATTATTCAAGATTACTTGTCATCAGTGTGTTACGGAATGTTCAATCACATGAATGCGGTTCCAAAAACGCCGATGCGCGGCCGATAAGAAAAAGTGACCTATTCAGAGAGAGGAGCTCTTCTCTCTCTTTCCCATAATCTTTGATCTTTTGTGGCAGCCGAGAGAGCTGCCAGCGATCTCTTTAAAAACTGATTTAAAAGGTGTCCGTTTCATCCACGGGTTCCTCTGCAGCCATTCAGACGTATTTGAAAGATTTATCCACCTGAATGGGGCTCTGGAAAGCCAATTTGTTTCCCTCTGATTGCCGCCGCCTCGTGTTTACGGCATCAAAAAAACGCGCTTCAGTCGCAGATGAGGAACGAATTGCATTCTAATTTGTTGGCTGCTTGTTAGAAAGCGATAATGAAATTGTGCCAAACAGCAGGTCGGGGGGAGCCTGAATTTGCCATCTGAATTCAAATCTTTGCTCTTTTTTTTTTTTGCCGAGAACTGACCTGACTGAGACAGAGGAGTCCGTCTTTAAAGGTCTGAAGTAGAGCTGTAGGCCCAACTCGGCCCGAGCCCGACAGAATCCGACCCGGCCAGACCTGATCCGACAAGTACAGCGTTTTAAAAAGCCTGACTTTCTCCTCAGCAACCGTTTCACCTCCAAGCAGCGAATCATCTGGAAAGGGTAGGTACTATAGACCGATCATTTACCGCACGAGCCCGACCCAACCTGACCCAACTAAAACGATCAAAATTGAGCCCGAACCAAATTGTGTTCCCAACCAAGATGTACAGCTGTAGTCTGAAGGGTTCGAAACTGGGTTTTCTGGGTTTTTAAGGTTTCTGGGTGATTTTAAGGGTGTAAGGATGGAGTTATCAGTTCAGCATGATGCTCATCTTAGAACCAACCAGAACAGATGCAATCCGAACGGCGGAACCAAAAATACTAGGTTGTTTTCTTGTCTTTATTTTTTTTTGCAGTGTACGCTGTGGCCGTCTTGCTGCTGCTGTTAAATTCCACGCTGCATGGTGCAACAACCTCGGGCGATGGTGCAACCCTGTTTACAGAGGCTCTGCTTCGCTGTCACTCACAGTCACACTCATGCACTGCTGTGTAGTAATAGTGACATCACCACCGGAACTCACAATTTGTGTGTGTGTTTTTCATGCGGCTGCTGTCTGCTGTTGCTCTGTTTCCACCCCCATTTCAGTCAGAATGGAGAAGCCAACGTTGCCGATTTTCATCTTCATCCCTCTGGGTTCCCGTAACGCTACGACGGTGGACGTAACAAGACGTGACTAATTAAGTTATTTGCCAGATATGGATTCTGTAATTACTGCAGGACGCCACATTTCCTCTGCATATTGCTGTCAGCGTCAATGATGATGGTCCTGGTGTATTAACACTGTGTATTAATATATAAATATCTATTAACGTGTGCACTGAAACTCAGAACCATAGAGCCTGCGAGACCTGTGAAGGTGTCCTGTGGTGTCTGCTCGCAGGACGTTAGCAGCAGACCCTGGAAGTCCTGAAAGTTGTGAGTTTCACAAAAACTGGTAGAACTTTATTAATCCCATGGGAAGGTACCTCAGAGAAATTCCATTTCTAGCAGCAGGTTCTATACCAACATAAAGTAGAAGAAGCAATATAACAAATACGATAAATAAAAATATTAAAAGTTAAAAAAATAGCAGCAATCATACAGAGACACTGAATAGTAATAAATATTGGTGGGATAAAAGTAATAATTAAATCATTATTGCACTAGTTAATTGCAGTCATGTGTTTTATTGCACATTGTTTAATAGTTCACTTTGTGTTGTTAGATTAATTGTTCCTTACAATCAGTAGTTACAGGGACAGTCCCCCCCCTGGAGACATTCTGGGTTAAGTGTCTTGCTGACAACACAATGGTAGTAAGTGGGGTTTGAACCTGGGTCTTCTGTTTGATAGGTGAGTGTGTTACCCACTAGCTCCTTAGTCTGTTGGTTCTGGATTCGAGGACAAGCGTCCTGTCACTGATCAGGCTCCTCTGGTTGTTTCTGACAGTGTACAGAGGACAACTGACATTGTCCATCAAAGTCAGCAGTTTGTTTAGAAGACAACAGAAGAAGAACGTAGGTTGTGTCATCCAGAATAAATTACGTAAGTGATGAGATGTCCACATCCAGATCCCTTTTCAGGTCTACAAATGTTTTCTTCATTCTTGCGTTCACTGCAAATTTTTTGCAATTCTTTTCTGAAATGGAAAAAAATAAAAAATATATAAGTTTGTAAGTTTGTAAAGCCCATTTTATATATAGCTTCTATGCACTGTAAATAGGAATTATTCTTTTTATAATAATCTTAATAATAGTTGATCATTCTGATGGTCTTGCATGTTCCTGCTGGTATAAAATAATTTACTGCTATTTACAGCTATGTGCTTTTTTGTGGACTGAGAAGTCCTAATCTGTACTTTAAAAATAAAAAACATTTCAAATGTAAAACCTCCAGCGAGCTTCTGTGCACCTGGTCCATCTCCGCCTCCAGCATTTCCAGAGCCTTCCTCCTCCTCCTCGTCCTTCAGAAGGTTGGTGAACCCTTTCAAGCTTCATTTTGGCAGCTGGGGCTGCAGAGGAAATTTGAACATACAGATGAAATGTAGAGAGACTTCATATCTCCACCAGGCTAGAGCATCTAGCCACCTGTGGTCATATCAATATTCCAAATTCCACAAATAGTCCAGGATACTATTGCTGTTTGTCTTAGACATCATATGAAATGTATAAAAGTGAGTGGGATACATTATTTTGCATGAGCTTCCATTAGTTAATCTTTAATTTCCACATGATCCATGCATTACAATCATCTTCTAACTTCTCCTCACTGTTACTGGACTGTGCTGCTCTGCAAATCAACTCACATTTCATTCAATTAGTTCTTTAATATCACGACCCAGCAGGAGGCATCACACGCATACACACACTCACACACACGCATACACACACACACACACACACACACACACACACACACACACACACACACAGGCCTGCATTAATAGCCACATAGCCTGGAGCTGCTGAGCCCTTATAGACCCTCGGGTTCCAATAATAAAAAAAATTGGGAAGGAATTTAATAGTTGTGACAGTAAAAGATTATGCAGTCATAATAAGAATATGTGTTTATTTATTTAACGTTAATGCAATATGAAAGACTTGCGCATATTAAAAACAATGAGTCTGGCGGGTCTGAGTCTGAACAGAATGGTGGATGCTGCTTGGCATTTTGAGTATTTCCAACAATTAAAAGAGCAAACTGTTCGACAATCTACCAACCCATTCACCATCTGCTTATACACACACAAACACTCACACACAGCAGAGATTCAGCAACCCGTCGGGAAAGACATAGAAAATATTTTCACCCTGCAGTCAAACCTCCAGCCTGGCAACTCCATGCATTATAAAAACCCTCTGTGTGTGTGTAGATTATCATTATATATATATAGTCTAATCTCTCTCTCTCTCTGATCTTCTCTAGATCCTGGCTTGTACCTGCATTAAATGTACCAGAGGGTCACCACAGCCACCAACACCGTTACGACTGGAGCTTCAGGGACCAGTAGCATCATAATAGCCTATGACAGTGGACTGGATGAAACCTTCTAGCCTGGACAGCTCTTCTCCAATTCATCATGCTGGACTATTTCATATTTAGTCCTTGTTCTTATCTGATTGTTTCTCTTGACCAAACCAACCACAACCCTGCTCTGATACCTGCTGCACCCTCACTCACTCTCTCCTTAAAAAGGTTCCTCACTTTTTATCTCCAGGAGTTGTTAGTGGAGTTTTTCCTTGTGCTCAGAGTGTGTTGGGTGTCACTGCAGGGCCTGTGAAACTGGATGTGATTTTGGGCTAAATAAGAAACGAATGTGGTTTCTGTTGAATGTGATGAAGGTGATTATTCCCATGACAGCGAGTCAGAAGTTAATAAAATATTCCATCTAGTTTTTTTTTATCAGTGTGCAGTGAAATGTATGCAGCAGCTTTGCTCCAATGAAATTTCGTGTATAATAATCTGCAATAATAGTGGAACTGCAGTTGGTAGAAAGAGCTGTTTTGGCCGTACGGACCGGAAGGTTCTGTAATTGTGTAATGTCCATGTTCTCTGCGAAGGATAAAGCATCTCTGCATCGATCAGAGAGAGGCTGAAAAAGCGTCTGGTCTTTTGTTCCTCCGGTCAGGTTGCACCTTCTCCCTTCATTTCGCATCTTTTCTATGATCTCAGGAGCAATTTGGCAAAAAATAGGAAATAAATCCATGCGGCTGATCAATGGAGGATTTCAAAGCAAGAAAAACATCCAGATTTAACATCTTCATCGTCATCACTGTCGTCATTAAATTTATATATTTTTTTTATTCTTCTTCATTCTTCCTTTTGTTCAGATGCTGCTGATTGCCCTCCCTCTCCAAACTCCACCAATCAGGGGATCAAGGGCAGAACCTGACATCTCGTCCACTTGAGTTACAAAACATTCCAGGAGAAGCAACGTCCCTGAAAACTTCACGGCTGATGATGGACCTCAGGTGGAGGACTTGTTTTCTTTAGTAACGTTGTTGCAATCGTAGTTGCAGCAGCAACAGCAGCAACAGCAGCAGGGACAGATGTCCTCTCCTCTCTTTTCATGAAACTGAGATGGACAACACGTCCACTGGGGACTCATTGTTGTCTAAATCGTATAAAAATTATCTACTACACTTCGTCCAGACCAGCAGGTTCCTCAGAGGAAAAGTGCCTTCGTCTGAGCTCCTGCACTTCTCACACTGTCCTGGAAAGTGTCCCTCAGCTGGTCTGATTGTCCTGAGGGAGCATGGAGGTGACTTGCGATAGTTCTGGATTATCAACTGAGCGTCGCTCCAACCTGCAGCAGCTCCATTTGGAACATCGATGGCATCGATGCTGATGTCCACTGACCCTCCGCCTCCCAATCAGGGCCGCCACTGACCAGCAGGGGACGGAGCCTGGAGGGACGTTCTGAAAAATAGTGCTTGTCTGCACATGGTGTGTTTATATGTGTTTTATGTTTTCATATCAGCTGCACTGTCTCCATGGAAACGATGCAGCCGTAAGGTCGAGTTGGTCTGCCTCCTGTTGCGCTGCATCACAGCGTGACCTGCTATTCAGACGGGCTCCGTATTTGCTTATTTGTGGTGCTGTGTGGGTGTCTTGCTTTAAACTGCCCCGTCTTATGAAGATATTTGACAGATTGGATTCCTGGAGCTGTAAGCGTCTGACGGGTGTCTGGTCACACAACGTGTCTTGTTTTAATCAGGGTCGGTGTAATTGATCGATTCTTCCTGTTTAGTTGATCTCAGCTCACCACGTTTTAGCGAAGATGAATCTATAATAGAAATTCAAGTTCCAATACAACAGCAAGAATGGTGGAAGTTCTTTAATAAAATACTCATGCAGACCCAGAACTCTCTGTAGGTTGGGAATTTTGCGACGTGTCTTTTATTAAATACAGAATGCTCTGCCTTTAGCCTCTGTGCCCACTGCAGGGCAGAGAGGGAAGTTCTGAGGACGCTGTCTGGGGTGATAACGCTGCACCCCGTGTTTCAGGAGGACACAGATGGGGCGGTGAATCACGATTAGCTGCAGGCTCCAGGGTCGTCCCTTCATCTAATGACTCTGCTGATTCACTCCCAGCGCAAGATTCTGCTCGAACGCAGCCAGCAACTGCTGTCACTTCACGACAACTCTGACCCAGCCAAGGGCGTGTCCCCGGGAATAAGGGGAAGCACACGAGGGCAGCAGAGGAGACAGAAGAAAATGTCATTATTTACTTCATCTTGTGGGGTGATAGTAGCAGAAGACAATGTGCCAGGTTCGAATCCCACTTACTACCATTGTGTACCTGAGCAAGACACTTAACCCTGAGTGTCTCCAGGGGGACTGTCCCTGGAACTAATGTTTGTATGGTGCTCTGGATAAGGGCGTCTGAAAAATGCCATAAATCTAAATAATGCGACTGCATAATGTTCTGCAGAATATAGTTGTTTTTGGCATCATATCTTAATTTTTGTTTTAGTAAAATTTTTGCATCAAGTTGTCATTTTAGTCTAGTCAAGTTTCTGCAAGTCTTAGCATTTTTGTCTTAATTTAGTCAGAATTATACATGAATATTTTAGTCTTATTTTAGTCAATGAAAATGTAACTTTAATCCCTTTCTTTATGTATGCAATTCTATTTAACCCAGTCATTATATTAAAAGTACCTTGTAGAACAGACAAAATTATTTTCTCTTAGTCAAAATCACTTCATTACCTTATTATTGTTACCTTATAGAATCTGGAATACTCTGCATCTGTCACGCTCGATGGCTGAGGGGTGAAGAAAGTGCAGAAGGAGGACATTTTTAACAAAAGAAACGGCCCAAGGACCAAAACCAGGGAGGACAAGGGACAAAAACAAATCCTAAGGCGTGTGTCGGAGACCACCACTAAGGCAAATGCTAGTGTCCAACTACGCGGAGTGCTGCTTCTTGGGTTTTATGGAGTCCTGATCCATTAAGCCTAATTGGTGTCAACTGGGATGAATCAGGACTCCAAAATCAGGTGTAAGGGCACCTGCTGTGACGGCCCCATACAACATCCATTCAAGTGTCCCATCCAGAAAATTACATCATCTGTGTGACGGAACGGGAAATAACATCTCATGAATGAACATGAAGAGAAATTTTAATCTCGTTTTATTATTTTAGTAATATTACATGATATATTTTTTTTAGTTATCATCACGTGACCAACATGTATGTGTTTGTTGACACTACCACAGGACTGATCTCTCTTAGCCTATTTTATTCTCTTTAAAATAGTTTTTATGAGGTATGTGTCCAAGACTGTGGAGTCTCCATGGACATTGTGTGGAACAAATCCCTGTTCCGACCTGGCCAAATATCTTCTCTATGGATTCCATGACCTCACTCAGATCGTGACTGCAGTTAACAGTTTTTAATGCCTTATACCCTCAGACCTGGTGCATTAGTCATCGGTTTATTCTGAGAACAGCATTCCACCTGAAATCAGGCATTTAATGCAGGTGACCAATAAATGTCCCCTTCATCCCTAGAAAACTACTGCAGCCCAAGGTGGCCACCATCAAGGCCATTATCCAGAATTTTGCTCATAATCCTGCTCTTTGCCACAATCCTGAAACACTGGGCACAGGGCCGGTTCTAGACAGAAATGTGAAGGGGTCACAGGGTGGCAACGGTGGAGGGAAGTGGGTGAATTTGGGTGCTCTCTCCAACTTGGGTGTCCCACCTGAAGGGTCACAGATGCATAAAAAACCGCTCATGATCATGACAAGGTGGCAATCCCTCACGGGGAAATGTGAAAAATAAATCAGATTCTAACTAAAAACATAACATATACCTTAAATGGATGATCTATATCAAATATATCCAAACCCATCAATAACACTTCTCACCATTGGCAGTATTAAGAAAACAAAAAAAAAATTTTCATAGTTGAAAAAAATCTCACAGCATTAACCTTCCTTTTGTGAGCTGCTGGGGTGGAAAGTGAATAAGATTTAGCCTTACTAGAAGCTAGAGTTGAATGCTGGCGCAGGGCTTTGTGTCTGGGTCCTCCAGTCGATTCTATGCAACAACAGTAAAGGGCCTAAAACGTCTGGCCCAATCTGACAGAATTGGACCCGACCCGACAAGTACAGCTTTTTAAAAGCCCAGCCCACCATCCCCTAATTACAAGCCAAATTCTAAAAATTGAACAGACAGGCTGACAGTGGTGCTTGTGGAATCGAGAAAGAAACACTTCTCTACGAGACTGAAACTGGGAGACTAGTTCCCCACTGAATGTACAAATATAGATGTATTTTAGTTGTTAATTATCTCACCAGTCGCAAAGATTTTGAAGACAGAGATTTGCAGCTTCCTCTAGGCCTCCCGCTCATTTCGCTGTTCAGGCAGGCTATTGAGAAACTTGAGACTGGCTCATTTGCATACTAACAGTGCCAACATGCGAGGACGCACTTGCAGACATGCTTGGAGCGGGGGGGGGGGGGGGGGGGGGGGGGGGGGGGGGGGGGGGGACACTGGAAGGGCTGGGGAGGAGGACCGGAGGCGCTTGGTCTGTGAGAGGGAGGCAGCAGGTGAGCGGGAACTGGAGTGCAGGGAAGGAGGCAAGGGGATGAGGCTGGGGTGGACCGGGGCAGAGGAGGCCTGAGGATGGTCCAGGAGCGTGGGTTGGATGGGAGGCTGTCGTGGGTGGCACAGGTGGACACCGTTGCTTGGCTATGGGTGGCAGGAAGGTGGGGTAGCGTATACTCTCCCCGGCTGATCTTGCTCCCTCTGGTGGGCTGGAGGTGGTACGTTGGCCGGGACAAACAGCAATTGGGTGTTTTTAGCTGGGGGTAGGAGGAGGGAGGATCAGAGCATGGTGAGAGGGGAAACCTGTCATTCTAATTTGTGCCTTTTCCAGTGGATTTCCAGCTGCTGCAGTAAATCTTGGCCATATTCAGTTTGTGGGTAATCCATTATCTTCTTTTTCAACTTCTAAACGTTCAGATTGTCTGTTCAGATTGTTTCTGAATTTAATTTGTAAAGGACCTGGTTATGAACTCTCCAGATGAAGAAAAGGGTTCGCACTTTCAGTTAATTATTTTTACAACAATGGCTACCAGAGCATCACAACTGGACCATGGTAAGGGAGTGAGATCCCTGGCAATTAAATTATTCTCTTTCAACGGATTGTTGTGATGGTACTGTGCTGAAGTACAAAAATCTGAAATTGTAAGAATAATTTGCTGTCATGGCCAACGCGCATCCAGCCCTCTAGAGGGCGCCTCACCAGCCTGGGAGACGACGACCCGGAAGAGGAAATGGAAGCGGGCGGTGGCAAGTATAAAAGTGAGGTAACCCCAAGGAGACGCGCCCGCTCTTTGTATGAGTTTACTCGCCAGAGACGCTAGCTCTCTCACCCACGCCCCAAGATAATTGTGATTCCTGAAATATGACCTTCGCCTGCCCACGACTTCGAGAATTGCCTGACCCCCTGGAAACCACGAAAAAGAACCCCGACCGGAACTTCCTGGCTACGACCTCAGCCTGCCCCTGACCTTGAACCTACCTGGCCCATCGGTTAAGACGGGATTCCATGCTCCCCTACCTTCCTGCCGCCCAAGACCTACTCCCGTCCAGTCCAAGATCCTGGACCATCCTGAAACCCGCCGTCTTCCGGTTCTCCTCCGCCCCGGTCCTTCCCAAAGATCCCGAACTGACTCCCCGCTGCGTTGCAGCGCGTCCATTGCGTCCTCATTCCTCACCGGCCAGGCGCCCCCGGTCCTCCTGCCCCGCTCGCCCAGTGTCCTCTACCGGTACGACGGCTTATCCCTACGCCAGTAGTATGTCTGCAAGTGCGTCATCGAATTCCCCCTGTGACATTTGCTCTCAAAAATATATATATATTTCATGATTTCCTATTAGCAGTAAACAGACAGAAATCAATATTGTAGTGGAGTGAGAATGTCAGAAGCACCAGATACTTCCTCTTTACCTAAAGTCACTTCTTTTTGTTCTGCAATGTTGAGATAGAGGCATTTTGATACTAAATACTAAACTAAATATCACTTTTCTCTACCCTGGCATCTAAACTGTTATCCTGGGATCGTGCATCAGGTGGGTTTCATCTGGTGTGGTTTTTGTGTTTGGATATGAAATCTAGGTTAAACAGAGCAGCATTGAGTCGATACGTTCCTCTCCCTAGCTTTCTCGGATTGTGTCGATTTCGCAATTCCCTTTGTTTTCCCAGCGTAGCCAAATGCACATTTGTACAGTCAAGATCAACAGGAAGATCACAGACAGTAACAAATGAAGATGAATGAGAAAACAATAAAACACACACATACACGCAGTGGAAAAGCAACATAAACAGTTTATACAATAACATATGCATGCATGCACAGTACATTGTGTACAATTTAAATTATATAATTTAAAAAATCAGCCATAACATTATGACCAGCTGAGCAAAGTGTTTCAAAGTGAAGCCTGATGGTTGCATGTGACTGAATCTTTTCTGAAATCGAAATATTTTCAGGACTTCATAATGGATGTGCACTCTGTAAAAAACATTTCATTTATTCTAACGCAAGATGAAATATTGTTTAACGTGTTCCAACACACAGCATCATTTCAACTAATCTCTGCAGTTGTCGCCGTAGCCCTGCATTTTTTACAGTAATTAAGCGCCAGGTTCTTCTTGGTAATTGGGTGCTCAGTGTTAATATAAGCGGCAGCACAGCGAAGAAAAGAAAAGAAGAACAGATAACATTTTTCAACGGAAGTAACGTTGTGCTTTAATATGCCATAAATCCACAAAACAGCGCAGAAGCGGCAATCATTTCTGGAAGGCTCCGTCATTCCATTCACTGTCCAGCTAATGCAGCAAGCTCTGCTTTCCGAGGCACTGCCAGTCTATTTATGATAACTGTCCATGTGGAGAGAAGTGGGTAGATAGAAATAGTGCAAAAAAAATTCTATGTTTGGTGTCCTGACGTAGACCGTAACCCTAGTTCCTGATTAAAGGCTGAATATAAAAAAAATGGTACGAACACTAGCATTGGTTCCAAAGTCGGGATTTTACCCGTAAAACCGGATTTCATTAAAGTGAAGTTGACCTAAATAGCAGTGATCTGCCTGCTAATTCTGCTGCAGGGATGAGCGCTAGAACGTTCCAGGACCTCGGCTGCTAACCAGGACGTGCAGTCATCTGTGGTGAGAACATGGTGAAATGTTAATCAGTCCCAGAATGGAACGCTTCCGCGCCATGAGGCTTTTACAACTTGCTTTTGAAAACAGATATGAAAAGGAGTCGCATCGTCAACTTCCAGCGGCGCGAAATCACGGCCGAGCATCTCCAGCTATTCACACGCTAATAACGGCATGCGGCCAGAAAGACCGAGATGATTTCTCTCTGACAGAGAAAGTGGCCCTTATTAGAATTGGGAAAATTGATTTATCGGCCACGGTGACCATGATCTTTTGCTGGCGTGGTGAATAAAAGACTATGTTACTATGACTATGAAACAAACACAGAAAAAAAGTTAGAAGCTCAGCCAGCGTCCATGCGAAGTTAATAATAATAAAGTGAAGTGATTGTCACATGTGATACACAGCAGCACAGCACACAGTGCACACAGTGAAATTTGTCCTCTGCATTTAACCCATCACCCTGAGTGAGCAGTGGGCAGCCATGACCGGCGCCCGGGGAGCAGTGTGTGGGGACGGTGCTTTGCTCAGTGGCACCTCAGTGGCACCTTGGCGGATCGGGATTCGAACCGGCAACCTTCTGATTACGGGGCCGCTTCCTTAACCGCTAGGCCACCACTGCCCCTGGTTCAGGAGTTTCACCAGGTTCCCTCCACTGGGTTCCTGTAGCTGCCTACCCCCGCATCGTATTTCAAATAATGATGCTGGCCTACAAATCCAAGGAAGTGTCACACCCTCCATCCTCAGATCCTTCATCACTCCTCGATCTCTCCGATCCTCCAGCACTGGTACCACCATCTCTCAAGGTAACCAGAAAGCATTCATCTAGACTCTTCTCTGTCCTGGAGACTAAGTGGTGGAATGAACTTCTACTAGAGTTGATGTTCATGAAGCAAAGGCCAGGATTTGTAAGTTGACAGGGGTGGTAGTAGCCTAGTGGGTAACACACTCGCCTATGAACCAGAAGACCCAGGTTCAAACCCTACTTACTACCACTGTTTCCCTGACCAAGACACTTAACCCTGAGTGTCTCCAGGGAGACTGTCCCTGAAACTACTGATTGTAAGTCGCTCTGGATAAGGGCGTCTGGTCAATACTGTAAATGTAAATGCAAGTTGAACTTGGACGTGACACAGAGAAGATGACAGCAGACTTGCAGAACCCCATCAGAATTGACTGAGGAGGTCTGAGCATCTGGTGGAATGACCCAGGGCCATATTTCCATGGAAGAGTGGCAGAAGACCCTGAGAAAGACCCAGTCCTGAAAATCCCCCAGGGAGGAGATATGGAGGCAGGATGAAGTGATTTGCCCACCCGAGGCTTTTTCTCAGGCTTTCCCTTCATCATGGAAACATGATTTTCTTTAAAAGCCAACATTCTCTATGGATTCCATGTTTTTAGGGTTATTTATAGAGCCCTGCACTCTTCACATTCTTCTCCTTTCTGCTTTGAAAGATCCAAAAGCTGAAATTAAGGTTCAGAAATTGAATGTCCTCACTAGAACTTTGTTTAGAACCTTGTGGTTGGAGAAAAGAAAATGTAACATGATGCCACAGTATCGCTCCAGGAGAAGCTGTCAGATGAAGAATCCAACCAGAGGAACCGTGTGATTTCTACCTGGAATGAAGTCAATTGGTGCGTCATGTTTGGTTGTAAAGTCGCGAAGACAGAGTCAGTTAAGCAAGTGTTATAGTACGAACATGCGGCGCGCTAACGAAAGTCTGGTTTCCATGGTAATGACAGCAGGTGCCTGGAGGTCCTCGCAGGACGGCCCACCAGCAGCTGGCCTCGCCCGATAAGCCTTCAGCAGGGAGAAAGTGGAGGAAAGAGAGAACTGTGGAATAAAAGCAGATGCTGGTGGGGCTGTGCGACTACAAAGCTCCTTTTTCTGGCTCCGAGGCGCAACCGAAGGGAAGAGAAGAACGGCAGCAAGGAAACCGGAGGGACGCGTCACTCTGAACACAACAGAGGGAGTGGAACAAAAAGGCCAGCATGGCTTTTAAATGGACCCCTCGGGACACACTTCTGGGGTAAATTTGGGAGCTGAGCGTGTCGATCGCATTGCCACGCTGCAGGAAACTGCACTTGCTCTTCTTCGCCCGGTTGAGTTGACTTCTCCAGGACGCGCCCACAGTCTTCACCTTGCCACAATTTTCAAACTGGGGTGGAATGCAAACCAGCTGACCCCCAAAGTCGTAACCACGTGACATGAAACCAACTCCAAAGAAAGCAGTTGTCGAGAGACATCATTTTGTATGGGGCGGTGGTGGCCTAGCGGTTAAGGAAGCGGCCCCGTAATCAGAAGGTTGCCGGTTCGAATCCTAAGGTGCCACTGAGCAAAGCACCGTCCCCACACACTGCTCCCCGGGCGCCTGTCATGGCTGCCCACTGCTCACTCAGGGCGATGGGATAAATGCAGAGGACAAATTTCACAGTGTGCACCATGTGCTGTGCTGCTGTGTATCACATGTGACAATCACTTGACTTTCACTTTTTGTATCTACCTCCATTTCACTTTTGAACCTCCGTCATCATCCCAGAACAATTCATTCCAGACCAGAGAATTCTGCATCAGATGTCAATCTAAATTCCAGTTTTCACGCTTCACTGAGACGGTGTTTCTTCACCTTCTCCCATGAGGTCCTCCATCAACATCCCTGCGTCAAGCACCTTCTCTCCGTCCCTCTTAAAGCATGAAAATGCCCAAGGGAGGGCGGGGCATCTTAAATTCCGATGAAAGATGAAAAGCAGCGGAGTTTTACAAGCGGGAGTGCAGAAAACCCCGGAAACAAACGGGCCACAAGAAGACCCATGATCTGACTGGAGCAGAAATGATTCTTGCTGTCCCAGATGGAGTTGTGAATGAAAGAGTGAATTGGGTTCCTGAACGCAGCCTGGCACCGGCAGCATGGTTCGGGAATAAAACGGCCCACTGAGGGATTACCGCCGCAGCGCAAATATGAACTTTATTAAGCCCCAAGTCTTCAAATGTGCTGCTGGTGATTAGGATGCTAATTAATTGCGCCTTTTATGTTTGTTTTCACCTACGAAGTCTCGCGGAATTCAGTTCCCATTCCGAAGTAGCGCAGCCGTTTCGCTCAACGCCCAGAGTGACATCTAAAGCACGCACAGAATACAAAGAAGTTTGTTTTCATTCGATTCCATTTCCTGAAAAGAGCACATACAGCGTTTATCTGTTCGAAGGGCCGCAGATGCTGGCGCCCATCCTGGGACTCTGAGTCAGCAATCCACCAAGAGGATCCAACCAGAGAACCTGAAGGAGAGCATGCAAACTCCTCCATCTCCAGACTTGGAATCGACCTCACAACCTTGGAGGTGTGATGCCACGATTCTGACCCCATGTAGCCCTCAGATTCAACCTCCAGCCTTAAAGGTCATAAAGGTAAAAAAAAGAAAAATTTCAATGAAACGTTGGTGTTCAGTTCTTAAAGCTACTTTGATTTTGATCTCTGCAACGTACATGTTTCCAACGTATGTCTTACTTTATTATTAAAGTTGTATTTATTTTTTTATTTTAAGTTTACATTTATTTCTTCGCGTCAAATTGTGCTGTGAAAAACATCATGTCGACATTCTGTGTTTTGTTCTGCTTATAAAACTGGATCCCAGTTCAAAATTTAGACAAACAAAATGGCAGAAATAAAATGCAGCGCTGCAACACCCCGTCCAGGGAGTGCCGGGACCACCGCCACTGTAATTAACAGTCAGGGAGAGATAACGGTGCAGGGAACAGGACGAGTTCTGTTTGTCGTATTTAAACTCGTGTAGTTGTCTAGATGAATGAAGATTAGGTTTGGGGACGCCCACTGAAACACGTAGCCCGGTGTAGAAGACGCAAGATGATTTGTCGGTACATTGTCTGTAATGGAATGTTTCATTTATATTTATCAATGGTAAAATGTATCATAAATAGTTTTAAATGGGAAATTAAAACAGAATTAATTAATTCACTATGACATTAATTATTTAAAAAACTGGAAGTAATGAAAGGTAATCATGCATGATATTGGTCAGAAAGTGTTGAACATTCCACTTTACGTTGGAATGTTGAAAGGGACACAGCTTCAGGTCAAACTGATCATCTGTATAAGATCTGGCTGGATCATTGTTTGTTCGATGATCATTTCTTTTAGAAGAGACCGGAGTGATCCGTGTAAGAAGATCCCATTCACAGTGATCTTTCTGGAATCTGGCGGAACGTGCACATATGCAAATGGGGCAATATGCTAATGATGTCGGCACTGCAGGGGTGAGCAACAGTAAACGTCAGAACTTTATCACAGCGGACACATTTTGACATGCATGCCGAACGACTTTTTTTTATTGATTGTCGCCAGTGGCAGAAAATGCACACACACACGCACACACACACACACACACACACACACACATACACCAAAACCAACATTATTTTAGGTTTAAGCCTGGGCTAAGGCCAACAGAAACCGATTTGAGGCTCCCTACAGAAAATGTTCCCCTAATCCGACACACACACACACACACACACACACACACACGCGCGCACACACACACACGCACACAGACACACACGTCCCTGAGCCCTGAGCTGCTAAAGGAGATGACAGCGCTGCAACCCCAGAAAGAAATTAAACTCACGACCCCGGTGACCTCAAGGCGGGGCTCCCGCCGACGCATCGGTTAACAGAGCGCGAGAGCGCGGCCCTCGAAATCACTCAGCGCCGCGCCGCTCTACAGTTCAGACAGGTCGCCTCTCACAAAACGGTGATGAATTATGGAGATTTTGGTAACGCGCCGGCCAGAAAGCCAATTTTTAGCCTCGCCTTAAATGAGATCTTTCAACACACGACGTCTGAAATTACCAAATTGATATTAAAAGTTCCTGTGGGTCCCCCGGGCAAGAAATTTAATGTGTTCAGCTTGAAGCCGAGGCTGCGTGGCCGTGGTTATTAATATCGCAATCAGAAGTCTTAATTTGGACAGCGAGTGAGTTATCTGCCTGCTGCCTGTGGCTCATTTTTGCTGTGCTATAATTTAATAATTTTACATAAAAAAAACATTCCCTTCATCACAGGATGCAGGATATGGGCGGCCATTTTTGGAATTTGTGATCTTCATGGGATTTATAACATTTAATTAGTCTTTTTGACTTGGAGGACTTGGTCGGTTACCATGCTGACCGCAGCCTTTACTGCACAAATCGCAGCCGAATCCTACATCACCGTTGCAAGCGCAACGTGCGATGAACATAAGGGCCAAGTAACCGGAGTAGAAGGAAGTTGGTACATTAAAGTGTGTGTATGTGTATGTGTGTAAGGCAATAGACAAACATTAAAGCCATCAGCAGCATTTCATCCATACCAAAAGTACGAAATATAATGAAAAAATAACAAAACCACAAATAACAAAAAGCTAAGGTAAGTTTACCCTTGTAAGCTCCTCTAGGACGTGGTCATTTCTGGGTCTTTAGAGTTTTTTTTTATCTGGCTTTTGAGCTTCTAGTGGATCGGTTTCCTGCCCTCTCACGCTAGTCGACGTACCGCTAGCCTGCTATGTCAGTATGTCAGTAACTGGAGTCGCAACTCGAACAGAGTGACTCTAGGAGCCTGTGGTGGGGACTAAGGACAATAACGGACTATAAAGCACCAACATCCAACGAACGCAGACGTGTCTCTGGCAGACGAGCTAAATACATTCTATGCTCGCTTCGAAGGCTGCAGCTAAAGGCGCTAGCGATGCTACGGCTAGTGGCTCCAACAGCTGCAGACAGGAGGACACTGCCAGCACCGAGAACGCGTTCGTCATCACCGAGCATGACGTGAGCTAGCACCTGTGTTTACAGAGATATTCAACCTCTCTCTATCTCAGTCGGTATCTGGACATTCGGAAGGGAAATTATGTTAAAATGCTTTTCATTGACTACAGTTCAGCATTTAACACAATAATCCCTTCCACACTCACCACCAAGCTGGAGCACCTGGGACTCAGCTCATCTCTCTGTCAGTTGATCTCCAACTTCCTAACCGGGAGACCACAGGCAGTAAGGATGGGCGGACATGTCTCAGCCTCCATCACTCTCAGCACTGGAGCCCCCCAGGGCTGTGATTTGAGCCCCCTGCTGTACTCCCTGTACACCCATGACTGTACAGCCACTACTAACTCCACCACCATCAAGTTTGCTGACGACACTGTCATGGTGGGCCTGATCTCTGACAACGACGAGACGGCCTACCTGGAGGAGGTTGGAAATCTGGTGAACTGGTGCCAGAGGAACAATCTCCACCTGAACGTCAGCAAGACAAAGGAGTTAATAGTGGACTTCAGTACAAAGCAGGAGAGGACCTACCAGATCCCTGTCATCAACAGGAGCCCAGTGGAGAGAGCCCAGCTTCCATTACCTCGGTGTTAACATCACGCAGGACCTGTCATGGTCCTGTCACATCAACACCGTGGTGAAAAAGGCCCGGCAGCGTCTCTACCATCTCTATCTCCAAGGTGCTCAGGAACTTCTACTCCTCCACCATAGAGAGCATCCTGACGGCAAATATCTCAGCCTGGTTCGGGAACAGCACCATGAAGGACAGGCGAGCCCTACAGAGGGTGGTTCGATCAGCCGAACGAATCATCCGTACCAAGCTCCCTGACCTTCAATCTATCTACAGCAAACGGTGCTGCACCAGGGCCAGGAAGATAGTGAAGGACCTCACCCACCCCAACAATGGACTCTTCTCTCTGCTGCGATCAGGGAAGCGCTTTCGCTCCCTGAAGTCCAACACAGAGAGAATGAGGAGGAGCTTCTTCCCGCAGGCTGTCCAAGCTCTCAACAACAGTTCATAGAACTCCAGCACTTTCACCTCCAATCACTCCAGACTCTTTTGCACAAAATCACTTTGCACAAAATCACTCTGCGCTTTTTACTTTACTGCTCTTTTTTTAATGGCTCTTTTCTCTTTTCTTTAAACATTGTCTTTAACTCATTTGCACACCTTCACCCTACCAGTTACACATATTTTATGTTAAAGACGTAAAAGTGTAATATTTGGTTATGTTTGCAATATTTGCATATTGGTTCATTGTATACTTGCAACATTTGCAATACTGTGGTCTGTAGTAGTCGCAAAAAGCATTTCACTGCATATCATACCGTGTATGACTATGTATGTGACAAATAAAATTTGAATTTTTATAAAAAAGTATGTAACTTTGTTCAATCGTTTAAATGTTACATGTAGCACCAGGTTCCGGAGAAACGTCATTTCGTTTCACTATGTACCGTCTAACACGTATACAGCTGAAATGACAATAAAGCCAACTTCATTTGGTCGTACAAGTAGGGTTTTCGCCAGAAACCCCACCACCCCTCTCATGCTGGGCGAGGTCTCCGCCCAGTAGGTCGTTCTCATAAGAGATGCAATGGCAGCTACTTGGGGGACATCCCAATACATTATACCTAGACTTATGCCTCAGCTGGTTCCTCTCAATGTGGAGGACCTGGTCAACTCTCCTGCAATCCTGTAAAGAAACCTCAGCCACTGGTATTCACAATCTTGTTCTTGTCCTGGTCCTTAGATGTCCTTAGAACATCCAATTGCTAAATGTCAAGCGTTTGCTAACGTAATAAAAGCCTTTTAATGGCATAGAAAAAGCCCACATCTGACAGGGAGTGTAAAGACCCAATCACACTGATGTCTATCCAAACTTGAGAAACTCTCCTCCTCATTGGCCCTCTTTCCCGATCCATAACTCAAATACTTACATTTTCTTATTGATCTTTTCTGGTAAATATCGAGTCATTTCATTATTTTTTTTGAGTCTAAATAGGATGACATCATTCGAAGGTCCATAGGTGGCCAGAGCAGAGAACAACCATTCCTGTTTCGCTCCATAGATACGTTCCTTTATCAGATGGGTGAGGTTCCTCTCCGAGTTCCGCTCCTCATGTCTGGGAAGACATGGCAAGATGTGCACCATCGGCTCGGTGAAGGTCAGGTCTTCCCAGGCGTGCATCAGGCTTGTCGAGCTGGGAGCTGTAGGCGGCCCAGGATGTGCACACCTCCTTCAACTTGCTCAGATGAAGGCATCAGATAGAGGCATCAAATAAAGGCATTTAAGAGGTGCAGTTTTATCAGCGCTGAGGTACTGCTGTAAACCTGGCCTCGCGCTCGTCTGTGGAAAGACAGAAGTAAAAAAAGATAACTGTTCGTGTGCGGGCTCAACATTGTACGCTCTCTGTTTGCTTGCCGTTCTGCTGGCTTCCCGTGGGAACGAAGGCTGATTTGTTTTACTGTTTATCCTGGAAAAGCATCAGACTTCCTGCCGCACGGCCCTCGCTGTGCATGCTGTACGTGATAAAATCTAATGCAAATCAATGTATTTAACATTAAAAAAGCCGACGCCGGTGTTGTTTTTTTCTCTGGACAACAGTGGGCACGTCAATAATAAGAATGAGCAGCTTTATAAAATGTAAATAATGCCGCCAACAGAGGCCAGTAAGCAAACATTCTGCAAACTGGTAATGATAGACAATTTCTTCGGAAAGAGCGTGATGCTACATAGCGAATGTGTAATTTTTTTAAGATCCCTGCATTATATCGAGGGTGTAAGTGACATTCTGCAAATGTCACAGGAGTACAGAACTTTGTGCGTTGATTTCTTTTTATGAAAATGCATGTCTCTAACACATGGAAGTGATAACACATAGTGAATACTATACTATTTTTTTTTAAATAAAAAAAAATTCACTATTTTGCCACCAAATGTTTCTATGTGTTTAGTGTTAAGTCATTGTCACTTATGCCCAGTATTACTAATATGCTCTGTTGTTTTCACCTCGATGTGTTTCGAATGCCTTCTCACTCCATAATCCGGACTCTGGACCGTCAGTCAGCGGGGGTCACCACACTGTCACAACTTTCCCCATCCGGTATCGCTACACTGTTTTTCCAGATGATTCCTGGACAAAAAAATAAAAGTGAAAAATGAGTCACTTAACGCAACCGGGCAAAAAAAAAACACACACACACACACACGGAACATGGTGTCTGTTCGTGTTGTGATGAAATACGTGGCCTTTCTCTGCCGGCCGAGCAGCAGGTGATGGGGTCTGTCACCACGCTGGAGCAGTTTACCTTTTAAACCGAGCCACAGCGGTTCAGCGAAAGCTCTCAGATGCCTGCAGATGAAGGCTCTTAATGGCACCACTTTCTGAACATGAACTGCAATTTGTCTGACGGGGGTAACTTGCGACGGTTTCAGGGGAGTTGCTTAATGCAGCCATTTAAAAGTACAAGCGGCGTCTCTCGCTGGCTCTGCTCACATCTGTTGCCTCTGCAGCGTCCATTAGCATCAAACAGGATCGGGAGCAGCAGCAGCGCGGGAGGAAGTGCCGAGCTGTGGACCCAGCTTTTTAAAGGCCTTGTACTCGCCACGTGGCTCTCAGCATCTGCTCACGCCACACAGATCCTCTTCAGATCTGAAATATTTTCAACGTTGGACAAGACCTGAGCCAAGACCCAAGACACAGCAGAAGCCTCTTATGGTGAAAACAATCGTATTGCTGGTAGACTGGCCATTTTTGTGTCAGTTTGCATAATGTGACATTATCTCAGTTTTAAACACGCAAGTGATAATTATTAACAGCAAACTGAGACCATTTACAGCAAACTGAAAATAATATTGTTTTGACTTGAATATATAGTACAGGCCAAAAGTTTGGACACACCTTCTCATTGAATGTGTTTTCCTTATTTTCATGACCATTTACGTTGGTAGATTCTCACTGAAGGCATCAAAACTATGAATGAACACATGTGGAGTTATGTACTTAACAAAAAAAGGTGAAATAACTGAAAACATGTTTTATATTCTAGTTTCTTTGCTCTGATTACTGCTTTGCACACTCTTGGCATTCTCTCGATGAGCTTCAAGAGGTCGTCACCTGAAATGGTTTTCCAACAGTCTTGAAGGAGTTCCCAGAGGTGTTCAGCACTTGTTGGCCCCTTTGCCTTCACTCTGCGGTCCAGCTCACCCCAAACCATCTGGATTGGGTTCAGGTCCGGTGACTGTGGAGGTCAGGTCTCCACTTTTTGTTAAGTACATAACTCCACATGTGTTCATTCATAGTTTTGATGCCTTCAGGGAGAATCTACCAACGTAAATGGTCATGAAAATAAAGAAAACACATTGAATGAGATGGTGTGTCCAAACCTTTGGCCTGTACTGTACATTAAATGCAACTGTTAATGGTGTATAGTGTCAATTTTACAAAATGAATGGGTTGAGATTATATTATATATATGCATAGTTTATCACTGTCATACTCACAGTATGTTCAAGTGTAGTTAACAACAATTTAAAATAAATGAATTTTATTTACTTAAAACGTGTATTTATGTGTCATCGCCGCTTGTCACCGTGTCTGCTGTGCAGGGAGCGCAGGAGTGGCAAGCAGCATTAATCTGTTGGCTATAACTCTGAGCTGCTCTCTCAAAAACTATCCTACACAACTCCTCCAGTGGGCTCTCAGGCCCAGTCTTCAAGTGGATCCTCCCCTCTAAAAGCCTGAAAGGAAAAGACACACAGACAGACAGGCACAAACATATCTACGGCCCTAAATCCCAATGAGATGGTGGAGCTTGAAAGTCTGGTCTGAGAAAATGCTACAGGGAACCCGTACACAACGTTCTGAACGCATAGAGAATAAGTTTCAGTCGTTGGGTGGTTCTTCTTTCCTCTATAAATAGCAGCCGATGTTTGTCTCAGAAGTCACTAGATTTGTCTCTAGTAATTAAAAAAATTAAAATATAAAATGTCAACACTGGGTGTTGAGCCCTGACAACTGGGGTGAGGAAATGTATTTATAATGTGTAGCTTTATGAATATTCACATAGTTTGAATATTGCAGATGAATGCAGAGTGAAAATGGGTGCATGAATTCTCTGACTGTGAACCTTCATCTCTGATGAGATCGTTCCTCAAGTCGACCTGCTGCGCACGTTCTGTCAGCGTGAGTAATCATCACACCGGCCGCTCCATAATTATTATTATTAAAATCACTCTTGCTCGTCATATTCATAAATGTGGTCTATATGCCTGAGCAGGTTGTACAGATTAGATATCAATAGTGTGTCCAGAATATGAACAATTCCATTACATCCGCTGAGTTTAACACAGAATGTAATGAGAACCTCGGAGGTTCTTACCCTCAGCATCACATGACGAGGTTTTATTCCTTTACTCCTGCACAGCGGCAGTGGTAGCCTAGTGGTTAAAAAAAAGGCACCGTAATCAGAAGGGTGGTGGTTTGAATCCCGAGCCGCCACACACTGCTCCCTTTGCACCTGTCATGGCTGCCCACTTTCACTCTTCACTTTTTTTTCACAGATCCAATACAATAAGTTAGTTGTTAGTTTATTCTGAGAAACTTTTTCCATTCCGGACCATTAATACAGGAAACCAATAAATGTCCCCTTGGCCCTGGAAAGCTACCACATGATGGCACATTCGTCGACACATTCTCTGTAAATTCTCTATGTTCTGACAAGCCTTTCTGTGACATGGACGTAGGTATCATCTTTAGAGACAGCCTGATTACAGGTTATCTACTGTTAAATGTTCCTTCTTTGGGGGCAGTGGTGGCCTAGCTGGAAAGGGAACTGGCCTGTAATCGCAAGTTTGCTGGTTCGAATCCCAAACTGCCAAGGTGCCAGTGAGCAAAACATCTAGACTCTTCTCTGGAATGAACTTCCCCTCGAGGTCAGAACAGCTCAGTCACTGAGTATTTTCAAACGGCAGCTCAAGACCTTCCTCTTTAGAGAATATTTAGATTAACTTGTAACCTTCTTATTGTAAAACTTGTGTACAGGATCTACAACAGAGTGAATCAAAAGATTGTATTCATAGTTGAGGGTCCTAATGAACCAGAACTGATCGATGGCAACTTGAAAGCACGTTGTAAGTCGCTCTGGATAAGGGCGTCTGCCAAATGCCTTAAATGTAAATGTAAATGTAAATGCAAAACACCGTCCTCACACACTGCTCCCCGGGCGCCTGTCATGGCTGCCCACTGTTCACCAAGGGTGATGGTTAAATGCAGAGGACACATTTCATTATCACAGTGTGCTGTGCTGCAGTGTTTCTCAATCACTTCACTTTAACTTTTCTTCATTGTGCTCATTAGAGCGATGTGGTGAAGAGAGGTAATACCACACTCTATGATGGGTATTTGTATTTATACTGCAAACGTTTTCTTTCTGTTGCTCATATGTTCCAACCTGCGCCTTGGCCGTTTCATCATCCAGCTTCTGACTTACTGAGCCCCAATTCTTAACAGCTTGAACCATGCACTGCTCTTGGGGTACAGAACCTAGACTTAAAGGAATAAAGTGAACTCAAAAAGAAACTAAAAGGTGTACGATTAAGGAATAAATTGTAAAGGTACAGTCAGTATTTCCTTAGCCATGTTTCAGGCCCTAGAGATGATGACATTTACACCCAGACACTAAAACGTAACATTAATGTATTTATTAGAAATGTCAATTGGTTAAAAATTGTGAATAATTAAATACATATTTTGCAAACCATTAACCATAATTAATTGCAATTAATTCTACAGACAAAATGCTTGCTAAAATATTTAACACTTATGCAGGGTCACAAGCAAGAAACAACTATCGGCATCCACTCATTGGCTCCCAAATCCCAGACAAGTTCATTTGTGTAAATGCTGACAGACAATAATCAATTATCTTTACACAAACATTCAAACAGTTCATCAATATCATATCGCACATTCACCAAATAATACATTAATATTTTGAAATAATAATACAGAAATAATACAGAAATATTTTGTTTACATCACATTAGTTCAGAAATCATTTTACACAGTTATCAATAATCCCTGTGCCTCAACGCCATTTGGTAAAGCGTTAGCTCCGCCCCTTCCCCAGAAACTCCCCAAAGTCCTTTCCTATCAATAAACACATTAGTTTGGTCTTAGCAGACCGGTTCAATCACAAAGGCTGTTTATTATTTCCTAGTAAAACTGCAGGAACTACACAAGCAATAAAATATTTATGTGTGTGTGTGTGTGTGAGTCTGGTTAACACAACAGGCAATTCAACAACCTTTTGTGATGAATTCCCCTGCCACAAATTGTCTATTTAGTGGAGCGGTTCAACCTCCGTGCTCATTTCCACCTGCTCGGATACAGATAGCGATATTGCACTATATAATAGGCCATCATAATTCCCATCATCCTCAAGGCCCTCGGCTCATGTCCAGGGAAGCCCTTTTATGAAGGCGCTGCTGGGCAGAGCAGGGGTGATGCCTCATATAATGGAACTAAAGATGGACATTTCAAGTAAAAATATGATTCAACCAACGCTGTGAAATCGGCGAAGCACCTGGCCTGAACCTGGCCTTAAAATGATGCTGACTTGCTAATAGCAATGACAGATGTTGTAAGGTATTGCTGGTACTACTAAGCACCCCTACCTCATGCACCCTTGAAAAACAAAACTATTTTATTACCCATGTGGAGCATACACGCACACACGTACATCACGATTTAGAAACAGTTTCTACCCCAGTGCCATCAGGCTATACAACACATAGTATGCACTGCACTTAAATTTCCCCCAATCACTTTCATATGCAACTTATATATATTCACCCTTCTGTGACTTATTATTTATTGCTGCTGCACTTTGCCTTCTATGTCTTCTATGTATCATGTTCTATGTTCTGTCTACGTGGGAGAGGTTTTCAAGTCAGAATTTCATTGTGCTCTGTACGCTGTACTTTGTACATATGACAATAAACTTCAACCTCAACCTCAAAGTGATTAAAAATCTATTGACATCGAATATGGCAAATCAAGGTGAAAAGTGAACGTTTTGTCATTCTGAAACCATGCAGCACAGCACACAGTGACACAAAATGAAATGTGTCCTCAGCATTTACCCCAGTAAGCAATGGACAGTCATGAAAAGAACAGTGTGTGGGGACGGTATCTTGATTCGAACTGGCAAGCTTTAGGATATGAGTCTGCTTCCTTACCCACTAGGCCACCACTGTCCCTCTACAAGGCGAGATATTCACCTACCGGGTGTCGAACCCAGGCTTTCTGGGTGAAAGCCAGGAATCCTAACTGCTTACTGTTACTGCGTTGGTGGGACATGAATTAGTAGTGTTGAAATGCAGCATGGCTCTGTCCAGCGCAGACGCTTCAGAAAAAAATCGTAATAAATATGCAACCATGACTGGTTCTGAAATTGGGTTTGGCCGGCAACTGCTCGCCCCTCTTTCCAGTACTCTGTTCCTCCACAGGGGGCACTGTTTTTAAACAGATAAGCTCATTCACTACAGCACGGTCTAAGGCGTCCTCAGGATGAATTAAATGTAAAACAAGAAGTAACCACTTGGTAGTTATCTTTACCTTGAAGAAGAATTACCCCTTTTAAGAGGAAATGGGAGGAGCCTGACAGCTCACACTTGCTTGTTCCTCATTTTGGATCAATACATCACATGCACAAACATCAACGTCAAGGCAAATATCCATTTATTCATGTAAAGTCACGATGATGCATGATGATGACCTTACACTAGCAAACAAGTCTCGCGTTTAGCACATCGCATGCTTAGCTAAGGTGGCAGATTAGAGATTGCTAAAAACTCAAGTCGGGGGAGGTTGTTAGCGAAAAGTCAACTGGCTCGACCAAGAGAAGGGGTTGGGGGTGCTAGTGGTACTGTGACTACCACAGGCGGGTGGGAAACTGATCCAAACTGATTCTAGCCCTAGTCTGTTTTCGGTCTTGGTCTCGTTCTCAACCAGCTTTGGTCTTGGTCTCGCCTTAGTGTGTCTTGGTCTTGGTCTCATCCTCGCTCTTGTTCTCTGTACCCTCAAATCAAAACCCATCACTAATAGGACAGAAAAAGTTCTAAATGCCAGAGTTGATGGCGTGTGTTGGCGTCGGTGGAGTAATGAGACTTCCAGAACTCCCGCCGGTCCCCCATATAAACCCAGCTCAGACGGAAATTGGTTTAAATTTGTTAAACCACCATGTGACTAACGATGATGCTGACATTCGCTTGAGGTGAGACGCGAATGCTGCGTCTGAATTAGAAGGGAATGGGAAACGTGGGCGAGCTGCGTTCGCCCTAATGAGCGTGACGGAGCCAACGGTGGCCCGCGATCACGTGGCTAACTGGTGGGATTCAACCTTTTCTGCCGTGCCGCGAGAATTGAACTGCAATTAGCTGAGTGGTGGGGCAGGAGGAGACTAACCTTTTCACATATTCACCCCGCGCCGCCAGCCCCCACTGCACTTCCTCTCACTCGCCGTTTTAATGGGTCTCTCCGGCCCGGGGCGTGTGACGCACTCGTGACTGATGGATGGGAGTCACAGGGATTTTATTTGATATTTCCCCCCGGATAATCTCGCCATAACTGACCATGGCGCAGGGCTACTGACTCATTGGCAGTCGCGCGTGGGACAGACGCATCCATCTCTCGCCGCGGTTAGGGCCACATGATGGCACTCAACCCTTAATCGGATGACTGAGCCTTCAAAGAGCGCTTTTATTCCTCGCATGGACCATCTCGGCTGCCCTCTAAAGTAGTTTGATGCCGACTCAAAGCCTCTTTGCCACAGAGTCTTCGCCCCCATTTTCCCCCATCCTGGAATAACTGGGGGGAAAAATATCTCTTTACTGCTGATTAAATAGCATCAACTTTTAATTAAAGCAAAGGAGGAGGCTATGATGTATATTTCAGGGCTAATTAGCACGGTACTCAGGGGGCTGGAAGTGATTAGATGTGAAGGAGGCGCTGACAGGGAGCTTTGCGACTCTTCGACCGGCTTACCGCAGAGGGGACCAGCGGTGGAAGCGGCCGGCTCTCCCCGTATTCAACACCCCAGCAGCCGCAGGTGGAGGCGCGAGCCCAGCAGATAAATCGGTTAAAACCGCAGCGCTTCTCTGCGTTTTGTGGGTTTTTCCGGACACACGACAGCAGAAATCTGCTTTAGACGTCCCCACCCCTCCTCTGCGGGGAAGCGGCGAGATGGAGCCATGACAACAGTGATGCTCCTGGCAGAAAGAATGAGCTCCATTGTGCCTTGATTGCTCTGGACGCTCAGCTACGGTGTCATATCCTCCTTCCGCAGTTCCCACAATCGGAGACAATCTCGCCGAGGCTCTAATCAGGAACTAACGGCAGAAGTGCGCGGGGAAGAAAGGAGTAATCACTCAGATGTTGGGTGAAACAAAGGACAACAAAGAGAACGTGGGCTTGCAAGAGTGGAATATGAATGCATTACTGCAGCTAACAGGCGTTTCTTCTTCAGACCGGCCGCAGGTTTCAAATACAGAGCAAATGTGGTTATTAAATCTGGATCTAGAACCATCTGTATCTGCACACTTTTCGACAGAATTTGCTAGTGAAATGTCGATAAAATGCATGATCCCCTTCACTAAATTGTGTTGTCATGACCAGAGAATTACAATGTAGCCAAAATACTTGACCATTACTAATCATTTTTGCACCATAAATATGAATGTATAATTAATATCACGAAATTCATAATTATAATTTGTTCCTCATTTTTTCATAATGAGGTTTTAATCATCTGACAGGTTTTACTGTTAAATGTTAATAAGAAAATTTTCAAATAATGCACTCAGTGTGGGGTTTGTTTGCTAGTATAAGGTGAAAAGATTTTCATAAATATTTAGATAAAAAGAAAAATGATCTTTGATACTTGCAATATTTGCAATATTGAGGTCTATAGCAATCGCAAAAGCATTTCACTGCATATCATGCCATGTATGACTGTGTATGTGAATTTGTGACATATTGACTTGCAAGGTTGTCAGTCATCAAGCTCCTCCCATTTTAAAGTCTGTTTAAGTATTTAAATCCTGAGGCCACGTTGCCTAAGGACCAACCACCGCTGAAGTATTAAAGGTTCGACAGAACCGAAACACAGCCACTGTTCTGCAGACTGCACAAACTGAACAACTGAACATTATTATCATTATACAACCGGACTCACCCTATTGCAGGCCACTCTCCCTCGATTCTCTGCACCTGACGTTGTCCCTATTTCAGTGTGCCTGCATCAGAGCTCTTGATGGTTTTGAGTGTTGTGTTTTGCAGGGTGCATGTGAGGAGTGTCCCCATGAGAGAACGAACCTTCCCTTTGTCCCAAGCAGAGCCCTAAGTGTTTGTTTGTCCAGGGTAAATTTAAGCAAAAGTATTAGAACTCCGCGCCTGGGTCCTCCTGTGTCCTTACAATGATCAAATTATGATATTATTACTACATACTGATATATTATCATATTGCTGTTACTTGTTTGTCTCGACCTGAACTGTATTGTGGGGCAAATTTTAGGATTTAATAAAAAAAATTTTTGCACACTGTGAATCCCCATAGCTTCGTAATTTCTTTGTAAATGATGAAATGACTATAAAGTTGACTTTGTTTTTGGTCAGCTATCACTATGAGACCTTACATCAGACGGCTGGACATTTCTGAACGCCAGCATCCAGAACTCTCCACTTCCCCATAGGACCTGCTTCTGATTCACGCCACAGAGACATGGAAGTCTCCCTGTGCCCTGATGAAAATGTGCAAGCGTCGGACAAGTTGGAGGCCGGTGATTGGACTGAATGGTCGGGCGCGGGCGATGCCAGTTGGGCCCCGGTGCTGCCGCATTGTTTTCCCTGGCAAGCCGTCCGCCATCTGTTAACAAACATTGGACGTGATTGGTGCTGGCTTTCCGATGAGAATTATCACATCATATCTGCCAACCCCTGGTGACACAATGTTGGATGTGCTCCGATGCAAATTCCAGGGACGACAGAGGCGTGATTTATGGGCCCAAGCAGCGACTGGGGGGATGAATGAAAGCCGCAGCCTTCGGCCCACTGCTAATCACGGCTAAACACGGACCCTGCCACCAATGCAGCCCCTTAAAAATGACTTATAATAACTTTAACACTGCACACAATTTAGCTGTCAAATGAAAGGTTGTTTGAATAATTTAGCAGGCCTTTGTGCGAGTGCGTGTGCACAGGCAAAATTAAATATATAAAAGCTCAACATTATAAACAAAGCAAATAAAGAGCAAAAAAAAAAAAAAAAAAGCCCATCTCCAACAGTTCCAGTGGGGATGGGGAGAAAATCAGAAATGCAGTCATGCAGAGCCGGGGAGAAAATGTAAAAATGTTGCAGTAATAGATCTGACTTCTTGGCGTCCATACAGCAGATGCAAATAAATTGAGGAGGGGGAGGAAAAAAATGTAATCATCGTCGAAAGCGTTTTACAAATTCACTTTTTAACACAGAGGACGGCCCTGCGAACCCGTAATGGACCGCCAGACCCCGCACTCATCATTTTCAAATGAAGAAATAATAGCACGGCTCATATTATTATACGACGCCTACGTACAGGGCCTGCAAATGAATATTAAAATAAAGCTGTATTTGAAACATGCAGCATTTATAAAAGTAGCAAGGGGCTACGGCTACCAAACAATAACTTTATTTAAATTTTTTTTAAATCAAGATGTACTGGGTTCTGACTGCCGGCCGGTGCTCAGTCACTGTGTGTCGATGTGGCAACGACTCGGCCCACCTCAACTCTCCTCATCGCTCCCCGATTCCCTACTTGTGTGGTTTGTGGGGGTTGTAGAGTGCGCTCGCAGAGTAAACGATGGAGACTCACCCACCGCTTCACATCATCTCGCAATTTAGTTCCGCGTCTCCCCCGACATTCGCTCTCTCATTGCGTCACACCACAGCCCCGTGACAACTTTTAACTTCAAGGTAATGCCTTTCTACAATAAAGGACAATCAGCATCAGAAAACAAAATCCAAAGCTCCAAGGGGGTCACTTTGAACCCCTCAAGGAGCCTTTCTCCAATAATATAGATTATTGATTATTGCATTTTCAACATTGCACATAGATGTCTTTGACAGAAGGTGAATCTTTAGATTGCTATTTGCTATTTTGCCACCATTCTCACGTGTAACACACACACATACACACACACACATTATATATAGAGTATATCATCAACGTTCAGCCCGTATTATACTGACCTCCAACTGGAGTTATGGTGCAGGCATCAGTGACAAGAATAACGTCATGCACACAGGAGGTTTCAGGTGACCATCAACAGCAGCTTATTTCATCTCTGCTGTGTGCTTGTGGCCAGATGATCATTAAAAACTACAATATTCACAAGCCTGCAGGAACAGCTGACTGGCCAAAATGACAGATGACATCACTTTTCAATCAGCTTCACAAGCAGGACCGATGATTGTTCCCGCTTGATCCCTTTCATCTGCGATGAGCAGCGGGACCAGGCCGTGTAATGTGATGAGAGATTCTACGGAACTTCCGGAGAGGTCGGCGCCTCTCGAAATGAAAGACTGTGACCCCCACATTCTGGAAGTATTGTCACTAATTCATCACAATGTCGATGAGAGCGAAATGAGGAAGTCGTGCCATTTATCCGCTGAGCGGAGAGATCTTTTTAAATCGCCCGTCCCAGCTGGAGAATAAAGGTCCAATTACTCTGCAATGGACAAACAGGGACGGTTCGCGTCCTCTTCACTTGGCTTCACCGTAAACGCTGACTGCGTTTATTTATTTCTTTATTATGGACAGCAACGTTTTTATTGCAGCAGACACAACTGTAAAATGTATTCCATCAGCCCGCAGAGGGTCATGTGGTCATCTCGTGGGCGGCATGGTTCCCTCGGGTTAAAAACGGAATTTATGTCCACATGCCTTCGTTCTTTCCAGCAACTTCTAGTCATGACTAAGACAAGAACTTGGACCATTCTGCACACGGCCAACAGCCAGATGCTGTTTGTCCTGCTAAAAATGTTTCTACGAGATGTTTTGGTGAATTGAAACCCGTGCACGGGATGAAGCAGGGTGGTCCAAAGCTTGGACGTGAATGAGGTGAGCGAGGTTCCAGATGGCCAGAAGCAGAAGACCTCAGCCCACACCAGTGTCGGGCTTAAACACGCGCCCCTTTCATTACGTCAGAGAGAGGGAGATAACTGCTGCCCCGTAAATAATACCCGGCAACAAATACCCGGCAACAAAGTCTGAGGGGTTCCATTACCGGCGGAAATTGGATCTTTTTATATTTGACCCCGAGGTCCTTTCTGCAGATTCAAATTGAAGGCTGTCGAGTTCAGCGGGAACACCCGCAGATGGGTGTTTCATTTCGCGTCTTTGGGGGCAAAGCTCGCCGCAAAGCCCAACTGACAGGGAGTGTCGGTTACCATGGCGACGCGGCGGCAGACGCAGAGCCCCCTCGGCGGCCGCCAGGCTCGCGGCTCACCTCCGGCCGAAGGCCCGGCCTGCCTGGAGAGCCCCGGCGGGCCGAATTAGCGCGCTATCAGCACCCTTCCATCTCCGCCTCCCCACCTCCCACGCTGCAGCGGCCGCCCCGCGACGCTCCGCTTTATCGCTCCTCAGTCGGTATTAGTCTCTCTTTAGCTCCTCTCGCCACCTCGCTCGGTTTATCTCCGCTTTCTCCCACTCTTCCTCTGTCAGGCTCTGCCAGGATTAGTTGGCGCTCACCGCCTGTCCGTCTTCGTCTCTGCCTGGCGTCCCTCGGCCGGGCGGTGCAGGGACTGTTTACTGGTCAGATCCTGCTTCTTCTCATCCATCTGTCTTCTGGCCTCTGGCTCAACCCTCTCTGAGGCCCGGACGCCTGCTAGACGCCTTCATCACACGTGTGTTCGAGGGAAGGCAGGATGAAGAAATACGCCGACAGCCCCTCGGGGGGAATCGGGATCCTCATCACCACAGTGGGGATTGGTGGAGAAGAAGACGGGGGAGTGGGCGCCAACTGTCGGCAGAAACAAATCATTATGGACGGAGCGAGTGGGCGAGCGCCGAGGGTGGCGAAGGACGCGCCGGGGGCTAATTCGCACTGGTTACTGTTGCCGCTCACGTTCGTTTCACGAGCGAACTTGACAGGCTGGCAAACCAGTTCAGCCTCAGCCTCCACGCACTCCTGAGGAAGCGTACCAACAACTTTTAGCAAGTTTCAGCATCTTCCCTCCCCAAAAAACACGTATATATCTCACATGCCAGGCCCCACCTAACCTGAAACCATGTAGGATGAGCATGAAGTATAGGTGTCAATGCAGGAATTGTATTTCCAGTCCGTTAACGTAGGCGGAGCCTGCAGGCTGGTAGTCCGGTAATGTGGGATGCATCTATGGGGGCACGGATGGCCTAGTGGTTAAGGAAGCGGCCTCGTAATCAGAAGGTTGCCGGTTCGAATTCCGGTCCTCAGAGGTGCCGCTGAGCAAAGCACCGTCCCCACACACTGCTCCCCGGGCGCCTGTCATGGCTGCCCACTGCTCACCAAGGGTGATGGTTAAAAGCAGAGGACACATTTCATTGTGTCACCATGTGCTGTGCTGCAGTGTTTCACAATGACAATCACTTCACAAAGCTAGAAGCACTCCTTCTCGGGGCTGTTTTTGGTGGGTCACTCCCAGGGGCGAGTTTTACAACAACGTGAGCCTAGTGGGTAACCAGAAGTCCCAGGTTCAAATCCCACTTACTACCATTGTGTCCCTGAGCAAGACACTTAACCCTGAGTGTCTCCAGGTGGGGACTGTCCATGTAACTACTGATTGTAAGTCACTCTGGATAAGGGCGTCTGATAAATGCTCTAAATGCAAATGTAAAACGCAGCAACATGATTCAGGAAATGCACAAGTACCTCACACAAGTACCCCATGAGGCACATGGTGGTTAGCATGCTAACATCAGTGAAAAACATCAAAACAAATCAGAACTGCTCTTTCTTCACCTTTGTTTCCTTGCAAACAAGAAACATTCATTTAGCGCTTTTTGCATATGAATGCAATGCATAGAAAGTTGCAGAGGGTTTTGTCCATTTTCCAACCTGGGCGTTAGCATCAACGCTACTAGGCCTGAGTAGGTCTGAAGCATTTGAGTTGAATGCTAAATCAATATTCCTGCTTGCTCACAACTCTGCCTACGTGGACAGATGGAGCAGAATGTTTGAATAAGTAAAAATATAAATAAATGGCAACATTTCAGCACAGGCTAGCATATGTGGGTGAGATTTTTCTCTCCCGGTGATTTAGGCTGGCTGACAGTCAGCCAGAAGGCTTCAGCTGGGCCATTTATATCAAGTGTTTCAAACACAGACAATTTTTATAAGAGCGAGGAGGAAAATAGCGCGTTCCCCGATGGCTTTACATTTATTCTGTGTCAGATTCGTTTTGAGAACTGCGTCACGCGACACCTAGGACGCAAGTGAGACTGAATGGAAAAAAGTTTCTTTAAAGAGCGAATGCCAGGCTGCAGGTGAGAATAAAGTCAGGGATAAGACACTCGCAATGGCGAATCAGGCAAATTGGGCCCAGTGAAGGGAAATGACCGTAATGAATTCAGTTCAAGTGCAGATTGTGACCGCTCTAATTGCATTGGCTGTGTGCTGAAGCCCAGTTCGTTTCATTTTGAACAGCTCTTCAGAATCAGAGAATCAGAATCAGAATCATATTTATTGCCAAAGTATTTGCAAGCACATACAAAGAATTTGATTCCGGTAGATGGTGTCTCTCAAGTACGGAGTAGAAAAAACCAACAACAATGTGCAAGGATGTGTGTAAGTGTTATTGTACAAGTTTGTGGAATTTGTTTGTGCTCTTTATAAATAACTATATCTACTGAGTATAAATAAATATTTGTAAGAATGTACATAGGTATATGAATAAATAGGCAAAAAACTAAATCCTATATTCCAGTGTTTTCATGATCTGGACCGGCAGGGGTGACTCCGGATCCGGAGTTCGGACCGGAGTTTCATGTTCGTCCTGTGTAATGTTCCCTGATCGTGTTCACCTGGTGTATATTTATGTAATTGTATAAAACTATCCTGTTCGTGTCTGTTCGCCGTCAGCTCATTGCGTGTTGATGTTCCCTTGTCGTGTGCAGTCTGTATTAAACCCCTGTCGCCTGAAGTTGTGCGTATGCGTCCTCACTCCTCGCCATGTCCTTCCCAATAGTGACAAGTGTACATAAAGTGCAGTGTGCAATGTTGAAGGTGATTTGCAGGGAGATGGCGAGGGGGAAGAAGCTGTTCCTGTGTCGGCTGGTCCTGGTCTGCAGGCTTCTATAACGTCTGCCAGAGGGCAGCAGGTCAAAAGGTCTGTGACCAGGGTGTGAGGGATCTGAGATGATTTTCCCTGCCCTTTTCCTGGATCTTGAGAGGTACAGGTCCTGGATGGAGGGCAGGGGGGCACCGGTGATCCTTTCTGCTGTCCATTCTACCGACTGCTTAAGACTGTCGTCCAGGGATCTCCTCTCAGACTTCTCTCTATAAATAAGTGACTTGTTGCACGCACAATTCTAACCCCCCAGTCTCAGCAGGTCCACTGCGGCACCAGTTTCCCAAAAACACACACAGTATTTAATGCTGCTCAACGATCTAATTGTTAGGGGTGTAGCGATGCACAGTGAATCAGCTAAAATCCAACATTAGAACTGCTATAAAGATTTGGACGTGGCAGAGAGGACTGGCACCACATCAGGCATTTTACCTACGTGGTAAACTTCGGAGTTTTTGTTAAAAAATGTGTGACAAAATGGTGAACTTAAAACTGTGCTGAAGTCGAGTGCATTATTAAATGCTTATTTACAATGGATAAATCATTATTAGCCTATAGTCCAATAAAGCCAATTTAACCGTGTGCTCAGTATAAGCAAAAGTGAGAACTGTATTCACGTAAACCAAATTTCTCTGAGAACACGAACAAAGAATGTTTCTTTTTTTGGTATCGTGGTGAAATTGTTGCGCTGCAGCTGGTCCAGGGAGCGCAAAGGAGAGAAAACAAAGGCAGTGGTATTTATTTATTCATCCGCCCATATTTTCTAGCTCCACATTTCCAAGGCCGGGGCGTGGAAAAGTGGCTGATTACAGAAATTCTGCAGAAATCGTACGAAAAAAAAACGCTGTGGTCCATCCATTTCCTTGCCCTTTGATCCTGCGGGGTTCTGGCCGCTCAGATGCTCCCAGCGCAGCGGTGGTGGCGAACAAGGCTGGAATAACAACAGCACCTCAACACAACATGCTTTATACCTGCAGGACAAAGGCTTCACGTCAGCTCGCCTGGTAAATTAGCAATGACTCCGTCCGGCCGGGACTCCGGAGGAGGAAGCAAACTGGTCCGTTTGAGATGTTCAGCAGCAGCCCTCTGACAGCTGCTTTCCATACCCAGTCCCCCAGCCCAGATAAATATTTGAGGTAGGGGTTGATCGGAGGGCTGCCTGGAGTAGACCCCGTTCCTCCAGCCTCGGCTGCGTGGGGAGGAGACAGATGGGCGGGGGGGGGGCTGTGGACGTCCGCAGGTATTTCCTGATACCAGCTGGCGCTGGAGCTCCGCTCTTCAGGGCTGAAGAAAACACCTTCATAGCTCCTTTATGACACGGAACAGCGTTTACTCATTTGAACAGCAGCTGTTATTCAGCCCAAATCTGGAAAAATTCTAATGCATGTATGGCAGTCTGATATTTTTACATTTTGGTGTAGAGTGTGAAGTCACTGAAAATGTGTTTTATGTTCTTCACGAATAATGAATGTCTTTACTGACTTTATTTTCCCTTCGGCAAACACTGAGACAGGTCCCACAGACCCGAACAACACACACAGGTTAAATATTGGTATTGCTTTTACACTGATCTATATATTGCAGTTCTATGTTATTTATGTTTTTTATACCATTAGTTTGTCTTTACTAAACCCATTTTTAAAACCCCCGGAATAAACGTTCAGGACATTCCCAATATGCTTTGCAGCCATATTTGTTGCAATGCCTTCAATTGTGTTGTTTTGAGTGTCAATTAAAAAACTTTAATCACCCAAACAAACACAAAATGTGCATTAATAAGCCTTAATAAGGCATTCAGTAAACTTTTCGGTACCCAGAATTCATTGTCTTCTAGGTCTCCAAGGCATCTGCTTAAAGCTACCTGCATTCAATAATAGATCAAATGATAAAATTCATGTCCCATGTCAGAAACATTTATAAATCTCTACTGTAAAATACTCTTTAATACCAACAGAGGTAGGAAAAAGGAGATGATAGCGGACACAAGGACAAAGAGCCAAAGTGGACAAGGTGAGCAGCTTTGAATACCTTGGGGTATTCAGCCAAGATCCTCAGCAGCTACTACACACTAACCAGCTGCATCAGCTGTCTGGTACGGCAACTCCACTGCTATGAACAGAAAACGTCTGCAGAGAGTGATAACAACTGAGGAGAAGATAATCCGGACTCCGCAGTCCTCTCTGCAGAGCATCTACCACCGCAGAGTCCAGAGGAGAGCTGCACACCCGCAACACGGACTCTTTACACTTTTACACTAGACCTTCGGTCCAAAGGTTAGAAAGTGTGAAATCTAGAACCTCCGGGCTAAACAACTCCTTCTTCCCTACTGGCATCAGATTCTTTAACAGATGAACTACTTCTCTTGTAAGTTTTGCACATGAAGCTGTTTTGCACTAAGCTCCCTTGCACATCCCCTCTATCCCCTTTTCTTTCATACTGTAATTTAATCTGCTCCTTGCACAGTTAATATTTTTATGGTTATTTATAACTCTTGGCATTTCTATGTGGACAGCAAAAAAAAAACAATTCCATTCTACAGAAAATGTCATTTCTTCTGTGCATATAACAATAATAATAACGTTTGTGCAGCCAACGCCCACGTTCATTTTCAACATTTAAGTGATTGTCATTGTGAAACACTGCAACACAGCACACGGTGACACAACAAAATGTGTCCTCTGCATTTAACCGGCAACCTTCCGAAATGAAAATATCCAGTTTTGCTGTAATCAGCTGTAAAACAGCAATATGTCTGTCAGAAACTGTCACTGGAGAAGATGGCTGGCATGTCATGATCTGGAGATAACATACAGAATGGACTTGGCCACTCTGAAAATCTCATTAGACCAAGAGAAGACAAATCATTATATTTAAAATACCACCCGGTCTCCCTTTCCCATCCTCAGAAGGTCACCCGGGACCACCTCATATACTGCAAATGCACGAGCCACATCAATATGTCCCGGTGTGAAAATACAACCTTCATAAAAGTTGTGAGGAAGCCA